>NC_047527.1:108091345-108702709 GCF_012275295.1 Melopsittacus undulatus
TCAGGAGAGAAAAAAAAAGTACTGCAGAACTAACTACTGAAGGCATGGAGCTGTCCTTCTGCACAGCATCTAGGTACCAGCAGCACAAAAACCCGTTGTGCCCCGCTGCCTCAGAATCAATACACAGGACTTGCTGCTGCAGGCATAGAACAGCAGCGTCAGCCTGAAAGGCTACGTTCAACTCCAGCTACCATGGAGGAGTTACCTTTAAAGGAACAACACTGAAAGATTCAACTGGAGTATTTTCATGACATTCCTTAAACCCTTCCTCCTTTGAGGATTCTGCACTTTGCAACCAGTGGTGCTTCCCTGCCCTGCCCCCGCATCCCGCAGCAAACCACAGTCCCAAACACGAAGGCAGCAGCATCGTGTTTTCCACGTGGCCAGACACTCTCCCATCATCCTGACAACTCTCCTTATATCACATGATTATCCTTTGCCACTATCTCTCCATTGAAAGCTGTTTCGAGATAAAAGCATTTTTCACCTCTTGGTTCCTCCCTCCATAAATCATTAACAAGAACTTGTTTGTTGTCTGACCTCATCCAACTATACTCTAGAGTTTTTTTCCTATACAATCCCTTCTTTTTTTGAATTGCATCTCAAAGTGACTCTGAACCTAACAGCGGCCCTTTAGCACCTCTGTGAACAGCAGCAAGTAATTATATTGCCACTTCTCCCTACTGTTGAATCACACTCTACTCGGTAGATAGGCATACAGGTTTTACAGGTACTTTTCTAATAATGTACCTAACACGCCACTTCAAAATGCTGCTAGTGTGCCAAAAAAATGCAGTACTACTGGAGCTTTGAAACTATTTCATAACCATTCATGAAAGAAACTAGATCACAAAAGATGTTATTGCTATTACCTGTGAAAGTCATTACTGTGAGGCCTAACGACTGCATTAAAGCAGCATCACGCACTAACGGAAAACCTTTCAAATACATTGGCTGCTAATAACAAGTCAGCCTGTGCCAGCACATACCACATATTAACCACAATGATTTCCTTTTCTTGACAGAAATCTCTCCACACGAATTTGCTCTACACTAATGCCTAAAACTGATTTTTAATGGAGCAGGCAAGTCATAAACAAAATGAGTTTATATTCTCAGAAGAAAAAAAACCAAAACAAACCATTTCAAGGCCAATCCAATGGTTGTAAGATGCATTAGAAATGAGCTAATTCCACAAACACAATTCCTTTTATTCTCCTCCGTTTCAGAGGAATGCTTTGCTAACATTTCTACCTTGCACGCTTGTTTTTCAACTCACTTCAAAAATGAGATAATCAATCCCAAAAATCACCCTGTTCAGGATTAGTGACCTTGTGATGCCCAATAGACAGGTGAGTTTGTGTGCTCCCACTAAAACATTCACATATTACATTGCAAGTTCTACAAAATCTGTAAATCTCCTGACTGACACACGCTACACAAGAACAGAAATTCTCTTTACACTGCTTCCACCATAGGTTGCTCAGGGCCTGTCACTTGTCCCCAGAATGGCAAATTTCGTGAATTGGTAAGAATTATTTTTAACCTTCATGCTTGTAGACTGAACAAAACGAATACCTTTTTCTCAGAGCATAAATCAGTTAATAGCACTAAAGATGATATTTTGGTACATTCACACAAGAGCATCCAAGGTTGAGTTCACTTTTTAATGTTGCAAGGGTAAGTTTATGAAATCACTTTGTTATACATTGGCAGAAACTTTAGATGAAACATGTAACATTGATGTAATGATGTTTTCTATGAAACATATATGGACCTGGCACACTCTTCATCATGCAAAAAGAAATTCAACTACACTATCTCTACTGGATATATAATGCTCTTTGAATTAAACATAAGTGTTTGAAATCTTTTCCCTTCCTTAGCTAAGAAAGAAACACTAAACTAAGAAATCCAGCTTACATTGCCAGCTTTATAATGTTGTTTGGATGTATTACCAGTTTCTCTTCCTAGACTCAGTCACTTATTACAAATCTTTAGGAAAAACAGCAAAGAAGTAGTATAAGAAATCCACAACTGCAGAATGCAAAGGAAGTATTCCCCAAGGCGGGAAACTCAACTTCCATGGCTCATCTGGTTCTGATGGTTTTCAGCTCCTAAGAGCTTTCCATTCTTCTTTTCTTTGATTTAGCTTTTGGAAGCTGCTATGGGAGGTATTATATATTTGATGGAGGTTTTATCCTCAGATTGGCAACAAAAAAGGACAAGAGGGGAAAAGAAAAAAAAACAAAATCTCATGTAAACAGCCTCAGAAAATGTGTTTTAAAAAAGAATAAACCTACCAGCCACAAATTAAACCACACTGTATATATTCTGAAATTGAATTAAAATGTATGGCATCATTGACTACATCTGATAAGAAGTTAGCCAGCTTCTGTATAAAAAGAGCTTCTGCTAAGGAAGACACCACCTTGCCTGTGTCTCTTCCATGGAGTCTCTGTAACAAACACATGCCAGCTGTGGTCTCTTGTTTCAGATAACTGAAGGAGACAGAAGTCAAAGAAAGAAACATACTAAAACGAGTTCACCACAAGAAAAGATTTATACAACCTGAGATATAATTTATACACTTACTTAAGAGGGATAAAGAGAGGAATGAAGGCATTCAACAAATGACTCATATATATATTTATATATATGAGAAAAAGCCCACCACTTCACAACCCAATAATAAACAATTTACTCCCATTATATTATATTATATTATTGGGACTGTCGAGCAAGCCCACAGATATTAATAAAATTATGTAATTGTTTAGACTGGAATGAAGCACAGCAATAGCTAAAATACTCTGCAGATGGGATCCAAGACTATCAAATCTGCTCTTCCTCCTAAGCTTGCTCTTAGACACTCTGACCATGTGTCTAAAAGCAAACAGAACAGGCTTCTTATTTAACTTATTCTTAAAAACTGATACTATAAAGCCCAAGTAAAGCAAAAGGAATACAGATCTACTCCCAAGTTGCTGGGCAGAGAGGGAGGGTAGAGATTGTCTCTATCTATTCCAATTACTCAGGAATCACATAAACGGCTCTTAGTGGTTGTATATCACAACTTCAGTGTTGAAGAAACATGCAGGCATCTTTGTCTAAACAATGAAACTGCAGCAGGCTATTTTCTGTACCTGCCCTATGGCTGTAGGAAAATGAAGTCAAATAAAAATAAGAGCATCTTTGATGGAAAGGGAAGAATTATGTTTAAATTAATACTTGAAATTTCAGTTGAAAAAACATGGTCAGGTAGAAGAATTAAGTGCATTTCTTCCCAGACTACAGAGAACCAAACTACAGAACATCTGCTTCAGAGGCACCAGAACACTAACTGCATGTCCCAGCCAATCAATGACCAATGCAAACTTTACCCCAATGTTACTTAGCAATAGCTTATTCAGCCTCCTCTTTGAATAAAGAAAGCTCCTCAGTAATCAACAGGTTAAATCCCTCTTCTCATCTTCCTCCTTTCCTCAGCTTCCCACGCAAGACCAAACCTCTTTCATAAATGAGAGCTGTCCTCCTACATAAGATTTATATTAATAAAATCACTCTTCAAGGATCGCAGGCTCCATCTATCCCAGCACAGTAAGCAGTGCCAGAGAATGCTCCCAGGAGAAGGAACCTCATTGTCTACACTCTCACGGTGGGAGATGGTCCCTGGCAGTGCCTGGCCCCAAACTAAGCAGAGCTCTCCCAGGCCAATTGCTGGCCCAGCTCAGGGATAAGCTCTGCCACCACCAGTTGGGATGCGACCAACCCATTTTGGAGTGTAATAGATCCAACAGCGCTGGCCAGGGCTCCTCCATGCCAGCTGGCCCCACTGCCAGGGCAGCCACAGCTTTTGCTTCACTGACAAATCTCAACAGCAGACCACCAGCATCACGCAGGATGAACCAGCCTTGGATCTCTGACTGTTTCATGTGTAGGTGTCTCTAACAGTCTAATGTACAGCCACTGGGGAGTTGAACCAGCTACAATGGCACATGGTCCCCACAAATTAGCTTCTCTCCTGTCTATGGACACATATCGCTGTTGGTGCTTCCAGCAGAGACAATGCACTTTAACACTGGTGAGTGATCTCCCGTGGTCTAGGTAAAACTATGTGTAATCATCTTGGTTGTATTAAAACCAATGAGTTTAACTCCAGGAAATGTGCTCTATTTCTGTTAGTCAGTATAAAATTCTAAATTACATAAAAGTCATCCATTGTTTAAAAGGGACTTTATGAATGCAGAACATAGGCTGTAAGCATGGCTGCCTTCCACAGCCGCACCAAGCAGGTGAGCCCTCAGTTTCAGCAGAGGCATTCAAAAATGCCTAGTCATATTTAAAATGACAAATCAAGCTCCTTTCTGTACCCTCCTGCACTCAGAACACTTTGCTGTACACAGAAAAGGTCACACATGCCTTTAAATGTGCTGCTGGGTTTGATTCTATTGTTTCAACAAAATACAAACATTAAGAGACCAAGACAAGTGATCTGAGGGTGTCACTGTCCTCACCAGCCAATGCTCTATTTTGCAGAGCTCATAGGACTCACACCTGTATCACTCTTGTCTCTCACTCCTGTGGTCAGAGGTGTCTACAACAGCTAATTCCAGATAAGCTTCTGGTAAGTTTGGTTTTAGCACTAACTCCTGCCACAATTTTCCTTAACACCTGAAGTGAAGGACAGAGAGGAAAGCCACGTATACAGGTACCCCTGATACAGTAGGTGAAGGTTGCATAATCCACGTTCAGCCTGTGTTCCCCTCTCTTTGGACCTGTTGAGCTGAGCACCAGTATACCACAAACGGTCAGGAAAAGACCAGCATTCCAGCTGGCTAACTCCAACGTTGGCAGTGGTGTAACTGCAAACTCAGGCCACGGGACAAGCACTGGGGTGCTGCGGGCTGTGACAGATGAGATGTAAAAGCTGAAGGTTCTATCACCAAGCCTCACCATCACTTCCTAAAGCTGCTGGAAGGAGCGAAAACAACGAGGTGTGTGCCTCAGCTGAGGCACCACTATCTCAACCTGTTCCCTTGAATTCCACCAGAGCTCCCCTCCTCCTGGGCTGCAGTGCAGGAAGGGCCTGATCTAGCTCACTACAAGGAGGTCTGGGTATCTCCTTCTGAACTTACCCTCTGTAATCAGAGTGGGGATGAAGTGGCTCTCAAGACAGAGAGGGCAATTAATTACCAGAATCTACTTAGAACCAAACATTTTGGTTTAAAGTATCACACCAAACGTGTATTAACACCTTTTCTTCGACACTATGCAGTGTAAAAGGCAGCACCATGCTATCTATTTTTGATCAGAATGCTCAACCAATACAAGCAGAATAGAAGAATATTAAGTGAAAGCAAAAGTAATTTGAAAAATATGATCTAAAAATCAGACTCAGAGTGAAATGAGGTTTTCATCTTCCAGATGACCGGTGTAACACGAAGTGACTTAACTCATCTGACGAGATGGATTACAGCTGGCCCCTTATCTCCTGGCCTGCTTAGCAACATGAAAGGAAAAGAAAAACAATGCATTAATTGATGGTGGAGAACGTTTTTCTTCCTAATGGTTTCCAGCCAGAATTTTTGAGCTGGAGCCATTTCCCAAATAATGGCTAGCATTTGTGTACACATTACTTTCTTTCATGTGACAAGGAAATGTAATTTTTCTTTGAAAAAGTACTCATTAAAGAAGCAAACCCCTTCCACCTCCCCAGAAGCCTTTGCACCCCATTCATAAGTGTGACACAGTATAATCGCTTTAGAAGTCTGGAGGAACCACAGATCCTTTGAAAACTCTCACAGCAGAGACACAGTCTTGTGCCTGTTCTCCAGTGCCCTCTCTTAGATCAGGTCTACACAGTATTTTAAGGTTATTTGCACTGCAACAACCATCAGGGATCTCAATCAGGTTGAGGTTATTCTAGGAAACACCAGAAAATCAAAGAAACTAATGATTATCACAAATAATTGAAAGAAGTAGGCATCATTAATACAGTCATAATATTACATGGGTTGATTATACGCTCAGAAGTCACTTGAAAGTATTTATTTTCTCTGATAGGGGCTTTTCAGCTCACTCTCGCAGAGCTCTTTCAAGAAAAGGAAATGCACAAAGGGAGCTGCAAATGATTGTGCAGTACTTCTTCCCAGCCTCAGTGCTCAGGGAGATATGAGTTGCAGGAATGACAATGAATGAAATTGAGTATGGGGAGGTGGGCATCAATGCACACTGGCTGAGGCACCTGACATACTCCTATCTACTGCTATTAACGTGCAGATCCTCAGAAGGCACTCAGCTGGCATGAGGGCTCAGTGAAAGCCTCTAGCCACTACATGCTATGCCTATTAGAACCAGAAAACAAATACCTACCGAAAAGATTAAATCAAGATAGTGTGCCCTCTAAGTATATACCACACTGTGATGCCTTGGGTTAGACAAATGTATCTGCTTGAGCCTCATTTTTCTTGCCTTCCACTGAGATATGGCTCAGACCACAGAGGTCCAGCAGAGAGCACGGTATCTATCCGACACAGAGGCCTGAGCTGCTGCCAGAACACAGACTGTTTAGCACAAGACCAGAAGAAATTAAGATTTTTCTCTGTTACAGCAGAAACTGCTCGGGCTCCCTGCCTGGGCTGCACCCGAAGAGAGGCTTAGTTAAATCAAATGGCAACTGCAGTAGAGTTCACCACCTGAGACTAAAGCTGGATTTCAGTTTCACAAGGAATCAGATCCATTATGAACATGCAGGCATACACAATTAATTGAAATCCACCCTGGAAACAGGGAGCTAAAAGATGCTACATCATGGAAGCATTCCCAGCAGTGCTGCCATGAGAAAAATTGCCTGACTAGAAAGATCCGGATCTTGAATGCCTGCTACTTAAAGCAAAGACAGGCCTGATGCTACACATCAAGCCCTTTTATTTTATGTATAATCATAATAGTGAGATGTGTACTAGCTCTTGAGTGGCAAGGTACACTTTCCTACTTTCTGCCTTGCTGATGTATCAATGGCAAGCTGGTACTGCAGATTTCAGTGATCAGCAATAATTATCATATAAGGCTTGAGGCAACCCATAAGAAGAAGGAACCAAGCAGCCTCCAAACTTCTCCATCAAAAACTGGGGATCAAAAAACTCCAGTCCTCTGCTGCGGTGGATCCCACAAGACAGTGTAAGTTGGGAAGGCCTTGGAGAGTGCCATACTTTCCCGGTGATGGCAAGGTACCTAAGAAACACACTTCTTCCTGTCAGCAGCTCTCTGAAATATTTAAAAGTTCATTTTCTAGAGTAATAAATATATTTCATAACCATCCCAAGGGTGTGTTTCCTCTTCACTGAAGCTACTGTACTTGGCAAGGAAGCGGTGTGACATTTTTTCCCCAAAGGCTATGGAGCGATAAATAGTAGCTAAAATGATTTTTTCTGTTAGACTTAAAGCCTCTGCAGAGCAGGCTTTGGAAAACAAGGTTGGGATTAAGAAGTCCAAAATCTAAAAATCCTGAAAAGTAAATGTTCAAGTATCTGAAACAGAGCCACGACTGATTCACAGAGAACAAACTATTTTAAAGCAAACTCCCCCATGACTCTTCTGTATGAAAGAACTGAGGGATCAGAGACATCCTCTTCCTGCCTTTCACACAGTAAGCTTCCCTCTGAAGATGCACCATAAACTAAAATGCAATCTAATTAAAACATTAAGATATTTCATTGATACTGAGTTGTAGCCAACATCGGAAGAGCCAGTTCAAATCACTCTACATGTTTCTACATGCCTGTTCTTGAATGAGCTCACTTGGGATACACATCAAAAGAGTAACAGTAAAATTACTGGTCTGAGGGGTTTGCCATTTTGTAAATCCAGGCATTACAAGCTAACCCTCAACATCTTAAAGTTTAGGTCACCAAATTATGAAGGTTTAAAAAAAACCCAAAACAACAATTGGGTTCTTTCTCTTGTGGTTTTGAACCGTCAGCTACATACTTGAGTCATGCTTTCAAAAGTTTTAGCATAAAAATAATTCTCTTTTAGTTTTAATGGAAACAGATGCAATCTCACAGTTTACCAGGCTGGCCAGGTGTTTATAAAAACATTCCAAAACTTCACAGTTAACTCTTCTCAACAGCTTCATGTGGAATTTCACTGCATTCAAAACCTGCACTGACCTGTGACAATGTCATTGAAATGGAACTATTTATGTCTCTCAGGTTCCTGTGAAAAAATCCTGACCTACATGTGCTCTGAGCCACATTATGGTCACTCAGACTAAACTTAGTGCTTGATCTGGAGTATCACATTTTCTTAGAGACTGAGGCCCTGGCTGCAAACTGCAGATGCTGGTCAGTCATTCCAAAGGGTGACAGCAACCTGCAACAGCACCCAAGGTGAGAAAATCTGTGAGATTTACTTCCAGGCCTGAAGCTGAGGATCAGGACTATAAACCAATATGGAAATTTATCTTTTTGATCCCCTCTGAGTACAGTAACACAATGGGCTTTACTTTATATATAATCATTTTTTAGCACACACAACATATTTATAAGAAGCAAAATCTTCAGCTTTGACTACTGTGGTCACCAACACCCTGAGCTGCAAATGGAGAATCAAACAGTTGGCAAAAGAAAATTACGTTTTAAAAAAACCCCACTTCAGCTAAATAGGGCATTACATCATTACACACAGAGTAATGAATACCAACACATTTTTGTTCCCACTTGAGCAATATTAGAACAAAAAGTCAGTGCCCCTAATATCCATTTGGATTCATTCCAGGGGCATCCTTTTCACTCCTAGAGAAACTCAGCAATGATGAAAATAACTGAAGTCAAATGTTTGCTAAACATCTGCCACAGTGAAATACATTTTCACAGGTGACTGCATAATGCAGGGGAACAGATAATCAGATATGGAGCATTCCACCACTTGGTCACTGGTTCCAGACTAGACCCCAAAACACCAAAAAGCCCAAAGTTTCCATCAGCTGTTCAGATGTATTTATTATACTCCCTGATAACAACTGTTTGCACAATTTCTCTGTACAAAACTCAGCATTCCAGACAAGACTATTCATATGCCTGAAGTCTCCTGTCTTGGAGAATGAAGACCAAGACATGTTTCTTCACAAATGGCTATGATTTTATACTAGGAGCTGCTGAACCTCAACAGCATTCAAACCATGGCTCTGGGCTGCATCCTACTACCAGTCACGATCTACACTTTCACATGATACACGACATATGCAGGTCTAATGCACATGACCAACAACAGACTGTATTCACCTGTAGTCAGACTTACGTGTTGAGTCCTACAAACTTCATTCTGCAGGAAGTCCTCATGACCTTAACACCAACACAAAATATAAGGCTGCTACTGACCTGCTCTCCGGAGGCTCCACTTGGCTGCTGGCTGCCCCAGTTCCTGGCTCCCCTTCCTGTGTCTGCCTTCATCAGTACAGTAGTATCAATGGTTCCTAGCAACTCCATACAGAGCCCAGCTACAAATGAACATTCCTAAGTGCTGGGTCATCTTATACAAAGCACGGAATGGGAAATACACTTTAGTCACAGTTTGGTATTTGTCAGACCTGTGAAGAGCACCTGGAACACACCCAGGTAAGTAAGAGCAGAGCCCATAAACTCTGTCAGTGCTCTGCATATAGTAAGAGGCAGGAGAAGTCTTATTCTATAGCAGGATTCCCATTACTCTCAGAAGCAAATGGAGGTACCACATACAGAAAACACCTAATACTTGACACTGAATACCTGTGTAACTGCCCGGCATTTGCAAGTCAAGCAACTTCAGAAATTGTGCCTGAGCAATGGCATCCCACAGAACCACCACGCGCCATGTCTGGGGACACAACCAGAGGCAGCATTCCCATGCACAGCACCACCTGGCAGCTGGTTTTTTTGTTTGCTTGCTTGTTTGTTTTTCCAGGAGCTCAGAATGACTAACTCAGCACTCCCTGTTTGCAGTCAGTCTTATAACAGGGCTTGGAAGCATGAGCTGCCCATTTAGGTAAATTTTTTTTTACCTGGGAATACAAGGCAACATTTACATGCCCTAAATATGAATTCCTTTATTCCTACTTTAAGCATAATTAGGTAAGTGAGCAAAGCTACAGACATGTATTTCAGCCAAGCAGCCATTAACTACTGGGAGCAGCAGCATTAGCAGCTGGGAGTTTATTTTAGGGAACAATGCTAAAACCTCTCTCCTGGTCCATAAACAATCTCATTGGAGAGCGTATATAAAACCAGAGAGAAATCAGTATTAATTGGGAAATCACAATGAGACAAAAAAGGAGATGTGACATCAAGAAGCAAAAAATTTAACCAGAAGATAAACTTACTGAATATGAGAAGAAAGCAAGAGAGAAGCAGAAAGCTGTACCTAGAAATCTATAGAAAGGACCAGAGGCATTTTGAATAGTTACATTTTAATGAAGTTAGAAATAACTGGATGAAACTCTATGACCTGTGTGATACAAGAGAGCAGACTAGAGGATCTAAGGTTGCTTTCCAGCTTTAAAATCTAAAAAGCTGTGTACAGAAAAGAAGCTGGAGCAGGAGCAACACAGACACAGCTTCACAGAATTTCTTATTTCAGGAGGAGAAAACATACTGCCAAAAATAGCAAGAAAACATGCCTGATATATGCACATACCTGCTCTGTTCTCCACTACCCACATCAGTACTTACTAATTTAAAGAAAAAGACAACCAACCAACCAACACAAAAGAATACACTGGGTACCAAGAGAATGTCTTTACAGGTGCCAACAAACTAACACCATGTGAAACAGGAAAATTCTCAGCCATGGTGGGTATTCAGCCCTGTCCAGATAGCAGACAGCAAAGGCACAGCCCCCATCAGCTCCTTGGGCTTACAGAGGCACGTTCCTCGGCAGCCTCAGCCTCACTGTGCTAGGCACAGGGTGTGCAAGAGCTAGGCAATACCAATAAAAAGGCTGGACCAAGACAGAGTTGTTCCAGCTGCTCACAGCTGCTGGACACTGCCCTGTGCTCCAGGGACAACTGGCACAGGTTGGGCAGCCAGTGCTTCCCAATAAACAAAAGCCACATACTTGCGTTTTTCAGGTAACTTTACCAATAATACCTCGATTGTTTCCTTAGGGAGAACTGGAGGGACAGTTAGCTATCAAAGTAAAATGTAATGCTTTTAAGGCTTGGGGCGGGGGAGAGAGAGATGGGGAAACCCGCATCTTTCCTTATTCTCCAGGCTTCAGCACAAGGACTGTACTTAGAGATCTCAAATTAAACCTTTGGTGTCATTGGAGGTTTTAAAGTGATCACTGTCCTATTTTCTTCTTCCCAGGTCACACCATTACCACCACACACCAGCTCTCCAGAAAGAAAAGCAATAATTTCTGAATCACTGACATAAACTCAAGCAAAATGTAAGGAGGAAGATCAATATTTCTAACAAAATCACGGCCAGCTTCCCAGTAACAGCAGCAACCACCAAGCAGAGAGGAGCACAGGACACTCCAGTTGCAGAGCTGCTATTCCTGGTTGGAATGTGTGAGCCATGAAAAACATGGCCTGACATTCAATTTAAGGGGTTGGCACTTTGGCATCTGGAGACAGGGAAAATTTTTTGTAGATGATGTATATTTCAGATAGAAGTCATTAAATGGCCTTGAATAAAGAATGCTATTTTCAAAGAACCAGTATTCAGATTTTGTCTCATTTTTAGCACTCCTTTGACCAACAGGATTTTCCCCAAAAGTCTTTTAGTTTGGGGCTGGGTTTTTTACAATCTTACATTAAATTTCTAGAAAATGGCAGCCAAGAAATCACAATGGCCAAAATACTCTATTTTGAAAATAAACCAGTAATTGTGAAAATAAGAAACTATATGCACAGACATATATAGTTCTCTGAAATCTGAAGTAATCCATTATAGGAAAGAAATACTTTACCAGATAATTAAACTTCTTACTCTGTGCTAGCAAAAAGAGGCTCGGTAAGAAATCAAATCCAGACTGTTATTTGGAGGGACGTTCTCAAATACGTAGTTCTGTGGAAAATTTATGTGCTTATTACACTTACAAAGGCTTGTGATTCCCTTAAGGACTTGAAATGTTGAATTATTTCTCCCACTGGCTCTAGTTTCTATTATCTTTGAATGCAGCAAGAGAACAAACAGGTGCTCAGTGCTCCAGCCGTGTGACACCATTAGACTGACCAAAATTAATAAATAACAAAAGATTTAATGAGGAAGAAAGAACACAGGAACTGGCTTTAATTGGGATCACTCTGTTCTGCAGAACTGGAGGATGTCTATAATATAAGAAACTGCTCGAGAGGAAAGTACAGAGGAGTCAGGATCTGGCAGGCAAATGTGATACATATGTGGTGAGGCAGGCTGTCATCCATCTTTCTAGATGGAGATCTCTTTGTTGCTCTGCTGGGGCCATTTGTAGATGTCCAGCTTGCAGAGTGTGCAAGATGAAACTGGTGTGCATCGAACAGAAATAGTTTATGTTCATAAAATCCAAAGAGATGGAGGGCCCAGCCCTGCGAACCGGGATGTTCTTGGTTGTCAGGGTAACATGATCACCCCAGACAACACCAACGTCATCAGGATTCTGCAACACACATTGGGTACCCAAGCATAAGAGTCTTCCTACTTGCCTCTCATAATTAAACCACAGAGGGATGTAGGTAACTGTTGCTAAGGTGTGGCTCAGTGTTCTTCTGTAGACTAGGAGTTCAAGAATCTGGCTGATGCTTACAAAAGAGTCTCGCTGGTGTTACCTATGCAACTTTCCAATATAAATAAAAAGAATCAACAGACAGCAGAAAAACCAACCAGAGTTATAAGGAACAATCCTTTTCTTAAATGAAGCAGTGTCCAGTAAATGTGGTCAGATCCAATAATACAACAAAATATTACTCCTATGTTCTTGTTAGGGTTACACCCATGTAGCTTTGCTTTCACTGGATCAGATGCCCACTGTATACACTCTCCTGAGAAGTTAATGCATGGTTTTCCAAGTTTCAAAAACGTCAACATCTGCAGCCAGACCTCTGGATCAGTGCATTGCCCTCTCCATCAAAACACCAGACTTCACTACACAGGTGCAAATACACACAGATTCAGATATGCAGTAGAACAAATGACCAGATGAACAAGTTTTGCTTGTGTGCCTTACTAATGATCCCATAGAACAAATAAAGTGAAGTCATATGGCTGACTAAAGCAAGTATGTGCAATTTTTAAGGAATTATTACTAGTGAAAGTGGTTACACTTTCTAACAGTTACTGATCCCACAGCATTACAGATACGTGTTTAATCAATCCTCTCCTATTCCAGTCTGCTCACTTAGTGTTTTGGATAGACTGTCATGGTTTGACCTAGAACCATACAGCCACTCATTTACTGCCCCTCAGGATGACGATGGAAAAAACTGTGAAAAAAACAGGAAAATTCATGGGTTGAGATAGTGACAGTTTAATGGGGCAGAAATGGAAGAGGAAATTATTATTATTTTAAAAAATAAAAATACAAAATAAGTGAGGCACAATACAACTGCTCACTGCCTGCCGACTGACACCGAGCCAGTTGCTGAGCAGTGGCCCCTGGCCAGGTTTTCCCCCAGCTTCTCTATGCTGAGCATAAAGTCTTATGGTGTGGGATATCCCTTGGGTCAGCTGAGGTCAGCTGTCCTGGCTGTGCCCCCTTGAACTCCTTGTGCAGCCCCAGCCACCTCACTGGTTCAATGGTGTGAGCAGCAGAAAGGCCCTTGACTCTGCGAGCACTGCTCAGCAGTAGCTAAAACACTCCTGTGTTTTCAGCATTATCCACAGCACTGTACCAGCTACTAGGAAGAAAATTAACTCCAACCCAGCCAAAACCAGGCCACCCTAAAAACATTTTCAGAAAGCTATCCAACTGAAAATAATTCCCATGGAGTAGAAAACATTTCATATTCTGAATTTTTAATATTAAAGTTGATGAGAACAGCCTCGTGGTTTTCTAATCTTACTCTGTACCACTGTTGGTTTTTCCTTTGAAGAATACTTTCCTAAAAAATACTGAATTTAAACCATTTTGTTTGAATCCCTCTAGAGGCTAGATCAGCTCTTTAGCACTATGCAGTGATTAAAGACATTCAGTCACCAAATGGGATACGCTTTAGTGGTTGTGCAGGAGAAAGAAATAATACGATTTAAAAAAACATTCAGGTAAAACTAAGTATATTTTTTCATGGTTCTGATATTAGAGGAAAATTTATACTCAACGAGGATTAATGGGAGAGGGAGATTTACAAACAAACAATAAAGGGAGGAACGCCCGAGTTTAAAAGGTGGAAAGCATAGCTCCTAACTTTCAGAGCAGCATTTCCCCAGCTGATGAAGATCCTGCTTCTTCCCTCTTGAAGCCCAAGAAACTTAACTGTGCTTGTCTTTCCCCTCTTTCCTCCCTTGGTAAGTCACAACCTGGTGGGTTTGCATTTAGGGCTAATAGGTCACAAATGACAAATAAAAGGTCTTTCCACAATAATTTCACAGTCAATACTAAGCTACACCAGTGAACTTTCACCCTTTTACTTGAAACTGAGCTGGTGTAAACTGAGCTAGCATAAATATTTACTTTATATCAATAAACACACATACACCTTCCACACACACACCCTTCTGACTATTATGTAGTTACACAGCTTATATTACCCATGATTTTTCAAATTCAACTGCCTATTAGCAGTTGTAGAGAACCAAGGACATGAAATAACAGCTATCATTGAAGCTACCTTGCAAACAGCCATACCCTCAGCTAGTATCTTGCTCTGCAAAATAGTTTACAGGTTATCAACAATCTTAAGTTTATTTATCAACATGGGAGCAGGACTTCCGACATTCAGGCAGAGAACACCTCTAGTTCTGCTGGTGCCATGTGCATCCTTCCCTGCAGCGGCTCAGCAGGTCCTCCTCTCCAAGCCACGTAGGCCACAGCTGCTGTGGAAGAAACCCCCTGGGTTTCATTAGCAGTGCTGTAGAATTAAGCACAGAAGACTCACGACAGCCACAAAACACTGACTGAGTTAATGTATGAGTAAGGTAACAAATGTAAGTTACAAATAATATCATTCAGTTTGTGTTTTATATCAATCGTCATATGCATTAAAGACAATAAAAAATAGTTTTCATATATCATTTGTGTATTTTGTATTAAAAAGCCTTTTAAATCTCTTGCAAGTACTGCTCTACCCTGTGATCTAAAATACAAACAAAACTCAGGCAAGGCCAAGTGTCATTTGAAATTAAGTTTAAAATCTACATCCAACAGCCCTCTGGTGTTGTTTAGGTGATAACAGATTATAATATTTTTTAAACACCATATTGTTTCTAATTCCATTGGACTCACGTCAGACAGGAAAAGCAGTTCAACACCTTTCTTTGAGGAGCTCTGCCATCAGCTGGCACAAGGGAGGTGGGGATTACAGACACTGTGAACAAGAGTTCAAGATGCCCCTACAATCACATTAAAGCAGAGCTGAATCTCAAAAGCACTCTGGATTTCTGGCTGCCCTTATGACTTCCTAATGCAGGTAAAAGTTGAACTTTGTCTCCATGTTTGGATACACAAAATGAAATTACTCCAAGGTTTTAGGAGTTAGAAAATACTATGACACAACAGTTCTTCACATGGAAAAAGAACAGGGGGTAGGAGAGGTGGGTGGGTGTGTGTGAGAGTCAAAATCTAATGAAATTCATTCCTTAACTGGTACTTTTGAAGCTGTTTCTTTTTCCTTTATTTTCCATGGCTGGACAGCATTTCTGGAAGCTGAAGTTTATCTGCACGATGTATACGTGTAGGTAAGTAGCTTACAAAACGACATGGGTGATCTCAGTATTCATTTGTGAGCAATGCCTGCTGTCTCTTTCTGAAATCTTAAGATACTGAATTCTCAAATAAGAATGCACAGGTTGTAACAGAAATCCACTGAAGTCGGAGGACTGTAAGTCAGACATATCTTGAAGGAATCAGATGGTTATGAAGCTTATACATAGAGTCAGTGATATAATGATTTTTGTGATTCTTAGCATAAAATTCCCTGGCTTTAGCTGACAGACTTAACCTTAATAACCTACTGCGAAAGGACATCTATTCATAACTCAGAAGAAAAGAGTATGTTTGATAAGTTTGCATAGATACAACTCAGGCCAGGATTATGCTAAATATACCTGATATTGCTTTAAAAAGTCTCTACCATCAAATCTTGATTTGCATCAGTCTTCACTAACTGGCGCACATCAGTCCAGGTTCCTCTGTGCATTGTGAGCAGCTGTCCTCAACTGTCGAATTTATTATGCTTTCCATTAAAAAAATTACCAGCAGCACAAGTGGTGGCAGTGACCCTTCATATTTTTGCTACTAGCTGCAGAAAGGGACTAGCTAAAGAGCTGTAAGAAAAAAAACGGCTTTGGCCATTGTGCTGGCTTGGAGTTGTAATTTTATTCCATAGCCAATCCCTCCTCCTTTTACCAACCAGATCTGTCTTTTTCTCTCCAATAGGGACTTCACACTTTCTTGTTTTTGCTGATTCTTGACTTCTCCTTTTCCTACTAAATCCTCAAGAGCTAAAAGTTAATTAACAACCATTTATCTCCATGACATCAGGGGTTTTTATGTATGCATTGAAGTAAGTCTGTATGACACTCCAGGATCAAGGATGATCTCTGCCTCCCCCTTTCAAACACGAAAATAATCAATGCAAATACTTTAATAGTAACGCCATAGCCATTCATTATTCCTGATCTTAAAACTAAGATCTCTGCTTTGAAGTGAGGATACATTAAATGACAGTACCGGCCCCCTCAGTAATTACATCCCTTTCATGGCAAGTTTTCTGGTATACAACAGCTGGTTTTATTATTATTAATGCTGCACATTGACTACAAAAAATCTGACCTGAATGGGATAAAACCAAACCAGCTGTTTCATCTCCTTTCATCTATCCACATCTCAAAGGGGGCTTTGTACACCATCGGTTTCCATCGAAGAGCTGAAAAATCACATGTCACAACAGGGGCCCGATGTATGTGGGTCATCTAATAACCGGCAATCCAGAGCCCTGCTGATGGAAATCTCTGCCCAGCCGATCCTCCCTGCTTAATCTCACCAGGCTGAACTGGCACAGGGGAAAACAACCAGCACTCACTCCACTTAATTTCTCCAGTGAATAAATAAATACGTTCAGTTGCAGAGGTTGCCCTGAAATCCTGATGAGCAGTAGGACTTGGAGGGAAGGGGTTTTTTAGTCCCTAAAACTAGAAAAACAAAATCCACACACCAACTAAGCTCCACTTAGATCCAGATTGCTTCTGCACACAACAGAGAAATCATTCTCTTTTTCCACAGCAGAAAATTACTTCTCCCAGCCCTCTCCTTCACAGCCCCCTTAAGTTACCCTGGTTTTCCATACTAGTCACTGAAGGAGATACATCAGTACTGCCCACCAACTCCAGATGATAAAAGCTAGGAAATAGAACAATTTAATTACACATCTCTTTTAATTTAACTTGCAAAGAATAATTAGAGAGCAAAAGAAGCCCACACAAAAATGCAAAAACATCCCACAGCCACTCTGTGGACTTCACCAAGGTCACCCATAGCTCCCATTTAATGATCCGAGATCTGATTACTGGTGATGCCTGAAACCAGAACAATTCAATTTAACATGAAGACATTAAGTACAAACTTAGCTCACTAAGATACTGCAATGGTTAATTAGTGCATCTTTGACTTGAGCTGACATTGCTAGTACCAGAAGATTACCCATGTAAAGTATGTTTTAAGGTATTACTTAGCCATGGCTCCAACATGGCTGACTCTTTTCAGGCTTCCTCTCAAACACCAGTAATTACATTTCAACAAAAAGCCATTTAACACATCACTTCTTGTCTCCTGGAAAAAAAAAAAAATTACTCATTCAAATAGATGTCTATTTCCAACAGCAATAACTATTAAAATAAGATACAAAGATCACACACGAAACTACAATAGCCACCACTGTGTTTCCTGTATTTTAAGCTGTCACTGTAACAGCTAACAATATGGTACCTCATATGTCCTTTGGTGAGTTAAGGAATCAGTCAGCTTTATAATGAAGTACAGCTGTTAACTGAACATGCTCAGTGTACCATTAGTTACACCCTGCACAGAGGCCAACCCTGACTTGGGGCAGCTGGGACTACACCAAGACCCCAACAGCCCACCTGATCTGGGGCTGCCCAGAGGAAATCCAGGTGTTGGAAAAGGCCAGAGCACAGCATCCCTGGGCAGTGCTCTACTCCAGCACCAGCTCCAGCAGCACCACTGAGATTTCAGTGGCATTTCACCAGCAGGAGCCTTCAGAGCACGTGAGTGCAACAAAGCCCAGCAGCAATAAGGTGTCTTTAATCCGAAAGCACCCTGGCTCAGGGTCAGTAACCCCCAGAACAAGGTAGGAGTGAAGAGCCTGGAGGGAAATGGTGGGATACTGAAGCACAAACACCTAGAAGGCAAGTAATTACCCTAAAGAGCAAATCCCGACTCAAAGTCCTCTCTCCTCTTGAGCCCAAGACACACAACAAAGGGAACTGCACCAGGGCTGCAACACAGCATTTCCCTTTGCACAGGAAAGTGCCTAGTGAAAAATGTTCATGTAAAACTTTTGTTGTGTTGCTCCAAGCCTCGATGCCAGGGCTGCTCCGAGTTTTACTCGGCTCCAAAGGCAGGATTTCCCTCCCTCCTTCCTACACCAAAAGCAAAAGCTTTCCTCAGAGTAACAATGGGAGGCACTCGTCTGTAAATGAAGAAATTGCATTCACACCACGAGAGAACCACGTGCCTTCATTAATTAGCATTATCTATACAAAATGCTACTTCAGTAGCAAGTTGGCTTCCTACAACTGGCCTTAATCCAACAGGCCTGCCACAGAGCAACGCAGAACACACCGCTTGAGATCTCCCCATTTCAGGGCTGAAACTATCAGTAGGGCTGCTCAGACTTCGGGTGGTATCAGCATCAAGAGTGTCCTTAATGGGACCAAGTCGGAGCACAACAACATTTAGATTTTTAATTAACATATTTAATGTGCAAGTTATTGTGCAATTATCAGTTGCAGCACTTATACACAGTCTCTCATCTCAAGTTCAGTGTTAATGGTTCAAATGATAATTACAAAAAATAACTATTTTGAAGAAATGATATAATAAACATTATGGAACAATTTCTTTGGGATACTTTTAATGCACTACAAAGATTAATCCCCAAGTAGGGAAAAAACAAAACAAAGCAAAGCACATGCACATCCCCACTGGAGTAATTCCTTAGCAGTAACCATTCTTTGCAGAACTAAGGATTTAGTGTTACAACTTGTGAAGTTCTACTAAAGCCTTGGAGACAGCAGAAACTCTCTGAAATACATGTTGCTATAAAAATTTCAATACTGTATCTAAAAAGAATGAATAAAAAACTAGTTATGAGCAGCACATTTGAAATCAGTCTGAACTAGCCATAAATCTACATCTGACTGCTCAAAAATCCCTTGGTTTCAGCATTACATGAATAATAAAGTGTGTGATAAACTGCAACCATACCAGAATACCGAATTAGAAACAAAAACATTTTTAAGTATCATGAGGAGAGGTTAAAGTTTTGATCATGGATATAAAGGTAACAGTATAAACAATTTCCAACTTGGCAGAACAACTCAACTCAATCTGTTATAGCGTTAAACACTTGGAAGCGGATCTGCACATACCTGTACTGCCACATAACAGAAATGAAATCACAATTTCTAACATCCAATGTTTCCACTAGCTGGTTTTATCTCACATACTGTGTAACACGTGAAGGCATCAAGGATAAAATACATGGTCCCTCTTCTGAAGGCAGCAGTACCATTCAAGAGTTACATTTTCATGGCTTTAATAGTTTTAAGGGGCATATAATCCAGCCCACAACATGTATTTCCCTCTCTAACCTTCTCAAATCCAAGCTACAGCCACAGGAAATGGGGATTAAAGATCAAGGCAGGCTCCAGCCTGTGCTGCAAACAAGCGGGCAGAGGAAACAAGGGAAGCCAGACTCCAGCCCTGAAGGTGATCTGTGACAATGTGACGCTGCCAGTTTCTTCTGCACTCCTCTATGCAAAGGTAGTGAGTGTGGGCAGCAGGTCGAGGGAAGTGATTCTCCCCCTCTACTCCACTCCACTCCTATGAGACCCCATCTGCAGTCCTGTGTCCAGTTCAGCAGCTCCGACGCAAGAGGGACACGGACCTGCTTCTGTGAGTCTAGAGGAGGCCGTGAACATGATCGGGGAACAAAGTACCTCCTATGAAGACAGGCTGAGGGGTTGTTTAGCCTGGAGGCTATAAGGTGCTGGGGAGATCTTATAAGAGTCTTCCAATACCTAAAGGGGGGCTACAAGAAAACTGGAGAAGCACTTTTTACAAAGGCATGCAGTAACAGGACAAGGGGGAATGCCTTTAAACTGACGGAGGGGAGATTTACATTAGACATTACGCAGAAATACTTCACTGCGAGAGTGGTGAGGCCCTGGCACAGGTTGCCCAGAGAAGCTGTGGTTGCCCCATCCCTGGCAGTGTTTAAGACCAGGCTGGATGGGGCTTTGAGCAACCTGGTCTACTATAAGATGTCCCTCTCATTACACAGGGGTTGGAACTGGATAGTCTTTAAGGCCCCTTTCAACCCAAACCATTCTATGATTCTATGCAATGTGAGTGATGGTGTGTCTGCAAGGACAGAAGCACACCTGCCTTGGCTGTGCTGGCCATCCACACCAGGCTTCTAACCCCGCAGCAGCAGGGCTGGCTGAGAGGAGCCAGGTCTCCTCTCAGTGCCACCCCCTGCCCCACAGTGCTCACTGAGGCAGAGGCAAGTTGCCCTTGGCAGGCTCCTGCTTCCCTCCTGGGACTATAAATAGAGCCAAAATGACTGATTCAGACAGAGGTATCTCAGAGCTGGACATATGAGTGAAGGTAAACGAATCCTACTCACCAGCTCTGAGTCATGATTCCTCCACAGTTTTTCACCTGAGGCTGCACAACTATCTAACACCCACAAGCAGGACGTAAAATTACATCCTGGCCAAGAGTCATCTGTAAAATGCAGGATACAAAACTTGGCAGTTTTATCATAAATAGCCCTTAGGCCTTCTAAAAACAAGCCATGCAGGGAAAATAATTATGGCCAAATAACCGTATGCTTTAACAGGACTGCAGATCTCTGAAAGTTAACTTCAAAATGATGTTGTAGGAATGTATTTATTGCTCCTCGGGGATAAAAATAAAACTATCATTTAATTTGACTGCTACGGCTGAAGCCTCCCATCACATCACCAAAGCTGCAATCTCCCTGGTTTATACAGCACTGTAAGCACCACTGCTAAACCCGTATCAGCTCCGGAATCCTAACAGCGTAAAATCATAGAACCACAGAATAGTTTGGGTTAGAAGGGACCTTCAAAAGCTCATCTACCCCAATGCCCCTGCAATGAGCAGGGACATCTTCAACTAGATCACGCTGCCCAGAACCGTATCCAGCCTGGCCTTGAGTGTCTCCAGGGATGACGCATCCACCACCTCTCTGAGAAACCTGTGCCAGTGCTTCACCACCCTCAATGTAAAACATTTCTTCCTCACTTCCAGCCTGAATCTCCCCTCTTTCAGTTTAAAACCATCATCCCCCCGTCCTACCACAACAGGCCCTGCTAAAAAGACTTCCCCATCTTTCTTATAGGCCCCTTTTAAGTACTGAAAAGCCACAATAAGGTCTCCCCAGAGTCTTCTCTTCTTCAGGCTGAACAATCCCAACTCTCTACAGCTTTTCTCATAGGAGAGTGCTCCATCCCTATGATCATTTCTGTGGCCCTCCTCTGGACCCTCTCCAACAGGTCAATAACCTTCCTTTGGTGACCAAACTAAGTAGCTGATACTTGAAGCTGCAGAGAGAAAGCATTTCTGTTGTAACAATTTTATGCTGTCATTTTAACAAACTATAAATAGTTTTAAAAATATTTACTGAAGGCCCGATTCTGCAGAACTGAATTTACTCAGTGGTGTTATGTAAGAAAGGACTGCAAAACAGAGCCTGAGACAGGGCTGATGACACTGCTCTAGAAATAATATATTCCATTTTCACACATTCCACTTTTACCTGGTTTGTTAAATCGGTAAGCTTGCACTGTTATTCTTCCCTTCAAAGAGTATCCACAAATCTCTAGTTATCTGATGATGATGAGCTGGAATGAAAACTGGCATTTATGGCCCCTTTATGCCAGTCTTTCCTCTCTTGCTCAGAAAAAGTTTTGCTATAAACTTAACCAAACATTATAAAAGGGTGGGTTTAACTGAGATATTCATCAAAGATGATGAATTAAGCATCTCTCTGAAATACTTGTAACATTGTCAGTTAACTTCACTGAAAAGATTTACAGTACTTGAAGTACCCTGGTAAGTGTAATGGATCAGTGATGTGCTGGGACGAAACGAAGATGATCTGGGTCAGGCATTTCTGCCCATTGTCCTGCCTGCCTGCCTGGGGTCCTGCACTCCCAGATCCCCAGGCTGCTAAAGGAAACTCTTGAATTTAGCCTGCCTATCCAAGTGCAGTAAAGTCAGTGGCACTGATGACACAGTGGGTTGCTCTTGTATACCACATTCTATTCTTACGTTAAACCAGGCCTTGCTTTTAGGCCTACAACCAAACATACTGCAATTCCTTTGCAACACAATGACAACAGTAATAGAAATAATAATAATAATCATAACTATAATAATAGCAGAATATATCCAAAGAGAGCAGAAAGGAAGTCAGCAATAGTAACTCCATGGCATAATTCATTTTCATCAGAGCACAGGGAAGTTCTTCCTCACCCCCAGTTTCCCACCAGTGTAATAGACATATTTAAGGGCACAGGTGGACACATCCAAAGCCAGAGGAAAACGAAAACAAGAGCTCTCACTGTTAACATTCCCCCTTTACCTCTACCTCCCACAGAAGGGGACTGGGGCAAATATCCAGGTAGGGGCTTGCAGCAGCACAACTCCCCCAGGCCACAGGATCCAAGACCCTGTTTCCTGGGAGCTCTGCAGGGACCTACAGGGTTTGCTGGCCACATCCACTCCCCCCTGCAAAGCCATAGATGTTACCAGCTGAGGAGGAGGTATGCTCCAAGCACACGTTCTACAAACAGTTCTTACTCTCTCTCAAAAAAAAATCCCATTTAAACATCAGTGATGTTGTAAAACCACCATGATCTGCTTGCCTACAAGAGAGAACTTCGAGGCTGCTCTCCCTTGACTTACCCTAAATGGAGACATGTATGCCCAAACCCTTCTGGTTTATGCATTCAGGTGGAACAGCGTTTGACTGAGAGGGATCGAATACCCATCCTCTGCTCAGCACTGGCAACAGTAAGTGGAATGATGAAGTTCAAACACCCATCTTGAAATAATCCAATTTGGAGGTTTTGCCTCAAGCAGATGAACAACTCGCCGTTGGTATGGCCTTTCAGCCAGTGGTGTATGAAGGTCAGATGATGCCAGGGAATTTAAGAAAAACCATAAAGTATTTCTAAATCAGTTTCATACAACAGCCTATTGAAATTGATATAAAGTCTGACTCACTGCAATCTTCATACATTTAATGGATTTTTCCACACTCCAGTTGGGCTCCACACCAACAGGAAGAAGGTTATTTTCCTCAGTGAAGATCATTAACAATTCATATGCAGCAGTTTCTACCATATGTGGCTCATCAGCTGACTGCCTTGATCTGTTAACCAGTCTGGTGGTGAGCTTCTTCTAGCTTAAATGAGGAGCACATTATTTTATACTTATAATAGTATTTCAGAGGATGATACTAAAGCCATTTGCTGTGAAAGAAATGATGCTTTTATTCAGGAACATGGTTGTTTAATCATCCTCTATTTAAGTGTGTTGTTCACTTTTTTCCCCTTTCTCCTGTATGCTCGCGGGGGAAGAAAGAAATGTGGGAGGACATTTGCAAGACATAAAAAGCTTCAGAAGTTTCCAATTGGTACCATGCACTGATAAAACCTTTTTTCAACTGGCTAGAAAACAAGACCAGAGAGAAAGGAGGGGGAAATCCATAGTAAAGAGTAGTTTTCTCACTTCCAATCACTGCTTAGGTCACTGAGAAAGGTATGGAAACGTCTCTTTCCATTCACCCAGAGAAAATGTTGGGTTTTAATCAAATACTTTAGAAAACTTACAGATTTCAAAGCATTTTTCTACATATGTCAGCACTATCTCTATTGCACTTCCTCCCTACACTGAATCACTATTTTGCAAGTATCCAATTTCTTGTTAAACATGAGCAATTAGAGGAAACACAGGAAAAGAGGAAATCACGATTCCACATCAGCCTTATGCAAAGTTATAGTTACTGATACCAATGAAGTTACTATTGTGTGGAATGAGAAAAAAATGTGTGATACACTTCTCTAAGCTGCTTACATTCTGTGCCCAATCTCAGGTGAAAATACTCTCACTGACATACAAGGCCCTGGTCAAGCCCTACAAATTTGTCAGTTAATGATGGTACCCTTACTCCTGCAGTCAAACACATGCTGAAGTACACGCTGAATTCTGGCCTTCTGTAGTACTGAAAGGTACTGACTTCAGGGTACTGATTGCATCTTTTTCCATAATACATATAGTTACAGTCATTTATTCAATGAAATTATATTTTAAATGTTCATTTCAAGCCTGGTCATCTCAGAACCCCAGAACAGTCTAGATGTATCACACAAGCAAAATGTACTTTTTCAAGGAATAAAAACCTCTGCAAAATAAAGCACCAAGAGCAACCAATGCATCCACACAGTCGGATGGTTTGGCCCAGAACACATCTGTTTTCAGAAAACAGAAGACAGATCAAATACAACCTTCAGTTATTATGTCTACCCTCCAAGACTCCTAATCCTACTCTGTGAAACCTGTATCTACTTCATAAAAAAGGTAAGCTGAATTATTCCAAAACCAGTATTTAATGGTTTATGCATTGACAGGAAAACACAAATTGCTCCTAAGCTATATAAATATACTGCCAGAAAATATGTAAAGGAATTTTGGCCATTTTTCTATAATGTTCAAACAGCCAGAAATACAACTTTTACAGACACAGCAAAGGGCCATAAAGAACCATTCCAGTTGTGTTTGTTTTGAAAAGAAACTTGTTTTTAAAATAAAACTTATTCATGTGCTTGCAACCAGAAAGACAGAGGAAGCTCTGCCTCAGGCAACTCTAGGGCTCTGGTTCTCACCTCTCATGCAGTTTGGGGGAAACTATCAACCTCCACATGCTCAACACCCTCATTTTTTATTTGCCTATAGGGATTGGAAAAGAATCTACAAAGCTGAGATGTAATACACAGCATTTTTAGTTCAATGCTGACCCAGAGAAGTCAAACCTGAGGTTAAGTTTTTAATAATTTAAGATGCTTCTTACCATGTTCAAGGGACTGCTCCAGAGGTTAGTATGAAGTTGGGGCTTTTTTTCCCCAGATACCAACAGAACTATGGTGATACCAATTACCTGCGTGTGGTGTTGTTCTAACACTTTATGGACCTAGACAGCTGAATTAACTACCTGCATTTTTCAGGTGTTCTTCTTAGATGGCATCAACAATGAGCTTTACTGTATTATCAAATGCCTACCTTCAAAATATAAACATGAATGCTGACAACCCTGGGAAACTGAACATGATTATTATAGCACTACTTATGTTTTATGGTACAGGAATAACACAGCATATTGTTAGCAACATGAAATCAGCTTAGTGGCTACAGAAGCAGAGTTGAAATCAATCAAGTAAGATTCCTTCTCTGAAAAGATGACTTGACAAAGACAATAATCAAGATGTATTTTGTAAATGGTTTGGCTGATGCTTCCAAAGGCATGAAAAAGGCTTAAGTTATTCAAGATAAAAGATTCTAGTAAATAAAAAAATATACTGTTTCATTTATAAACCCTTTTCTTCTCAATTTCATTTGTAATTAAAGTGGATACTATAATATACACATGACATAAAAGAAAATCTCTTCTGGCCTTATTTGTGGAAAATTGAAACCCTGTTCCTCTTTTTTAACAAACCAAATTAAAGTAAGATTTCTGTTCCAATAAAACAGCACTGATCTGTAAAAAGGGTAAGGCACTTTTTTCTTTTTCTCTTAGCACAGAGATTTATTTTCAGTTTGGTTGAATATTCAGGAAACATTGAAGAAATTATTTCAGTGGGACTGGAGGACAGAAGTCAGCCAAGAACTGGGGGCCAGCTTCTACAATGGTTTCATGGATTTGAGATTTCCTTCTTGATGGATTGATGTTGACTTTAAACACATTTAGAATTAGGTCTTCTTTTGTCCCTACACAGCTGAGCAGCTTCAATTACAGCAGCCATCAGCTTCTGAGTTGGAATGAGTAGCAGCAAAAGGCAGAAGACTATCTTGCTCATGCAAACAAAAGCATGTTTAAATAAGATATGATCAGTACTGTGAAAATGGAAATATGTGAGCTAGAGGAGGCAATATTTTTACAGGTAGCCAACTTTCAGAAGGGAAATGCCATCCTGAGGTCTTAGATAATGTGCCTGGTAACAAAATGATGCTTGTTGAGTGAAATTACAAAGCCTGCAAACCTTTATGCTATACTGTCGCAGTATTTGTAAGATGTGATTCACTGATTCCAAGTGCAACCCCCTTCTGCTTCAGCTCACCAGCTGAAAACACATCCCCATGACAACCCGGGAGCCGTGGAGGAGAGCACAACACCCAACCTACTGCGAAGCAATGCTGAAGCCCTCCTCCAAAGTAGGAATGTGCCAACACACAAGAACATGGTTTCTCTCGCTGCTATGGAGCTCATACATGTGTGTGTCACCCCAGATTAGAAAATTAAAAAGAGAATAGCATTAGGTGCATGCCAGCTTCCTTACCACTCAGCTAACTTTTTGAGTTCAACAGTGACATCACCATTTCTGCAACCTAATATATTACTTGTGCGTGTGCAGATGGAGGAAAAAGGGGTTTTAACAGCCCAGATGTCTACATCCTGCTTAAGCAGAATCAATGACCAACCCAAACTTGCATTATGAATCCATTATACCTTAGACCAGGGAAGCTGGTTTTCCTCCTCAACAATACACAAAAGAAGCCTATTAATGGTAAGGTTTGAGTTGAACAAAACACTAGTTCTACAACTGCATTTGTTTAGATCAGCACTGCAGACAGATTATATTAATTTCACCACTAAAAGCAAAATAATTAGCTGCACTTATCACAAACGACGCCAAGCACTGTGTACCTCAGCAGTCGTACTGCTGGTTCAATTATTCTGCCTCTGTCTCTTACATAAGCTCCACTTTGCAGCTCCAGGTGATACAAGAAAAACCCAAATTCATGCCACTTTGTAGTCTACATCATAGCACAGAGACAGAGAAAAATATGTTGGGAAAAATTAGGACAATCACCTCACCTACTATTCTGCAGTAGTTCCACTTCAGACATTTCATAAACAGAGTGTCATCAGCCACTTTGGGCAAGGAATAAACAGGTTTGGCAATCAAAGCTACCAAGCATTGGAATGATGCCTACTTAAAATAAAATATGATTGTAACAAGCTCAGGGTAGTTGGTACTTGTGTGCACTACTCCATCCTCAACATATATGGCAATTAACTCACATGATGAAATCCCAACTGAAAAGATATCAAGAGCAATACCTCATTACCTTGAGGCCCGGTGACCTTTAGTTCTCGTCAAAAGGCTCCACAAATCCTGTTAACACAGAGTCCCTTTATTACAAAATTATGATGAGAACATACGATTTGCCACAGTTTTTCCTTGACTGTTGTTTCCAGAAACTGGTTCTGGAAAACAAATCCTACCAATGTAGTCTTCCGGGGCTGGCTGGCTGTGAGCTCTTCCCAGAGAGCACAAAATCACAATCCATAGTGTTCCGCTGGTATTTAGTGTCAGCTATGCAGAGACAAAGCTGTTGCTGCAATATTGCATAGCTATCACTGCTTAACTCTTAAAAAATTCCTTGTGTTTATAACTAAAATACAAGATTGAAACCTGGTATTTTTTAATCATCTGTCCTGACAATTTGTTCTGATTTGTGTGTATCATACTTCCTATTATTTCTTAATTTGGTAATCCGCTGCTGAGTAAGTTCACAGTATTCATAAATTCATGACAATTACACAGTGCAATCAGTGGCAACAATAGTTCTCATGGGGAAATCAGGCTCTAAGTCTTCAGCATCTTCCGTATCCCGTATTCCTTCTTTGTCCGTATCCATATTCCTCACCTGTTGCATGAGCCAAGGAAAGAATGGGGAGGCTTGGTGGGCCAAAGCCACTTGCAAGAACAGGCTGCCAAAGATGCAATTCAGAGGCTGCAACAGGCTGCAATTCAGAGTGACACTGATATATACATGCTTAAAAGCTGATGGGCACCTCAAACCACCTTCCAGGAAGCAGCAAGTGGACTACACCCACTGTTTACCTGCCACCGTCTGGGAGCTCCTCCAGCTCCAGGCCATTACTGGGACCTGGCACCATGCTCAGGGAGAGCCCCCATGGTACCTGTGTCCAGCAGCCTGAAAATCCCATATGTCTCTGACAAGTGACTTCACATTCTTTCTAGGAAGGATTTTAGGACAACTGCCAAAACACTTCGTTCATTGTTTCTGCCTCGTGCTGTTGCCACAAGCACACATGGGGTAGCTTGGAGATGGGGACCTGCCACATACCTGGGATATCCCAGTAGACATAAAACCAGTGCTGTTTGACAGGGCATTAGAGGCAGGCAAAAACAGGCCAAGAAGCTACTGAGGGAGCCAGTACTGTTCCACACAACAGTGTGGAGTTAGTGCCACCATTTCACATAGTGTGTGCATCCCACCCTATCCAGTGTCCTAGCCTGCACTGGTTATTTTGAACAATGCACCAAGTGCATTCTGGGGTGAAAGTCTTAATTTGTCAAGGCAGATTAGACACACAAGGACTCACATTAATTACAGGTTTTAGGCACTAATCCATAAAGACAGGTGCAGAAACCACAAGTTTACTGCTGCTTCGAGAGTTTTGTGACAGCAAGCCAGAATCGGTACGTACTCCCTTCCCAAGGATACAAGCCCTTCTGTGTCTAAACAAAAAGAGTGAAACAGCACAAAGCAGCAAACATACACATGTAAGTGCTGCTCAGAACCTAACTCTGAGAGAAACACTGCTGGCCCTGTTACAAACCCCTCCTCTGGCCTTCATACTTTGTGTTTACTTCATATATTCATTTTATCACAGAAGTAAGAGGTTAGCTTTAGCAATGAAATGACTAAACACACAAGCTTTTTTTAGAGAAAGTTTCTCTTAGTTCCTTTTAAAGAGCCAGAGAGGGCTAAAAGAACATTCCTACTAATGAGCTGCACTGGTGTGCTGCAATAAAAGTACCTTCCCACACCAACACCAAGACTTTCTTCATGAAAGGCTGCTTACCATTACACTCCACCAGATAACACCTGGAGAATTTATCTGAAAAGTTTCCTGGATTCTCCATTCCCATCACCTGCCCCTGCACTGAGGGGAATGGGGAAAATTTGAGAAGGCTTTCTGCAGGCTTTCCTGCTTTTACTGAGAGACCATATTGTATGGCCCTTGTTCTGGTTGAGTAAACACAACTCCCTCTGAGGCCAAAAAATCTAATTTGGATCATTAGGCAGAGACATTGCTACTGAATAAAGTAAGATGTTTCTCTCCTCCAGCAGCTGAGCTCAATGCTATGTTCCCAGCCTTTGCCAGCTCAGAAAATACCACCAGGTTCAGGTCTCCAACTGACTGCCAGGACAGACACACAAGGCATTCTCTATTTTGACGATAAGGCATGCATGAAGGTCCCACACACTGCCTTGATGAATTTCTGATGCTGAAACACAGCCAAGATGAAGGGCAACAGGTATCTCCAAGGAAAGGTATGCATCTAAGGTTAAATAATGCCTATGTTTACACCATGCCAAAGCAACAAATGCCAAAGTCACCAATATCTCTCTGTAATACATCTCTGTCTTCCTCCATCGTAACACCTTCATGAATGTTAGACATTTACATCCTAGAATCCTATCTTAAAACCCAAGGGGATCTAACTCTTCCTCTCTTGACTTTATGGTTGCTATTAACCAATTACTAGGCACTTGAATGAATTCCCAGAGGTATCCGAAGGGACAAAACCAATTATCAGTCTGAGAATATATTTCACAATCCCTGAATCCCTTTTCTCTCCCTCCTAACCCACAGGTGAAAAGTTGGGGGTACCTTCAAAACAAAAGAGCACAAAACCTAAAATAACTGATTTTGACCACTGAAAGATGCATAATGGCACGTTAGAACTTCCCATACACTCTTCCCTCAACTTGTCCCTTAAGATGTTTTCAAGTATGTAAATAATTTACATAAGTTAAATTCAGTATGGTTTCTTCAACAGGTCAGAATTAGCATTATAACTTGAGAAATTCTGCTGTCACGATGATTTCATTTCTCTAATCTCAATTAAGGGAAACCCCCAAGCCTCTCTGGTTTCAGAGGCTTAGTTTGATTCATCTAGGGTACATTTTAGTATAATCTGGAACCTAAAAGGCATTCTAAACTCAGCAATTTTACTAGTATTTCAACAGCATGGCTGGAAAGTGCAAATATACAAGACAAATACAAGCTCAAGTCTGAAAAGTCTAAACTGTATACAACCACTACAGTTCTGGCATAAACAATCTACTCTGCTGCAGCATCTCCAATCCCAACCCTTTCTTTGTGGGGATTTATGTAACATTTCTTCTTCCAAAATGTATTCTTCTACTCCTTTTCCACCTGACCATGCCCGGCCCACTGTGGCTATAGAGTTTACACAAACCTCACAAGTGCTAATATAAAGAACCAATTATAATTTGGTCTTTTTGATTTCTCCTGTTCCAGTCTTTTCTGTCTCAGTTTTTAGGAGATGGGCCAGAAGCTCTTAAAAAGGATCTCGTTATTTTACAACAGTCCCGTTCAAGTCAGGAAGAGATACGGGTGGCCCTCAGTGATTTCTTGTGTTCAAGGGATGCCAGCTCAGAGAACAATTGTGAATGGCTGAAAGACTGACTTAAAAACATCTTGATAAACAAATACACCAATAACCCCTAAATGATTTTGTTTGCCAGTAAGCAAATGCATTTAGTTTTCCAAAGCTGAAACACTAAAGATGCTAACGTTCATTAAAATCTAAAGGCACTCTAATCAATACAAGATGCAACACTAGTTATATTAGCATACTCTAGAGCTCAAAAGGACGAATGGATCTAAGAATATGCATTTTTCTTTAAACTGCATAACATGTTAAGTTCAGCTGTTTACTAAAGCCAAACACCGTGTGCCTCATTGATACAAAACTGTCCCAATGAAATCAATAAAAACATTTCTGTAATAAAATAAAAATAATTTGGCTCTATGTTAACAGATAACTTCTCTCCACCCAGGGAAAAATATTTTTTCTCTAAGTACCACATCAAAATGTAAATTAAGCTGTGGGCTGGTGCCTGCCATGGAGTTTAAATGAAGAGAACCAAGGCAGATTTCATTCTGAATGCCAAGAAGCAAGTACATCTTTTATAGATCTGAGAAAATACATTATCAGTGTACCAACATGACTTACCCAGAGAGTAACTGGCACATCAAGACGTTGTAGGCAGTGCAGATGCTATAGCAGTATTCAAGAACATCTTTAGAAGCACTCAGGCAAAACACTACCTTTCCTTTCAATGGCAGCAGCAGCATTAAGTCTTACACGTTCTCTGGGTCTCCTCCTATCCCTCTAAGAGGTGTTGGAAAGTGAAATGCCTGTGACCCTCCCTCAGCTCCACACCACACATAGCTCTGTGGGGGTCTCTCAAAAGCAGCAACAGATGCCAGCTCTCAGAATAAACAAACAGGATCTGTGGGAAGCACAATCACTATAGGGCAAGTAGCCATTTTTTCATTTGCAGTCGCCATCTGTATGCACCCCCACAGTGACAGGCCAACAGTACCCTTTAGTAAGACAGGGATAAAGAAGTTTTGCTGCATTTATAGAGCACTGATTACAGGGTTGCTCTCCCAGATCAGCCATTGAAATCAGCAGCTAAGAAAGGTTGGTGGGCTCTCATTATGTTGCTGCTTTACAAATTTGTGATCCTGTGCCAGGCCTGAAGCAGACAGAGAATATTGTTTGCACCATGATGAAAACAACCTTGATGTCCAGTGAGAGACCTGTTAACTTGTTGAGTGACACTCTTACTCCTTTTAGAATCTTCCTTCTGTATTGACATCTCTTGACCTATAGTATGTCTGGTTACAGCTGAAAGTAGTGATGGTACAGTGAGGTCCATGTTTTAAAGCAAAATCTTTGCTATTCCTTGGGTATTCAGAAATTCCTTTATTCCAAGGGACAAGTGTGCCCTCATACAGTGGAGGGGCAGGCCAATTCAATTGTACACATCAACGAACTCCAGCCATATCTCAAACCTTGCCCATGTATAGGGATGTTAAAATCAGTGCCTAAAGTTTCATACATTTCTGAGCAACACACAAAACAGTTCCAGAGCAGGCCTTCTGAGTTTCAGGCCACTTTACTGAGTTCCAGGCAAAGATGGTCTCTCTGACCAGCATATAAGTATGAAAATACAACAAAATACAATCCCACCAGCTGAAAGGGCTGTGAAATGAACATTAATTGCACTAAAGCCAAGACTGCCCTCTTAACATCAGAAAGTGGCCAAAGAGCTTTGCATGTGGGAGTGGAATGGACATTAGATTTGAAGTCCCTCTAAGACAAGAGGAAAGGTTCCCCACACACCCCACTGCAGGCAAGGAGGCAGTGTCCAGCAGAAGCAACCCTGTCCATGGCACTTGTGCTGCCAGCCCTGCTGCCTGCAGGGAGGCCCCCAACCTGATGCACCTTGGGTGGCATCCCTGATGAATGGGCCTTTCTAGACATATGTTGACCAGAACAGCTCCCAGCTGGTTCTCTCCTTTTCTTTTCTGGACATGTCAAGAACCCAGGAATAGAAGAATATACCTGGAAATGATCCCAGATGCAGGCCAGCCATGAACAAATACTCTTTTTTCGGTTATTTCCCCTTCTAGTAAGCAAGCCTTGTAAGAGAATCAGCTATGATGCATCCCTGCATCGTAACTGTGCCTGTGATGCATCTATCCACAGACTATCAGTCTGAAGTTGGATAGCTGTAAAATCTACAAAGTAGCTTTTAGAATTGAAAGGTCCCTTAAGTATGAAGTAAAAGGGCTTATCCTAAGTATAACGAATAAATCTTATTCCACCTGTAACAAAGAAATCCATTCTTCTCTGCATGAAAAGCCTTGTTTTTTTTTAAAAAAAAACCTTCTTTTCTACTTTGCTGGTTATACATACACTACTTAAAATAACCATAACTAAAATCTACTTACCAAGTCATTTGGATTTCTAGAATACATAAATGTTCTAGTGAGAATTCATGTCCCATTTTTCCATTGTTTGAAACAGAAAGAGACACTGAGTCAACCTATCTTCAGCCTGATTAGAAACCTTGTTAAAATCAACAGTGAGCTTCTCTGGTTAGCATGTCTCAGCTTTGTCAAATGAATCCATCTCATTAATCTGGTTTCCACTCCTTGACAATGCAGAGACAGGCACTTCTGGGCTACAATTCACTTGACCCTCAGATGTCTAAAAAAAGGGATCAGATGAATTATGTCCAAGAAAAAACCTACTTCTCCCTGGATTACATGTGGATCCTAGTGTGATTTGATCAGAGGTAGACACCTGAACTGCTATCTAATGCTATACAAGATGATTCACAGCTTCAGTAGCTTTGACAAGACCTCTGTGCAGGCATTAGCCAAAATAATCCAGTATTGTCCAGCCAGTACTGTCACCAGTACTGTCTGCCCATCATGCTGACCATCCTGCTGGCTGGTAAAATAAAGAACTAACTCTCTTTCAGATCTACTGCTGCTTTGGGGCTGAGCTATCACAACCACCCAGGAACCACAGCCCTTGTCCTACAGGAAGTGTCTTGTGTTCTTCACTAAAACAGCTTTTCAAACTGTTACATGGAAGAGATACACCAAAACAGAAACATTTTGTTCCAAATGCATTTTCTAAAATTTAATTCTACATGGAATCCAAGCTCCAGCATCTTAACTGTGACAATTTCTGGCCAATTAGCAGGAATGCATGACAATCCCAGCTTGTGACAAGCAATGTTGTCGTCTCTTCATTCATGTGATCTAGGTGATCCTATGGCATAGCTGCACACCAGCAGGCTGACTTCACCAAGACAGGCAAGCAGCTTACCTCCAAAGTTAAAGCAGCCTGCTTACATTTTGCTCAGACTCATCAGAACCTACACAAAGTCTACTGCTCAGATCTGGGGTTTTCCTACGTTCCTAAAAAGTCACCTTTCTTTGGTTTGGTCGGTAAAACTCCCAGAGCTAAGTACTCTCATCTCATTCTGAAATAAAGCTGCACCACTGGCCCTGAGCAAAACCATGCAGGATTAAACCTGGCAACACAGCACTCCTGCTACAGGCAGGAACACACACTGAGGAGCGGCTGAGGGAATTGGGGTTGTTTAGCCTGGAGAAAAGGAGGCTCAGGGGAGACCTTATTGCTCTCTACAACTACTTGAAAGGGGGTTGTAGTGAGATGAGGGTTGGTTTCCTCTCCCAAGAAACAAGCAATAGAACAAGAGGAAACGGCCTCAAGCTGTGCCAGTGAAGGTTTAGATTGGATATGAGGAAATACTTCTTCATTGAAAGAGTTGTCAAGCATTGGAACAGGCTGCCCAGGGAAGTGGTTGAGTCACCATCCCTGGAGGTATTTAAAAGATATGTAGATGTGGCACTTAGGGACATAATTTAGTGTGGACTTGGCAGTGCTGGGTTAGTGGTTGGACTCGGTGATCTTAAAGGTCTTTTCCCACCTAAACAATTTGATTATTTGATGATTCTAAGGGACATGAGACAGAGCCAGTGAAATAAATACTGGATACAGTGATGAACTTGCATTGAATTCGCCATGGTACTGATTAATGGGACCAACCTGTGGATAGCAGAATCCTAAACACCGGGTTCATTTCATGAGCAGAATTAATATATGTTATATGTTTATATTATATACTTTTCATATCAGTTTTTTATACAGTGCTACCACGAGCTCTTACTCACTTTCAAGTCTAAATGCAAAGTGATTACATAACTGATGCAGTTTACTTTCACACACATAGCTACATATAGAAGCACTAGATATTTTTATCAGACAGTGCTTCTGGACATACCTATATGGAGAATACTCTCTCCAGAAACTTAAGCAGTTATGCTTCTGCAATGTCACAACAGTCAGTATATGATACATTTACATCCACTTTTAAGAAACAGATGAAAGGATGCACATAGGTTAGATAAATCAAACAGTTCAACAAGAACCACAGGCATAACTCTCCATTTCATTCTTTCTAAATTAATAGTGGAAAGATGCTGAGCATCTGCATTTCTTATCAACAGCAGTGAAGCCAGAGTTCACTTAAAAGTAATTTATCATTTGGTGGAGTATATTCTTTGCTTGTTGACCTGAAGAGGCCTTATTCTACAAGATGCCAAGTGCTTCTGTGGTTTGAAAGTGACTCTTGTGCAACCATGAGATCTGCCAACACCACAGTGCACACACCTTCCTTTCCCTGCTTCCCCTCTTGCAATGCTTGTGCACCAAGGCTTTTTCTGAAGCTGGAATATAAAGTCTTTGGGGTAAAAATCACTTATTTTTATACATTTGTATAATAAACTGGAGTAACTAGACCTGATGCTGACTGTACTGAACACAAATAAATATCAGAACTGCACAGTTATGACTCCTTCAGAAGAGAGATTAATTAGAACTATTCATATTATGACAGGGATCTAAATGTCTCCTTCTGTCTCACTTCAAATGTTACCAAGATGACTCAAACTAGATACATAATTTTACTTTTTATCCTACCTGTTCATACCTGGGGGAGATAACAACACAGCTTTCATTTCTCATGTCTATTTATACTGTAAACATCTATGACAGCTATTGTCCCTTACTCTCCACAACACACAACAGCACAGTTTGAACTACATACTACTGTAATTAACTAAGAAGCTACACCATTTATTACCTCCAGACCAGAAAAATGCCCAAGGTGCGTCAGCAAGAGTAGATGTCTTACACACCTTGGTAAGTGACAGTACAGTCCAAAAGAGTAAACAGCTGTAAGTGATGTACCAAGCAGTCTGAGGGGGAAGGAAAGAGGATGCCAGTGCAGTAGGCAGTCAACCTGAAAGTTGCTTGAAGGAAACTATTGACACTACCGATGACAAACAGACTCTGCTTCAAAGTCCTGATACAGTTTAATGTTAAAGAAAGCAAACAGATGATTTTTATTATTTTTTTCCATTTAAGTTCTCAGATTCCACATAAAACTTCAGGAAATTCAGGAAGATTTCTTCTGTTGGACAGAAACACATCCATCACCATGGTCCAGGATTTGACAGCATTAAAACAACAGGTCTTACAGTGGCTTGAATACATTATAAAAGTAACAGCTCCACTTAAATAATGAAGTGTTGTAATACCCCGGTGAAACACTAATCTATGCAGTGAAAGCCAGGCAAGAAGAAAAATGTGTTCTACCACATAGTAAATAAATTCCAAGTGTTTAGTAAACCTTTACAAACAACAGGGTTTGAAGGCCAAGACAAACCCATAACAATGAATCAGCACTGCAGAAGGGCAGGTTGAGGAAGCATACCCTGCCTTGGAGCCTCAGCTCCCTGTGCGAGGACACCAGCTGCTTGACATTTCACCCTCATCCCCAGGGTAGCCAGGACTGGTGACTGGGACACAAACAACACACAAGGAACTGAACCTTCTCCACACTTGGTTTGACGTAAAGAAGAGTGGAGAGAGCCGAGGCCACTTTCTGCTGCATGGGTATAAAGTCCTAAAACCAATTGCTGTGGGGTAGGGGACAGCAGGCAAGGCAAGACAAGTTTGTAGGGTGGTCCAAGAGAAGGGAGAAGAGTCTGGGTCACTTGCACCAAGACCTACCACTCAGTCACCTTTAAATTTAAAAGACACTGTATTTCATGATAAGGACACAGTCAAACAAGCTAGCTAAAACATAAGGGCCCCTTGCAACTATGGACATAATACAGATGGTAAAAATGACACAGTTAAGTATACGTAACTGTAAAATCAGGGATTTAATTGCACTCCTGATCAAAGAGGTAAAAATTATTCATTACAAAACATGCTCCAGATTCCAGACAGCTCTTATGTGTCAAAATCTGTAACATCTCAATTACTAATGCCACAGAGACCAGACTAGCTTCTCAGCTGTAAAGCCTGGCCCATGACCATACCCTTGGTGCCAATATGCAAATCGACCGTCCCATGGCTAATGCTATATATATAAATGCTAAATGGCAAGTTAACATTTAGAAGAATTTAAACTATATACATTAATACACTGGAGCAATATGTGTTGCTTGCTACCCCCACAGGCACACTGGCAACAGCATATTAGTTTTTTGAGATACTTCTTTCTGAGTGTTGGACGGTGCGAAAAACTACCCTGAGACATGATCTCTCATCAGCCTTACATGACAGTGAGGTTGTCTGGACTCCTCAAATACAGGTCTTATGAAAATGGGTTTTCATAATAACATCTAAAATAACAGCTCCTGGGTGCAATGAAATAAAAGACAAATACAAGCTAACAGTGTATTGGAGATTCTGTGAAGAGCTTTTACCACCATTTATGGTGTTAAGTGCTTTTTCATCTCACAACTCCAACATCCATGAGAAAAGAGAAAGACATATCTAGGTCCTCCTACTAAAACTTACCTACCAAGATAAAGCTGCTCTGATCTCTGGGTGTATTTTCTGACTTGCCTTTAGCTAAAAATATTCCTTCCCAGGCTACAGAAACCTAGAACTACATGTGAAGGTGTGAGCCGTGCTGCTCATCTGTTTACTTCAGATTCATCAGGTAAGGGAGCAGCCACTCCAGCCATGGTTCCATTCAGCTTGACTCAATTGCTGTAATACAAATTTTCATGCCCCTGCTTGAGGAGTTCTGACCATTCTGCCCCTTCTTAATTACCACCTATTTTCCAGGTCACTAATTAGGTTTTGCAACACTCAGAAGAAGCATTGCCAAGACTAATAACCTTCCAGACCTCCTCCTTCTTTCATATTTGAGCTTTACTTGATTAAGGTGTTCCAAGCTTTCTTTTGAAACCACTTCCCTGAGAATGAATCCAAAATGTGATTCCTAAATTTTGAATTCTTCCTGAAGTTTAACAAAATACAGTAAAACAATTCTCTTGCTTTAAATAGTGTGAAACCAAAGGAGGACAAGCAGACCTCCTGATGCACAGGCTTCAAGACATTTCACTTATGGCCAACATGAAGATAGGAGATTAAAGTATACCCGCTTCTAAATTAAAGATGTATACATATAACCAGAAGCTTCATTAATATTTACAACACAGTCCAAATAATTATCAAATGCTCCATTCTAAAAATGCAGCATTTACTCTGTCTGCAACGTTAATGTTAGTTATAAATTACTGCAATCAACTTAATTAAATATGCAGTATTACTTGATCAAGATGGTTTAAGCTCATTCTAAAATTAAATATACTGCAGCTGTTAGCACACTGGTTACATTTTTGAGAGACTATACTCTTCTTTTAAGCACAGAACAGTAAATGCAGGAGGGAATTTTCCGTTGTCTTCCAGCCCTGCAGACTCTAAAGTCTATGTTTCACTTAAGCACGGGCAGTCTCATTTCAGCCAGTGGGAATACTTGGATGTTTAAATTTAAGCAGACTTAGCTGTTCACACGTAAATAGAACATAAATCAAATCACACTAAAAAAATCCTGCTCAATTTCTTACTTCTGCCAAAACTGGGTATCATTACAGCCTGCTGGCCACAGCCTTGAGCTTAATCCATGCATGATAGATACCATTGCTTTCAGGCCCAAGACTTGTTTCAGATGCACAACATTATTCTAATGTGTCACATGAAAAAAAAGCAACATTCGCTTTCCAAAAGTTACTTAAACCCTTTACTGAACATATTCCTAAGGCTTATTACATGGACCCACTCTGTTAACAAATGTAATTAGAGAAAGAAAATAGCAGTCAAGATAGACCAGCCAAGGAATTTAAGAAGTGTTTAAAAACTAGCACAGAAAACAGAGGGAGCGTAACATACCACCCCTCTGGGAACCCACTGGCACTTGTGACTAAACGTACACCTCCAACTCCAGCACAGCTATCATAGCATTCATTAACACCAGATACACAACTCATGTAAGGAAAGACTTACTCAAACCCTGACCCACTGCCATGCAATATGCAAAAAACCCCACCCTGACCTAAAAGCCCCCTATTCTGGAAGCCACCTGTCCTGAGGAAAGCAGAACTGTTAACTCTCCATAGAAAACACAGAGTGAGCAGGAGTTACAAACTGAAGTAAGGGGAAATACACTTTTCCTTCAATTCTGAACCACCAGTGAAGTGCCCCTGTGAACACATCTGAGCATCCCATTCTTGAGGTAACTTCTGTAACAAAAAAGCTAGATGCGTTTGAATCAAACTTGGTTTTTACTTTCTTACTGCAAACGGTTCTTGTTTTGTTTTTAAAGAAAGTAACTCTTCAGTGCATAGTTATGTGTAATACTTAAAACCCACATAAGATTTTGAGCTGGAATGTATTATTGCCCAGTAAGAACTACACTAATTGCTGTAATTAAGACTCTATTTAAACAATTATTTTTGTATTAAAACTATTTTACACAGCCTTAGTTTTAATGTTATTAAGCCACCGTGAAGTTCTTCGTAGTAAGCAAGAACAAAATTTTGTTCAGAAAGTTCTTAATCGCATGCTGATGTTTAAGTTCTTAATAAGAAAATCCATTTCATTTACTTAGGAAAACAAGGAGACTTTTGATATCATTACATTGCATTGCACCAATTACTCTGATTTGCACAACACAGAGAACTCCATTCTCTTTACAACCAGCTACACTTGAATAATCCCAAGTAAACACGTGGTCCTGTACATATATGTAAGTAAGGAAAGACTAGCCACAATTTTGTATTTCTCCATAGAACAGACTGTGGCTCTGCTTTGACAACAGTGATGCATCACCCACAAGACGGTTTGCCCATCAGTCTGCCACAACATTACCATGCCTGAGGAACAATATGCAAGGTCTATTTAAAATCATCACAATGTATCTTTCCTTGTTTTTCTGTCATAAACACAACATCATTTCCAAAGTGCAACTAATACCAAAAAGGAGGCAAAAATCAGAAACCATTTTGCTGAGTTATTGACTCACTCTTTCCAACCATCACTCTTTCGACCTACAACACGCATTGAAAGAGCGTAGTACTTAAATACGGATTGGTTCTGTCTGAAGGTACGTTCTTATTAGACAATTATTCCAATAAGCTTTTCCACATTGAATTTTACCTTCACTGAATGAAAATTAATAAGTCACACACTAAACAGCATCCAAAGTTCAGAGGTTATGATTTAAATGCTGTATAAATACTTGTATCACTCTTTAGACCCCACTGAAGTCTTCCGGCTCCTTTTCTTCTGCAGAGTGCCACGTGGCCTAGACAATTTTAGCCATATTATCTTCAGTAATTTTTTCCATTCCCAATGAGCAGTAACAAGTAATATTCAAGACTAAATGTTTATGCCTCCATAAATTATGACCTTAAAATGCAAGAACTACTTAGTTATATTACCTTTGGTTGCAGCTTCTGATTTCTGTCTCGTGACTTCTATTATAGGATCAAAAAGCAAGAAGGCAGCAATATTTTTCATATAGCATACACACACAATTACTGACATCCCCAAACCTATTGAAAAGGTCTTTATTAAGTGTGAAATGCCATTCAGAGGGAATTAGAACATAATTTTCTAGTGGGAATGCAATATGTACAAGGGTAATGAAAAGCAGAAATAACATTTGTTTTATTACAGCTGACATTAACATTCAGGTGTAGTCACAATCTAGTTCATTGTGTGCTGTGAGTAAACTAACCCCTGAGGCGGCCTGTGACAGTCAGGCTTACACAGGGCAAAGCACAGGGCTCAAAGAATTTCAGACATTAAGTAAAAGTGAGCTTGACAGACACGCAGCACTTCAACAAAATCCAAGATGGAAAAGCAGAGACATTCCTCCTCCAGGAATGCTATGCAGAATTTGCTTACATGTACAGACCCCATTCCTAACACTTGGGGAAAAAAAATAAACAATTAAACTACGGAAACCTGGTGCTAGTTTAAAATGAGTAGTTTGATGTAAAAACTAGTTACTAGTATCTCTGATTATAGCTATGGAGGAGGAAGAAGAGAAGAGGAGAGAAGAGGAAAGGAAGAGAAGAAGGAAGGGAGGCGTTCAGTTGGAAGGGACCTACAACTGATCATCTAGACCAACTGCAGTATGCTAGTTTTTCCAGTAGACCTGGAAACGGAAGGTGTTTGGTAGATGATGCATCAGTCACTAAACCTTGCACACCACAAAAGAGACAGCCTTGCTTGCCTTTAATAAAAACTCTTTTTCATCATGGTGAGTAATTTTAGGCTTCAGCAACTTGCACTCTCACTTTCAACATACCTTGTATATGTCAAATTTTACTTTCAGAAAGCAGCACAATACGATGAACCTCCACAGAAAACTTACTTGAAACAGAAATCTTTAGTTGCATTAGGACCATCACTACTTCAATATGGGAACAATCCATGCAGAGAAAAACACAGAGCAGGGCTTAGTGTTCTCACGCTGCACAGGAGCCTAGATCAGCAACCTCAGGGCTTCAGACTGCTCTCTTGTACTGATAGTATTTAATTGGTACAGTTTTAACACCTCTAATTAAAAGTGTTAGTAAAGAAGAGAAAAAGAGAAAACTTTGAGAAAATGGTACCTAGTGGGAAAGTGACTACATGTGTGATGTATTAAGTCATGGGGGGAGAAGAAACCACACAAAACTGTTACTCCTATATTCGGATGTTTACAATGCTACCAAACCCCAAATCTGTAAATCCCAAAATAGAAGGAGTCACGGATCTGCCGAGTTTTGCTTTGCCAAGGCGGGGAATGACATCAGTGTGACTCACAACGCACAAGCTGAAGAGGCAGCAAGACAGTTCAGAAAGGGAGAGGAGAGAGAAGGCACTCAGTAATCTCCAGCTCCACATCACAGAAATCATTTACACATTTCTGTTCCTGTGCCTCCATTTCAGATGAAGATGACATGCTATATTTAGCTCTAATCTTTCTTGTGACATATTTTAAAGTTTTGGTGGCAAGCTGTATGGAAAAGCAGTGCCATTAGAAGTTAAAACTCTAAATGTAAAGGGTCTGTGAAAATACGCACGCCTGAAATTGCATGTTATGTTTAAATAAATCTGGTTTAGAAAATCCAGTTGGCTTATGTTAACCTTGCGAACTGATCCTATACAGAATTAATTTTGCTGCTTTATCCCATTCTTCAAAACAATCTTGAAAACATAACAGTTCATTTTCTAGATAATGTATTTCCATACTACATGGAAGTGGTAACCAAAGCTATCTCACCAGAGGTTCTCCTGCTTGTTCATATATTAACATGATCAAATGTTTCATGCCCTATTTTACCCTAATAGTAACAACACTGTAACTCCACCTCTGGCAATCACCTTATGAAGCATGTTTTCCCTTTTAGTCTTCCATCATGTCATTTAGACTCTCTGGAGTCAATACAACAACTAATTAATACAATTAATTATATAGGAAAAAGCTGCCCCATAAACATTGGATACTCTTTATGAGAAAGCAGCATCAGTGTTGAATAATAAAAAACCCAGTGACCACAGGGATAACGTACCTATGACAAAGCACACATCCCTAAAATGTGTACATTGCAACAGCTGCACCATATGAAGCCCAGCACCAACTCAGATATTTCAGTGCAGGAGAATGCTATTTCAAACATCCATCTGTATCACAGCTGAATAACCTCACATGTAGTCTTCATTAAAAAGCTGGCTAGCTGAATGAAATGTTAAAGTATAACTGAATTTGAAAAGACAACAGACACAGTTCAAAGACTGTGATTTTCTTTTTCCTACTGTTCTACATAAGGTAAATGCAAGTACTACACAAACCAACAGACTCATATAAACTCGACAAAATCATGTTTGAGGGGCTGTGGGTGGAAGGACAATGACAAGCTGGAAAAGGAAAGTTATGTTTCCCCTCACAGACTTCATCAGTTTTTCCACCCCCAATCCAAAAACAAAAACTCGGACAGTAATATTTGGCTATGATCAGATACCCATCAACTAACTCTTTGTATAACAGAGTTGTTCCATCAAATGTGAAGTTTCTTTGTTCTGTGAAGATTGTGAACAGACTTTCAATTTTTTCTCAAACCCTTAACACCAAAATATCCTTCTCTACATAAGCCTGGGTATTTTTAACAGGTTGTAGTGGGATCCAGATGAATTCCCTCCCTGCTGTCATTGCTGCTGAACTCCACCTGGTATCTGGTTATTAGTATTGCACTCAGAACATGCTTTAAAAAATCTTATCCGTTTTCATACAGCAGTGTTCTTAAAACTCTAAGGCCACTGTAAGAAATACAGTAATAAAATAACTGTTAAAAGCATGTGGAACGGAAATGTATATTCTCACATCCAGGGAAGAGAAAGCAAACTGCAGAATTTCCCAACTCTCCTTTTTCTACGAATCTGCTCTTAAATACCATTTCCTAATCTCCTGTTCTCACTCTGGAGTCAGAACAGAAATAGCTAAAAGCAATTATCTCAATTTTTTAACCTTTGAGATATTTTGTAACTGCACTGATTTCTCACTCCACCTCTTCACATCTCAAAGTCACTGAGAAAGCGAGAGAGAAAAACAATGCACAGAAAAATGGGCACGCTGTAATTCTCTAGTGTTCAAATGAAGCTTGAATACTTCAGATACATGTAGCAAGTTCCTCCAAACATATAGCTGTCCTGGACATGCCATGACTTTCCCATAATGATCCTTCATTTGAATGCTGAAGAGCAGTTAAAGGCAAAAAACTAAAATATGAACATGCTCTCAGAGGGACAGGAAGTCAGCGCAAACACTGGAGCTGCCCAGTTGTCTGGAGTATCACTCTGCTTAAGAACTACTTACAGGAATTTCACCTAATCATTTACAGGAATGCATGAACTGTCATACTGGATGAAGCCAAAGGTCCATCTGATTGAGAATATTTCCTCTAGCAGTTTAATATGTTATCTGACTTTTGGAATTATTATTTCCTCTCTTGTAAACACAGAAAACTCCTGGGGACTCGCAGAAATTATCAGTCAGTGGTTTAAAAAATGAAAACAACAAAAGACCAAATCAAACTAAAACAAAAGGAAGGCCCTTCCCACAAAAACAAAATCATTAAATTGTGAAATTCTCTGCTGCAGAAGCCAAAAGTACAAATGGTTTTATGGAAAATAATTCAGGGAAAATAAGTTCATCTCTGACTATTGAAATAGATGACCAAGAGCAGAGTTTGGAAAGTCTCTGGCTGGCCAGCTGTGAGAAGCTGAGGGGATTCACTAGGGAGAGAGCTGCCCCATGCTTACCACTTCCTAATGCTATCTGTTACTTGCCAGGAACATACTGGGCTTGTCTGATCCAATAGAGCTGTTCCTATGACTGAAAACAGCAACAACTAGTTTGCAATTCAAACGACTGAAAACTGATTTCATTTTCTATGGTCCTGGGCCATGATTCTGCACCCCATGTTTGATCGATACTTTTAGCCTATGTGGTGATATGTGGGCAACCAAAGGGTTTAGAAAGGCCTAATAGGTTTTTCACAAGGCTCTTAATTCAACCCATTTGTTTAAGGACAAAACCATCTAATGGATATATATTAAAAAAATATTTCTATGAGTGAAGTGTCTTCCTAATTTGGGGCAGTGAAAGACAGCTCACATCCTGAAACACATGAAAGAATTTTGCTTGCACTTACATTGACTTTATCAAGCTTGTATGCACACCTCTCAAAGTAATGGACAGTAAGTAAAATACTATTAGGGGTGTCCATACAAATAGGCTGTATCAATCTAAGCTGCCAACTGACTTACCAATATCCTTGCAATCATTTGCTCAGACAACATATAAGCAACTGCTGTGTTCACATATCCAGTGTCTAGTACCATTCATATCAGCTCTCCTTACCAATTCATAGAATCACAAAGCAGTTGGGGTCAGCAGGGACCTCTGGGGACTATTTAGTCCAAACCTGTGCCAAATCAGGGTCACCTACAACAGACTGCTCAGGGCCTTGAGTAGTTAGGTTTTGAATAGCCTGAAGGATGGAGACTTCTCAGCCTTGTTTATTGTGTTTTACCAGAATTTCTAGTATTTCAGCTTGTGCTCTTGCCCTACCATTGGATACCCTGAGAAGAGCCTGCCTCCAGCTTCTTTACTCCTCCCATCAGGTATTCATACACACTGATCAGTTCCCCCTGAACCCATCAGTTCTTTCAGCCTCTCCTTATATGACAGCTGCTTCGAATTATTTCATCATCATGGTCCTTCATGCATGCCCATGTCACTTCAGTACTGGGGAGCTCAGAGCTAGAGAGCTCAGAGCTCCCCACTCTCTCTGCCACTTGGGTGCTCTCCCTAGCACAGCCCAAGATGCTCTGGACACGCTCTTCTTAATACAGCCCCACATTCCTCATTTCACAGATGGAAGGCAAAATTCAGAAAACCTAAAAGAATGTAAAATACAGCTTCAGTGCCTGATTCTGCACCAAAAAGACAGGTGCCAGCCTCAGATGTCTTATCACTGTAGTTTGTATGGCTGTCTCATCCCCCAGCAAATACTACTAGTATAGTAGTATACTGAGGCTGAGGAGGTGCAGAGCAATGCAGCTGAAGAGCAGAAAGGCAGCAGCAAACTCCTCAGGCAGAAAGCATACAGCAGATCTCATAAGATATTTAAAATTCCGGGTGATCTATTAAGGTAAAAAAACAAACACCAGCAACAACTTTTAACATCCCCAGAAGACAGACTATTCAACACACAGAGACGAAATTACTGCTCTATGATACCCTACTCCTCCCATAAAACATATATAATGTAGTCCTACAATACCACACAATATAAAAACACACCAGCCCTTTCACAAAAGCAATTAAATAAATAAAACATAAACCAACTCACTGCCCCTCAGGCACTCACAACAGAAGACCCAGATTCTCCATCACAGTCCTTTATCAACGATCAAAGTGCGCTCACACAACCACAAGCACATCACCTTTTCTTGCTTACAGAGACCTTCTCTTGGAATGTCTGTCTCCTGTATGGACACTTAATCAGGTCCCATTTGCATCCCAGTGCTTCCCTGAACCTTTTTTTTGCTTTAATTCTAATGATGAATGGCAATTGATAGTGAAATATCAATGCTGTCAAACAGATCTATTACTCTTTCTTGAGGCTGGACTGGGAAAGATGTTTTCCAGCTGTTTCAGTGAAGATAGTTTTTAATACCAAGTTCTTTCAACTGGCCAGCTCAGCAAACACACCCGTTCTGCACCAGAGCAGCCCTGAATCTCAGATGTACAAAGGTGTACGATGCCTCTGAGCAATGAGTTACACTAGCAATAAGCTCTTTTATTTAGAAATAATCTTCCACTGGGAAACTTCCAATCTATAAAATTATTTTTCTTTTTTCTTCAAGCATATTGACCTATAAATTGAGCAGATTAAATTAGACAGGTTATTTTTTGCTACAAACCCAAATTTCTGCATCCCATGCAAGGCAACTCTCAGGGGCATTCCCAGTTCTCCATCCTCCCCAGCAAGCAGGATGAGCCTCTGCCTGTATGGAAAGGAGTGGGTGCTGCCCTGCCATCAGAACAGCTCTCACATGCAAACAGCCTGCCATTCAATGACAAAGAAGAAGTGAGATTTTATATTCCTGCAAGAATTGGGGGACAGGAGAACTCACCTAGAAAACTGGCATAAGCACAACTGCTGGTGCAGTAAGCCAAGAAGGTCAGAAAAATACAAACACCCTTACCTACAGTCCCATGCTTCCCCTTGGCATTTCCAGGCATGACCCCATGGGTAACACTTGGGTGAGAGGGATACAGAAGCAGGAGATTTATTCTCAGATAACCTTGATCCTCTCCTTCAGAGTAAACAAAGACCCTGCATCACGCAATGCAGTGCTAGATTTGGATGGGATGCAGGAAGGACATGAGCCAAATGCTTTTGTTCCCTTACAAAGAATTTTAAGGCAATATTTTTAATAACCATGAATTTCCAAATAGTGCTTCAGCCATCAGCAACTGGAATGTGAAAGGAAGGTATGGAAGCAGCTGAGGTAACACAAGTTGCAGAGTAATCCAACTTGGACAGCATTCAAGGCACCTAAAATTGGTCTCACTGATTTTACATTCTTGGCAAGGGAAACTCGATTAAGAAAACCATTTTTCACTAGCTACTGTTTTTAATAAATAGCCTACTACTTGTAGCCTACAGCAACTGGTATACAGTGACTATGAGTGGGTGAAGCAGAAGAGAGCAAATGACTTGCTAGGAAGTTATTATTAGATATTTGATGTCAGAGCAATGACGGATACCTCTGTGCAAACACTCCTCCCAAACACTACAAGGTTCTTTGTAAAGTTCATCTCTCAGTCACCCCAGGGAGAAACGAGAGCAGATGGAGCCACCAGCAGACCAGCCTGGTGTCCTCTAGGGAATATTAACCGCCTCTTCCCATTTTAAAACAATACTCAAATAATACATGGCATCATGTTGTTCTATGGTACCTACAAAACCATGAAGGTAGGATGCCTGCAAGTGTTGCGATCGTCTCCTCTGACAAAACTGCAGGTGATCCAAACCACTCTTGCAGGGTAGCCTGGATATATCCTCCTGTTTGCAAAAATGTTCAGTTTGACAAGGAAGTGGGTGCATTGTCTCACATTTGACACCACCTGCTGAATTTGCCAAATTAAGAAGAAATAAAAGCCTGACTAGAGAAAGGAAAGATAATTTCTGTTCTAGGAAGAGCTTGATCTTCTCAAGACACTTGAAAACCTTACTGAAAATCCAAGAGCAGCAGGATGGATAGTCTGTTTGTTAGACAACCATTATGTTGACAAGGACCATGTGAATTTTGAGAACAGCACATAAGGCCTAAACTCAGGCAGCCTATTAGAAATTCTACTCTATACTATTCTGTTATTCTATAAATGAGAAACCTTCTGAAAATGGAACCCACACATATCACAACACACATATCCTCCTTCCATACAGAGCATGGACAAAGTAAATCCTGGCAATCATTACCTTTGTATTGAATCTTTACTTTTCAAGGGGAAATATATGATATGTTGACAGAACTGAAGGCAATGATCTCCTAGGCTTTATTTAGATAGATGCCCACCTCCTGAGTGCCGTCCTGGTGTGTGCACCTCAGCCACCCATCAGGCACAACTTACAGTGCTCACATTCCCCAGAGCTGCTCAGCTGAACGACTTCCAACAGCTTCCTTCTTCCTATTGCTTCTCCAGCTTCCCGCACTCCCCTCCTCCCCCAGATTATGAGCAGCATTTGTCTGTCAGCACATACTGAATTAAGCAGTCAGTTTGATATCTCATCTTCCACACACAATCATGCATTTGTCTTCAGCTGGAGACACAGGGTGAAGTCAAAGTCAGGAGACTGATCTCCATGGTCAAGTAATCAAGATAATTTTAGCTCATACACCGGTGTTTGGCTCTACTCCAGCTAACTTAAGAAAGATTGCAAGTTTTTGCATCAGTCAGAAGGCCAGGGAATGTCAGCGCCCTCGTTTTCACACTGGAAAGTCACTCCCAGACCAAGCAGCTGGAACTGGCCATGGCAGCACTGGGATGTCAGCAGCCAACCAGCATACCCCACCACCAGCATGCTCTTATATCAGGTAGGTTTTTAACTGTCCCTTGACACTTTCAGCAGAGTTATGTCCCTGTCTTACTTTTACAAGTTACCCAATACTTCAACAGCTTAAGTTCTACTAATCTGCTTGAATCATTTTTGGCAAGTAGCAGGAACAGTGAATCATCCTACATTATCCCAGAGAGACTTCATAAATAAATCCTCCTATCCGAAGAGAACTTGCTGAAGGCTTTTTATATGAAGGAAACTATTTTGGTCCTGTAAATAAGTAACAATGATTCAGTCCAATAAATGAGCCATTTGCTTTTTCATGCTGATCTTTACTAGGGAATGATAGGGCTGCTATACTGCTGTACACCTCCAGATTTCATTCATTCCCCTTCAGCAATGTACCCAAAGAGAGAGGAAAAACTGACACAAACTCTTTTCTTCTACAGGTTTTCAACGCAGTCTTATGTATCCCTCATTTTTATTTTAAAAGCCTTCAAAGCAGAGGTGACTCAGCAGTCATTACCTCAGACTTCAACATAAAATTAGAGACGTTATAACAATTATGTCAATTAAATTAGCCAGACATCCTTAGTGATTCTGATTATAACCAGATATTCAATTTCAGACTAATCTGAATTGCAATCATAGCCCATATTTACATCTTAGATGAATGCCAGATAGAAATGTCAATTAATTTGTATATATTGTTCGAAAGACCAATTAAAATTGTCAGGCACAGTGCTAGACAGTATCTGTGCAACTGGGAAATAATCCAATTTCTTCTTAAAGGATGAATTTGCCTATTTCTGATGCATTTTGAGACATTTATTGGCTTTGCTTATTATTTTGAAGGTGGGAAAAGTAAATATACCTATTTCAATCAAAGACCTCAGTTTTGCTAAGAGTGTTAGAGAAGCTCTTGAATCCTGTTACCATATAATATGCATTGCTGATGGCATATTAACTCTAATAGTTAGTCTTTGTTAGCAAAGTAAGCTGTACAAATTTTGCTGAAGTATAGAAGACATTAAACAATGAGCATCTGTCATACAACGGTGCAATACATCATGCGCAAAATCTCTAGTCCATTCAGTCAACGGTAAAGATCCTCTCTCTCTATGATAGGATTTCTGAGTAATGAATGGGGCTTTCTCTTCAGCATAATCCTTTCCTAATTTAGTGTCAGGATTTTATTATGTAATTCTTTCATTCTGGAACTGAAACAACTTCAAGTCTCTCTTAGCAAAAAATATAACATTAATAATACTCCCTGGTTGACATGCAAGTTTTGTAAACACTGAATTTCTTTTCTTTGCAGAAAACAATACCAACAAACACTTTCTCTTTGTCACCTAATGTCCTTATATACTTACAGCAGTAAAGACTATCTGTAAAACTGCAGCTGACATGCGAATACCATGTTGGAACATCCAATGCTCACTTGGAGTTTATGGAGAACTAAACAGCCTGTCAAGCTGTTTAGTGGTAAATTGGATATCTTATTGTTCTGAACAGGACTGAAACAGGACGCGTATTGTAGCACAGAATTAGGAGCGACAACGCACATTACTCAATTTAAAAAGGAAGAGAAAGAAAGAACTGGACCTGAAACAAAAAAGGGGGATTACAGTCTCTCACCTAAAAAACCTTCATGAGCAAAGAGGGATTTCTTTGCCTTACAAATCACAGATTCATAGAACGGTTTGGGTTGGAAAGGACGCTAAGGATCATCTAGTTCCAAACACCCTGCCATGGGCAGGGACACTTTCTCACTAGAGCAGGTTGCTCCAAGCCCCATCCAACCTGGTCTTGAACACTGCCAGAGATGAGGCAGCCATAGCTTCTCTGGGCAACCTATAGTAAAGAAACCACCCTCATCGTAAAGAAACTCTTCCTGATCTAGTCTCTCTCAGTTTTAAACTACTCCCCCTTTTTACACATATACAGGTAAGGACGAAGTTATGTCTGTGATATTTCTGTAAAATGATCACTACTGAAGAGTAACTGGGTGGAAATTCTCTCTGGTTGCAACTAGGTGGCTGACTCCAGCAAACCCACAACACATCACTGACTATTCCGGTGTGCATAACGCCTCAGCCCTAGGTCAGAAAAACATAGGCTTTTACACACAGGGTTGCAGTTCTGCACCTTTTAGGAGGATGAGGGACAACCAACCTTCTACATCCACACCACAAACCACCACCAGCAGCAACACTGTGGAAGCTTTCAGTTTCCACACATGAAATAACCGTAAGCGAAACAAACACACACAAATAAACCCGACCACCCTAAAATATCACTAGTACTAAATTTGCTAACTTCATTCCTATTTCTGTCCCAGTGTCACACAAATAACCACTGCTCAGAGCGCAACACCACCTCACAGGGGTGCTGCCCTTACTAACTGGTAAAGCAGGTGACCAGACCTAAGCAATGTCCTGCATACAGATTCCACTGTGCAAACCTATTTCTCCTGGGTTTTTATGTAAGTTCAATTGCATAACTTAATGTGCATAGCTACACATGAACATGGTTTTGGATAGTGAAAATATAGCTTTGTTACATGCAGTTTTAAAGGGAAAGAAATCTATTTTGACAACGGGACTCGAGAGCAGTATTTTTAGACTTCACATATGCTACAACATCTCAGCCAAAAAAGGAAAGCAGCAGAATACTTCTAAGCTGAAATATCAGTGTATTTGGGCTCCATATTCCTGACTCATTAAAATCTCAAATTACTCAACTTCAATCTTCCACACAGACAATGCTTTTTTTTTGCTTTACGCATTTTCTCTTCTGCAGTAAAAATGCTTCGTTCTATGTTCTTCCTGTATGAGCCCTAAATAACTTTTCCATTAAAAGCAATTCTCCACTATCACAATTCACATTGCACTATCTTTCTGCTGAGGCCTTTTTTTTTTTCCCTTTAAAATAGATCTGGAATGTCAGATCAGACCAGTCAGCTATTTGGTTCAATATTCTATCCCTGACAACAGGGACTTATAAATGCTGTAGTAAAGGTTCAGGAAACCACTACACAATAATCTGCTCTTGTGGAAGTTTTTCCACACTACTCATTCATTTACAACTAATCTTAGCCTCTGGGCACAAAAGTTTATATCCATAATCCCCACCCATTACTTTACTTGCTATAATTGAAGCCTCCTTTTGCTGACTTCACCTGTTATTTCCACTATGTTTGGTATATATATTTTCTTAGAGTAGCTTCACAGAATTCACAATGTCATTTCAGTGCATTTGTGGAGGTCATACACACCCCGGTGATTCCTGTGTGATGCTCCCACTGATGGCAACTGTCACCTCTAGGAGCATGTTCTCAGGACTTGGATGCTCAGGCAGATCTAAGGCGTGCCTCTGAGCGAAGGTCTGGCAGGATCCAAGACTGTATGCAAGCAGATGGCACATTTGCCACCAGGCTTAACCAACGGCTGAACTATGTACTGCTAATGCGGTCTTGTCACAGATCAACTGCAAAACTGCTCATGAGCCCTTGGCTGGATTAGCTGACCTACCCACATTTCTTAGATGCACAGAACACAACTGCTGCTTATAGTATTTCAAACACAATAGTAAGAAATTCAATGATTCCTAGCTCTTGGCCCTTCCCAAAATCATTTTAAACACTCAACTGTCCAACCATGTATAAAATGGCCTTGAGGCTGCAAAACAATTGATGACATGTAAGTCATATGAGTAAACAGTATTGAACGTGATCCTTTAATGGCTTGGAGTTTTCTGAATAAGATACACCACTATTCAAGTACGGTGGAAAGCACACTTCTAGCTTGGAAATATCCAAAACACATTTTCTAACTTGCACCCAGAGTAAACAGTACACTAAAAACAGATTTTCACACACAAACTGTGAAATCAGACGTGCTGGAGCTTCTTTGCATGAAACAAAACAACGTAAACCTGGAAAGTGTGACTCTCCAGTGAAAGTAAATTAGGATAATACCAGAAATCACAATAATATATTTTACAAACTATTAAAAATGTCAACCCATGATCCATGCTGTGGCTTTGGATATGAAAGCCAAAATTAGGGGCCTCCACGTAAGGGCAGAATTCAGGGTTTAAGTTTCATCTTAGCACTGACAGTATGCAAACCAAAGTAATTAATCAGGTCTCATTATCAAGGTTCACTCTAATTTAGTCTTGCTTTCACTTTTTCTCTGAGTCTGTTGAAGATAAAGATCAAAAAGGAGAACAAGCTGGAAGATCCCAGCCTTTTATCCACAATCCGCTTTTCAGTAAACTTCAGATGGGACAGAAGTGCCAGAGCTGATGACACCCACTCCAAGACAGCCCAAGACTCCACTGACTCAGTCTAAGGACATGTTCTAACCCCAGTTCCTCCCTGAATACAGTATAATCCATCACCAGCTCATTTTGCAACATAAAATAGAGTATGATACCTCCTCAACAAGATACCTGAACGTTTTCATTTCAGCTCTCACTCTTTCAATTACAGCAAATAACCAAAGTAAATGGAGAAAAAAAACTCTCAATTTAACAGTTTTATTTGGGCTTTGATGACAAAGCTCTTGATGTCACGATGCGCTGGGCTACTTTTTGCTTAACATAGTCAAATGTAAGTCGGTTATCTGAATCATTTTAACAGATTTATCTCACAGAATTGCTTCAGCAGATACTATTTCCCTACACAGTGGCTGGGACTAAGAACAACACATTGAGCGTTGCATGGGAAAGCCACCAGCATGATGCACTAGAAGTGAAGTACTCAAAACGGGTAAATTCTCACTATGGCACTCTAATCATTCAACACAAAGAGGCAGTATCTCTGCAGCCTCTGTGCTACTGTTTATCCATTCTCACCTCATTACTGCTTTCCAAATAAATACATTGTAAGTTTTGCAAGTCTACACCTAACTCACTTTGCTACTTCCAAAGGCAATTTCTCACTATGACACCTGCTACAGAAAGCAAGCACAGAGCTGCTCCTTGGCAAAGCCTGGGATGGGCACCAGGATATCTGCAGGAGCCATACTTCCAAGTTGAAATTTTCCTTCTGATCTATCTTTTCTGCTAAAAAATAAATAGCCAAAGCCAAATGCACAAGCTCAGACCCCTTCCATCAGGGAAGAAATAAAAGCCTAGTTGATTCACTTGATTAAACTCAGTGTGATTCTCCCTTTGCAGTCTTGATGATGACACCTGGAATTATTTTTTTTCTTAATTTGGTTCAAATCCACAGAAAACCTGAAGCAGATCTCTAGAAATCATCCAAGACTGGTTCTGGAAACCACTGTTTTCCATTATATATGTTGAAGTACATGTTGAAAAGGGCTTTTGCTGGTCAGTTCTTGCTCTTCACATTATTTGATTTTATCCATTACTTCTGCAGCACAGAAGGGCACAAAAAAATTACCAGAGAAACACTGCAGCCTTTAATGTCAATGATCATCAAGCAAGTAGAGATTTTGCACACAGCAATCTGTGTTTTCAAGTTCAAATGTTCCAGTTCTTATTTGGGATGATTACAGGCTTGTTTATGATGCAATTATTTGCTCTGTTAGCCATCGAAAATTTGGGCCTTTCTCAGCCATTACAGCCAGCACTTCCCTTAAAAGAAACGACAACAGTGCCTATGTAAGGAACACAGAAATTCTCTCTTAAAGCAGGTGGCATTGGCACACATTTACACACTCAGAGCCTGTTCAGTTTTCAGAAACAGCCAGTGTGAATCTCTGGACACAATCTTCTTTCAAGCAAGGCAGTGCTACCATGACATTTAATATCCTTCAACCTTTGCTAAAGGCTCGCCAACCCCTTGACCTCTGTCCACTCTTCTCTAACCTCTGGCCAGTTCAATCACGCACCACACAGTTACTTGCAGCACAGTAAGCCTGGTTCATGCCTTTCTTTTCTCTAACACACATGCATCTGACTGTCTTTTTCACAACTGAACTTTTTCATGCTTCCCTGAATTTTTAACACTTGTTTTTCAGCTAGGCTCCGCTGTGTGACCACAAAGCTCGCCCAGTGATCCCTACCTTGTGCTCCCCATGCAGATAAGTGACACAGCTCCAGGATTTCAACCTCATTCCATCATCCAGCACATCAGTCATACCCAGGCAGCCTTAGCCATGACCCCAAAAGTGCCTCTCCTAGGAGATCTCTGCATGGGAAGAGACCCAGCCCTTTAGCAGTACCACTGAATCATGGTCATGACAGGTCCTTTTCACTGTGACCTGCTATGAAATGGCATAGCATCATCACCTGGAGTCTCTCTCATCTGAATTCTGAGCATTCAGCTTTCAGGTTTGGAGTGATTGATGGAAGGAAACATCCCTAGCTCCCTTCTTTCCTTCTTGAACATGTGCTCAAAAAAGTGAAAGGACAGAGCCAGACATGCTATTGAGAAGCCCTGAATTCAATCCATGGTTTGTAAAAGAAAGCCTTTATACCATTATGTAGGAAAACAAAAGAAAAAAACACTTGAAAGTATTCCTTCACTTTCCTTGTGCAGAGAAAGTAACTCACTTTGTCTTCAGTCTCTACTCAATCCTGTCAGGCACTTTCTGAAAACACAGCCACTCCATACCACACATGAGCTACTGACAGAATAGGCTGTATTTAAGAAAGGAAAAACAAAGAGAAAACCTACTCCTGTTTTTAGTGGGTTTAGAAATCAGACAGGCATTTTAGTTTGCAGACTCAGGTTTAAACCTGGATATTCAGACAGAAGTACAGCCCTAAAATTGGAGAGACACTTGTGCAGCTGGCTGCTGGATGAATGTGAAGAAAGGAGAACACTCAAACCCAAAGTCTGCTCCTCTGGAAACAAATCGTTTATTATTTCTTTGCAAACTAACCTCCAAATGGGTTCTGGCTTGCACGTTAAGCAGCACAACCTGCATCTGCCAGCTCCAGTCAAATTAACACAGAGCCCCATGACAGTGACTAAGAGCAAGCATGGAAACTGGCCTGAATACAGAAGTGCTCACAGTTTTTAAAGAAAGGGATAATGAGTAATTTGTAGGAGTTAGTTGTCAAATTATTATTTTTTTTTCCTGCAAGCTAATAATAGGCTTAAGCCTGTAACTTGCACTTGGAATAATGATTAAAGTAGCAAGCTTCAGTGGCTTTTGTCTGTAGGACTCTCAGCTGAACTTCTCTTACAGTCAGAGCAAATCCTAAGAGGTATCTTGGAGTGGATGTTATGAATCACCAGGGTTTTTAAAGCAAGAAGGGTAATGCAGATGGGCATTATTTATTTTAAGAGCTAAAACCTGTCATGGTATAAAATCACTGCTGACCCATAGGAAGTCACCGGCATAGCCACTGATTAAAAGAAGCTCCTAACACATCCAGTGATGTTACATCCTTAACTCTGAATGATCTTTTGCCATTTTAGATGATAGATTGTACTCTAGTTTAAATCCCCTTACTTGTACAAATAATTCTTGAAAGTGTCTGAAAACATGAAGATCTAATTTTTTCATTATTAATACCACTGTATTACACAGACAATGCAGCAGATTTATTAAAGAAGTTAATGCAGAGATATTTGTGAGTCTAAAATGGTGACCTACCTGGATCCATCTAAAAAAAGGAAATTAATTTTAATGGGTGATGCAGCAAGCCTAGAATGGGTCAGGCAGTAAAAATTAACACCCTTACTGAAAACAGTGATCAAGTAATTTTCACTTTCATAAAACCTTGACTAATAAAGCACTGTCTGAACACCTAAACCATGTGGCAAAAGAGGTAAAAATTCAGTCCTCAACCTAATTTAAGCCTTGTCCATACATCAAATTTGCATTATGGTAACAGGAATGCTCCATCCCTGGCAGTGTTCAAGAGCAGGTTGGATGAAGCCTTGGGCGCTATGGTTTAGTGTGAGGTATCTCTGCCCATGGCAGGGGGGTTGGAACTAGATGATCTTAAGGTCCTTTCCAATCCTAACTATTCTATGATTCTATGATTGGTTTAGAAAGAGCAACGAACAGTGAATATACTGAAATTATTTCACGAGATCTTTATAGCAAATTACCTTACACAGTACTCTTCCAGTAGTTCAGTTGCCACGCAAGAGGTTTTTGCCTGTTTTAAAGATACTGGGGTTTAATGTCACTCATAAGCAAGGCTCATATTCTGTTGGAGCTATATAGGATTGGCGTGCCATGTACTGGGACTCCCTATTAACGTCCATCTGTCTTTCACCCATTTCTGGTACAGTGGACAGCATAAGGACTAGCTGAGTTTTTTCAATGGTTCTTCCATAAACACAATATTCAAAGCACACAGGAAAATGAAAACTTAAAGAGAAACAACTACAGACATTTTATGTAAAAAGAATCCTCTACCAGAGGCAACAACCAGGCTTTGGACAAATTCTATCATCGGATTAACCCTTGGTTAATTTGCATAACCAAATCTATTAATCACAAGAAAATCAAAACCATAATACTTAGTATCAGAAACAAAGTGTGAATCTTAGTGTGGATCTAAGTCATTATCTCTTTCAAAACACTTCTTCTATTCAGTAAAATACCCACTGGCATTATAAATTGCTAAAGTGGAAAAAGGAGTCAGAAACAAAGGCACACCAGTTTTACAGCATTTTGTTTTGTTGCTGTTAAGTACAAACATTTTCAGCCTGCAACTGAAAGAATAATTTGTCAGAGGGAAAGAAAATAGGAAGAAAACCAAATTGAGCCTCTGCTCTTCAAAGACATTTCATAACTTTTGTATTTAATTCTTATATATAATAAACCCATCTTAAACCATTGCAACAATATCTCTACGTAAGTTATTTTAACTAAATGAAAAGATTAATTGTTAAGGCTTTGATAATTATGCAAACTGAAAAAATGCACAAAATCCCATCATGAATCTTTATGTTGACGTCTTTATCGCAGACTAAGAAATTAACCTCGTTGTTTACATCTTACAAACATACAAAACAGGCACGTGTTTATTTTATGAGGTTGTGCCAAAAAGAAGTCCATCATTATAGCAGTAAGGAACCACTAACACTGCTTAGATTCTACTTTATTCACATCAGAAAGCAAAAATGAGTATAAACTAACACCATCATTCAAGCACAGAGGTTACTTCAAGGATGTTCAACACAAGAAGTGCATATTTCCATCAGAAACTCGTTCAGTAAAATGCATTCAGTCTATCATAGGCTGAATCAAACTTGTGGCTGCTTGACATTGTTATGAACAAGTAACTGGCATATTCCTGACTGCAACATTTTTCATCTCTGAAAAACTAAAGCAAGCAAACCAGGTAGGTAACTCAGACTCTTGTTATAAATATGAACTATAAATACTGCTGAACCCATGACATTATGTATTTGTCTTTATTTATTCAGGAGCTCACTGTTGTTTACCTTGCCATGCCTATCTTTTGTCCCAAAAGTCTCAAACACAGCTAGTCCAACCACACTGATTCCAGTGGGATTTCTCCAGTTTGCTAATCTGACAGGGCTTGGATACTGTGGGGTCAAAGAAAAACCACTCACAACTCAGAAAAAGACAACCTTCCTTATGCCTTACCTCAGAAACACTGTCTGTCCACTTACTACAGGGGACGCTAAGTCGAAGGACATTCATATGAAATTCCAGTCTCCGAGTCTGGAACCATACGAAGCCAAACATCTACAACTGGCCTTTGAAGGAAAATTGGTTTATGCAGGAAAAGAAGCAGAATGACTAAGTATTGGAAGCCTCACCACTTTGTCACTTGGCTACAAAAACCATGGCCACAAGCAGCAACGAGCCTGCAGCAAGGATCATGGCAGCTTAAAACCTGCAGCCCCCCCCATCTGCAGTGACTGTGTTTGTTAGAACATACCTACCTCTGTCATCAGTAACACAATTTCACTCTGATCACATTTTCATTTTAAAATAACACATTTCCAATAGTGCATTTCGATTTCTTCCTATTTTACATGGGATTTGCATTTCTTCGAAGCAACTGGCTTCTCTGGGCTCACACACTTCGTTTGAGTCATACATTAAAACCTGCTCTGCTGTTAAAACAGCCGTTCCTTTTTAATAATATCCAATAAGAACCAGAAATGTAAATGCACCAAAATAAAAAGGGTAAGTTTGCATCAGATTTGATGCAGACATAAAATAACGAGCAAATATAAATGCATCAAAAATTGGCACTGAAAGCCACTTTTCTTCCAAGTTCTAGCTCTTGTTCTGCTGCACTTAATTGATTGCGTAGAAACTATTGTAAATGAAACTCTATGAATACAATACCTAGAAAAATTACTGCAGCATGGAACAGGTAATTTGCATTCTATATTTAGCACATAGGCATATGTTAGTGCTGACATGAAAAGCTATTAGAAATGCCTAAAAGCATCTCAAAAAAGCTTCTGCAAGTAAGTTTTTCATGGTAAACACAAGATGAAATACTAAGTACTTGAACTTTGTATTGTGGAGGGGCTTACATCGCAGGCTGTTCAGCACACCTTATCCACAAGTGCACTATGGGTTTTATCTTAGCCAGTGGTAGAAATATCTTGAAGCTACCAGCTTTACACAAATGCATAAACACTTATTTGCTTGTATTTAAGGAATGAATAGAGATATATTCCTCAACTGGTAGTTTAAAGGTGCAAGACTACAAGTTGTCTCTCCTCCCTCTAGAGCAGGGACTGCAAAACAACTTCCTAAAGGATAGATAAATCAGTATCACTTCTAGAAGGAAAGCACCAAGCTTACACTACTAAGGAAGAAGCTAAAACATAAATGTAATTAAGTCTACAGAGTATCTTTTTTGTCCAGCATACACCTAAGATGGAATGGTACTGGATTTCCACAAATTTGGGAAGATACTTGCTTTCTATACCACACTTCTTTATTATCACTGTACTAATTCCTTCAGCTGTGCTTCAGGCATTTCAGGAGAAAGCAAAGTAGCAGCACAGCACTGTTTGGATGGCAGAATCCAGCAGAGCAAGCTGCCAACTCTGCAGCCTGGTCCCCTGCCATGCCTTGGAGGGCATGAATCAAAGCAGCATCTCACCAGCAAAACGCAAATGGAGTCCCCAGCCACAGTAAGTCTCCCCACAGAGGCAAAGCACCGGCAAACCATGAAGAAGAAGCACTACAGACACCCCACCAACAAGGAGGATTTCCTGAAGGGCCTAATGTTTTATGAGCTCAAGCACCAAGCAAATCCGTAAGGCCTGCCTTAAGACATTTGTTAAATAAAACCTAATATGGTGCCAAGTACATAAAGAAAACAAACAGGAGAGGAAAAACAAAAACTCAAACATTTTCCCCCAATCTCTCAAGCTACAATAATCCAAGAGACTGCACAGAACAGACATGCTGTAAGCTGAATTTAGGCAGACACTGTTGAGATTCAGGACAATGCTATTCTTCCAGTAAAACCTTCAACAAAAATGTATTGATGCCTTTTTCTCATTAGGTAACCAATTTGTATTGCTACTAGCTAGCCACACAGTTCAGAAAACTTTGCTTCACATTTCAAGTTCATACATTCGGCCAAAACGTATTTGAAGTGTAGGCGTAAGGAGACAAAAATACAGCCTTTTCATGTCTGAAAAGAAAGAAAAGATGAAACAGGAAAAACATGACTTAAATTGTGGAACATAATTAATCAATCAGGTTCTAAAAAAGGTGAAGGAATACAATATGATCAATTCTCCACATAATTCGATTTTGCTTTACAGGAAAATCATTGCTAGATTTGCTCTTCCCATTTGCCTTCAGATTTGCTACCAGCCATGGCTGCTAATACTAACGAAATGAGAAGGAGAAAGAAACATTATCACCTTACCACTTTTTGTGGAAGAAAGTAATACACAACATCAGTGAATGTCCTCTCAACAAAGCTCCAAGGAGCTTCCAATGTCTATATTCAATCAGTCTAGTTTGAGTATTCCATTGGCACTGTAAGTTTATCTACCAAGTGCACATGGGTATGCACCTGTACCACAACAGTCCTTTCAGCAGTGGGGACAGCTGTGCTTCTGTCAGGGTGGTTCTGATATGAAGTGGTGATCTAGGATTCCTCTTGTGCTACCAAGCAGACAGCATAGATACTGTCAAGAACTTTTTTTGACTAGTACGGACAGCTTTATAAGGGTAGTAAGTAGAAATACTTCAAGTTTTGTGACCACTGTCTGATTTAGAGTAACTGAAACTATCTCACTACATCTACAGAAGAGGCAAAGCAACCAAAATAACCTTGGTTCCGTTAAACAAACCACCTGGATTATATGATTTGGAAACTGTGCTTTTTCAGGCTTTTGATTTCTGCAAACTGCAACGGTTCATGACAGTAACACACATCATGATACAGATCTTAACAACCTGACAAAGAAATGTGCAGTTGATGTTTCCCACATCTTACTTCAATCACTTTGCCTTCATTTAGAACATGTGGATGTGAATATATGAGCACCTAAGAAGTATGGACAAGAAGTATGCACATGTAGTGACAGGATGCAGGACAAATGCAAATGGCTTTAAACTGAAAGAGGGTAGATTTAGGTTAGATATTAGGAAGAAAGCCTTCACTCTGAGGGTGCTGAGGCACTGGCACAGGTTGCCCAGAGAAGCTGTGGCTGCCCCATCCCTGGCAGTGTTCAAGGCCAGGCTGGACAGGCTTTGAGCAACCTGGTCTAGTGGAAGGTGTCCCTACCTACCCAAACCAGTCTATGATTCTGTGATCTCTCCACTGACAGATAAAGCTTCGATTTAGGATTTTCATACAGAGTTTCTTACTGAGCCATGATCCTGAATAAACATTTCTTAGAGCATCCTGCTACTAACTTCACAAAGTATCAAATCTTCACCACCACAATATCCAAGTAGTCATTAATAGAATTTCCACTTGCAGTATTGTATCAAGCTAGTAAATGGAAAAAAATACCACAAACAAAACAAGCCCTACTTCTGAAGGAAGTCTATGGTGCAGGCAACAACTGAGAACCCATTTATGAAGACTCTCTACCCATGTACCTTTCCAAGAATTTAATCTGTCTATGAAATATGTGATTCCGTTTACGCTCTACATTCAGGGAAGATGCCGCCTTTAGAAAGGCAGCTTTGGTAAGATACAGAAAGAGAAATCCAAGAGCTCATTCCACCTATCTGTTTTGACCTCCTTATAGAGTTCCTAAGATGTAGCACAGTTTGTCATTCTGAAGTTGAAGCCATGAACATTTTCCATCGGGAAAAAAAATGGAACAAAAAAAATGTAGCATGCATTTAATGCCTAATTAAGGCAACAAAGTAAAAGAATTTGCACACCTCATTGGGCTAAGGACATGTTACAGAATAATCCCCTAAAGTTCTATTTGGAAGCATTATAGAATTGTATTATCCTTTTAGAAAGCCTGTAACTGGGAATCTGTGTGCAACTGGTAATGGCTTCAATGCCTATTCATAAATAATGAGCTTTCAGTTTTTCCTAACCACTACACGTTACAAGAAAATCCTGTTTTCTGAATTATTTGGGTAAAGTCATTGAACATCCACCCTTTGGTAGCACTTTTATCAGCAAAAATGGTAGGTAACAGCATATGCAACAGTTCCTCACTGATGTTAGGGGGAAAAAAAAAAGATTACAGATCTAAGTTATTATTATAGTCTCCTGTTTTAGAAAAGGGAACTATTTCAGAGTAGCAGACTGGTGAAACAGCCATACCACTCTTATTATTAGCTACATGTACAGATTTGGCTTGGAATATTTCCATTTTCTCCAGTGACACTCAGACTGCCAGAGACTGACCCCAGATTAGCACAGTTGTTGTTGCTGGGAATTACAGGACTACATCAGTTCTAAGGAGCACTATCCAAATTACATTAAGACTTTACATTTTTCTCCTGGTTTAATATTCACTCAGATAAGAAGAGAGTGGACTGAATTTTCAAATACAACATTAGTAAAGGCCATTAGTAAACATTAGTAAGACAACACCATTGAGCTGCAGGCACTGAAATTCTACACACATACTAATAGCACCATATGCATCTGAAAAAAGACTGTATGTTCTCAAGCCTTGTCCTCCTGTTCTGCATGAAATCAAAATATCGATGGAATACGAAACTTTGTAGTTAGCTTATTTTAAGACAAGTGCATTCAAGGTCTAAACTTATGCTTCAAGTAAGATAATTTGGAGGCAGAAAACTAGAAGTGCATACTAACCTAATTCATCACTACGCAATGTACAGAAGAAGTTCATAAAAGAAGGCAAACTAACTGCTCTGCAAGCCTATTCTTTGCACTTTCTATTCCAGCATGCCTACCTTCTCTGTATTGCCCACTGCGCAGTGTTTTACTCCTGAATACACTAGGGCATATTGGGAATTCATCAAGCCACAGACCAGAACTCCAAAACTATCAAGGCAGTGCAATCCTGCACTGCCAACTGAAGAGAGGTGGAAAGTGAATGCAGAAGGTATGGAGCATCACCACCTGCACTTTTATAGTACACCTTCAGAGAGAAAGACCAAACAGCTTTTGGAAGTAAGAGCTGCAGACAACTCAAGTAGGGAATTAGGATGCTAATCCAGGAGGAGCGGGCAGCTTTGTGTCCCCACAACTGCAGAAACCAGCTGGAATTTCAGAAACACTATTCTGTTGAGCCAGTAACAAACATTATTTATTATTTAATTAATATAGAACACTACCTATGGGTAAGATGAAACACAAGTAATCAGTATATAAGATTTCTTCATTTCTTTTTAGGTCACACGTAAAGGCAACTCTGTGTTATAAATTACTCAAGTTGCATGTGAGGGTCAATAGCTGCTGCTCAACACCCAGCTGCAAATGACATGCTTTCATGCTTACAGACCTCCAGACATTTCTCTCTTGATTTGTGCATTAGGCGATGTCTACCAGGGAAGCAGACACCAGCATTTCCTCACAACAGAAGGGCCCATTGCAGGTAACAATGCTATGGGAAGTGGCCCACATAAATACGTGTTTATTTCTTAACTGTACGATACAATATTTTGCAGGAGATACTCTACTGGTTACCAGGTTTATGTTCAAATTCAAGTGTCATACTCTTTGTGCTCACACAGTAGAGTCGTTTGTTAGCTTGACTGCAGAAGTAGCAAAAGTGTTAACTAAATTAAGAACTTGTAAAACAGGATGAAAAGCAATGGGAAGAGTATGAGAAGAAGTAATTTTACCATCTTTAAATTACAAATGCATCTTGTGGTTTTTCACCACAAACAAAAAACAAATTCGGCCTAGAATCTACCTATTACTTATTGACTGATTTCTTGATTTATTCACAAAAGGTGTTGTGCTTAAACAAACAGTGTACTTTCACAGTCACCAGAGATACAGGGCGATACAGATGTAGGGTGGTACCTTCAACACACTGGTCTTAAACTAGATACAAATTCTGCTGAAGGTGCTAAGTTTCATCAACAGTCCACAGTATCACCACACACAAAGCCAAGGCCACAAAGATGAGGCAATAGGGAATTGCAATATATTTTCTAAACATAAGGCAAAGTATTCTTACGGCAAGCTTAAAATTAACTAAAATAGTGCCAATCTCACTTATTTGTAGAGAACAGCCTCTTAGGAAAAGAATTCACATTATGTCCTTTGCTCTTTTGTGCAGCTCAAACCTGGAGAAGGCTTCACCAATAATAATACTTCTAAGCATAAAAATGCAACTCCCAGAGCTTTCATTCTGTCAGATAGTAAGTCAATATTAAATATTACCAGTTATCTCTGTAGGAAGTGCTAAAGAGTGAACTAGTAACTCAGGTTCAGTGTGACAATAATAAAAGGACAGAGCAGTAATTGCAATGCCTGATTTTTCCTTACAGTACAGACATGAAAGCTGAGATTCACAAAGAGTTAGGAGGACAAATAAGCTTCACAATAAAGATAAGATATTCCCTTGCATTCAGTGAACAACTGACCCATTTCCTATCCAAGATCCTCATATACCAAGATCTTCCTCTCTTATCAATGCACAAGTCACACCAACACTGCAAACACCTGACAACACTGTCAAGAGTCAGAGAGGCACCCCATTCCCACTCTGCACACAAGGAACTCAATGTCAGAGCTGTCTGCAACAGAAACGCAACCTGAGGCTGCTGCAGCCCAAGCTGATTTAAGAAGATGCCTCCTTGTTAAGGAGACCTGTTACAATAGTACACAAAGTTTCCTGCATCATGCTATCTGATGGTTAAGATCTCTATGAAATAGTGCTCTACAGATCAGTTTGCAATTCAACTCCTTCGCCAGGACAGATTTATTTTCTAGTCAACACCAATTAACCCAGCTAAATATTGGAGAGGGGAGAAGGAGGAGGAGAGGGGGAAGACAAGGAGGCATGATAAACAGAAGACAAAATACCCTCAAGTATTTTCTTCTGGGATAAAGTCTTACAAAGCGAAAACATAGGATGCGCCAGAGCGTCACAGCATCAGAGGGAAGGAGGCCAAAACATTAGCCATGGCATACTGATTTAGGAAGAAGGTTATGATAATTGCTTTTATACAGATACTTTAGCATAATACTATCTGAGATTAATGACCAGAAATAAGATTTGACAGTATGAATTCTACCTGTTGCTCCGCTATGGCTCAAACACACATTTAGAAGCAGCTGTCTCCAAACATAGCAAGCACCAAGGGGAAACAGGCCCCCTGCAGTCCTAAACCTGCCAGAAACTAGATGCGAATGGAAAATTGATATTCTGTCCTTCAAGCATTTGACTAAAGGCAGAAACTGACTTCCTGAAAGTTATTAATTAAACCTACTATGCAAAAATTAATCCTGTGTGTGTGGGTATCACATTATCTTCCATTATTCAGAAGACTGAAATCATACTGTTCAAACTCACTTCACCTTCATTTCCGCAGCCCTGGAAGAGGGAGTACTGAAGTGCTACTACCCACATCAGGCTAAGCCATTAACAGTGGCAACAGTTATTGCTACTATTCTTGCTTCTGGGTTAATTCCTCTCAGACCTAATGTCCAGCTTTCTTAAAAGCAGCCATTCATTCGATAAGTTGAGACAAAGCAAAAGGGAACTTATTCACGAGGTAAATACAAATGAAGCACAGACCAGCATTTGGACCACGTCATCTGTAGTGAATGAAGTAACAGAAGGAGCTTCAAAAATAGGAGCACAGCAGACGACTGCTAAGGACTCATCCTGGCAGCAGTTGTGTAAGAAAATGCCAAGCACAGCTTGCTACCTTCACCTCAAATGCAGCTGGGCAGCTGCTGCTGCAGAGGGAAGAGGCTGTGGCTGAGCATTGGTCCCAGACCTGGGTGGGAGGGGAAGGTTTGGACTGGAATTGCTGCTCCAAGTCCTCCTTCCCCAGCAAGAGGTGCTCACAGCCCATGACATCTGTATGGTGCAGAAGGATGGGAAAGTCACCACCAGGTTCAAAGAGGAAAAAATGGCCAACATTTCTAGAGATGAAAATCCTAACGAGTCCAGCCTAGACTACCTGTGAAAATGTCCTCGGGTACCTTGAGAAACACTAGTTTAAAACCACCACAGAAACAAGAATATGCATACTGCAGGAACTGCTTTATACAGCCTTGCATGGCTTTCCTTGCATTGGTAAAGGTGGTTGTTAATATTGCACCTCTCAAGGAGATAATTACACCCATTACAACCAGCCACTGAAAACGATTCACTTGCTTGGGCATAAGAAAGACAAGTTGGTATTACAATTTCTGTATACAGAATCTTCTCCCTGACATTTCTAAGTGACCAAAGACTCCACAGGCTCTGCTCTGCTCCATATTTCACGAGGAACAAAATATCTGAGAACAGATTTGCACACGCTCCCCATTTGTCCATACATAGCTTCACACACGCACCCTACAAATGATAGCCAATCATTCGTGCTTGCAAACACATTTCTGCTGACACAAGCAGGGCACATGCAGCTACCTTTTTTGTGCATTGGTAAGTGTACAGAAAATTTAACACCATAACAACATATCCCTCAGATTAGAAAATAGACTGCAACAAAGCAAGGATTGAATTGGCCGATTATCCCAATATGTGGTTTTAATTACCTCTAACTCATGGCAGTCTGTTCATTTGCATCTTTCAGATGAGACCTTAAGTATCCATAGCCTGTGTGCCTGCCTTGGACAAAGAAGTTAGCTTGGGGCTTTTTGGAAAAAACCCAGATTGCTGCCTTGTCGTCCTTGGCTGCTACAGTCCTCTGAGGTGGCTGCAGTTCAGCAAAGCAGTAGGCTTGCAGCCTGGGAATTAGGTTGGAAATTGTTACATGAATGCAAATATTGTTCTAGGTCTTTTGTTAAAGTAGTAGCAAAAAAAATCACAGAATCTTACCAAAAAGCACCCGTTTATGCACCTTAAAGCCCTTAAAAATTAAAAGGGGTTCTAATTAAGGACCAATAAGTCATCAAGAAAAAAGAAAACCTCACAAGAGTAGCCCAAAATACCTCACTTCAGATTAAATAGATCAAATTACTAAACCACCATTCAAAACAGTTATCTAGACAGAAACCAAAGGAGTAAAGGGAAGATAGTAGAATTTTAAATGAGTGAGTGAAAAGCAGAGAAAATGGAAGACTATATAAGACCCTAGCCACAGGAGCTGATCAGAGTTCACTGTGGACTGAAATCCTCCCAGCTTGTTTTAACAAAAAAGCATAATTACAGTCTGAATGTGTCTGGCTCCTTGTAGTGCATCCAGAGAGGATCCATCTTCTGCCCCCACCTCCTTTTTACACAGCAGCCACAATCTGGCCCTTCAGATCTGACTACAATCAACCTTTAAGGGAAATGGCAGCTTCAAATTATGTCTCATGCCATCTTCTTATTTCAAATACATCAAACAGTCCTTTAGTTATGCCATGCATATAAGGACAACAATTCTGAAGCACCAGGTTTAAATGTTAAACGTCAGACATTACATCATTGTTTTTAAGCCACAGCTTACAGACAAACCACGGTACAGAACCTGACAGTGTATCTGAAATGCTGTAATTTTAACTAAGTTGTCACTTTGTACTACAGCTAATCGGCTTCCTCAAACACATCCCAACTACCTACTGCATTTGCAGAAGTCTAAGTCCTTTGCCTTCACTTGTTCTTACAGGAACCTCTTCCCAAGCCTGAGGATGAGGACAGGTGCAAAGTAAGCCTATTACTTTAAGAAAGGAAAATCACTTTTAATTACCAGTTTGCAGCCTCAGCTACAGAAATACACAGGCCTGTACTTTTGATCTTTGCCTGAAGATCTGCTTGGCACTAGGGCTGTTTTTGACTGCAGGGTGGCAGTGTTTCAAGCCACCATACCCAGGGATGCAGAGGCAGCCCATCCTTACAGGGGGCTACGGGCATAATAAAGTTTAAACCACCTGAAGATTGTCAGTAAAACGACCTCTAACCCTGTGGCAACAGATCTTAATTTCAGTACTGAAGCCCAACTCTATTTCCCTCTTGCTGGGAGAAGGATTTCTGCATAATAATGCAGAACTCAAACTGGTTGGTCACACACCAGGAGAGATAACACTGGAGAAGGCTAAAAAAATGAGCACAAACCTCAGTGAACAGTCTAAATAAATCATGGCAGTTTCATTAAATGCTAGCAGCCAGCTGGAGAATTCAGAGAGTAAAAGCAGCAGTTAAAGTCATGGGCTCCAGGCTCAGATTTACTGTAACCAAAAATTTGTTTAGAAACAAACTGGCAAATATAGTGACCTGGCTGTGGTTCTGCCCTCACATGCTTATCATGTTTTGACTAAACGGTTGTTTTCAAGGATGAGCAAGTTCCCTGCACAACCTCATTAAACCCTCTGTCACCCTTTTCATGAAGAAAGTGCACAAATAATACATCCTATAAATCCCATTTCTTTGAGGCAAGTATACTACAGAAATAGTTTCTTCATATTAAATATTGGCATAGCAGTTCTAATGGAACCAGTAGCCAAACATTGTACTTAACATCTGCTGTTTTAATAACTATCTCTACTTCTACTGAACAGGCTATTTGATTTAATAGAGAGTTGTGAAATGCCAATAAAACTTGTGACTGGCATCCATCTCTCTCTACTTTACCCCATTTTAGGTTTCCTGTTTAGTACAATTTTGCAGAAACGTAGCTTTAGTTTTCAAAAAAAGCAAAGGAGCGTTTGAACTTGAAAACAGTAAGATAATAGACACCACAGTTTCAAGACAAGGTAACAAGCACCTCCATTCACAACTGAAACTGACTATTCCTACTCTGCAGGACACTTCCATAGCTAACCACCCACCCTCTCCTCTTTTTAAATATACTGCAGCTGGTCTCCAAGACGTTCTAAATTAAGGCAGGAATGCAATACAAAGTACATGTGCATGAATTCAGATCTCTCCACACCCACTGAAACGCATCTCCAAAGAAACAGAAGGCCAGTACAGCAAGGGATGGAGAAATCAGCACTTGCACTATGTGATACTCATCTTACAAAGCAACTGGCAAATGCATTTCAGGAGTTAACTAGTCTACCTCAACAACTTTAATCACCTTTATTGAGAAAACTGGAATATTAAATAGTATTTAATAAATGTGTATTAAATAATAATAAATAAAATAATAATAAATAATAATAAATAAAAGTATTTAATAAATGTGTACTCCATTGAAGGCCAAACCCAGCAACCAACATCCGGTTTCTCTACTCCTTGTGTGCTCTGTTTTTTATTTCCTAATCCAAAGAGTAAAACAAAGCTTCCTGAAACAAAGTAAACCTGTGCACCTCCTAAGGATACTTTCACATATAAATAGAAGGCTCTGTGTTTCTCACACTTCCATTCCAACCAGACATACAACACAGACAAGTACGTGATGGAAGATGGAGCAAAGTGTTTTACTAGCCACTTACCAACTGGCCACATATATTAACCTCACAGCCTGAGCCCATGATCCCATTTACCTCCCCCAGATGGTAACCTCCCTTTTCACTTCTGTCTAGCACTCTCTGTAAGCTTCTATTTATCTTTCCTTAATCTTCCTCTTGCTGTTAACACATCCCTTGTTTCACCAGTAGTTTGTGATTCCATGCTTGCGGCCAGTCATGGTTCAGTAAGGACTTCCCACCTCAGACACTCTTATGGTTCACCCTATCCCTTCATTGCTTTGACACATGCTCTGCAGAGCCATACTGCCAACCAGATCAAGACCTCATCCAGATACAAAACATCTCTGCAAAGCTTTCAAGCCAGATCAACTCCCTGGCACAGAGAGGTAGGGATAGCACAACAGCAAGTGCCTGGGGAAAGGGAGCAGCAGGAAATCACTGCAGAAAGCATGCCTGCCATCAAACTGGAGCCTTAGGCTGGCCCTTCCCTTCTCCCATAGTCCCAGCGTTCCTGCCCTGACCACCACCTTCTACCTGGCAGCTCTTACGAGGAGTTTCTCATTCTCCATGGCCTAAGTTTCACTCAGCACTGACATGTACAGGATACCCCAGCTTAAATCTCTGCCCCAAGAACTTATCTTGAACTGCTGCAGCTCAAATACCAGATTTTAAAGCTTTTAGCTCATATATTTTCTTAATTAAAAGAGATGAAGTGAAAGAAGTGAAGACTGAATAGGCTTACTTGCATGTTACTCATATTAGCATATATCCAAATCATTGCTTACTTCTGTGCATATATAAACTGATGAAGGATGAAAAATATTTAGTCATTATTAAAACAATTCTTATTAAGATGTCAACTAGTGCAAAATTCCCAACTTAAGAGGTCATCATACAGTCTTATTCAATAATTTTGAGCTATATTGATAATACTTGGAGCTAAAATTAACTGATATGTCACTATATATTTACAGAAAACAAAGGAACTAGAAATCTAGTAGCACAGGTTAGTCAAACTGTCAACAAAATTTCTTTGCTGCATAGCATAATCCATGCAGTGATCTCAGAATGCATTCTAGAGCACTTTATTAACCACACAAAGTTTGCAGGTTTTATTTCATAAATAAAACACTTCACCTGTAAGGCACTACAACACTACTCTTGAGGACAAGAGGGAAGAAAAAAGCCTCAATATCAATATCAGAGTTGAAATTTTGACTTGGGATGCTGCTGAATTTGGGCAGAGTTTGGAGAGATCCCAGACACTAACAGCAAAGCCCAGAGCTCCTTTTGTGAAACGGGATGACCAGGACCTCAGCTACACTGAGCTCAACTTCACTGGTTACACCCACATCCCAAATGCAAAGCTACCACGGATCACTGCTGTGCCACAACATAGGAGTAACAGGACCAATAAGACCTGGATGGAAATTCAAAAATCTCATTTTATTTGCCTTTTCCTGATGAAGTTATACAGAAAAATTCAAATTCCATCCCAAATAGAGGGAACAAGAACTCCACCAGGTTAAACCTGACTTCAGCCATACCACTGCCCTAACACATACAGTGGCCCAACACATCTTACACCAGAATTTACAGCTGCAGAATAAGAAAGCAAGAAATCAAGAGATCCTGGTGCCAGAAGGTGACAAAAATTCCTCAGCCTGCTCCAAGGTATTTCAAAGGTGTACGAATCTTTGCAACCATTACATCTCTTTATTTATTCACACACATAACACCAACTGAAATGAGGCCAGACCCCAGCAAGGCGTCTTCCAGAAAGAGGAAGCTGATAGTCTCTCAATAGGTACTTTCAAATACATGGCTGCAGTCTATGGAAGCTGCTTTTATAACCTCTCCAGTCTCATCCACACTGCTTAATGACAAAACTGCGATGCTAAGCATTGCAAGGGCCATGAATCATGGTGTGGTAGTCATTATTCACACAGAAAATGCATGACATCCTGATTCAACATGCTGAACAGAGTAGATCCCTGTCCTATAAGGTTAACTTATTCATTTAAATTAAACTTTACCCTCAAGGCAGTGGGCTTGCATTCAAATTTCTGATATTAACATAGGCCCTGGTTTCAATTGCCATTGAAATCAGCTGAAAGATTCAGAAATGCTTCCAAATGCTTTTGATTGAGCTCATGTAACACAGGATCCCATCTGAGCATACTCATCACCTACCAGCAGTCTCAGGGGAAAGAAAGCAGAAAGAAGGAACTACCAAGACTCCAATTATATAGCATTGCTTCAGGCCCCAGCAACTAGTCATCCAAGCTATATAACACTGAGTATTTGACCTTTCCTTTGTTGAAGAAGTATGTATTTCTGCAATCCTTAGTTGGAATTACTAAGTACAGAAAGGGTACTGCCATCTAATTTCAGGCACTTTGGCACACAATATTAAAACACTTAGACAAATTCATACCTCCCACCATGCAACTATAATTCCGCTTTCAAAGTTCACCTTTCACAGAAGCTGTGTAAATCTGATGTCTCCAAAAAGTCAGTGATGCCTGGCAACATCGTATCACAGAATCTTGTCCCAAAATCACTAAAATGCATATGAAAATTCTACCAATACTCTACTTAACTGAAATCCAATTTATTCTATGGGATAAACTGCAATATCTTCAGAGTTAATATATGTAACATTGTTGCACTCTCACTTGAAAGAAGTCTAAACATCGAAGTGGAAGGTACCATCCTAGCTACATATTTTGTCGCTAAAATTATCTAATCCTCCTACAGTAGTATCACCCTGAGACCTCAACTGACACGCTGCATTCTGTACCTTCTGCAGCTAAAGGAAGGCAGATCAGAAAATAACAAAACATGAAAATTGTGTTGCTAGGATAAGACGTCATGGAAACCAAATGCAGTGCACTTGCATAGTGTGACACTCTCTATGTGCTCCAGTACACAGAAATACTTAATTTTCTCCCAAGTTTGATCTTTTCCCTTTGGTGGATTTAGATTCAATTTGTTTCTCTTTTTATGTAGCTTTCCTGAGTTTAAATTTGGAATGTGTTAATCAAAAATTGTCTCAGATTTTAATCTACACCACTCAATAAGGATGTGGGGTAGTATGGAGCCAATTTGGGCAGATTTTCTTTGCTAGAGACTAAATGCCATGTGAATTACTGCCTTTTATCCGATGTGTCACTCTTCCCTCATCCTGTAAGTTTCCAAAACGCCAAGGACACTCTGAAGGAGAACAAATGGAACTGAAAATGTAGTTCCTGAGCAGAGCCTCAGGGGGCTTTTCTATTGATGTCTCCGGAGAGCAGTGAGCTAAGGTGGGAGAAAGTTTCCAAGAGATAATTTTTTGGCCATGCATTTCAGGCACAGCCTATGGTTTCCTTGCTTCGGTAAAAAAATTCATTAAAGGCTCACAAAAACTTGCAGTCTTTCAAAGACTGAATTCTCCCTGCACACTTGACATTACAGTATCACGGGTTTCTAAACAGTAAGCCACTGTTTGCTAGCTACATCAACAGAATATAAAAAAGGCACATTGCCACTTTGTAAGAGTACATCCCATTATGAAGCCACACATGCAGTATAAAGTATTTTCAGGATGCTTGCCCATTTTGACAGCAACCCACAAAATGAAGTTACAAGACCTCAGAATACCTGAGCACAGTGTCCAAAATGTCACACTGTCACTTACCAGCAAGGGTACTGTACTTTTAACATTAACTAAATACATTTCATCACTGCAAAAGTGCAAAGAAGACACTGTCACAGCATTTTCCATACTGTGATCACTCTAATATTTCGCTCTTGTCATAATACTACTAATAATAGCAGTGCCAGCACAAGTGATTGTGCTTGCTAGATTTTGGATGCCAGACACTTCATAATGTCAAAAAGATCACTACTCCTTCACTTGCTGCTATCTGATGAAGCTACCAAAGGTGTTATTACAATGTGACCTAAAGCATTCCCCTAAGAATTCAGGCTTTGGTAAGGAAAAAGATATTGCGCTGTGTTAAAAACTGTGTATCTACATGGTTCCTTCATATTAACGCATACTATTTCAATGCCTTTCAAAATAGGCTTTTTTACTTTGCCAGAATACTGGGTAAAACTGTCCTTGTGCAGAATGTGTATCTTTTGAAAAACAAACAGATCTTCTAGACAGGACAAGATAAGATTTCAAAGAAGTATACCATAAGAATCAACAGATCTGCACGTGACTTTGGAAACAGGATAAGGTCTCAGAGTCACAGGCCTGCAGCTTGCAGAGTTAAATGAATTGGGAGAGCAGGAAGTAGGACCTGAAAGGATTTTATCTAAGTCCTTCATAGTCCTCACAGCATCTGATAATTGGTCTGAACATTTAGCAAGTTTCTTCGATATATTAGTATGTATTTATATTGCTTAAATATATCCAAGAATGGCATATTCATGATATCTTCTAATCAAGCTACTTTTGGGAAACATTCAAAACAGGAGTGGAAACAAATGAGCACACCATATGGAGTCAGAGCACACCATAAGACAACTACAGTCTACCCCAGAATGCAAAAACTCCATTGGAGTTTGAGAGTTTCTCCTTTGGAATAATTTTCAGATATTATCACCATTTTAAACAGACAGATGACTGCAAGCTTGGCTATTTGCTATCAGAATTTCAGCATCTCTGCAGCATCCAAGAGCTAGAAAGGGCATTTCTCTGATCTGGTTAATATGAAAATAAGGGCATAAAAAGTGATTTCCTTAATGAAAAATAGCTATATCAATCAAAATTATTTGTGAGAGTTAAACAATTTTCTCAACAAGATCATGTTTTAGCTGTTTAATCTGAAAAGGAAGAAAACCCTCCACTTTAACAGATACTGCAGAATCTTCCTTCTGATGACTGATCACTTACAAGAATGGAAGTAGTTTGCCCACACTTTCAATCTACTACCCTCACACAGATTACTGCTCATCTCCAGGGGGAGATCTCCAACTAACATCAAATGAAGGCAGGATAGCTGATGTGAAAGATATGCAGGCATCTAACTGTGTGGAAGGTCAATCAGGGAAAAAGGGTACAAAGTACCCTTACCAGCACACGTTGGGAAGAAAAACCCTCCAGGATAAAGCCCAGCAGTAAGTGCAAAGCAGCATTTAATTTCTTAGCAAATGATGCCCAGAGAGATTTCTAACCAGGTTTTTCATTCTTCACAGCTGTGGCCTGGGTCTGTTGCTAAGAGCCTTCCCAACACCTAACCGATGGTGACCCTGTGCAGGCTGCCAGAGGAAAATAAGAGGACTGTGGGCGAAGGAGGGATGTTAGCTGACTGCCAGCACTAGCCGAATTCTGTGAAAATGGCTACAATGGAAGGAGCCAGGTGGGGTTTGTGTCCCAAAAGTGTGATGCCTGGAAGAGAGCTTCTGAGCTGCAGTAATGTTTCAGTAGAGAAACTGGCAACCAACAAACACTCCCAGCACCAGGTTCAAACAAGGAAATCGGTCACTGATTTTGGTTTCTATTACCCACTACAGCACCCCTCTGTTGTCTGCCCATTGGCTCTGGAAGCCTTCGGAGCATGGGCTATATACTTGTGCAACCCTTGCACACCAGCACCCTGAATCACAGCTGCTCTCCACACCTTACCATGGCAATGATGAACCAGTCTTTGTCAAGTTCACCAACAATAATGAAACAATAAGAAGAGAGCAAGAATGCTCTGATGTTAGAATTAGTTAATTTGTTAAGTGGCAATAGCAGACCCCTGTTACCAGCACAGGTACAGTGTTTCTTAAACAGCTTTTCTTTGTTTAAAGCTTTGTTTCCTGCATGTGAAACCAACAAATAAAAAAAGGCCATAAATAACTGCTCAAGACATTAACTCTTTTCTCCTCTGCTGGTTTTAAAAGCAGTGCAAGCTATAAACTACCTTATAAACATATCTTCAGTTTCCCATGACAACTTCAGTGTTGAGGAAAATTTGCACAATGCAATAATAGTAGTTTCTCATTCCCATTTTCACTGTGGATCCAGTTTTAGTCTCAAGCAGAGCCTACTTCCACGAGGTTGCTCTTTCATTAGGTCTCTGCTCCAATTATCTAAATATGACTCATTTGATATTGTTTATATTTACTGTACACTATTGTGTTGTATTTTCACAGCACGTGAATTACTGCTCTATGCAACACAGCATTTCCATTTATTTTTGCAATTATAGATAAAAAATACTATCGGCCTACAACACTATCTTGAAGCAGCGTACTTCCTAAATAAACAGTGTAACAGATACAAGTTGATGATGTGTTAATTATAAATTTACCTTTGATTTATAAATTTACCTTTGATTTTATTTAATGCTCCCTTTCTCTCTACAAAAGATTCTACACTAGTAATTAATTGACCGTATGTATTTACGCAGCACACACACACACATTATACCCACCACCACTTCAAAGATTACTGCTAAAAACCCACAGTATTAAAAAAAGTAGTCCAACTTCACATAAAACAGAAGACCTATGTATTATTTAACAAACAGTAAGATCACAAACCTCCATCTGTCCAAAAAACATGTTGTAACAAAAAGCAACAGCTGGAACGTCTACTTTGAGGTCTGGTTTGCGTTTTTTTGTTTTCCACATAGATCTATTTAGCACTTTCCAAAATCACCATAACAGGAATTTTTAAGACAAATAACATCATCAAACACACACAACTTAACAACTTGTATTATGTTTCAAGTGCTTTTATTGTACCTTTCTGCATCATTTTATTCACATCAGTCAATCTGCCTACTAATAGCCACTTGTTAGGAGTCCTTAAGCTGCTTATCAGCCAGGGCACAAGCTACCTGCTGATAGAGCTCCAGTTCTCTCTTGCAGAGATGGCCACACCAGCAACCAGACAGCCAGTCCAGCGATGGGCAGGTTATTATAAATCTAAGAATTTTAAGTGACAACAGAAAAACAGATTTGCAAACCTTGGTCTTCAACCTCAGTAACAGACGTTTTCTGTAACTGATGTTTAGAGACTGAGATCTACAAAATGCTTGCAACTACTTCTTTAACTCTCCCCTACAGTCCAAACTGGAGTAAAAATACAGAATGAGCAAGCAGAGAGAGACATACCAATGGTGTTAATGTATTCATCCTCAAAAACAAATGCATTATAATTCTGTGTGACAAGGCAGTACGAGAAATATCTCTAGAATAATAATCCATTCAGTGATATTCTCACATTGATAAGCTTTTGAGATTCTATTTTTTTTAGTTGATTAAAAAATTGCTAATGGAAAAGTAACAATTTCCTACAAGTGGCCAACTGTCAAAAATTTTTGGAATTTTGTTAAATGAACATTCACTTTTCTAAACTATTCAGTTGAGAGTTAGCAATACTCACATTTTAGCATAAGAAAATCCTTTTGCATCCGAACCACACTTCTGCTGGATAAATTATGTTGCATACGGTGCCCTGCACGGCTCCCCAGCTGCTAGTGAGAAACGTCTGTGCAAGCAGCAGTAAACCTGACAAGGCTCGCATCACTTGCCCTCTGCTGTTACTCACCAAACCACTGGGATTAAACCCTGGCTCCAGAGACACGGATGAAATCTTTGACTTGACTTTGACTGGGTTAAGACTCACTCAGAAGGTTCAGCTGAGGAAAAACGTGGTCTCTAACTCCTGACTGGAAGGGAGGCAGAGTATATATGTAATTCCATACTATTTGTGACTGAGCCTTGCACCCACCAAAAGCAAGATACTCCCAACAAGAATAATGAAAGAAAAATAGTTCAATCTCCATTTCACAAACTTCAAAAGCTTCACACTGAGCTATCAGCCAAAGAAGGAGAAAAGAGCATCCCACCATCTCCTAACTTACCCAGAGGTAAGTTACAAATATGACAAGAGTACCTCTATCTTTGTTTCACACTGGACAAAACCAACATCTTCTTAAGCTATTCTTGTTGATACGAGCTATATTGGACACAATCATGTTTAAGTTTTTCTCAACTCATCAGACTGTAATATTTTTCCAGTAAGACTGAAAACAGACTGATGTTCAATCTACTCAGAAGTAGTTTGCATAAAAAGCACATCACTGCTATGATGTATGCAGGAAGTTATCATTTTTCTACAATATGACTTTGTTACTGTCCAACAGAACTGGATTAAAAATAAAAATATTATCTAAAAATACAATTAAAATTCCCCCATGCATCTCTACTATTCTAGCAAAATCAAAAAAAAAAGTGAACTAGATGTAATATCTGAAGGTCAAATAGATTTTTTACAAAACAGTTTCAGCCAGCATAGTCATAGAAGGCTTAGAAAATCAATAAGACATATAAAGCTGATTGCAACCTCATAAAAAGCCTCAAATCTTTAGCCTGGGTGACACAAATATAGCATTTCACACTGTAAGCAATTTCCAAGCAATGTAGGCCAGTTTACCTTTGCACTATGAAGGGGATTTTGCACCTCTATACTACCAGTAACTGCAATGGTTCTTTAGGATGCAGACAATTCCATAAGGCACTATCCACGTTCAAGAATAGCAGCTCTTTGCTGCTAATGAGCAATGTCAAACATAGGTCCCCAGCACCTTGTGCAGGAAACTGACTGGCTCTGCTTTGAGGATGGGATTAAATGATTTGTAGTGTTGTCATATAAAGCATCTGTGAAGCCAGTTAAAACATGTACTAAAAAAGAAAAATAAAAGAAAATAAAAAAACACCAGTCAGCAACAGAATGTATGACTAGGAAAAAAAATGTGTACTTGGAATATCCTCCGAGAAACACAGTAAGAGTCAGAATTTTCCAGTAACAACTCCTCAGTATTTCCTTGAATTTCTCTCCTACATAAAAGCAATTAAAATGAAAATTAAATATATCTCTTTGGGAGGAAAGGACGCAGGGAACAATAACTTAACAGAACGGGGGTTTATAGTATCTGATGTAAATACTGCATCTCAAACATTTGCTCCCCAGTCAACCATTTCTGAAGACCCTTGCAACACTCCACATTAAGATGGCAAAAAAGTATAGTTCCAACACCTCTGTACCCAACTGCCCTCCATGGACAGCCAAGTTGTGCTTCTATTGCAGCAGGCTTTTACAACAAGGACAGTCAAGTGAAATACACAACAAACATTCTAGAGTTAATATCAGGACATCCTCATGTCTTCAGTCATGCTCAGAGGTGCACTCATGCAGCCAGGGTATCTGACTTGTCTCAGCCAGATGACTCTAAAACCCTTAGGGACCTCTTATATTTCATCTGCAGTGTCTACACTAAATCCAAAATGTTCAAATCACATCAAGTTTCTAGGTTGTTTTTTAAGATTAAACTGATAAAATGGACATGTGTGCTGCTAAAAATTTCAATAACATGGGGCTTTTTGATAAGCAAGCAGATTCACACTTTCCACAAGTCAATCATCTTTGATTAATAAAAATTTAAAGGAAACTCCAATGAATGTCAGCTAATCCCATATCTTTAAGGATCTTTCCTTTAAAACTTATAGTTAAAACATGCATGAGCAGATGTAACGGGTATGGAAATTCTCACACTGGTGCTGGAGGTGCAGGCAGAATACTCTTCAAAAGAATTCAAGATTATCTTTGGTATTTTCTGCATCAAAACATCACCAGTTAGAACACAGACATTTAATCCTGTGGCTGTCAGCAGAGCTAGGACACAGCTAGATTTATTTTCTGGATATGCCCTAAGCAGTAATCTATATAGGAAGGGGAAACAGTAACATAGGAGGTAGAAGGTATATATAACACCATTATGATTTTGAAGACGTACTGAAATAGGAAGGTGATAATATGAAATCTTGTCATATCAGATCTTTATATAGCTAACCCAGTGGAAGATAACGTTGCCCAGAACACGTATGGAAAACATGAATGTTGGCAAGATTTTTCTTCCATCTGTATTTCTGGCCTGACACTGTATGGCACTGTTTTCAGCAACACAATGCACAAAAAGAAACACTGTCCACTGAAAATTAACATGTGGTAGGAACATTCCTCTGCAAGACATTAGCAATTTAACAATGAGATCTGCAAGTATGTCATCTGACCATGCTGTTTCTATGGACTTTAAGACAAATTAACTAACTTGCATTTCCAGCATCCCAGCTAGGCCTGCAACTTTTATTCCAGGTTGACAGGCACACACAACCTGATAAGAATTAATGAGAACACCAAACAAATATCAGGGTACACACTGTTGTTAAAGGTGCCACTGCTTCAAAGATATATTGTAATGCTTCATCATTTTTGTACACCTGACCTTAATTTTTGCCAGTTCATGCAAATAGATATAGCACAAGGACATCCACAGATGTGGCACGATACCATGAAAGTCATGACAGACAACCTCACCCATCTGGGGCTAGGGACATAGAAAGAAAATTCAGGGATATACGTACAGGCTGCTTGGTTTGTCACTCAACCAAAAAAAAAGAAAACATATGAATTCTTGGCAGACTGTGGTTAATTATTAACTTTATTTATCATTTTACAAAACAAACTGTAACAATTCATTAAAACAAACATCCAGAATATCCAAAACCACACATTAATAATACTAAAACCCCAAAACTGCAGAACACAGAATTAGACTCCATTAGGCACATTGTTGCAGTAAGTGGCACCATTTAGAAGATGCAAGAGAGCCAAAAAGTCTTCTACATTGAGATCCAATATGAGCAAATAGAGTTAGATTATACAGCAAATTCACATAAATCTGGCCTAAGAGTGGAAACCAAGCTTGTTTTTCCATTGCTTTTTTTTTTGCTTTGCTATTACACAAAATACCGTTTACTAAAATAGAGATTTATGAAGCTAAGCACAAACAATAAACAACAACACTGAACAACTCTGTGCTGTTTACCCATGCTCCTCAAAACACCCTGCCCCCCTAACAAACACCTACAGAGAATGGAGTTCTAGCTGTGTTTGATGTGACAGAAATGTTTTGATTAAGAAAATGCATCAATATACAGGACAACTTTTCAACACGCTTAAATACTGACCTTCTAATGGGTTAGTGTAAGCTGAGCATGGAGTATTTTCTTCAATCATGTCACAGTCAAGGGACAGAAGAAATGGTGCATGCTAATACCAATACCTCTTTCACAGGAGATCTCCCAACATACCTTGACTTCTAAGGCTGCCACTGCTGCTTTCTATTTTGGTCTTATTGAAAATACAGCAAAAATCAAAATGCTAGCCCTTGAGTAGTTCCAGGTACTACAAATTCTATTTGCCATCTATAACTGGGGACCTGTTATTCTGAAGTGCAGTGGCAGCCAGCTTCACTTTGTTTAAGATTGGACACACAACACACTGAAGTGCTGGAATGCATCCAAAGAACAGCAGCAAGCTGGTGAAGGGTCTCGAGCACGAGTCTCATGAGAAGCAGCTGAGAGAACTGGGGTTGTTTAGCCTGGAGAAAAGGAGGCTCAGGGCAGACAATACCACTCTCTGCAACTACCTGAAAGGAGGATGCAGTGAGATGGGAGTCAGTCTCTTCTCCCAGGTAGCAAGCAACAGGACAACAGGAAATGGCACTGATGATGTTAAAGGTCTTTCCCAACCTGAACAATTAATTCTATGACAATTTCAAACTCCCCACAAGTATTTGGCTGGATCTTAATTTTTACTATAAGCTATCCTTGTGTTTTAATAATACATTCTAAATCCTACTCATATCGAAAAATACATCAATAACATGCAAAAATATGGAGCAAAGGGACTCATATATCTTCAGAAATTTACTTAGGGGAGGAAATGGGAAATAAATATCAGGAACAGGAGGCGGCATTTTTTAATCAATACTCTTCCATACACCACTCTTTTCTCCCCTATTCCCAAGCCTTTGGACTAAATAAAAGCATAAGATTGCAGTTTCCAAGAAAAGTACCCACTGAAGTCACACACAGCTTGATCCAGCTTGCTTTTGGTTCTAAAGTTTACATTGCTTAAAACTGACAAGACTTGGTTAAAATGGGTCATCTGCTTACTGTTGTAAGCAAGAAATTGTGGGTTAAAACTGAAAAGTTTTACCACTATGATGCAATCGAAAGCAATAGTTCTGAAACTGCATACTGGATCCAGTGATGACATCAGCACATGGAGAAAAAACAGAAAGAAAATATTTGACCAAAATACAGGATGTCAAACCTTACAAAGAAAGTATTTATTAGCATCTCTGATTAAAAGCAAATGCTTTCAATTAGGAAACTATTTTTCTGTCAGTTCCATTTTCTTCTTCCTGCTTTTCACTAATGACCTCTCTTCATAAGAAAGCCAAGCAGCCACCTTCATGCCAAGTCACTAACTATAGGCTCATAAACTCTGAATTGGCACCACACAACACTCAGCAGAGACTGCAATAATCTTTTGAGCGATGGTCCCTCTTTCAACAAAAGGTGTGAATGCCAACACCAGAAACCTCCACAACTCAAGGCAAGGTTATTTTAATACTGCCTTATCCCTCTGTTAAATAGATCATTTCTAGGAAATGTGAGTGCTCTACTTACCCCCAGGGTAAACAAGGCACATGTGATAGCAAAACCTGCTAATAGGGCTGCTGTGGGACAGTATTCAGGCCAGCTTCCATTCTTCCATTGAGTTTCTTTGGGAAGAGCTTCAGTTTTTGAGGCTGTTGTCATGTTATCATCTTAAAACAAAGGCTTTCATTCATGGCTGAGATACCCAGGAAATATAATGGGGCCAGGGCATAGGGTCAAGCATGCACCCACATTTCTGTTTGGTAGTTAGTGCTCTCACTGACACAGTTCTGGCCCATGACAGCCACCACTGTCCCAGATAAATTCCAGACACAGTTCAGGGAATAGCACATATCACAGACTGTTCACAGTAGGCTGTTTGAATATGACCATATGCTGCAAAAAGGTTTAGACATCTACACGGGAGCCAGGCTGAGCCACTCAATTACAGGACCAGAGAACTGGCCCTGGATGACTTTCTAGTACTGACAGATGAGGGCTTAGGGTTTCAGGTGCTACAACACACAGCAAAAAAAAAAAAAAAAAAGAAAAAGAAATAATCTACATAGCAAAGACAACACATTGATTTAACTCTTCTTTTACATATCAAATCTTAATTATGAGAAATTGTGGAGAAAGTGGTCTCAGGAATGACTTACTCAAGCACATATTGCATTTATGAAGCTCATGCAAACCTGAGCTTCAGAACAGAAACCAAATGCTGGTTGGGTAAATTTGTTGCCTGATTTTGGGATACTAATCTTTTGCAGTGGAATGATGTGGACATCTCAGTTAAAAATTCACAACAGGGTGCTCTGAGATTCTACCTGAATTGGCTGCCTCCAGAGGTTTGGACTACCCTTCATCATCGTCTTCAGTATGCTTCAGGCTCAGATGAGTTTTTCTTATTAACAGAAATCCTAAAAGCTATAAAAACACTAATGGTTTTGAGCCAGATAAACTACTATGTTATAATATATATAATATATATAACATAGTTGTGATAAACTACTATGATTAACTGAAAAATCAACTATCTTTCAGTTCTATACCCAGACTGAAAGCTACCCCAAAATTATATGTGAACTAGAGATGGGCTTTAAAATCCCTGAAGCACACAGTGGGAGAGTAAAATGAGTCTCTTGGAAAACCAACCTAAACATTTCCAATCCTGCTGCATCTTTTTCGGTGAAGTTAATTGCAGACACATGCTCTCATTTCTTGCTGGGATTCAGCTGCCACCATTTCTCTCTGAATGCAGCCATGAAAATACAGAAAACATGGCAGAAGCGAATGTGTTCCACCAGGTCCTTCAATTACAGTCCAGTATATTAATCACAATATAAATGAATGTACAGAACTAAGCAGTTGAGTACCAGAATATATCCTCAGCTGCCTCAGTTGCACAGTGCAGACAGCCAGGGACAATGACACCCTGAGAGGTCCCCATTTGAATAACAGAACAAGTCTGAAGGTAAACTAAGCCTTGGTGCTGAAGAACAGATGCTTGTTGCTTCATTGCTAAAATGTTCCAGCATTGTATTTTTCCTGTTGTTCAATGGACACTGTTTTTCCTTCATTGTCTGTGCCAGAGGGAATAAGAAAAACCATGTGTTTCCAAGACTGCAGTTCTTGCCTACTAAAAGAGCATTAAAAAACAGCTACATCCAGAATACTATTTATCCAGCTTTAAAAGCATGAACACTTAAAACTGAAGGACCTTCAGGCTTTTTTCGGTCTTTAGGACTTCTTTGCAGTATACACTACTAATATTACACCATAAAATACACTATTACAATATTACAGTATTATAATCAAATATTGTTTAGATGGTTAAAAAATACAAATAAAATTACTCCAGATGTGAAAGTCTTTGATGCTGAAGAACTCAATACCATGTCAATACGGGAAAGATCACGGGGCTTAATCATAGCTGCAGGTTTTGTGTTCACTTCAGCACTACTGGAGCTAAAAATGCTGGATTCAGTGTAGTCTCACAAAATGTCTGAGATGCCTTGTATAATCTTGGTCTTCCTCACACTGAATCACTTACATCACCAGTTGAACTCATTTACGATTTTCCAGGTATCCTTTCTTTGTATGTGCCCCTGTGGATGCTTTCTTCTAGCTCCAGTTCTGTAATCAATACCTAGACAGCAGCTTCCTTAACAATGTGAACCCTATACACTTCCAGCAGCAAATACGTCAATCCATAGTTGCACAACTTCACAACACTATTTTGACATAAATTTCTTCTATATGAATGTCACACTGCAATTTCCAGTCCGGTCAGTTTTTCACAGGACAGTCCACAATAAAATGCCCCACAGCCTTTTACAATGGACCATAAAGAAAGACGTAAGTACTTGCTCTTGAATTTAAGTGGTAGCGCAGTGCTCCCACAGTAGCAATTCCATTTCTTGAAAGTATAATGGAGTCCAACTTCAGTATACTAAATTGTATCAACTTCAGATTTGTCAATAATACATAACTTCGTGTCCAAAGCTAATACTTTTTTAAGGAGCCATATACAGTATTAGTTTCCTAAACATAAGAGCCTTTTCTAAGACCTGAGGATGAATCACTGTTGGAGAACTTCAAGCTGGAAAAAAAGCAGTTTTTCTCCCCACACAGGAAAGGACAAACAGCTAACAAGAACTGTAGTTCATCCACAGGATAGTAGACCCAAGGCAGGAATTACTGGGAGAACCTTTGTGTGTGTGTGTGTGTGTGATCAGTAGACACATTAATTTCTTCTGACCTGGAATAAAAACTCAAAACAAAACAGCTATCAACTTACGAGTCCCTGAAATACCACAGGAAAAAAAAAAAACAACAAAAAGGCAGGGGGAAATATCACTGTTCATGTCTTGAGTTACTAATATGCCATTATTTATATGCTGAAGCACTGACTTACATGTTGGTTGGAGACATAACTTGAAAGGCACATGCTCTTCTAGTAGAGACATTTCAAGAGAACTGGTCCTGGACATCAGCAAACTGAGCTGCTGGTGGTGCAGCCACTGCTTCAGATGGTGAATCCACTGCAGCTTTGCTGCCTATCCTGCCTAAGCCAAGGCTCTGAGAAGCAAACACTGCTTCTTGATGAGGAGGATTGCGCATGTATGTTCAGCCACCATCCCAAGGACAGAGGAAGGGCTCTTGTTCGGAAACAGCATTCGCCTCTCCTACGGTTTAATTCTACCTATTTTTTCTGCAAAGTCTTTGAGCCAACTTTGGATTTCAGAGCTCTTTTGCTTCCATCCAAAGACTTGTTGTATGCCTCTCTTATTATTTTCACAACCAATTATATGGGTCTGAATTTGCTCCATTTCTAAATCTGGTTCAGTTGGAAGCCAGAAATCACCAGATACTGCAACTGGAAAGGCACAATGTGTTAAAATAAGTCTCAAGATACATAAAGCAGTTTTACTTTATTCACTGTGTATTCTGAGGTACCAAAGGCCGTTAGTTAATTGTTCCAAGCCAAAAGACATTGTTGTAAATTCAGCAACAGCAGCGTGTAATTCATTTCATGTGACTGAGTAGAAACATACATATCACAAAACTAACTGGAATAAAGGTATCTGTTAAGTCCGTTTAACAGCAAAAGCATTGATGACTCATTAGAAAGGGTGTGAGTCAATTTAAAAGCCAAAACGTTGCTAAGAAGCGATAAATAAAATGGGATTAAAATTATCTTCTTGTACCAGACAGTTGAGACTGAGCATTAAGAAAGCCCACATACCCTGGTGTGATTTAGAAGGCCTCCTAGTGACAGTGATCTACCCCTTGTCCTTCCTGACCTCAGCTGTTATTTGAGGAATTGGGAGCATGGTGGGGAAGGGGCTTGCACATCTGAGCCACAAAGCTGAGGAAAAATCCATGACTCACAATGGGGGTAACTTGTGCATGCCTATCCTTATGGGAGCTGCTGCCTCCCATAACATTCCCTTAAGTGGGAAGATTTGAGGAGTCAGTATGCAAGGTTTTTCCTTCTCGATCTCCTCTGCATGTATATTCCTTTACATCTTTGAATATGCCTACACACACATACTGCATGTAAAAAAAACTACATCTGTGTACTGATTTTTACAATTTAAAAAGCTACTTCCTTAAATATCACCAAAAATAAACCAGTGCCTCAAGAGATGTTTTCACAGCTAAATTCTTAGGTTCTCTAATGTGTCACATTTAGCCTTTAATGGAATACATAGTCCTGTCCTGTCCAAATACATTTTAATGCCTAGATTTCAGTTATTCCATCAAAGTGAGAATAACTCCTTACCCTCCTCAGCCCACAGCAGAGGGCACAAACAAGAATTTTGCACTAGGCTTTCAGACAGCTCCTTTTACTGTACTAACAATCAGAAGTTTCATTATTCAAATCTTATGAAATGCAGTAACAGAGGACTAAACCACCATAAATGCAGGACAGATCAAGCTCCTTGAAGCTACTATGTTTTCATAGAGCCTAATGAAGCAAACAAAATGATCTTTCAGACCAAGTTCAGTAGATCCCAGGTACACTGAGGAAAACACCACAATGGATAGGGAAAGGAAGGTGAAAATAGAAATGTAAAACAAGTTATAATCGGATTCCATGATCCTGAACAGAATCTTTCATTTCACATCTTGATTACAGTGATGCATCCTCAAATTCCTAAATCCTATACAATTTATACCTTTTCCATACAATGTTAATAAAGAGATAATTATCACTTGGCCTCTCACATTCTTTTTTTGACATTTTGAAAATCCAGAAAAGAAAAGACAAAAAAATCTTCTCATCCATCCCTCAACTGCCTCTTTTTCCCCATAAAAGAATGGCTTGAACACAGACTGGAAAACTGCCTAGCTGGATCTAGATTTTCCATATGCCTGAGCTGCAAACTCAGCCCTGGAAAACAGGAGACGGGCATTTTTGTCTTTGGCTGCTGACAACAGTAACTGGCCTATGAACCACTCTTATTAAGGCAATACTAAAAAAAGGAACAGCTCCAGCCTTGCTCTTTCTTCCTTGTTTCTTGCTTCTTCTTCTTCCTGCCCTGCAGTAAAAGGTAAAGAGAAACAGACTCAAAATGTTTTCCAGAAAATGGGTGCCTAGATCTCCTTGTATTTAGGAGGAAAGGCAATTGCTGTAATACCCATTTTCTCACTGTCGTTCAAAGGCACCAGGTATATTGAATACAAGGACCTGCCTTGGGCTTTTAAGGTGACTGCATCTGTATGGCTGCAGACAGGAGGCCCCTCTCCATGACATGTGGCTTCCAACAACTCATTGCAAGCATATCAAATGTAGCCTTTACCAAAAAACTTATATTACATTCCTCCACTGACAAGCTCTATCTCATGGAAAGGAACGTAGATTTTCTCCTTGTTATCTGATTAGTCTGATTTTTAAAGCAGATTCTCAAACATTACAAGACTTCACACCTTCCTGCCTATCAGAGAACTAGGGTTACCACTGTTATCCTGCAGTATAGAGCTTCTACCTACTTATATCAACCTGATTTCAGGTCTTGGAATCCAGTGCTGTCATTCTGGCACCAGCAATCACTATCTTTACCCTGAGGGGCAACCAAAGACACTTCTTCAGACAGAACGTGGGTGATACTACTCTGTTTCTGAGGCTGTGGTACAGAAGCAAGCTAAGTTTGAGGACCTCCAACCTCATACTGTAGAAATTAAGAATATAATCACCTAAAACTCTTTACAATGTACAATTCAAGAGGAAGTATACAGAATGGGAACCAGATCTGGCCAATTCTGCTGTTCCGTACCTAATGACCTGACAATGGCAAACATACAGTAGAGCATCATTTAAAAAAAATGCTGTTAAGATCCCTAACCTTTTACACAGCAATCTGAAAGAAAGACTGTGATCCTTAACACTGACACTCTTTTTTATACAATGAAGATGTCAAAGATTTGGATTTTTCCATGCAGGAGACAAATACGCTCAGTCCTCATGTGACAGCTTGGTTTAAGTTAAACTGGCAATATCAATGAGACTGAAGCACATGCTTAAAATGCTTTGCTGAATTGGGACCATACTCTACATAACTTTCTCTTGCAAAAGCTATGTCCAGCTGTTCACTGAACAGTCAGGAAACAATGTGGATAGGGAGGTTCTTCCATATTTAAAAGCAGTGTTCATACCCCAAAAAATACAGTCCAGCTTCCTTTTTTATAGAGAGGAAAAGAAAGTCTGGTGGTTGGAAAAAAATGAATAGCATGAGGCCAAACATTTAACTAAGGACCACAGCCACCAAACAACCTTCATAAGATCTCACTGTGGGTGGTTCTGCAATGCCAAGGTATCCAGTGACTGCTTTCTAGTTCAGTCAAGAGATTCATTATTATATTATTGTCATGAAACTCCAAAAAAGTGCAATATTTAAGCGCATGAGTACTCTCAAAACAAGTTTCAATAAAAATAATAAAAGATCTCATCAACATTCAAGCTATGTTCATATCTAGAATTGGTGTTAATAAGTAATCAAACAAACTGATTTTCAAAGCCATTCCATTCCGTTCATTTCCCGGCTCCTGACAGAACCAAAGCAATTACTTTTCCACAGATATAAACAGGCATATACTTCTATCATACAGAAACAAAACTGTGCATTCTTTAATTGACAGTCACAGAGCTGAGCGATGATCATAATGACAGTATTAAAATCATTACAAGCAACCTTACCACGCTTCAACTCTAGATCATTTACACAAGATGTAAATTTTCTGCCATAATCAAGTTTTGCATACAAATGCCAGTAACACTATTTTAAGGGAAATGGTTTCAAAATCAAGTTATCTGTTTTATGCACTGTGCTTTGTCTCCCATGTTGCGTATTTTTGTTGACTATCACTAATGTGCACATGGCATAATTAAAACCAAAATTTAAAAAACTTGCTGTTCCACAGGATCTCAGCTGGAAAGCCACTGACAGCAGGTATGAACATACTGCAGGAGAGGCTGAGCACGTCATTCCGAGAACCATGTAGAGTGTGAAATCCAGGAGAAATGTACTGGGAAGCACAAAATTACTTATCAGTGAAAAGGTCAAAATTTAAAGGCGTATCACAGAATGGCTGAGGCTTGAAGAAGCTTGAAGAAGACATCCTGTCAAATTCCCTTCTCAAGCAGGGCTACCTAGAACAGGGTGCCCAGAATCACGTCCAGACAGCTCCTGAGAATCTCCAAGGGCAGAGTCCACAACCTCCCTTTGCAACCTATGGTAGCGCCTCACAGTAAATAAATATTCAGACAGTGTAGTTATATAAAATATTATTCAGCAGCAAAACTGGATTGAGACTTTTCTATACACAGGTCCCTTCCCAATGCATCCATCTTTTCCTCCATCCATGCTGTTCAGAACCCTGTTCTCCATAAGGTGCAGTTATTTATGAAGCTATCCTATGTAGCATCTTGCTGATCTGATCCAACTTTAAAAAGCCACAAAAAAAAAAACACCCACAAGATTTTCTTCCTCTTGTTTTTTTATCCTTTTTGTTTTGATTTTTTTGCCTGTAAATCCATGCATCACTGAAATCACAACCCACATGCAAACAATAGCGCAGCAGCAGGGACATTGGATAGAACTATTAAAAACCAGCTTCATCCCACATCATGTTACACCCTCAATATTGTTGTTTCAAGTGGGGCTCCTCAGGAAGCTGTATTTTGTGGGTACTCAAATTAACACCAAAGTCTAAACTGAGCATAACACTTGCACTGAACAGAGAAAAGGTGCAGGATATAGCAATCACAAACCCCCCGACTCTTCGCCTGAATACAGACCATGCTTGAAAACACGTGCAAGTAACATGACTCTGCCTCAGCTGGCACTGAACCTGACAGAGATAGGAAGTTCTTATAAGCCAAGAAGGCAGCCTCGTATTTGTTTCTTCTTTTCCGGATACAAGTGAGAAAGGAGACACAGTTCAATATTTCGGGGATGTTTTATAGCTGTACTGCATGCAGCACGTTCTGCTAAATGACAGTGCCTGGGAGGGGCTGGGTGGGAGCAGGGATCTTTATATAGAACTGAGAGCAGTAATTCAGCCACTGACAGTCACATGAATACAGCCCTGCTGCACACAAACAGTATCTTTCTTTGGTGTTAGGCTATTAGGCAGATAAGGCTCCACTTCGGATTTAAAAGACTTAAACTGACAAACGATCTTGTTTTTCTTCACCCTGCTAACCATGGCACAGGGGAGGAGGAATCTCAGCACTTTCCTCTGCTTATAAAACAGGTGTAGTCATAAATATGCAAAGATGATTTGAAGATACAGTTTCTAATCCATGCTTTATGCCTGAACAATTTAAATGCCTTTCATCATGTAGACAGCATTGCCAGCTCTCTGCAAGTAGTCCTTACAATTTTAGGCTCTATAAGCTGTATTTTTGTTTAGCATGAGTTTCATGTGAATAACAAAAACACAATGAATGGGGTTACTATGAAGAAAAACGCATTTTTAGATGGAAAATAAATGTCATGACTTATCTCCAGATCAGATTTCCAAAATTTTATGCTGCAGCACATTTCTCCATAAATGCCTCACACTGAATGGAGAATATTCTAATTAGCTCTAAGCAAACATGATAAAGTAGAAGTAAATAGCAATAAATAAAAAAGCAAACATCAAGCATGATTAGCAGAACACGTATACCTCTTCTAGTGTCTCTACAGTCTGGGTTTTGGTAGTTAGCAAGTTCGTTACTCCAAGAAAAGAATTTGTTTTAAACCGACTTAAGAACAGAAGATTTCCATTTTCAGCATGTTGGTCCTGCCATTTCTCATGAGCACTCTTCCACATGTGAAAAAAAGCTACTGCAAAAGGAAGCATCACATGAATTATCTACAGTGTGATCCTGCACACAAGTCTGCTGTTTAAGAGGACTCCTGGAAAGACAAATGACTGAGGCACAGAAATACATGGGGTGTGATGGCAGACTAGCACTGACCTGCCATACCAGGGCCAGATGCCTTTGGAGAGAAGCCCCAAAGGTCTGAGTTTAACAATGAAAAAAGGGGGAGAGGGAGAGGGAACAGAGACAGAGAGGAGAAGATGCTAAAAATTAAAGCAAAAGGAACATACACTGGCTTTCTCTGTCACACAGGAAAAGGTAATGTCAACCACATGTTACCTTTCACAGAACACCAGAAATGATACAGAGTTTCTGCAATCACTAGTTGCTTCCAGCAAATTGGTAACAACGTCTCTAAATATGACCTGGTTTGGAGTCCTGAATAGGGTGCCTGTCTTTCTACTGGGTGCACATCTTGACCTGTTGATCCATATATGTAAATGCTCTGTCTGAAATGCAAAATGTTCTCTCAAAAAGAAGGGGAGAAAAAGTATCTGGGTTTTTTCTACCATACATCCTGGCACAGATCCTTAAATATCACAGATTGTTTCTGACTATTCACAGACATAGTTTTAAGTGGAAGTACACCCAGTAGTAAAGTCCTGATGCCAACATAGTTTTTGCCATTTATTTTTAGGTGAACTGGACTTCATTCCAAGGAAAAAAATACATACAAGAATATATTTTAGCAAGATCTATACTCCCTCCTTATTTCAGCCCTTGAAACGAAGCTTCAGCTTTTATATTGAGAGTGCCCCCAGACTCCTGTTTTGGGGAGACTTCAGTCACCCCCTTCACTGTAATTCCAATTGTAATTATGGGATGTGTGGCTGCTTTATCATTCTTGCTGCACTCAGAGGCAGAATGAAGAAACTGACCCAGGCCACCACAACAGTCATGCAGTATTTTCAAAAGGAGCCTGGAGAAAAACAGATGCCACAGTATTTCAGAAGGATATGGTTACTTAAGACACTTTTCTCTCTTTTAACCTAACATACCCATGTGAACGATTTTTGAGGAAGCAGCATACATACCATGTTTTATTATTATTTATATAAGACATTTCGGTAGCATCTATCAGGTGCCATTTTCAAACTGGTACTTTTCAGAAGGCCCCCAACTAGCAAAACAACTTTGTATCTAAGAATTCAGGGGCGACTTCTTCCGGCATCTCTGTTACAGCAGATTTACGACAGAAGTACAAAGCCTGTGTAAAATTCAGATCACAAAGCTGCTCATGTTAAAAAAAGCCAACTCTAAAGAAGAGCTGGATTCTTGCTTCCCAATTTCAGTCTAATACAGTCCTAGCTATACAGCTTGCTTCAGTCATAAAAGAAGTACAGAGGAACAAGTTGGCAGATGAGGCCTGGAGTTATTTCTAGTATATACTCAAGCAGAATCGCTCATAAAGGAAGTTAAATCTGCAACTACATTTCTTGTTTACCAGGAGTAACCAATTACAACCATGAACAGCCAAAGCGCATCTCTGAAGCAACATACATATGCAGTGTGACATTTTGAACGATGTGTAATAGACCTAACACTGCAGGTGATATTTTCCTGTCAAAATACACAGAAAAGAATTTTGCGGGTCACCAAAGCCAGACCACCACCTAGGAATGACCAACAGCATTATACAGTAAGGACTTCAGATTGAAATTCTCTAAGTTTTAGAGATGCTGTGGTCTTTGCATGATCTTCAGGACAGAAAAAAGCATAGCATATTTCTTGAATGGTACAAAAAGCTGGTGCATGAACCAGCTTAGATTCCTCCCAGAAGGAAGAAACTGGTACTGACAAGAAAGAGTCCAGGCTTCCTATGCCTGTTGTTCTAAAAGTATACCATGGAATGAGAACTGTTATGGACTAGGTTACCAAAAGTTACCAAATACCTCTCAAAGCTCTAGCAGCAAAAGATGAAATCTGACATCACTCTGTCTCTTTCTGTCTGAAGGCATTCCACACACAGCTTCTTCACTTTTGCATGAGGCCTGATCGCACAGCATCCTTTGTGAAACAAAACGCATATAGGGGGCTGCCCTCTGAAGCTGAAAACCAAATGTTGAATTGCCAGGAGTCCTTGTCTTCCTCAAAAGTACCACCAGCAGAAAATACTGGCCAGGGCATCACTGGGCTCAAGAAGAAAAACTGCCTGGGCTAAACAAAAGGAAATACTTTACTTCTCCCACTGCAGACAAAGGAGCACGTCCTCTCTCTGTTTCACTGTGCTTCAGAAGTGGTTGCCACCAGAGGTCAAAGATACCAGCTTTATGAAACTCCCAGTAAACTAAACAGTTTCCACAGACCAGCAACAGCACAGAGACACTTTCACTGCTCCTATACCCTTCACTTAACACCAGGATGCAAAGAGCAAATCCAAGTTACCATGACTGGCCAGTGAGGCAAAAGCAAAGACATGAGAGCAAAGAGCAGCTATTCCGATGAAACCTTCCATGAAAACTGGATTTGCTTTCAAAGAACAAAGGGCCTCCTCATCAGCTGCAACTTGGTATGCTGGAAAAGCATATATTCGAGGTGCATTTAATCATATGCAGAATTACAAATAATAATACAAAATACAAGAAACACTAAACGGTAATAAAAGAAATAATAGTCACAGATCTGTTCACTAAAAATATACACCATAATGTATGTCTAATGTATGAAAGCTAAACAGAAATATGAAACTAGAGCAGAAAAAATAATACACTTGCTGTCTTACCAAGATTCATTTAATTGCTGAGTATAGACCTCACCTCCCTGAAGTATCAGGGAACAAGATGAAGTATTAATCTTCAGAGGAAGTGAATGCTTTCTTACTCTTTATCCAAATTATCCAAATTATTTTACATGAGGATACCCTCATGTAAAAGCCAATTATCAAGCCACATATAATAAATTTTAAGGAAGCCTTTAAAAATGTTTTTGTTCTGCCACTTCAGGATTATACAGAATTCCCTTGAGCTACAGGCAAATATATGAGTAGTCAGTATTTAAGCAAGTATTATCAGAGCGGCTATATTTGATATCCTCTCAAACTGCAATGTATGCACATCCTTACAGTGTTCAATATTGATTTATAACAAATTACTACTGCAAGTAAATGTCAAGTCATCACTAGTAAACCACTGAAAACATACTAAGCCTGAAATTCTCAACTGTTGCAGTGTTTCTTTGCAGTTACCAGGAAAAGGTGTATCATAATATTGGGTTAAAACATTTATAAGATGCCATTACAAAAGTACTTATAGCACTTAAATCAGTGTATTCTAGTCAAGGGAGGATATCAACATACACAAACTTCTTATAATCAGTGTTTTTTAGAAAGGAGCCTTCTAACAAGTCTGCTAGTGTGTACATTTTTTTATGAAGCTGTTGAGTCTTCTTTCCTATGTCAGTGTTTCAAGCGTTTGTCTACCCTTATTAATATTTGTCTTTTCTCCAATCTGAATTTTTCTTATTTCCATTCCTAGGAGCAGGGTCGTCTCATGTTTTTGACAGCTAACACTGCACTAACTTTGTGCTATGCGAAAATTCCTCCTTCCCCAACACAAGGTTTGCAAATAATCAAAATAAACTCCCCATCTTTCTTGTGGTTATGATGTTTATTAGGACTGCTTTAATCCCCAGTATCCATGTCCCTACTCTTCATCACTCTCCTAAGATCTCTTCTGAGCTGTTTTGTCAAACTCGCCTGAGTCTGTGGCATGGATACTCATATGACTGAAGTCAGAGTTTGGAACAGACGCAGACAAAACCTTGTGACTGGAATGTGTCAAATGCTTTAGCAGCATAAAATTCATAAATATAAAATGCAAGACTTCTTTTTTATCACCATTAAAAAAACACACACAAAAACCACAGAAAAATCTTTAAATTTAATTCCTGCTGGCCCCATGCTTGTTCAACACAACAAACCAACTTTCTCCATTACAGCACAGAGCTGATTAAAAGTAAAGCCAATTAAAAGTACTGCCAATCTGTTATTTTCCCTTCAAACTGAAGGTCCAACAGTACTTTTTCCTAAAACAAGAAAAGTTAACCCCCATTTCACAACAGTTAGAAAAACCCACACCAGCTTCCAAAAAAGGCATTCTTGGGGTTTTTTTAGACTAAAATATGGCTCATGAACTGCACTCTTCCAGCAAATTCAGCAGAGGTATGCCACAGTCATCATTCAGGAAAGAATAGGGATGTTTCTGCATTCTGCTGTTTCACTAGATAACTGTTGTTTGTTCATCCTTGGGCACCTGTCAAAGAAGTCTAGCATCTAAAACACCATTTTCATTTTAAGAATCTTTACCAAAGTCGGACTGTTCGTACACACAATGCCATAATTTGATTTCTTCAGGAATGCATCGAAAATATTACCCTACTACTTTAATGTCATAATATTTTTCAACAAGGATGGCATACTAAATGCTTGATCTTGCTCATTCTCTTGGCAAGTATTACAGTGAAAAATGTGAGTTAATGTGACTAAGGGTATCCCCTCAAAAAAAAAAGTGAAGTTTATTATTTGCTAAGACCTTGAGACATGTAGCTTTATAAGACTGTAGTTACAGGTATACGGATTTGGGAAGGAAACTTTCTGCACCATATGAGAACCATTCCATAATGAGATACTACAGTCCCAAAGATTAATTTGGTCTATTTTCATATGGAATGATAATAGATGCAATAGCCCTGTAATCATCCTGATAATACTGTGTAACTCTATCTGGAGGGCCCACACAGAGGGAATAGTCCGGCCTGCTTTCTGTGAAGAGATTGTTGCTAGGTTCTCTTGATTTTGCCAGGCTGTTTATGGACACATGGACATCCACACCCCAAGAAAATAAGTGCTAGCACACTCCACTTGGGTCTCTAAGCCAATCAAAAGTCTCTAGACTTTTGCTAATGTAGGCAGAGTCTCAACCACCAGCCTACCAATGAAAATGAAGGCTCCATTCCTTACAGCTCGGTATTTGTCACAGAGTTCGTTATGAAACATTTTTCTGGCTTCTGAACAGCTCCTATCAGACCAGACTTACAAGATCTCTCTTTTTTTTTAATCTTACATACAGATGAAGCCAAAATTGGAATGAAGAGACTACAGATGCCATGGTTAGTGTGGAGGCATGGTTTCTGGATCCAGAAAGAAATAAGACCAAACACAGGTCCTAACATCTATTTTTACTTCCACAGAAGCTGGCAACATTTGAAGAATCCCTTCTTCCCCACAACTGTCACCATTCTGCAGACCCAGTCGTACACACAAAATCAAACACCACCTCAAGCATCCTACAAGATGGTCTATTGGTCCAGTTCAGTCTTTGGAAACTAAACAGCCCCTTCAACAGTCATAGGAAACACCTTCCACATTACCAGGATACTTTATAAGAACTCTTTCTTTCTGTAGTCATTCAACTGTTTCACAGGATACTCTAAAAAAAAAGGTCATTGAGACCAGACACCATATACTTTCCCATGTTAACTTCTGCTGTAAAATAATGTGACAATTATCCACACCCCAGCACTTAATGCTGCTCCAAGGACTGCAGGTTATGTGTCAAATAAGACTATGCCTATCACACTGCCAAGAAACAGCAACTGACTCTCCTCAGAAACAGGACTACAAGAAACACCACAGCATGCCTTTGTCCATTCCCTGAGAGCCATGCATAGGCAGTTTCAGTAGGGCTTTACAGGGTAGGGCAGAATCCTCCTCTTCTGCAGCCAAAGACTCCATCCACAGCCACGGAGTGGTCTTCCCAACATCCATCTCAAGCTGAATTGCTTTGAGTATTCCTGTTCCTACCTTTGCTTTTTTACTGCAGAAAATCATGATGTCCCAAATATGTTTTATACGTGTTTTAAAGTTATCCTTAATCCTAATGATAAATAATACTGGCTAGTAATTAGAAGCCCTAGCTAAGATTACTGAAAAAAAAACCTCAATTGATTTATACAGGCCTAAATGAGCAATTCCCAGATGAAACCGGTTCCCATTTTTTAGTGTATGCTTACCCAAGTAACACAAGAAAAGACCAGAAATAGCCTTGCAGAGAGCAATCATGTTTTGGAAATGCCCCCCACATCACCACAGTCAAGGAGAGAATCAGGGCCTGTTGTTGTTAACCACCAGAAAAGGCTCTTAGGAAGCCAGAAAAAGACTGCTGCATCCAGACCCTGCAGCTGGGGCTACTGACTGAGGAGGAGCTCAAGAAGAAAGGGGAAAAAAAGGAGGCGGGGGAGGAGAGAAGGCAGAATGGGATCATCAGGAGTTTGGCAAAATGAAGCTCACCCACCGGGAAGGCAGGGGAATGTACATGCATAATTTTACATGGATTAAGAGTTTGTGTCAAATCTGTGATGTGCTGTGCTGAATTCTTATCCTGCAGTGAGTCATCTTGTCTGACAGTTGCCGGGGAATTAAAGCAGTTATTTTTAAAAAATTATATGTCCTGCTTGACGCGTTATACAAATAGCCTCTTAAAAAATTAAAATGCAGTCAATGCATTTTTAAGTATAGAAGAGCTATGGTACATTTAGGATTCTCTGTACCACACCACAAACATCCATTCTGAGCTATGAAAACCTAAAGGAGTCTATTGATGTCCCTTCAGAGAAACATCAATCTTTCTGCTGCTCCCAATCCAAATCCTGCAACAAAAATTACTTTATTACATCTGCCTTCTATACAGCATGAAAATATTTCTCCCTGAGAAAAATCAAACACAATGGAAAGAGGTGTGCTAAAGTTAAATTCCTTTAATGGCAAAGGATATTCGGTTTGCTAGAATAAAGACTATTTGAATCAAAATTACAGCATTCCCCTTATAATGGGGAAACAAAGGCAGGCCAATACCCTTCCAGAGAAATGCAGCTTGTTGACTCACAACCATAGGTGTACATCACACAGTTGGTTTGGCAAGGGGAAGCATGGCTGGCTTCTGCTCCTGCACTGTGCAACAGAAATCATGCAGACATACCCTGAAGCTGCAAAGGGCAGCTCCTTCCAGTGCATGTTCTCATTAGGAATACACTGCTTACTGCCTGTTTTGCCTATAAAACTGACACCCTGTTGGCAATTTTCACACATCCTTGGGAGGAGTTTTTCAAGTATGTCTGTTGTGTAATACAGTAAAGATCATCTGAATGATCTATTAAGTGTAACCCCTGGGCATCAACGCTGCTCAACATCAGCTGGCAATAAAGGTATATTTACAGCATGCCTTCGGGACAGCTGTTCTGGGAACATCCTGGAGTTTTGCATAGCCTATTTACAAGGCATTACAATGTGCTTCAACTGAGTGACAGAGAATCCTTTCAACACACCACCACCCATTAAAAGCCCTTAGGTCCAAATAGCACAGTAAAGTGAAGCAGGTAAATAACAAATAAATAAATAAACTCCTTTCAAATTCCAGTGTTTTAAAACACAAAGTTATTAACTCATTAGCGAATTTAATCTTAATGGAGCTACTGTTCCTCTTAACTTGAGCACCATCTAAGAAACAAAACAGCTGATCAGAGAAGCTTCACCTTATAAGAAAAAAAAATCCGTTGCCAGAGCTCTTGATTTTATCATAACTCCCATGGTATTTGGGGTATTTTCTTTAAGCCCTAGATCTTGTACATAATTTACATGAAAGTTTCAGCTTTATGTGTTTTGAGTAAATTAGTCCTCTTTTTGACAGAAAAAGAAGTTAAAACATGAACCAACTGCACACTCATGGCTCAAAAAAGAAGTAAATGTGAGTATTGAATTTCTTAGTTCATTTCTCACCTAAGCTCAGAAAGTATTAACACTCTGTCATTGTGCAGGTGATACCCACTTGCTAAGCAGAGCACTATCTCTCAAGGAGTGAATTAAAAGGATGATTCTGTGTCCCAAATCACAGACGTGTGCTAGTTATTGAAATTTTCACACTTCAAAACCTCCCCACGGGTGAAGAGTCAGCTGGCAAATGTTATGGAGAAATAATAACTAGAGGAGCTAACTACAGTTCTCTGGCCCCAATCCAGGGACTATATGTGGACAACAAAAAACAGAACTTATACCTAATAAAACAAAACCTGAGCAGTCAATGACCCAATCCACCCAACCAATATTACTGAATATAACCGAGCCAGTTGTTAAAGGGAAAGCTGAGGACCAAACTAATTAGCTGAGTGCATATCCAGTGCCTTTGGGAGTGAGTAAACACTCATTAAAGATCTGCTGACACTTTTCTGAAAGCATTCTTCGGAGAAAAGTTCAGAGTTCTTTTAAAAAAACCCTGCTATGTCTCATATGTTTAAAATGGAAGAGGACTGGAAGTATAGCACGGAATACAGGGAGAACAGTTTCTGAGCAGGATGGTTTTCACATTTTCCATGTGGCGCCTGTGGTTCTTTAAGTGTTTCTGCTATTTTATCTGACACTTGCATAAAATACTGGAAGACCTATAAAGCATCTTTTCCCAATTAATTTTGTCTCAGGAAGTAACTGGAAGGGCAATATAACCTACAGCCTTAAACTGAGGGGGAAATGAAAAAATATTGGGGGGAGCTTTTTTCTTTAAAACTCTGTTTTTAAGAATGGAGAGGTTGTAGAATTTTTATTTTTTTAATAAGACTGCACATTTCTGGATTCCTGGATTTATAAAAAAAAAAAAGTTTTCAGTTAACAAGCCCGGAGCTATTCCAAAAAAACAAGATGATTCATCTATTTCCACCCAGTGCAATTTTATATGTCGTTAGTAAACTAAAGCCTCATAAAATTCTAAGCAGCCCCGAAGAACAACTACTGCAGAGTGACATGTTGATTGCATCAGCCTAGAAGGGCCATAGTTTTGAGCACTGCAAGCTTTAGTACACTCAGTTGGAACCACTAGTGTCAAAGAACACGTATGTAACATGCTACTATTGGGCACATTTACTCAAACACAGCAAAACAAATGTCTTCGGAATATGTGCTGGGATAAGGATGATTCCATAACTTCCGATTTTCATAAAATTTAAACTGCTGCTGTGCTTGCATGTTCTGAGAAACACTGAAACAACTTCCTCTTCCCAAAATTAAGTGAAAACACCGTCAAGAAGTGTGCTACTGATGCCTTAAGCTGAATGTAACATTCCAAGACAACACATCCACGTGAAAGTCATTCTTGGCACTCATCACTGTACTAAGCAACCTGCTCATCACTCACTCCTTGCATGGGCAGGCAACCAGCATGCAGGCACAGAGAATACTGGTAAGCATTTCTGATTCTGACTGCTCTTCACCTTCTAAATTATAAGAATGAAACTAACAAAATCTAAAGGATTCTCATTTGCATCCACAGTACCTCTTAAATAGCTATGTTTAAAACAAAAAAAGCCCATTCAGACCACAACAAAGGGGAGGTAGACGGCATGTGGTTTGCCCACAGTAACCAAGGGGTTAGGATTGCCACAGTGACGTTCTTAGCAGAACACCAAGTAAACACCTTCCGGATGAAGTGCTCCTCCCTCTCAACCAACAAGCAGCGCAGAACTGCCAAAACACTCATAGAAGAAAGGAAAAAAAAGGCAGTTTGCCCTGTCATGTAAAGAGCACGTGTTACCTGTCCAGCAGCCACTTCCTGAGGTTCCCCTGCCAGCAGCCCTGCCGCGACTGAGGCCATGCCTAGTGCACAGCTGAACAAGGAACTCAGAATGTGGCTACGAGGAGGGAGGAAACACCATGGCCGAATTTAAATGTACACTGGCTACCAGTGTGGACTGTAATTAACATCTGCGCAGAGCCTGCTGTGCTAGTGACACAGTAACTAGTGGTCTGGTCACACGGACACCAGCTATTTTATGTTCAATTTTAAGATGCATTGCGTGGGCAGGACCTGCACTATTACACAAGACACTTCCAAGAGCGAGGAAGGAGACAGCTTTAGCTCACAGCCAAGAAACAATCATGCAATAATCCTGCCCATGCTCCTCTTTTCCACAAAGCAGCAGCCTCCTTTCAGAAGCTGTTCCTAAAGCTGCACTGCCCGTATCAGATTTTAACATCTGAAAACTTGGTTGCTTGGGTGTAGGTGGCAGCTGTAAGACCAGCAGCAGTACCAGAACTAAACTCACATTCACAAACAGTACGACGATACAATTTGGGCACCCAAAAACATTTTCCTCACAAGTCTGACTCAGAAGAGCATTTTAAAAAAGTGGCACAACTTATAGCAGTCACTCAACTCACAATGTTATCAATGAGACCCAGAAACAGGCTTAAGCATGCAGCTGCCCGTTTCCCACCTTCAACAGTTTCTGGCTTCACAAAGGCAGCAGAGACACCTTAACACATCACAAGCTTGACATGTGTTAAAGTCTCAGTCTTGTGAGCTGTTGTGTACACGTGGGTCTCAGCGAATGTCAGTAGACTGGCTCATTACAGTCAAGCCATATACACAAGGTGCTGCACATTAAGGGCGTGAAGATGCACAAAGTTGCCTTGAAAACCAGAGCTGGCATGACCAGAGTATGATCAGTCTTCTACAGCACAACGAAACTGTACAAATTACTGATCCCATGATCTGCAGGTATTAGTTTTGCAAACACACTAGGAGTTACGGCATGGGTGCCTAAAGGTAGGAGCAATGAATCATTTTACCTTCTCTGGCACTGAGCGTCATGTACTTGACTAAGAATACACCAAGAGTGGCTTGGGGGAAGACACTAAAACTGGGATTCTGACCCTTTCTCCACCCACATCCCAATTCCAACTCATCTTCATTTAGGCTGCCACAGTCAGAAAACACAAGCCATCCTGTCTGCTGGGTGTAACATCAGTGGCACAGAAGGGAAGATATTGTCAAGGGGCTAAATTCATTCCAGCTCTAGCTGCAGGGAAGTTTCAGCAGTGCAGACACAGATGTCCAATTTCAAATCACATCCCACTTCCTCAGAGCCTTTTGGATTATGCTACAGCAACAGAAACTGCACTGCAAAACTGTATTACAACTTTAGTATACTAAATTAGCATATTTCCCATTGAAGGTCTACGCCAGTTTGATTTTGGTCTTCTGCAAGCACTTACTAACAGCTGCTTTAATTAGTATCTCATTGGTGTGTAGACAATGATCTGATACACATCAAGAAGCGCTTTCTGCATACAGCAAGAACCTTACGTATGCCGCGATACAAACAGTCCTTCCTCCCACCCTCAGTACCACAGATAAGGGCCAATCGACTGGCAGTGCATCACAGAAAGGCAGTATTGCATTTAACTCCTCTTATTTCAGGTTTTCAGGGCACCCTCGGGGAGGGGGAGGCACAGAAATGAGAGCCACAAGCAATTCCAGTAGCTCATTCTCTTCTTCACCCTCAAAGCGTTAAAAGGAAAATACAGTGTCAACATCAGCTCCTCCCTACTGATGAAACTGGCTCGAGCGCATTTTAGTTTCTGGCTTGGAGCCCTTACAAACCGTTACAGAAAGACAGAAAGACAGCTCAATATATCGACCACTTCCAATAACTAATTTGGGACGCTATTGGGTCATCTGCCCCTTCTGTTAAGTGCTGCAGCCCCTCTGTGAATGAACCCCGATATTTGGTGGGGTTTATTAAGGAGGCAGCTAACAGCAGATTTGCTTTTCAGGGAAGAGCCAACCCTACTATCAGTAGATATAAATACTCCCCACTCTTCCTCTGGGAGGACCACGTTACATCTGATACACGAAAATCGTCTCCAAGACTGATGGTGGGCGCTCAGTCCACGCCCCCCCCCCTCCCAGCGAGGGATCCTGACAGGCTGCCTGCCTCTGGGTCCCGAACCGGAGCCGACACACATGGAAACGGGGAGCCCGAGCGGAGGGCGGGCTGGGGCTCCGGCTCCGGCTCGTCCTCCAGCCACGGCGGCAGCAGGATGCGGGCTGCAGGAGAGCCTTCCCAACCGGGAACCGGCGGAGCATCAACAGCGACCACGCCAAGAAAATCACCACGAGCTCTCATTTATACATTCAATATATATATTTATCTCCCGCAATTGAAAAAAATAAACCGTTTCCTCTCAGCGACCCAACTAGTATTGTCCAAAACGACCTTCTCACGGGGTGTTTTGTTGCAGCCGACACACACACTGCATGGACTTGGCGGCGAGGCTCTCGACACGGTCAAAGAGAGGGGGTTTGCACGCAGGTACACGGCACATTTCCGTGAAGCTGCATTTTCCCGGTCGCCCCTCCGAGCCAGCCCCACGCATTTTTCCACCTCCCGCACTCCACCGTGCGAGGCAGGGGTGGCCGGCGCTGCCGCCAGAACCCCTCTGCCTCCTCCGCCGGCGACACAGGAGGGGGAATTCACAGGTAGAACAAAACATCCGCGCCGGTGCCCTCCGGCGGGGCGTGGGGGGGCTCCGTCCGGGGACCCGGCGGCCGCCCCCGGGGCCGGCTGGGGCACAGGGCCGCAGGGCTGCCGTGTGAGGGGAGGGGAGCGGGCCGGGGGCTTCCCGAGCCGCTCCGCTGCCGCGCGCCCGCGCCAACCGCCGCCCGCCCCAACCGCCGCCCGCGCGAGGGCCGGGCCCGCCCCGCCGCCCCTTTACCTTCGGAGAGCTCCAGCTCCAGCTCGGCCAGGCGGGCCCGCACCTCCAGGGGCAGGGACACGCTCTCCAGGCTGCGGTCCGCCATGCTCGCGCGGCGGGGACGGGCTCTCCCCTCCTTCGGCTGCCCCCGCTTCTCCCCCCTTTGTCCGCGGTTGAACGGGGAGAGGGAAGGCGGCGGGGCCGCGGCGGGTGGCTGAGTCCTCCCCGCGGTCTCAGCCGGGCATGCAGCGGGGGGGAGGCGGGCGGTCCGCGCGGGGGGACGGGGCGCGGAGGGTGGGAATGCGGAGGTTTCTCCTCTCCTCCCCTCTCCTCCTCCTTTGCCTCCTCCTTCAGCGGGGCCCCGCCATGGCTGCTCCCGCCGCCCGCCCGCGATCGCTCCGCATCGGCTCCCAGCCGCGCCCGGCCCGGGCCGCCCCCCACCCCCCGCCGCTTGGCACCGCGGCGGCGACTCCCGCCTCGGCTCGCAGCGCCCTGGCCCCGGCCCGCTGCTCCCCGCCCGGCTCGGGCTGGCGGCGGCGCCTGGCGCTGCGGTACCGCTGCCGCGACTGCTGCTGGCCAGGCACAGCAGCGCCGCTGTCACATCCACGTGACCGCGCCGCCCCGCCACACCGCCACCGACCCACAGGGGGCGCCGCAGTGCTGGCCACGCTCGGCGGGGAGCTCCGCGGCCGCGCAGCGGGACCGCCCCGCCCCGCCCCGCCTGCTCCGCGCCCTCAACCGGCTGAAGCCCCCTCGGTGGCCGCGCCCGGTCTCTGGGATCCCCTTCCGCAATAGGAGCGACCTCGCTCCAGTGCCTTGCACGTGGGCCGTGGCTCCGGATGAGGCTGGCCAGGTGTGCTACCGTTTGTTCACCCAACAGCGCTCCCTGGAAGGAGGACTTCAGGTCCGCGATCTACCGAAGAAGAGGGGAAGGAGAGCTGTGCTCAAGGCAGGCAGTAACTTGGCACCAGAAAGACGACTGGCACCCCAATACCCTGCGTCCTGTTTTTCTTCCCCACCTGCCGAACAGCTAGCAGCATACCCTTATTTCTGCCTGTATTTGTCTGCATTCAGCCAGTGATGGACTGTGCAGTGCTCAGATGTGCTGTGAAGTTGGACTTGATGTTATTAAGGGTATTTTCCAGCCCAAATTTATTCTACTCTACTCTACCCTACTCTACTGTACTCTACTGTACTCTACTCTGCTGTCCTCTGTCTTATTCCAAATAAGCTGTGGCAATTCTGGTATGTCCGTCACTGAACCATGTCTGTCAGAGATTAGCATAAACTTAATATAATAAAAAACAACAGCTTTCTCACTGTGTCCATGCTCCGCACCAGCATGTACTAACTGATGCTGAACCCATATCTGGAGAACGTGGTAAAGGGACCCGCATGTGCTCTTAATAACAGCTCTCCAACATGAGAAGGAACTATTTTGAAAACATTCAATAAAACTCCCTTTCAGATCAACAAATACGTATTCACAAGGAGCATCTTCCTGTCTGGGTTTTCTCCCTGTACATGTTTTGTTCCAGTTTTTTGTTTGGGTTAGGTTTGGGTGGGTTGTTTATTTTTAATCTCTCGCAAGAAGGATGGAGCATGTTACCACAGTATCTCTCATTTTAATATTCTGTGAGAGTCCCAATGGCAGAACACATCTCCATAGGACTCAACATTAGCAAGAAGAAAAGGCACAGTCATCCCCCAGCCAACCCTGGCTCACCAGTTTACCATTTCAGTCTGTGGAACAGAAGTGAGGACGCAGGTGTTTCTTCAAAAGAAGTTTAGGCTGCACCTATACTAAACAATGTGATTTTTAAATACATTGTGGAACAAAAATAAATTCCATCATACTACCAGCTGTGCTGAACTGGCATCAACACTGGAGCAATTCCTGCAACGTGTGCAAGGCTGGTGGTTTCTCCTGTTTTTGCTGGTTGCCAGCCCCAGACACAAGAGAGCTGCTCACACCCCAATCATGGCCAACACCAGCATCACTTCAGCCAGACCAGTGGCAGAACTGGTTGGGATACTTCGCTGAGGTTGCCTACCATAAACAAGGCTTGAACGCACAAAGTCCCTGTATTTTATGGTGCTGCTATTTGTTTTGTTGTCATATATGTCGATTTCCAGTAACCACTCCTGGGCTACTCTTTAACGCACTGCAGGATGTGAGCCATCTGGTTTGCCTGTTTTTACCAGGGTCATTACTTTCAGCAGTATGGCGACACACACACCACTTAGGGCTGTGCAAACACCTCTCTCCCAGTGCTGTGCTACACAGAGGTGAGAGTTCTACCTTTTGTTGAGGGCTGAGTGTTTCAAATGCAGACATTCAAAATATTTTTCCAGGTCTTTATTGTTCACTACATCAAGACGCAATGAAAAGCAATTAAATCCAAATATGCTCCAGGGTTCCTACCTGAGAATCTGAGGTTTGTTTGTTTGTTGTGTTACATGGGATGAAATAGGCTGAAGGTATCAGCCTTCTGCAGGAGTGGCTCTTTCAAGTATGATGGAGGCAGCCAGGAGGGAGGCAAGGGAATGCTCTGTGATGATCCAACTTCCTTCACTAATACCTATCTCTGCATTGCACCTTTACTTCCCCAGTCCTGACAGGAGCTGATTATTGTAGTCGTTATCTGATCAAGACAAAATCTGTACCAGTGGCGTTCACCCTTGCTTTCCAATTTTTTCCTTTGTGGAGTTACATAAGGGAACCTAAAGAGAAGTATTTTAGCATTCACATCATTGTGCCTGAATTTTTTTTGGTGCTTCCATAACAAGCCCCTATGTTTCACGCATCAGGCACTTTTAAAGGGAGAACAATCACTTGGGGTTGGGACTCATCCAGCAGAAATGGAAGTGGCTTAACTTGGTAGACTCTCTGCCAGGGTGATGTGCTGGGTGGTGGCTTTGTGGAGCTTGGATGGAAGCTTCTGGGAGTTTTGGGGGCTGTGAGGGCCCCCCGGGCAGCAAGGCCATCCCACTACCTAGATCTGGGCACAGAGAGGGGAAAAGGATGTGGGAAACTTGACCTGAGGCTCCACCAGCCAAACACCAGTACAGGGATGCACACCGGGACATGGGAGCTTCCTTTGGAAAGCCCATTTACTCTTCTAGAGCTGATTGCAAGAGGAGAGATTTCTTACTTATGCAAAGTGTCAGGGCCCACACTCCAGGAATGAAATCTACAAGCATATAAATTTGTAGGATGAATTTGATGAAACACTGAAATTCCAGTGGAAAAGAAGCAAGTCAGGAGACTTCACTGAGCTGATTTTAATTCATGAATACTTTCAGATTTATAGATAAGAGGCTGCATCCTAATCATCCCCTGGAATGAAAAGTAGAAATGTTCCTGACTCTAGGAAAAGCAGGATACTATTTGTATTTTGAATGCAGGAGTTAATTAGCAACATCAGGAATTTGTACAATGCTTTTCTATCAAGACATGTTTTTCAACAGGCGTGGCAGCTTCATCTGCTTTCAGGAGAAGAAATAAGTCAGTGATGCCTTTCCTACAGTGGAACTGGTCAACACAGCTTACAACTGTCTTTGTACAAAAATGCTTTTGTTATTACTGGATTATTTACATAAAATGGCCCACTTGAACATGTGTATCTTCATGGAAGAAAGATAAAAAGTGTATTTTTATTTAACAATACTTACTGTAATGGCCAAATCCTGTCAGAGGCTATTTTCTGTATAGATCACCTTATGATGTCAATAGCTGAATGAAACTTCTGAAGAATCAGATAGAATTGACCTTAACTAGATAAAAATTCTCTTTCCTAGCTCTCTCACAGCAAAATATGTGTCCAGTTTCGCAGAGATTTAGCCTGAAGATGGGTCTATACTAGAAAACATTCCCAGCATCATAACTTTAGGAACGGGATAAGACACTAAAGACATTGAGGAAAAAGAAAAAACTCTTGTGTAAGTACTGTTACCTTGACCTAAAGCACCTAAAACAATGTGTGTGTCTCTGAACACCACAGTAAAAGCAAGAGGACCATGTCCATGAATGAACAGGTCAGCTTCTCTTCTGTCTGTGCGAGTGAGGAGTCAGGATTTGGCCAATGTAGCAAAAAACAAAGTCAAAAGCAGGAAGCATTCACAGAAAACCAACAAAAATAACCAGCTGCCTGGAGGGACTAAGTTATGAGGAGGTATTAGAAGAACGCTTGCTCAGCTTGCTAAGCTACCGCTAAAGGATGGCCCAGATAGCTGCTGCCCATGATTATTTGAAAGGTGGAAACACCAAGAAAGTTGGGGGGGGGGGGGGTTGGGGTTGTGTGGGTGGTGAAGAAATCAGGGAGAAGAAGAAACAATTTGGGATAATCAGATGGAAATATGAAAGGGAGCTGAAAAACCTATCAGGGAAAGCTTCCAAGGGATGAGCAGTATTAGACTGCAGAAGAGAATAGGCTCTCAAAGGAAATGATGGAATCCTCATAATTTGAAACATTAAAACCAGAGTAGACAAAGCAATCATGAATATGCTATAGGAAATAATCCTACTGTGGGATGGGATGAACATGCTTGTCTGGCATTGCTTATGTGAAGATGTACTGCTTCTTTTTCCCTGTTAAACTCAATTTAGTTTCTGCCCTTCACCTCTCTGCTCCCACCCCCTCTATTTGCATCTGTCTGCTTGTGTCTCATACACAAGTCATGAAGTGTATTATTCTTTTTACAGTATCTATCATAAATGTGGCCGGATGGCTACCTGCTGCCATACTGCAAACAGCAACAAAAAAAAATTGATTAGATGCATTAATCAAGTTACCTCCGTATGGCATGCAAATGGTTCTGCAATTATTTCCAAGTTGGGTTCTAATTTCTTCTGACACTTAAAAATTAAAGCATATCTCATCTTTCTTCTCCTGGGGCAGGGCAGGGAAAGGAAGGGGAGAGAAGAGAAAGGAAGGAAAGAGAAAGGAAAGGGGAAGGGAAGGGAAGGAGAAAGGAAAGGAAAAGGGAAAGAAGAAAGGAGAAAGGAAAGTAGAAGGGAGAGGAGAAAGGAGAAAGGAAAGGAGAAGGGAAAAGTGAAAGGAGAAGGGAAAAGAGAAAGGAGAAAGGAAATGGAAAGGAAAAGGTGAAGGGAAAGTGGCTCACTACTTCTCACGTACAATTTTCGTTTCGTTATGCTACTCAGGCAAGCACTGAGTTCCCTCTCTCCAAGCTGTTTGGACACCTTAGATCCCTTTAATTACCTTGGGTACGTGACAGATGTGAATTGCTGCATATCTGGCATTTGTTTCTCTGCTTTAATATTTTTAAATAATATAGATGTCCCTCTCTTAATTCATTGTGGTTTATGGAAGGGAAGCCAAATGAATCCTGTAGATGACTGATCTACCTCAGTGTACAGAAAAAACCTGGACTGCTGAGAGGAACTATGACATTTGGTCATTTTCTTCCTTAACATCGGTGTAGATAAGCTCTGGTAGTGGGCGAACTGAGAAGTTCCTTTCTTTGCCTGTCCCTGTGCCAGAGCTTACTGGCCTCATAGCACAGCTGGCAGAAGGGAGCATAAGTTCATGCCTGAGCGACTTCTGCACAGAGTTTGGCATACTAGCTCACATGCTGATGAAACTGGATTTGAGCTAAGATGCATAAAAGAGAACATTCTTGGCTAGAAGTGAGGGGCTGCACAGGAAAAGGAAGGGAAAGGAAACCTTGGGAAATATAGTTTCCCTTAATATATTAGATATTTCTCTCTCCATTTTGCATTTCCATTGTTCTTAGGGGAACAATTTTATTACTATAAACTTTAAAGTATTTTTTACAATGACATTTTGTACTTTTTAATAGTTTTCATACATCTTTCTTTTTATTAAAAGCAAAAATGTAATGAAAAGCCTCTCCTGGCACAGCTTAAATTAACTTTGGTTTGAAAGTTAGTCTCACATAAGAAGTGTTTATTAGGCTCCTGCAGTCTGGCAAAGCCCATTTACACACTAAAAACATCCTCTCCACTGCTGCATTTGAGGTAGGAATTGATAACACATTTCCCAAGTTCAGAGAAATTGAGGGAACTGGCATCTGAAGATAGGAAATGTCCCAGTATTCTGCCACAAGATCCCAGCACATGCACACATGGAGCTGGTGTCTCACTGCACCATGAATCTTACAGGAATAATAGCTGTCTGCCCTTTTCATCGAGGTTGAAGCTTCAGGGATGATTACAGTTCTCTGAAGACTCAGTGGGTTTTCTTAACTTCTTAAACTAGGTTTTTAGGGAATCTTTCAATCTACTGAAATTAAAATGTGAAATTGAGTCTTTGAGAGCAGATTTCCTGGTGTGAATTCTTTTCCATTTTTCTGCTTTTCGATAATGTTGGATTGTTGGTTATTTTTAATAAAACATAATGTATGGAAAAGGAACTACTAATTTTCCATAGCTTGCCTGCCAGTTAATGCACTATATGTATTTTTAGCAACAAAAAGTCAGGTCGTTGATCCTGTTTAAGAAGATGTCATACAAAGCTGTTGGCACATTGTAAAAGCAATGTAAGTAATACTCTGACACTTAATATGCCTCTCTATGATGCCCATCTTTACCTTTCCTAAAGAACATTAAAATAGCAGCAGGTCAATGCTCAATTAATGTACAAAAATACCTCCTAATATATGGAAAACGTCTTAAGATTCTTTCTGCTACAACATGGATAAACTCCTCATCAGGCATGCCTCAATATTTTCATGGATTTACAGCAAACAACATGAAATGTCCTTTACAAATATGAAATTATTTGGGAAATGGAAAAAAAACCCACTATTTCTTTCTTAATACAAATAAAAGGATATTATAACCAAAGAGTATTTTGTTCAGTTTGCACTATCTGAGACAGGTTAAATCCATCTCAGCTTAATTGTTCCCACCCAAAGTTAGGACTAAGGTTACCATCAGCAACAATGATGCATTTTAAAACACTTTAGAGTGTTTTTGATGGCTTGTGATAGTCCAGCAGAGTTTCATGCTTCCTTGGAGACAATCAAGATGAAAGATTACTCTATGTTACTGCAGAGTAACAGATATTTATCCCAAAACATTTTAATAACTGTGACTTGAAGTATCAGTTTTTACAGAAAAAACACGCTCTTCCCTTAATTGTTTTCCCAGCTGACATAAGAGTTAGTTAATTACTGGTAAGACTTAGAGCATCTGTACCACCAAGGTGTAGAATTTGAATTATCAGTGACTCTTGGAAGCAAAAAATAGTTCTTGCTGCCACATCAAAATGATCCATCTGAACAATAGTGGGAAAATTCTGAAATACTTTCACCGTGTCTATGGCACCATCTTTACATTTTCATTTTCTTCTTACTTAGCAACCAAAAAAAAAACCAGCTTGGATTTTGTTCTGAGGAGCTGTGTTATAATTATCTGTACAATCTGCTCCAATTGTATGCTATCTTACGGCTGACATCTACCATTAGCAGTTTTGCACAAATGGCAGTAAAGGTATGACAATTACCCATCTCACTATTAAGCTGCATAAAGTAATTTCTTCTCCCTTTCTGGAAACTAGAAAGCCCTTTCTTTTCTGAGACAGTAACCTGACTTTTGAGAAAATACTGCTGTCATCATCACTTTCATCTTTACAGTCCATGCCCAGGGAAGCTGTGAATGCTCCATCCCTGGCAGTGTTCAAGGCCAGGTTGGACAAAGCCTTGGGTGGAATGTTTTAGTGTGAGGTGTCCCTGCCCATGACAGGGGGGTTGAAACTGGATGACCTTTAAGGTCCTTTCCAATCCTAACTATTCTATGATTCTATATAAGAATGTAACTTTGCTAAATAGAAATAAATAACACTTAGATACACTATTAGTTCTTTATCACTTTTTAGTCTGTGCAACTTGAGGCTGGCTCAACAGGATCTAGCTACAAGTTTCAAAACACAGGCACACATTTTGGTCAGCCTTTAGCAAATGCAGTTCAGACTCAGGGATGCCCTCTGGGAAGTCTACACTCATGATACTCCTAGTTGTCCCAAGATTCTTGCCTCACTCTGGCCAAGCTTTTCACCTCTGAGCTCTTTTCATAGGGAAGCTGACAGTGTTTTTTGAGAAAATCTTCTAATCTGATCCTGTCCTGAAACTCACATTCTTATTTTTGTCTCGGTATGAGCCATTTCTTCCTTCCAATGTTACCATGGATCTCTGAAGGGTGACTTCTAGCAATGACTTCTCTGTGTTCAAGCATGCAGCATCAGCTTCTCTATGGACTGAAATCCTCTAGGGCTTGCTGAGTCCAGGAGAAAATTTGCAGGGAGCTATACTAAAGCTTCTCTGTAGAAATACTTTTCCTGAAAGAGCTGGCTTGCTACTGTCATGTAAAACTTTACCCTGGAAAAACTATTCTCACTGGCCCTTTGCATAAAATAACCTGCGAGGGCTAAAGTAGCAAGTGTTTGCTGTTTACATACCCCAGAAGTTTTCTTCTTTGGATGCCGCTTCCTTACTTAGTTTAGGAGTTCAACGCCCAGAAGTTTTCTTCTTTGGATGCCGCTTCCTTACTTAGTTTAGGAGTTCAACACCCAGGGTAAAACACTACCATGGTTTTGCAGGCAAAGACTCCAACATGAAGCTACATCCACAGTTTTTATTTAAGGTGTGTGATTTAGGGCAGCACAGAAGATAAACTTCTTATTTGTGATGTATCTCTCTTGTTGTTTAATAATTATGTGGAAGTTGAATTCAGTGCTGGAACAAGATTAACCAGCAGTTGTTTTGGTTTTTGTGTGCTCTTTGCAAATGCTTAAGTCATTGGTTTAGTCTTCACCTCACTTATGCAGCAAATTAATGAATCAAAGTGTACCCTTCCAATAAGAAAACAGCCCTCAGTATCCCTGAAACGTGGGTAAATGCACCCTATGGTGAGTGCTGCTTTGAGCAGTCACATCTGGCAGCAGAAGGGTACCAAATAGCTGGGCAGCTCCACTCAGAACTGCAGAGGATGGCTCACCACATTACTCCTTTTCATTGTGCGTGGATGTTTTTCTTTCCTCTCTCAACCAAAAAGGTTAATGTTTGACTATTTATTCGTCTGAGCCTCCTTAAAGGCATGAGATCAGCGGACCATTTTAATAACAGTAGACAGTGCTTCCTGCCCCCTTTTTCTCTCTGGCCCTTGGAGCTATTCTTACCAGAAAAGAACTGAAACTCCACAAACACAACATTGCTGGCCTACAACCCCATGTCAGTGGCTCTGATTAATCATTCCTATACTGTTTAACATCCAGTGACAAGCCTTTACATTCGTGTTTTGAATAGTCTTGGAAATTCAGGTCAAGATTGACAGCTGAGAACTCCAGTTCCCAAGTTTTAAATTACTTTTTTTTTCATCTTCTTAATGCTTTTAAGTACAAGCACCGTTTAAGTTCTGTTGGCTTCCAGGGGCATTGGAGCTGACAGTGAAATCACTTTGTTTCACTGGGGGAAATAATCCAGAGAATGGGGTAACATCGAGCCCTGTCGAAACAGAATTATATTTACTTACCTCATCAGGTGTTGTGAGGACCAGTTATTTAATAGCACTTGTGTAGTTCTCTAGGAAATGCCATGAATGCCATAGATACCATATTTATCTAATGATAAACATTTCTTTATCAATATAAGAAAGCAATATTGCTTAATAGCTAAGACAATTCTTTGTGTTAAAGTGCCTCCAGTACTTCCATTTGTAAGAACCATGTCCTTGAGAGTTTAAAAAAATGTCCTCTCACCATAAATAAAAGTGACAGCATTTCACTTTCTGGGATTTAAACCCTGCCTTTCAGAGGAAGCAGGAGAGCTCAGTGTCCTCCAAAAGGGAGCACTGCATCCCCAGCACTGGTAATCTTTCAGTCACACACTTTGATCTTGCTCCATTCTCTTTTCTTCCTTTATTTCTGCTGTTTCCTGGTTTGATTTTTAACTGATCTATTTACTGACCTTTAAAAAACTTTCATGCATCACTTCAGGAGGGCTCTTGCCTTGACTTGCAACGTTATCAGTTGTATGTAGTGCTGAACCACTGAGAGTAACCAAGTACCTGGCCACAGGTTTGTCTGTGTGATAATGAGAAGGAAAATTATTAGATAGGCTGAAATTCAAACCTTTGGATATTTTTGGTTCAAGAGTGTATATGAACACCTTTATTTGGATGTGAGGTCTCCAGATCACACCAGTCTAACTACAGGCTGCATCTAAGCAGTTCTAGCTAAAACCCGTCTAAACAACTTTTATTCCAAATTAAACTGGAGTTCCTTCAGTTAGCTTGCATCAGTTAGGAGCTAATCAAAACTAAGATGAACTAAAAGTACCCTTAATCCAAAATAAGAATGGTTACACCAGTTTAATCAGTGTCACTGCCTCTAATACAGAAGATTTAGTGTCAGGCTCTGTTGAAATAATTCATTCAGATGAAATTCTGCCCAGGGGAAGGTTTCAGGTAATTTCTTCATTCTCCTCGACCTTCTTTGCACAGGCAGTTTGTTGCTTTCTCACTTCTTTTGTTATTGGTAAGAAAAAATTCCTCCCATTGGAGATATATTGTGTCCTTGGGTTTCTTATTTTAATTCCTTTGAAAAAACAAACCAGTTACAATTGCAGGAGGAATCTCATTCATGGCTTTTCCAAGGTTCCACATCTGTCCAAGCTGTGATGTTGATTAGCACAGGTGAGCTAATTCCAGATTTTTTATAATGCTTTCAGGGAGTTAATCTGAAAATGCGACAATTTCATACATATAAAGGAAGAGGATATTATCGCCTCTTAGGCCAGAATAATCAGTATCTTGGTTGAGTGCATTTGCGGGATGAAAATACAGTTCATATGAATTTTATATTCTTTTATGTAATGTTTTCATTTAGAAAATACTTTGGTTTTGAAGACATGAGACAACTCATGGACCATTTTGTTTCTCCCAGATCCCCAACTTAATTTTTCAGTCAGTTCTTTGGATAGATGTCTTCATCTTTGCTGCCACTCATAATCCCTGCTTCCCACAGCCCCCTTGTGCCCTGGGGGCCCTGATGCAGGGTTGGGTCTTTGCGACTTTGTTTCTGAAAAGGCTCTGCTCTTCTACCCAAAGCCTTGGGCAGGGCACATCTCCAGCCTAAGGGGCTTTTTTTGCACTTTCTGCTCAGCCTGAGCTGCAACAACAGAAGTCTAGGATCTTCAAGTGGCAAGCAGGAGATAGCCCTGATGTGGCCTGTCCCTCAGGACTGGTGTCAAAGGAGCTGCTGCTGGTGGGTGAGGAGGTCTGTGCCAACAGAGCTGATGGCTCTCAGATTCAGACCAAGAAAGAGAAGTCAAACACTCCTGCTGTTGGGAACTGCTGTTTACTCACCTTTCCAGATAATAATGGATGGATCTGGTGGCATCTGCTCACCCTTTGCTAGTGACACGTGAATGGCTCACCACTTACCCGATTATTTGAGCTCTTATTTTTCCAGGCATGTAAAAAGGTGAACCAAGCATTTGTCACAGAATCACAGAATCCCAAAGGTTGGAAGGGACTTCGAAAGATCATCTAGTCCAACCCCCTTGCAAGAGCAGGGTAACCTAGAGTACATCACACAGGAACTTGTCCAGGTGGGCCTTGAATATCTCCAACGTAGGAGACTCCACAACCCCCCTGGGCAACCTGTTCCAGTGCTCTGTCACTTTCAGGCTTACTTCTGCTGCAGAAAGGGGAGTAAAACCCCTTGTCTGTGTTGTCTTGGTTTTAATTACCATGGGACGAGAGTGCTTTTTGTGTAGCTTGAAAGCATAAAATAGATGTTGCAAAACAAGCCACTGTCATTGTATGTAATGGATAGTCTTCAGTGAAATATCCTTTTTTTGTACATTGCAGTGTATTCACTTGTGGACAATAATGTTTATTTATTTATTTGCTTGTTTGTTTATTGGAAACTGCTTCAGAAGTGGTGCAGTTTAGGGAAAGATGTAATATCTGGGTTTCAAGTACAATGGATAAATTTGTGGAAAGGCATGCATCGGAACAAGTGGTCTGTACAATGCAGATATGATTGGTTATTACAAAGATATCACATGAAGGGTAAATTGCTACTTTTAGCAAAGTGGCATTTAAAAACTCCTGAATTACTCTGCTATGAGCTCTATGATTAACTCAGAACTTCATATGCTCTTAGGGTTGTGTCTTGTCATCTCACTGTATCATGGAAATAGTTTTGCCCTTCCTTCAAGAATCTAGATTATTATTGTTATTAGGAGTGAAATTCTATAATGTCTTTTCTAATACAGACTTAAATGACACTAATAAAACAAGGTACTTAGTTTATTAGTATGTCAATAACACATTAAAATAGTCCATACATAATTCTAACTGCAATTGGTAGTATATTAAGGGCCTGAGTTTTTTGTTGGGAGACAGAGTAAATACCTGCACTTTTCAACTGGAGTTATATATGTATTGTGGAATGATGACTAATAGGAATTTTTACCACTAAATGGCTACTGGGATTTTTTCTTGGCTTGGATTTATATCCTTTTTCTTTCAATGTAAGACGAAAAATATGCAGTGTTTATTCCTCTGATTGTTTTTACATGGTAAATATGCATCAGAATTGTTACATTGGGCTTTCACTGTGGGAGGGCTGGAAGAGAGACGTCTTTTCACTGCCTTCCTACCCTAATAAAGGAGTGGAGCACTACACCTTAGCACTCCTGGGCTTGACCCACTATCTCTAGGACAGACAGTAATTTGGGTCTGCCCACTATCCATTTCAATGAAGGCTACAGGATCACAAAGGACTTTAAGGGTATTTTTCTTCTTTGTGCGTCACTTATAGAAGCTAAAAGATGATATCCAATGCCAAAAAAAAAAAGGTTGACACAAGTAAAAGCTATTTGTTTGTGGAAAAATCGTCATCTCATCAGTTTAAAATGTTCCCAAACTGTAACCATTAAAAAAGCTTTTCAAATATGCTGAATATTTAAGGACATATTGTAGGCCATCATACTTTAAAGGACACAGAAAATAATATTTGATGCTGCTTTTGCATCAGATATATACATATAATACTGAAGACTTGCATACATTGAGTAGAAATGCCTTCAGAGAGAAGGATGGAATATAGTTCTTAATTCAGAATTATCTTTCAGATATGTAACAAAATGGTTTATGTCTTTAATGAGTGCAAATTAAATCAGAGCCAGTGCAGTTCTTTTTGAGAGATAGCATAGGAGGTGCAGGATCAGGAGATGAGGACAAGAGAATGTTTAAAATGAGAACATGGAAAGGAGCTACTCACAAACCTTAACACAGAGTTTGATATGTAGATCGCCTTGATACTTGGCCATGTCTCTTAAAAGAAATGGATGTAGACTTTTGATTTTTTTCATACAAACATCAAGCTGTGTTTGGTAATGTGCAAAAGGTCAGGGAGGAAGCCCTGAAACCTGAGCAGTCTTCAGCAGCCCGGGTTGCTGGTGCTTCAAGGGATTTCCAAATCCACAGGAGCATCCAGCTATCAAGTTACACATCTGTCTTTGGAGAACAAGATTCATTGTATTGTCCAGTGAAAATGTAACATCTGTAAGATAGCAACAGTGGCATCAGTGTACCCTGACTGTGATTACTCTTAACCCAAATCACTTCATGTAAAGGGTGACTGGTTCAGCACAGAGAGAGATAGAACTTCTTTCAAAAGGTTGTCTACCATCCCTGACACTAAGATGCTGATTCAACATCTGAAACAATTAGTGCAAGAAAAAGACCCTCTAACTTTAATGTCAGTAGTTTCAAGAAGACTGTTTTACAGGAGTGCTGAGCTCTTCTGAGTCCCATTAAATCCAGAGCAAGATGCTGTATTCAGAACCACTAGAGATCAAAACAACATTTAAAGACCTTTGGAGATCCGTGTTGCAAGCACGCAACTGAGCTACCACTGCAGAGGCTGGCAGCCCGTCAGTGAACAGTACCAGGTGCTCCTTTCTTTCCCAGAACTGGAGCTTGAGGGTGCTGGTAGCAGCTTATTTTCACTGAGTCCAAACCAGAAAAATGGCAAGTGTCCAACTTGCAGGGAAGAATGTGGCTCCTGGCTGGACGCTACTCAGCATCAGCTGAGCCACTGTCACAGAGCACATGGTCCCTCCTGCCAGCTGGTAAGTCAGATCTTCACAGTGTTTTACTTCACATTTCCCACATGTGAAGGTCATGTACATGGTTAGCTGCAGTGGCTTAAGTGGTCTGTGGTGACGTTAAACCAGGGAAACTCAATCCTGTGTTTTATCCTACAGTGTCTCCCAGTCTGGTAGATACATCTTTTCCTGTCTTTATGAAATCTGGATTCTAATTTATGTTCTTTAGGCACAGAAATAACATCAACTTATGAACACATTTTGAGATGTACCTAACAGGATACAGCTTAGCGAACATGTGAAACAGTTTCCCAGATCCCTTTGAGCAAGCAAGCTATATTTGCATCAGTACCATTTTGCATTAATTCTATCCACACAGCAAGAGGTTTCTGAGTATTATCAGTAATACTGCACAAAATTAACACACAAAGCCCAGTAAAAGCATCACCTGTTTCTGTGCTGGGCAATGAGGAAATATTTCAATAGCTATTATACTCCATATTTCTTTCAAATGCTTCAAGCAGTTCTGAAGACACTGGAACTACATTCAGACAACACACATTTTTCCTTCTTATTTCTGGTTACAGGGGCTATTGTTTATATGGAATCCTTGAAGATTACAGGTGATCAGGAAATTTCAGAGATTTCTGTTTCCATCAGACATTCTGGGAGGACAGCAAACTCTTGGTTTCCCTTGTTATCCTCAAGGATGACAAGGTCAATATTTATGGAAATAGGGTCAATAGCTGTGGAAAACAGGCACTGAAAGACTATAAGCTTTGCAGTTATAGTTTCAGACTAACACATCTGGAAAAAATAAATACCCTTCCACGGGAGGAAAAAACTGTGGAAAACCTATGGAAGCAAGCTTGTGAATTTGCTTCATCATAAGGCTGGGGAAGATTTTGTAATGGAACTGTTTCTTTACTTAATCCTGGCTTCCAGCATTCATTTCCCCAAGATCAAGGCTTGATATGTCTGTCTGCCCTTAAACCAGTCTGAAACGTTGGGAAAGAGGTCCTGAGTGCTTGCTCTCAGAGATAAAACCACTCAACTTGTGTTTCAAGCCTAATCTAGAATTCATACGTAAGGATAGAAGATTTATAAAATTGCTTTTAAAATGAGGCTTAGGTGTCTTTATGGACTTGCCCATAATGGAGTTTGTATTGCATCTCCATGAGCACACTCCAAGTGAATGGCATACCTTACACATCAGTTATATTTAAACTATTCACTCCTGAAGCAGGTCTGCATGGATCTCAAGTCTTGAGTACTCACTTCAGTACTTGAATCCAAGCTTTGTGTTCTCTGACCAAAAGATCTGGAATAGCTCTCTCTGGTGGTGGCTTTCTGCTCCAAGCAGTGCAGTGCATGAGAAAGATCCCGACCTTCACGTTGCCGCAGTCTGACAAAAGACAGTGGTCAGATCTTCTTGAATCAAGGCACAAGGGTGCTTGATTCTTTCTTCTTGTACTGGAACTTCACCTTAGTGAGAGGGCCAGCGCTCTTCTCCTTGGCCAAGCTGATAGAAAAAACAAATTATAATTTGTGTAACTGAAAGGCCCCCAGCAAGGGATAAGACCATTGTATATGAATATAGCCAGTCCATAGAATGGCCCATACTAGTTCCTTTTTCTCCTCTGCTTTTTCACACCACTCTTATTATGGACACTCTTCCATGAGTGTTCTGTTTCCACCTCTGCTGATTTTTATTTCCCTGTCTCTGGCCACATTTCAATTACCTCTACTGGAAAGGGACTCACTGCTGTGTACTATTAGCAGCGGAAAATTTCAAGGTGACATTTTAGAAGAGAGTAACTAAACTGAATATACAATCCACTAATATCAATTATGAGTGTCAGATCAGTAACAATAGCACTGGTGTTGTTTAGAAGCTTGATTTAATACCATTATGCTGCCTGTTCAGCCATGGGAATTTTCAAAGACAATATACTATTTGCACTTTACTGTAATGTATCTTTTCTGAAAGTTCCCATCCTGGTGGGACATCAGGGAAATGAATATTGATGGCATAAGGCAATTATTTGGATAGGTGCTATACAGAACTGGGCTTACAGGAGCACCCTGTGATGGCCCCACTGGGACAAGAAGTGTCCTCAGGATGGATCTCTCTCTGCCAGTTCCCTCTCCCTCATGCTAGGCTTGACAGGTCCCTTCGTGCTTCAGCTTCCTCATTGCCCTGCCTGGTTCCTTGTTTTCCTTTCTGGTTTCTGTTGTGAAGCAGAGAGTGTCAAGTACCAGGACAGGGAGAAGGAATATGAGAAGAACATTTGGTCTTTAAAAAAATATATTAAAAAGCTTATGAACTAATCTTTCTTGTTTCCCCTTTTCTTTCCAGATTGTGTGTGGGCTGATACACCTGGGGACCTCAGCCTTACCAGCTCTGTCTGAGCAATTGAAAGGGTTGCCACTCCACCAGCCGGGTGCCCATAGGTGTATTTTAAACAGCCTCCTCACTCTGGGTAATTCTCATCAATTTCTTATTCTCAGACCTTCCAGAATTAGGAAAAGGAAGGCTCTCAGGAGGCTTTTCCCAAAAAAACAAGGGAAATATTATTGCCACTTATGCAACATACTGGTAAGTCTAGGAAATAGCCTGTACAATTCTAGTAGGATGAGGGGATTAGGGGCCAGCTTCGAGGGGACTCACAGAGCTTCACTTGGTTAGTCTGGCAAATGAAAGCTGAGAGGAGTGTGCTTGCTGTAAAATACATTCTGGAGTTAACATTAAGAAAGGAGAAGAGCTGTTTACACTGAAGTGATACTGGCACGTGATCAGGTAGGTATAAACTGGTAGTGAATACATTTGGCCTTGTTTTTAGAAGATGGTATCTGCTACACCAGGGCACTGAAGCCTTTAATGAGAATAGAGGGGACCAAAAACCAGAGCTAGATTTAAAAAAAAAAATTAGTGCTATGTATTACTGGGGAAAGTTGCATGCTGCTGTGCTGCCATGGCAGTATGGCAGGAGAGTCAATTCAGTGATCCAGAAGGATTGCTCAGTCCTATTTCCATGTTCCTCGTAGTCAGAAAAATAAGTTGATATCAACATTGACACTAAAATCACCCTTCAGAGTCTTCAGCCTACTGAGATAAAAGGTGGGAGATGGGGAGGGAGTTAATCTTTCATACTGCTATTGATTTACTCTCTCAGCTCATAGCAGAGAATAGCACCAGTTTGCACTCAGTTCAGACTTGAAAGTTGTGGTTTCTTCTCTTCAAACACAGAGACTAGAGATTATTTTGTTTAGAAATCAAAGCTCTGATTCTGCAGATGTTCAAGAATCTTTGATGGGAGTATGGGAGGGACTCCTGATTCACCAGTGATTGAACTAAAGTATATTTGAGTAGGATATCATTCTTTCATTATAAAAGATAATAGAAGAAGTAGGAACACCAACAGTAGCTTTTCTTCTTCATTTCATAGTCCTCAGAAAGCAATGATGTGTCCCATTCAGATCCTGGATTTGTCAAGTAGCAGTATCAGCTTTGCATATAGTCTTTTCTTCTGAGCCACTTTTGATGAGAACTGGATATATAATTTTTCAGAGCCAGCCTAAGAGATTATTGTGTATCATGCTTCATACAATTTCTAGTTAGGAAATTGAGAAGATTGTTTTCCTGGCAGCCCAATTTTCCCTTTCCTCCTTATAATTTTTTTTCCTAAACAGTTTCATGCTTTAAGATTCAATTTAAGATAATAGACTCTTTTCCCTTTTATTTTCTCTTTTGATGCTACTTTAAGGGAGTCTGTCATTCAGTATTAAAAGGAAAATATTCTAGCAAAACTTGTGATTGTGATCCCTTGATAATTTTGTTCAATCTGCGGAAATGCAGAGGCCTTTCATGGGATGTTCCCCATCAATTTGTTCTTTTTAATATAGCATCCCATGAGTCAAGCTTTTATGTAACCCTACTTACCAATGGCTGCAGAATCGTTTCCACAATGAGAAACATAGGAAGTGCTCTCATTTCTCATTGAAATATTGAATTCCACATGTGGCTAGTGTAGCAGACTCCATGGTTGAACCATAGACACCCTTTGCAGTTGTGTCATCCCATGATAATTATTTCTTTTCCTTTTTTTCATAGAAAACTGGAAGAAATAATTTTTGTTGTGTTGTAATTCAAGGCAGATGATTATGAATTAGCTCATACCAGAAAGGCTGATTTATTGCTGAAGGAAACTGGTATTGTTTGCCTCTCCAACTCCCTTTTTTTTTAGAGACATTAATTATGAAACTTTGTCAGTCACATTCATAAAAGGACATCTGAATCTTCTCTCATACAGTTGCAGATGACGAGTTAGAAACACCAGCTTTCCCCCAGTTCAGTCTCATCTGGCTGAGCATTGATAACTGTCCTGGCGCATTAGATGTAACTGGCAATCTATTGAATTTACAGCAAAACCAAGACTTCTTATGAAGACAAATCAGGAGCAGCCTTGTTTGCTGCTACTTCACATATCAAACAAAAACTCTTGTCCCTTCCAAGGGACATAATCCATTTTACATAGGTGAAATGTTTACGAAAGTGGCAAATCTGTGGAAGGGGGGCTGTGCCTAACCTGCAGTAATCCCATGCCCTTTGCTGGAGCTACTCTGTAGTCATACATGAGGGATGTGAATCTGGCCTACTGCAGACTTAGACATGAATGCATAATAAATACATCTTCAACTGTGTAGCTATTTTTATTGTGAAAAGGCTTCCTAAGCCATACCTCAGAAGTAATCCCCTAAACTTTATACCTACAGCTGCATACTCACTACAGCGAGATCCTTGATGCTTAGCACAAAGATGGGCATCATACCTTCTGAGCCTGCATCAGAGCCCTGCAGAAAAACTCTCCTATGTTGCTCTGTAGTGACACTACATCTGTCCATAGGAAAGTGCATGTCTGCATTGCAATCGATAAAACATCAGCCACAGGCCCTGTCTTTCCTCCCTGCAGGAAGCTGCCATGGGAATTCCTCTCTTCTCTCTCTAATGCTGCTCAACGACCATCTATTCAGGCCTGTAACAGGGAAAGATGCTGGGAAACAAATCTCAGGGGCTTACATTGTGCTGAGGCATTATTCACAGGCCCACATATATAAAGTTTCAGGCAGAGTAACAGACATGTGAAAGGTTACTTATTTAAATTATAAAACAGAAAATGAAACAAGCCATTGTCTAAATGAATTCTGGCAAGATCTATGTTTGGGTGTATGGCTGGTTCCCAGTATCAAAGGAATGGCAAAGACACTATTAATACTTTCAGAGACTGCAAAGCCTCATGCAAAGTCTACACAGCAAGAAGGAGGTAAAGCCACAAATGTGGGCAATTTGCAAGGACCACACAGAAATTGATCTCTCTGCATATTCACTGGATCAAAGAATAGCTGGGAATATATGTGAAATTACTGGGACACTTGCACAGTAAGAGAAAGGAATTTAGTCTGTCACCTACATCCTGGGCAAATGCTCCATATATTGCATTACTGGCTATAACGAGAACTGCCTCCTCTTTGGAAAAAGAAAAGCATATGTAACAATCTTCTTTTTGCAGTGCTTAGTCCTCGCTTTTTCCTGGAGGGAACTCAAAACCAGACAGTACAATAATCTGAGGAAGGTGTAAAGAAAATGAGCCTTTATCTCACCTTAGTGTTGGTACCTCCTGTTCAACATACTGAGATGTTCCTCAGCTCCTACCTGGGGGTAGGAAACATCTTCAGTCTGTTAGTTGTCTAGAAGCCAGGCACCACCAAAAATGTGTGTTCACACCTCCTCTTTTAGATATATACCTCAGATACCATTGTGGTGAACATAATAGAAAGAGTAATGAGGAAATTTCCTATCTAATAATCTTCTTCTTTAGAGCAGAGTATAAACCGTTTGCAGTACATAATGCATAAGACTATTCTTGCCATACAGATAATGAGTCATAAAATACCTGCACACTGTAGGAGCGTGCCCCTCCACAAGCCATCAGGACAAATCTATCAGCTGCTTAAGCCGATAGGAGTATCTTGTGATATCTGATGAGCCACAGAACAAATGATGTGCAAGTGCTGCAGCAGGTCTGTGCAGTCAAAGTCATTGCCACACAGCTCACAGGTGCAGGTTTGGTTCCCTCCTGGAGGAAATAAGGTCTTTAATGGACTTTGCAACATTCATGACAAGCAATTATGTCCAGGTCCATGACATTAAATGCATAGATGTGGCAGCACAGATCTTGGAGGCTGTCACAAGTTGACACTAAATAAATTATCCAGGACCCTGGCTTGGTACAGCAGTTGTTTTCTTAGAAAATGGCATGGTGATTTTTTCTCTGCAGACTGGATTGGAACGGCAATTCAATTACTTCGTGTTATGAGGATTAATTGACCCACTTTGTTACTTCCAGCTAGTGAAAGTTAAATGGGGATGTAAAATCTGAGCATTAGTCAGTTATTTAGAGCCTAACCAAGGACTCCTTATTTTTATTACATCTCATTCGCTGTTCTGCCAAAATGCAACTGTACTTAAAATGACAATGTGAATATGTGCTGTGTATGCAAACTGTCTTAAAATAAAGTTGTTCGAGTTGCTCAAACATAGAAAAAAGAGGGAGTGACAGACTTAAGAGTTTAAATGCAGTAAGGCTGATGTCTCCCCAGTTCCCAGCTTAGTTCCTAGAGCAAACTTATTTAGCATCCCTCACTAGTAAGTCTGAATAGGACATACATGCTGGTGCAATATTTAAACCTCATGGCTAGCAAAATGTGCTGTGGAAAGAGGTACCATCTTTTTAATGACTGAAACAATCCTTTAAAGAAGTTTTAGTTATTTTCTTTTGACCTTAAAATCTAAACAAGAAGCTCATAGCTACAAATCTAGTCCTTTTGCAAATTACCTAAGGTCATAAACTAAGATCAATATTAAATACAGAGTGTTACTGACTTGTTCCTCAACACTGTGGATCCATAGCCACCATCTGTACTCCAAAAAATAGATTTCTTTAGTCATTGCTTCACTGTGTGTAATTTCAGCCTTAGGCACAGATATTGGTTGTCTGGCTATGGAGGGATGTTTTATAGATTACCTGAGGTGGAAAGGCACATCTACTTGGGTTACTTAATTCAATTGGTTTCCTCGTCTTATGGGTAACATATCACATAGAATCATAGAATAGTTAGGGTTGGAAAGGACCTTAAGATCATCTAGTTCCAACCCCCCTGCCATGGGCAGGGACACCTCACACTAAAACACCTCACATCTTTGAAACTAATCAAGCACCATTTAAAATCTTGATTTTTTTTTTACTCTAAGATGATGCTTCTTCACTTCTTAAATCTCCAGAATCATCTTGAAATTAAAGCAATAGATTTAGTTATCAGTAATGTCTCTTCAGATGATTAAACCCCACCATGTTCCTAATAAAATACCTGCCAAGTTAACTTTTCCCCAAAGGTGCAGTTACTTCCATGTAAGCAAGAACAGCTTCCAAAAAAATGAAGTGATGGGACTGATGCAGCTGGAATCGATATTTATATTCATCTGGGAGGTAGAAATGCGTGTGAATATAAGATGCTGGAAGAATAATTCCCATAGAAAAATCTAATTTAAATCAAGGACAGAGTAACATTTGTAGAAATGGAAAGACACATTACACTGGGAATTAGTCTTTCCTGGAATACCTAGGTTACTTTGGTCTTCCATAAAATTGAGACTGCAAGTTAGTCATAATTGCTTTGTCCCTGTTTTTAACCTTATACTTATTCTCAGTTTCCTTAGACTTTCTCAAAAGTCCTAAGAAAAGATAATGTCCTCTTTCCAAATTAGAGTCAAGCAGCATAAATTGTGCTCTGCAAGGGACTCAAAAGTGGTAAGTGCTTATGGTTAAATCTGTCCTATAGCTGATGTAAAGGACAAATTTGGTCCAAGAACCCGTGATGTTCCCTTTTTCCTTATGTATGTGCTGGCAAGATTGCACAAGAGGTTTGTACCTTGGTGCTGATCTCCTTGCCTCTAAGTGCCTCCAGCCTGTCTCAGGAAAAATCACTTGTAGACATGACTTTCCAGATGTCTTATACCCAAAATGAATGGGTAGAACCAAAATTAGAGCTAGATCTGTGTCCTAATAGTGTAATTGAGAGGTCATACTCTTTTATTCGTTCAATGAGCACAGAAACACACCCATAACGTAAGAAGTTTTCTGTAGGAATAAATGCTTATGTTTGTGGGTAAGGCTTAAAAAATCTTGTCTGACATTTTAATATATAAAGAATTAGTGATTTAGCAATGAAATAGTGGAAAGAGTGAAGACACCTGTATCTCAGTTGTTGAGGCAGATGTGTGACGGCACAGCCAGCAATCAGTCCTATGACCCAGCCATAAATACAGACTGTAAGGAGAGGAGATATTTAAAGCTAGGAGAAAACAAACTGATAAACATGCCTTGGACAAACTACAGTGAGAACCAGATCTTGTAAGCCAAAGTAAGAAGAAATCCTTCTGGTGGAATGTGCCCAGGAAACCATGGAAAGCAGACCTGACACTGCTTGGAAACAGTCAGGATCTGATGAGATTGGGTCTAATTTAGATAACAGGGAAATGTCACCACATCCAGCCCTTGAGACAGGCCCAAGAGAAAGGCAACTACACCAGGCTGTGCTTCAGCAGCTATCTCACACATGCAAACCACAGAGGGCCCTAACTGTGGGTGTTTTGCAAATTAAAACAGCAGGTTGTGCTCACAATGCAGCATGACCAGAAGGAGGTAACCCTGGGTTTTGGGGTACCCCCTCCAACCTTTAACCTTCAGCCTCCAACCGATGCACTGAATTAAAAATCCCAATATGACTTGGCCCAAGGGTTGAATTTGGTCCCACGGTGAAGACAGAGATGTCCCTAGATTCTTATTGGAGATGAAGCATTACCAGACATCTGTGCAGATGATCTGTTTCCAGCCCAGGGCTGTGCTGGTGCCTTGCTGCAGTTGGTGTGGGACACCATTGCAAAACCCAGAAACATTGTTTGGGCTCAGTCTTGGAGAGGAATTGATTTTGCCTATGTCACTGGCTGCACTACATCTTGGAGAGACTGTAGCCCAACTCAGACACCCTGCTTCAGGGGAAAGAAAGATGGTGAAGAGTCCACAAAGGTCTGTCAAAGCTTCTTTTTGATTCCTTTTCAGCTTGTAGCTTTGCTTTGTCTGTCAGGGTATTTGTAATATTTTAGCATCTGTTTCATTGAAAAGTAGCTTTTTTTAATATCATGGCTTTATCTTTGTCTGTTTTTACAGGGCACAGTGTCTCTCTATGCTGCAGTCCTGTAGCTAGGCTATCCCATCCAAGATAATTAACTGCTCATTAATTACGTTACAAAATGGCTGGAAGTTGCCATTGATTTCCACACATTCCCAGGAGCTTATGACCAAACTGTCCAACTTTCATTTGGTCGTGAAAAGGCAGCAACATGAAAGACACAAGGAAGTTCACCAGTGTCTTTACTATTGCTTTAGTGTGAAAACATCAGGACATACATCCGCAGTGTCAAACAGAGATAGCTGAAACCCACATCTGCTTCATGTCTAAGTCAGCTGCTATGGTGCTCAGGTCTGTACAGCCATGCATCCCAAAGGGAACCACAGTGGGGTGAGTGAAACCACCTTTAGGCAAAACAAATGTCTAAATTAGGTTGGTGTTGGTATTGGTAACTTCAAAGCTTCGTGCCTGGTACCACTGCAGGTTGCATTGGACTTCTAACCAACCGGCCATCATGGAGAAAAAACCACCGTCAACATCTCACCAAAAGGGAGACACAACAGCTCTGGGAGTAAATAAAAGAGCTGATCCTCTTTCTCTGTCAAGCATCCTGGTCACTTCAGTGAGCTTGTACTGTACCAGAAAGATACCTGTGCCACAGCAGAGATCTTCTTGAAATGATTGCCCAGCTCTCTTCATTTACCCAACAATACTGAACAGGGTCTCCAGCTTCTGCATAGTCACTCATTTGTGCATGTAAAGGAGAAACAGCTGCATCCTTAAGGAGGCTGAGGAAGAAAGGAGTGACCTGGAAAGACTGTGCAGGATGGATTTTTCCTGCAGAAGGGGCCACAAAGCAGCTGTTTCCAAGGTGGTTGTGTGGGATGGGAGCTGCAAAGTGAACTCAAGGCATTAAGTAGGATTTCCCTTCCATTTCTGGCTGCATCATAAATCCCTCATAGTAAATGAAGGCTTTTGTGTGTACCAGGTGTCCCAGTGGCAGAACTAAGGCATGCAGAAAATAAAAGCACTGGTTAAGCCACGCTTTCCAAGCATCGGGATGGTTTCATTCAGAGTTCAGGCTAAGGGGAGGATGATCTTGTACCTAAAGTATTCTGAGAGATTCAGTCAAGCCCTGGCTCTTTAGCAGGGAGCTGTGGGGATACATTTGTAATGTGGTGGGAGGCAGAGCTGAAGGCCATATATGTAGATAAAGAGAAGCTGAGAAGAGATTTTTTTGATTTATCCCTGCTGGCTCAGGCATACATCTTAACCCTTATAGTGTTAGCCCTCGTGAGCGCAGTGTGGTGTCCCTGCCCAAGCACCAGGAGACTCCGTGTCTGCCATCAGCTGTGCTTCCCTGCTGTTTGTACAGAGCACAGAGCTAACAGCAGAACAAATCTGTGCAAACAAACAGAGGCTGCAGAACTGTATCCCAGGGTGAAACAAACCTCCCAAAGCTCAGAGCGTAGAGAAAGCTGGAAGGAAGTACAGGGCTGTGGTCCTGGAGGAGGTTGGATTTAATGGCAGGGAGGTTTCTGTTGCTGGAGGGGTTCCCTCAGTGCTGACCTTCCCTGGCTCCCAGCTACATGCATGAGGGGTCTCATCACTGGAGGGTGCACACATATAAAGTGCTTATAGCGATAGGATTAGCCAGGTGATGCCGTACATGAAGAGGTCAGGGCTGGGCACTTAGCAGAAGGAGGGAAGGAGAAAAACTCCTGAACTCAGATGGCTGCAGAGAAAAGTAGTTGTGCCCCCTCTGCGGGCTGGGAGCACAGGGTGCGGTAAGAGTGATGGGAACAATATGCCTCTTAGGTTCTCTCCAGTACTGGCAGAGAGAAAAGCCACATTTTGGTGGCCTTCCTACCCTGTCCTTCCCCAGAGGCTGCAGGCACTGTGTTGGCCAAAGGGGCAAGTGAACAGGAGAAGGGCAAAGATGGATGAAGGCACAAGAACATTTCTGCTGAAGCTGCTAAGACCCCCCTACTGAGTGTCCTCCTGCATGAGGCCAAGGCTTCACGCTCAGTGATCAGAGCACCTTCACAGCAGCTCCTGGCCCCAGAGAGGTCTTGGTGAGGGCACCCAGCACACCACAAAAACCTTTCTTTACTGAGCAGGACTTCTGAGGCAACCAGACCTCACAACAGCTTTCCAGACACACTTGTTTTGTTGGACATGTCCATCCAGGGGGGGCAGTGGGGCCCTAGTACAAGTTGCAAGTGGCTGAATTGCAGCACCTTATTCTTCACCAGGGCCAGGTTATGCCTGCCAAAATCTCCTCTGTGTGCACACCTACAAAGATGGAAAAATAAAGGGGAATTACTTTTCCTGAAAAATGGTGCTGAGCATCATTTACCAGAAATGCAGACAGCCTTCCACATCACACAGGGGCCCCACAATCATGAGGGTTGTGTAGAGAGAAGGGTGGCCTGCAGGAAAGCCTTGTCCCAGTGCTTCCATTTTCTTAACTCATCTTTCAGTAAAGGAAAAGAATGCAGGCAAAACCCTGGATAGACAATAAATCAGAGACTAGAAAATAAAGAAAGGAGGTTCCTATATTACTCGAGTCATCATTGCATGTAAATTTGGACAGGTTTGTCTGGATTTCTTTAGGTGCAGGAGAAAGTGAAAGTGGCAGTCTGATACTATGAAAATATAGGTATTATAAATAAAAGTTTTATGAACTTTTTAAAATTAGGATGCTTTAATTTAGACAACAGTTACACAGCAGTATTCCACTGTGAATGAGCTTCCTGAGATCAAAAACTCTATGGGGAAACTAGGATCAGTTCCCTCTCTACAGCCATTTTATTTTCTGTGGTGCTACTGAACAAATTCCTTAATTGCTCCACGTTTCCTCATAAATAATTGTACTTCCTTTCCTGCAGATTATTTTATTTTGCTTTGTCTTATAAATTATATTCAAGAAAAGCTACTCAGGATGCAAAAACATGTACTGCAAAGTTGTGAAATTAGTGCTGTGTTAAAATTGTCCCAATTCTGCCTCTTGAACTTCCATTTTGGACTCTCCCTGAGGCACGAGTGGTTTGACAATTAAGTTCTATAACATAATGCAGGGGACAGAATTGAGGTTGCACACTAATCACCCCTTTCCTTCATATCTAATGCTTGACTTTGAAGCTTTAATAGATTTCTTTTAATGTATTACTAAGTGTCACTTTCTATGTAATTTTAAGTAAAGAGGTAAAAACTCAATTATTTTATGTCTTTTTTGTATGCATTCATTATACAGTATTACTAGAAAGGGCATGCTGACTACTCTGCATTGCTGTCACATCTACCTCCTCTGCCAACATTTGGCCACCCCAGGTGGTGCTTATACAAAGCAGAGTACTGCTGACAAGATGAGGGGTGGCCCATCAGGAGACAGGAGGGGAGGGGAGAATTGAAGGACCCCAGTCTCTCTTTCTTTCTATTTCCATAACATCTGATCCAGCCAGAGCTGGTCATCAGACTTTGGCAGCCAAGGCCACTCCAACCCACCCTTCCTCTGCTAACTTGGAGGCCCTGGCAATGCTCTTGCTGGAGGAGTATGTCCCATTGGTGGATCTGGAGCGGGCCCTTCTCAAAGCTCCCAGTTTTTCTGTGTGGACACAGATGTGCTTCAGAGCACAAGGACTGTCATGATCAATTAGTGTGAAAATACACTACCAGCTTTCTATGGAAAATGCAAAGGGACAGAAGAGAAATAGCTATTTTCAAAGCCCATAACTTGTCAAAACCTACATGCATTTTTATGGAAAAATAAAATTCATTTCCATAGCTCCAGGGATTCCTTCTGCAATGTTTCAAAGGCTGGCTGCAAACACCAGCAATGCAGAACAGAAAGTATCAAATGATCAGAATAGATGGGTTAGTATTGGCAGTAGTGGTAAAAGCACAGTCCTGAGCCAGCCTGGATGTTGCTATAATCAGTCCCTAGGTTAACACAAGATTGCTGGGGTTTCTTGTGCTTTGTGTGCATGGGTGTCACTGGGTGCCAGCATGCTGGTCTGTGTGAGTCCCCTCTGCATCAGCCTGGTCTGCTGTGGAAACCAGAATGCAATGAGGTGTGTCTGTTTGATGCTTTTCCCTAGGGAGTGCTGACTGCTCTTGTGTGTGGGGGGGCAGTTGTCAAAATATTCATTGATCCTGCAAAATGTGCATCAGTGCAGCATTGTGGGTTTTTTTGTGATTTATTTTGTTTCCATTTGGTATTAAATAGTATAAGAAAGCCTTTGTACAGTAAATGCCTACCCTGTCTGTGTTGTTTGACTCCCTTGGCAACAGGCAGAGCTTTTATATCAGTATCAAAAAGTAAGATGATCTAGAGAATTGAAAACCTGCTGGTAACATAATTCGGTGATGAGAGGATAACGGCCTGCCTGTCCTGCCCAGGGGACTGTAGAAGTCATAATGTGACCAAGCTCCTGGCAAATGGACCAAACCTGGTCTTCTCACCAAGGAGGTCAAAGAGGGAACCAATAAGGAGGGTGCAGCTGGGATGGATCCTGTTTATTCATAACGAAAATGAATAAAACCATTTCAAAATAGTGGATTAGCGAGAAGAACACAAGCAAAGAAGTAAACAGAATGAGCACAATGAGCCATTTAGCCTCATTGAGATCTCAGGTTCAGGAAACACAGAACAAGTATTTTCTGTATTACATTAGTCAATTTGAACAGATCCAAGAACCACGGTCATCTTTTCTAGGTGACAACCCTCCTTATTCTTTTGTTCAGATGTTTTCTGAAGATATTTGGAATGAAGAATGCTGGTTTTGGCTGGGATAGAGGTAATAATAGCTAGCATGGGGCTATGCTTTGGATTTGTGTTGAAAATAGTGTTAGTAACAGACCAATGTTTTAGTTAGTGCTGAGCAGTGCTTATGCAGAGTCCAGACCTTTTCTGCCTCTCACCCCACCCCACCAGCAAGGAGGCTGAGGGTGAACAAGTTATTGGGAGGGGACATAGCCAGGACAGTTGATGCCAACTGACCAAAGGGATATCCCATTCTATATGGTGTCATGCTCAGCATATAAAGCTGGAGAAGAAGAAGCAAGCAGGAGACATTTGGAGTGAAGGCATTAATTTTCCCAAGTCATCATTATGCATGGTGGAGCCTTGCTTTCCTGGAGATGGTTGAACATGTGCCTGCTCATGGGAAGTGGTGAACCGATTCCTTTATTTTGCTTTGCTTGTGTGTATGGCTTTGTCTTTATCTGTTAAACTGTCTTAATGTCAACCAATGCATTGTTTTATCACTTTTACTCTTCCAATTCTCTCTCCCATCCCACCAAGGTTGAGTGAGCAAATGGCTGTGTGGGGCTTAGTTGCTGGCTGGGGTTAAACAGCCATAAAATGACATTAAGTCATTCCAAGATAACCTTATTCCCTGATGTAGATTCTACAATTTTTATATAAATTTCTACACTTGTTTCTGAAAGTTTTATGTAAAAACATACCCTTCTGTCTTTTACCCAGTCAGTAAAATCCAAATCTGAGGTTATTAACTATCAGACAGAGAGAGGGCAAAGTGGTGGCTCATGGCTCTGATCTCAAACACCCACAGACCTCATTATGTAAGAAATGGAGGAGAAAAAAGAGGGGAATCTGCTTCTTAATTTGGGAACCCAAACATCCAGAGCTATTTGCCAGCTATTTCATTTCAGTAGCACTTAGGAGCCCTGTCTCAGCTTGGTTTCTGATGAGAGAAAAGTTCACTGTATTTATGGCTGGCACCACACTTGCATCCTTCAAAGAGGGACTTTCCACTGGGAATGCAAGCGGCCATGCACTGACCATGCTGTGCAGAACATTAGGCCAGTGGCAGCAAGGAGCCGCAAGCCACATGTGTAGAGGGAGGTTGCAAAGCAGGTCTCTGCAGCTCCTCACCATGACAGAGCTGCACAAACCACTCCAGGATTAATGACATGCCTGCCCAGAATTTCAAGGTGAGATTGTGCTTTCCCTGATTCACATGGAACACCAAAGGCTCCAAAATCCCATCAAGGAAGGCTTAAAAAGCTGTGGAAAAAGCCAGAAGGTGAGTGGGAGCAAGCTTTCCTCCCTGCTCCCTGACTGACTGAAGAGATGGGGAGTTGATGTAAAAAGAAGTGGCTCGTGAAACTGTCTTTATTTTGCCAGTGACTTCACTAGGAACCAGATCAGCTCTATTGATTTCTTCCTGACAAAAGGTAAGCACATGCTTGTATCAGTGGGTAAACATAGTGTACCAAGGAATTAGCTGATCATGGTCATAGCAAAGGAGGTAGTAAACTCAGATACTGGAGTATTTGCAGATTGCAGAGGTGAAACTTATCTAACCTTTCAGCGGCTCTTTTAAGTGATATTATTATTAGCCCTTGTTCAGAGGATGGCAGGCAGGCAGCCAGTAAAGCACTTAAGAGTTTACCATCATCCATCTGCTCCTCTATAGATTTCAAGATTGTGGAAATTTTCCTTTTTAGGACTTACTTGGAACATGATTTGTGGGCCACTTGCCACGTTGCTATACAAGTGTGCCTGTGTGCTTTGGGCAGAGGTATGTGACAGGTATTTTATCAATGAGGAACTCTTGATTGAACAGTATTTCCATTCATTTCTCTGCTTGTTTATTTGTGTAATAAAACTACCCCTGGTGTTCTCAAAACATACATCAGGATAACAAGCATTTTGCACTGCAGTGGGAGTCTTATACAAACACATACACACAGCCTTCCAGCTCTCAATGAAATGAAGGTTAAAATTAAAAGGCCTTGTTTTTAAAAACTTGAATGATGTGGGTTTCTCTTCGTTCTTATAATTGCACGAATAGCTAGTACAGCAGTGTCTGAGATCCTAGGTAGATGGTAGTTGGGGATTAGTATTGTGGAACTGCAGAGTGCTGAGACACAAGAAAAACTCAGCTCCTGCCCCAGACCCATGCAGTCTAAGTAGTCTTTTTATGCTGCTTCTCCTGTGATTTTTCAAACTGCAGCCTGTCCAGCAAGAGCCTGACAGAGCTCATTGCAGAGCTGACATTAATGGGGCTGAGGGCACTGAGGGCAAGTTCAGCCCTTCAGGTGAGGTGCTGACAGCTGAAGAAAGCTGATTTACAATGCACCTTGGTTTATGGAGAGGGTTCCTATAAAGCTGGTTCTTCCCTGAATTCCTTTAGAGTTCCAAATTCACTACTTTATAAATACAGGCAAGATCAAAGGGGTAATTATGTTAAATTACATTAATTTACAAAAGCCTTCTGTTTCAGGCCATCTTGTGGTATCACAGGTTTTACCTAGGCTCCTGCAAGCCCCTGCAAAGCTCCTGCCTTTTACCTATGCTGCTTCACTGCCCTTGGCTCCCGAACGTTGCATTTCCAAAAACTGTTGCTCTTCATTTGCTTTCTGATGACCTTGGGAAGGGCTTGGAGCATGATGCCTCCCCGTACGCCCACAGTATTCCTAGCAATGTCTCTGAAATGGTCTGTGTGCCAGAAAGCTGGAGCTTTTCCTTCCAAGAGGCAATTTGAACCATGGGAAGTGAGCAGTATAAATTTACCTCTTATTCACTTTGCAGCTTAGTTCATCCACATAATGCTCTGATGACCGCAGCACCGTACATGCTTCTCGGTTTCTAAATGGAAGTGCTGGTGTGGGGAAGTAAATTCAATTAAGCAGTTCCATAAAGTGTCCTAACCCAGAGTAGGACATGGCAGGACTTACCCAGCCCATTCCCTACCAAGGAGACTGGGTGGATGATCTCCAAGAGACCCAAACCTTTAAGCTGTAGATAAGCCAGTTCTACCATGAAATAGATGGACAGAGGGACAAAATGATGCCTCCTTAAAATTGCTGCCTTGGGGATGGGGACAATTCCTGAAGAATAGTTAGCACTTGTGAGGAGAGAAGGGCAAAGGTCAAAATCTGGACCTTGTCAGACCACATGACACGTGAGGTGACTGCTCCCACCAGCCTTGCATAAGATCACACCAATTGGGCACATGGCCCCTTGAAGCCTTTCCTGTGCTCCCATGGCTCTCTTTCTGCCTGGTTCCCCTAGCCTGCCACCTTCTCCAGGCTCATTTCCAGAGAGTGCCTGCTGACTTCACATACCATCAAACCTCTAAGGACCCGTTGTGTGTGTCTTTCACAGGCAAAGCATACTGCATCTTTCCTCGTGACTTTGGTGAGATTTGAGTTGGCACAGGCCACAGGTTTCAAACAAGTGAGGGATGAAGTGCTGTGATCTGCAGGCAGCTCTACTGACTTCTTTGTGCTGCTTTGGTACATGCACAGACCAATGTGTGAGGAGCACAGAAACTGGAAAAAAAGAAAGACTATGACTTTGAAAGAACTGAAGCTTGTGTTCAACTATGGATTTCAATGGACTGTGGGGACCTGCTAAACAGGGCTTCTGACTGGAGTAAATACATTTGGATTAATGGATTAATTTCTCTTGGAAGACATAAGGAATGCGGATAAAAGCTTCCAGAAACACCGGCGGCAGTAGATCCCCCACTTGCAATACCTTGACAGTGACGTGTCTTTTGTTTTCTGTTTTTCAGGGCTTTTTCTTTTTTTTTTCCAGAAAACACTGAGCACCCCAGTTTTCAGATCAGGTTTCTCTGAAGAATTCTCAGCTTGGCTGTCCAGGCACACCAATTGGTTTTGTGAGCATTTAGGATGGGAAACCCTGGCAGCCTGTTCCTCCTCTATCAGAAACTGGAGAAACATGAGGAATGGGGGGAGGGGGGAGAAGAAACCATTTTGCATAGAAAAGTGGCAGTTAGCAACTATGTTTAAAAAAATTGCAGAATATAAGAAGAAATAAAGCACTTTCACTGTACCTGCTAAAACAGCCAGATTTCTGCATAGGCAAGTAACAAAGATAAGGTTATAACAACAGCTGCAATCCTGGTTTTAATACCATATAGATTAATAAAGAATAGTGACCAAAGGTCAGAAGATATTAACTTTAAGATTATTTAGGGCTCAGAGTACTTTGAAAAAGCATTATTTTCAGCCCTTTTTTTTTCAATAAGGCTTTGGGTGGGCTATGTCAGATATAGGAAGGAAGCGCTGAACATGTAAAGACTTTCTTTACTGAATTATTTAGAGTTCATGAAAGATGCCAGATGGGGAGCCTTTGGGACTCAAGCCTGCTTTTTATCTGCAAAATTGACATAGAATAAAAAGTGATAAATTTATCAAGCTCCATTTAGAGGCAGTTCTCAAGGCTGCCTGGGTCCTGACCTGGAGTTTTTGCCACAAGGGGGATGAGTTTGCTTTACCACCCTGCCTGTACAGCCGCAGGTGTTCCTGGTGCAAGGTGTAATGAAAACGGTATGTGTTGTGAGAAACGAGGCAGAGACCCAGCTCTCCTCTGGCAGAAGGGCTGATACTTGCTCATTCTTTACATGTTCTGCTGAGAGGTTGCCACCTGGGTCAGGGCAATCCCAGGCACAGCTACAGGTTGGGTGGAGAAGAGATTCAGAGCAGCCCTGCGGAGAAGGACTTGGAGGTGTTGGTTGATGAGAAAATGAACATGAGCCGGCTTCAGTGTGTGCTCGCAGCCCAGAGAGCCAATTGTGTCCTGGGCTGCATCAAAAGGAGCGTGACCTTTTGAAGGAGGTGATCCTACCCCTCTACTCTGCTCCTGTGAGACGTCACTTGGAGTATTGTGTGCAGTTCTGGTGTTCTCAACGTAAAAAGGACATGGAGCTGTTGGAACAAGTGCAGAGGAGGGCCACGAGGATGATCAGGGGACTGGAGCAGCTCCTGTATGAAGACAGGCTGAGAAAGCTGGGGCTCTTCAGCCTGGAGAAGGCTGCGTGGAGGCCTATGAAGGCTTCATAGAGGCCTATCCAGATGCTGGGGAGGGACCCTTCATTAGGGACTGTAGTGATAGGAACAAGGGGTAACAGGTTCAAACTTAAACAGGGGAAGTTCAGGTTAGATATAAGGAAGAAGTTCTTTCTCCTTCTCTCCAACATATGCAGAACCCCATGTCCTCAGCTGCTTCTCGTAGGACATGCCTTCCAGCCCTTTCACTAAGGTGTTCAAGTACCAAAATTATCATGTTTTTACATGTGTAAATAACCATATGTTGATATTGAGGTGACTTAAAACTCTGAAAATTTTGAATTAAGTCAGCAACGCAATCAGCTCAATCCAAATAGCAGGCTTTAAACCCGTTAAGTAGTAAATTGTACTTTTGAAACCACAGTTGAACTGCATCAGTGAATAACCACTGATGACAACACAAATAACTTTTGTGCAAAACTTAACTTACATTTCACTGCTACTTGCATTCTGTTACTCAGGAAGATCTAATACTAAGGCCTATATACTTATATAACCTACAGTGTATGCACTCAGGTTCCCTCTGTTCTAGCTATGTGTGGATAGAAATTACTACATGACACTTAAGGTACGAAGACTCTCTGCTTCAGCCTGAATGAACTGAACGCTCAAAAAGAAAAGTACTGCAAGACATCATTTAAAACAAATCTGTTTCCTAACATGCATGGCTAAAAGCAGACAGGCAGATTAAACTGTGATTATTTAATGCATTAAAAAAACAATGGGATATGTTCATGGGACAGTCTGAGTATATCTTAGTTTGTGTCCTGAATTTCCAAAAATTCAGAGCAGCATTGATAACATTGTACTGCCAGTAATAACTACCTGGCTATGATTTACTGCTGTTTTCTGCCTGATAAACAAGCCTTAACACACTCAGTGACCAGACCATTGCAAATGACATCTTATTATAAGCTGTTTCAAAATGAATAGCAATGAACAACAAAAAAAAAATCCTTTCAGCTACATAGGTAGAGGATACATCAGCCTTGTAGACTATTTCACTGATGTAACTAAAAGTACAGGTAAAAATTTCCCTATGCTTTCTATTTTGTAATGATTTAGGTTTCCTTCATTTATCCTTTTCCCATATACCTGTGTTATAATAACTCCTCACCCTCCAGAACAACTGGTCACAACTTTGTACTGGGGTTGGCAACTTGAATCTGTACAGAATGCACATGAAGAGGGGAGAAGGGTCTGCACATGTTGGAGCAAGAAAATAGGCTCACAGTCAGTACTTTATAGGATTTGTGGTACTACAGATCAAGCTCTAATTTAAGTTTTACTTGCAAAACCCAGATGCTTATCCCAAAGCATTGTTAGAGTGCAAGATCTGCCTGACACAGCAGCATGACTGTCCAAACTCATGTAGGGGGGTTGGAACTGGGTGACCTTAAGGTCCTTTCTACCACCCCTGCCATGGACAGGGATGCTGCTCTGTTTAAGCCAGGCTGGGATCACACCACCCTTTAAACAACTGACCCTACAAATGGGAAAAAAGGACAAAATGTGAAAGTTCTGAGAAAGCTCTCATCATAGCCTTGTAGCATATGAAAATAATAAGAGATAAGGAGCCTCTAGCCCACATATCCATGACTGATATATGTGATTATGCCCCAGGGGCTTGAGAGGAATGTTACCTTCTCCAGCAGAAGAAACCTGATTCAGAAACAAGCTTCGTGTCCTGAGAAGCCTGTGGTCCATGTAGGAAACCACATCAGCTGACCAATGATGTCTGACCATAGACCTGTCAGATAAAAGCATTGCCAGTTGCCTCAGAGCCCACAAAAGAGGAGGAAAGTTGTGTGTGCTAGCAGGCTCCATGCCAGGCTTCAACCAATAAAAGGAGTTTCTTCAGCCCTTGGAGGGTGAATGTGTATAGAATGTAGCCCTGATGCAGTCCAGACCTTCGCTATGCTCTTCCAGGAGGAGTCTCAGGACACCTGCAAAGGAAAGTATTCTTGCTGGACTGTAACTCCAAAGCATTCCTCTGGAGACTGGCTAGTGTACTTCAGGCTGACTTTTAATGCTGAACCAGTGCCAGAGCACAGATGAACATGACCAACAATGATCTGAAGGACAAGGCAAAGGAGAGGCAAGAGGTTGGCTGACCTGCCTCTGAGCATGAGAACAGCCAGCTGTAAAGAAGTAAGCACCAAGAGAGGATGGCATGAGGGACTGGGAGCCATCTTCCAGATATTCACATACCTGATATTGTGGAAACACCAGCCAGCTCCAAGGAGGCAAACCCCAGAGGGGTCTTTTCTTGCAGCAGCTCTGAATCAATGGTCCCAAAGAGACCCATGCAGCTGGATGCATGATTTTGTGGATCCGAGCCATGATGTCCTATAGAATCAAATTACACACTGAGGCCTGAGAATAATGGGAAAAAGCTCTCCCTGACTGTCTGTGTAGCTTTCCCCTCCAGCCTGCTGCTGTCTTGTACTGTGGAGCCCCAAGTTGAACACCAGCTCAGTTTCATGAGTCCTGCATGTGGCACTTGTGAAAACCACCTCCCTCAACCTGCTGACTTTACTCGCAGTAATGCAACCCAAACACAACCCAGTAATATCAGCCTGTCCTTCTTTTCACCTTTGCAGTCCCTTGCTGCTTTGGAGTTCAGTCAGGAGTTCTGTCTGAACCAGCTCTTCCTTTCATACAGATCTGGCGGTGCCAAGACTGGTACAGTGCAGGTGAGAATTAAAGGCCGTTTCCATTTACAGAAGAATTATATTCACAGCTAATGCCAATACTGAGTTTTCTGAGGAGTGGCTTGAGGCAGAAAACCCCTGCACCCACCAGAGGCAAAGCTGTGTCAGTCTGCATGTGGGTCTTACAGATTCCCATCTCAGCAGTGTGACATCCTGTCTTGACCAAAACTTAGTCAGCAGAAGGTCTGTGCAGAGAAGATAAACCAAAAATGCAACAGAACCAGGATGCTGAAGAGGTCAGGTGGTGTTTCATTGCTGTGAAGAGTGCAGCAGAAGCTTGATGCCATTTCAGGAGTCCAGGAAGTGTTTCTCATGGGAATCTGGAAGGTGTGAGAGCAAAAGCACCTCCAGTGTAGAAACAACCCAGTTACAGTGCTAAGGCCGGCAGTGCAGGCAGGCAATCACACATCACAGCAAGAGACATGCCGCCAGAGCACAACTTCGATGGAATATCAAAATCTTCAGCACAAAGATTCCTAGCAAATACAAAGGAGCAGGGTAACTAATCTCCTATCATAGCAACATCTAAGATTTGAATTAACCTCCCTAGGCCTTAAATTTCGTTGCTTCACATGAAGCTTGTGTGTCTCAGGTTAATTGTGTGGACCTCTGGTAATTGGCCCAAATATAGCACAAGGAGATTTTCATGCTAAGCCAACATCAATACTGCGCATCAAAGGCTGCCCTGAATTCTCCCCCTTGGTTGCTCAGTCATCTTTGATCTAAAAAATGAAAAGAGTAAGGGATTTTGTTGTTATTTTTATTCCTTCTCCCCCAGCCCAAGATTGAGGTTACTGAAAATGCAAACAGAGAAAAGGTGGCAAAACATAAAAAAATCCAAAAAAAAAACCAAGTAAAGAGAAGCACTGATGATGGAGTGAAGTAAACAGAAAGAAATAGTCTTAGAAAAAAGAGTTGCTGATGGGAGAAAGACATGCTGTAGGCACAGGATGTGACAGTGAATGCGGTGGTGAAGAAAAGCCTAGGTGTGATATTATAAATGAGGGAAGGGGATCAGTCCATGACTCCTGCAGGGTATGAGGATCAGGTCATCTTTTATTCAGCCATCTATGTGCCAGCCATTTGACCTCAATGTGGCCTGCTTCAGAAGCCACCAGGAAGCCACTAGGACCTGTGGCACATATGCAAAAAGGCCTTGTACATTTGAGCCTAGTTGGGAATAATAATAATTAGGGAAACAGATATTCCTATGTGACCCTCGTACTCCTCACATAAAAACCAAAGGAAGTTCATGTCACCCCCTGTTGCTAACTACAGAGGAGGGAAGGAGCTGCTCCATCCATACCAAATCTGAGAGAGTAAACCAAGCTTCTCATGAGCAAAAGAAGGAAAGCAGAAGAACCACAGAGAGGAGCACGTAGAAAGAGATGGAAAGCAAAAAGGAGAGGACACTTGGAATTCAGGGAATTCGGGGATTTGAGGATTCAAAGTCTCTGTTCTAAGACTGCACTGGGGACTCTGTTCTCCCAGCAGCCCTGAGTCCTTCTTCTTGACAGCTCCACAAAACAAACAACTTGCTTTTAGCAACACTGGAACCAAGTTGAGCCCCAGGGTTATGAAAGTTTGGCTCCAGGAAGGGTTGTTCACAAGCTTTCCATTCAGGCTTGAACTTCAGTCCCACTAATTACAGAAGGATGGATTCCCACTGTGGAAACCTGGATGAACTCACAAAATGCACAAGGACATTCAGACCTTAATCCTCCAGTCTGGCCTCACTCCTAATTTACAGCCCCAGGAAATCTCTTTCCAAGAAAGAGCCTTTTTCCTTATCCTATGCTATTATCTTCTCTCCTCCCAGCAGTCTTGCATGCACCTCCATGGAGTGCAGCTTTGGGGAATGAAGGACAGCAAAGTGTTTCCGACAGCAACAGAAAAAAACAATCTGGACACACGGGTTCATAACCCTGCAAAATGAAATGTTTGTGCTCATTTGATGACAAGCTAGTTTCTTACAGGGGTAAAAATTAGCTCTCGATGAAATACTGTGTTTTAAATCACCTCCAAATGCACACAGGTTCACTGACCCCTCATTTTCCAGCTTGGCCACTAAAGTGGAAAACTTGCTATTTACACAGCTCTGATTGTGAATCATTTGTGTTCTTGGCTATAAAAATTATTTTTAAAATATGCAAAAAAAAATAGAGCAAAGAGAAATAAAAAATCAGGAACATGCAACAAGCAAAGAACCAAGAAAAGAAAGAAAGGAAATTCACTCCTGAAGCTGTTTGAGCTGCTTTGATAAAAATGTCACCAGACATTTTTGCTTTATGCAAATAAAACCTCACCAAAAATTATTTCTGTTCTGTAACAAATCAAATACTGATCAGAAATACATTTCAAAAGGCTGCTGATGTGAATCCCAAGGAAAAGAGACACCATATTTTCTATCAAAAATTAAAATTATAAAGCAAAAAGACAAAATTTTGTCAGGAATGAAAATGTGTTTTTCCGAGTATCTGATGTGAGAGAGCATCAGGCAGCACCACCAAGGTAAACAGATGAAATATGAAGCCCCCTTCTGCATCCCTGCCAGAAAAACAGTGGGTATGTTTGACATGCTAAAAATGTGCCTACTGTTATGTTATGCTGGCTTTAAATTGGAATCATCAGAAAAAAAGGACCTTAGCAAACACAGCTTTATTTCCCCACCTTTTGCTGCTTTATTTTTTCCAGTCTCATCGGTGTGCTTCTGCGCTGCAGGCTGATACCTGAGCCCTGCCTTTGTTGCGTGTTAGGGCTTTCATCAGCGTGCCATCTGGAGCAGCATGTTCATACGGAAACCACTATCAATTCCCTTGCAAAGCCGGATAATGGGATTCACTCTCCCTTCTTCCTGTTACAGTCTTCTAAGGGCCAAATCTTCCCTCCACTTACAGTCTAGATAGTCCCATCCACCCAGTGATGCTCTCCTGCATTTACACTAATGCAACTGAAGGCTAATTTTGGCCCTAAGTTATTTGTATACTCAGATATTAACTTAATGTAGGCCATTTTCTGAGCTTGGTTCCTCTCTGTAACATGTATCAATTTACTGAAGGCAAGAGCATCCTTAGCTTCCCGTATCACAGGTATGGATTTGGGGCATGGGTAGGGAGCGAGTTTTCATTTTGCCAATTATGCCTGTGGTGGCAATAGGATGAGATTGACTTGCATTTACATCCATTACTGTATTGCAAGCTTTGTTCAGTGGAGAATATTTTATATGATGGGTTCCTCCTGTATCATTTGGCAACCAATCCTTCATAATCTGAAGTTCCCTTTCCTTGCTGAACTGCTCTCCTCCCAGTGGAGCTGGTTTGCATGTTGATTTGGAATAGAATGAAAACTCAGTGAACTACAAAAGCCTGTTGCAGAGATTTTTTGGCGATGTATGACCAACATCCTCTTTTATTCTCAGCCCATTATTTTCTTCAGCATCTGCTCAGCTGATTAGTTTTAATGAGCAGTAACTCCACTGGTGCATAAGGGAATTAGCAGCTCAGTAGGTAGGGCAAAAGAAAATGAGCAGGAGCAGTAGAAAATGGCTACATGCGGGTGGCCATCTCCAGAACAGGTACCTTTGTATGTACACTAGACATACAAAGTGAGGAAACATTCTGCTGTACACTGCAGCCACTGTGGAACTCTCCTGTACTGAGTAGTGGTTCCCAATGGAAGAGGCTCTTTGAAATACAAAACCACAGGTAGCTACTACAGATAAACAGTGAAAAGTGAAGTTATGTCTTGGAACTGTTGTGTCTCCAGATACACGTTAACCATTGTGAGTTATTTCCCTAAAAAAACCCATGACATGCTGAGCATGATCAGAGGAGGAAGCCTCTATGCTTGGATTCTGAATTTTGCAATTTCCCTCCTCCTTGCACATTTGTCCTGTGTTTTTCCTTGGAAGCATGTTTCCCCCTCCTACCCTGTGCCTGTACATGCAGAAGAGCAGCTTGGTGCTGAGCAGGCAGCGCAATGAACAGAAACAAAAGAGCAGTGGTGTCAGAATCAGGCCCACACATGCTGTTTGCAGGCAATGCCGCCTCCTTCAGCCCCAGGGCTTGTTCCAATTTCCATGCCTGGAACATACAAAACCTTCAGGGCATTGGGTCCCTCGTGGTTAATGAGGTTCCTGTCCTACATCTGTTTATGTTCACATACTCCTGACATTTTCCAAACATTATCATTCAGGTACAACACATACCTCTTCATTGATACTGTCTTTCCATTCATCTCCCTTGGGCCAGAAGGAGCTGGACATTGCAGTGGCTCCTGAGAGCCAGCAGCATGGGCCCTTCCAGTCCAGGAACTATGCATCATGTCATATGGCAGGTTGGATGGGGCTTTGAGAAACCTAGTCTAGTGGAAGGTGTCCCTGCTCATGGCAGGGGGGTTGGAACTGGATGAGCTTTGATGTGCCTTCCAACTCAAACCATTCTGTGACTCTGTGATTAGACCATGCACAGAACTGTGCTGCTAAATTAGTTTCAGGATGTGAATATCAGCATACTGACACTGTCGTGGTTTAAGCCCAGGCCGTAAGTCAGCCACACAGCCCTTTCACTCACCCCTCACCCTTTTCTTCCTCCCCCTCCCCAGAGGGACCCGGAGGAGAATCAAAAGAATGTAACTCCCACGGGTTGAGATAAGAATAACCCAGTAACTAAGGTATAATGCAAAGTCCATGTTGTTGGGTTCCATCTCTTGTAACAGTCTTTCAGAGCAGGAGAGGCTGCGTGCAGTGTTCACACTTGTGAAGCACCTGGGCAATACTGCCCATCACTAAGTCCACCCCTCGATCATGAGTCTATCTGTATGTTGCATCTCTATCCTGATGGCCTGACGTGTCGTGGGCCCACCAGGCTCAAAATAGTTCACCCTCCCCTTCAGCAGTTTCTACAATTTCTCGCTGGGGACTCCATACAGCTGCCTTCCATCTTCGACACTTCCAGTGCACTGGAGGGGTCCAGTGGACCAGACATTCGCCCATACTGTCACACGCACCCTGCCACTCATGACTGTCCAGCCTTGGGGAAAACCTCTTGGTCCTCCTCTATCTTCGTCTAACCCTAGACAAGGCCCAAACTCGACTCTGCTCAGCTCTTGATATCAGATTAAATGGTTGTGGGCAAAATGCACTCTGTATGTGTGCCAACATGGTGATCCCCGTCACAATCATCAGGCAGGTCTCAAGGGTATTTAAAGGCCATTCAAAACCTTCAGAACTTTTGAATGATGTTGCAAACCGTCGGGGGGTGGGGGGTGTGGAGGGGGTGGTGGTGGTGTGTGTGTGTGTGGTGTGGTTGAGAGTATAAGAGAATGTCTCCTTCATAGGTTGACCACCCGAGAAGGAAAAAGAGGTGTGTAATTGCTAAGCACTTCTATTATATACTCCCAAAGTATAAAGGTGGTGACCACAATGGGAGCATAAGCCAAATCGGTTTCATGATCAATGATTCTATTGTATTAAAAGTCATTATCATAAAGAACAATGAGACAAGAACCTTAGCCCAAGCCCCCCACCTGGTAAACACTAATGAAGCAAACACCTCCTGTAAGTAAGGTATGACATGCCAAAACTGTGAGATCATAGAATCATAGAATAGTCAGGATTGGAAAGGACCTCAAGATCATCTAGTTCCAACTCCCCCGCCGTGGGCAGGGACACGCCACACTAAACCATATCACCCAAGGCTTCATCCAACCTGGTCTTGAACACTGCCAGGGATGGAGCATTCACTGGGCAACCCATTCCAGTACCTCACCACCCTAACAGTAAAGAATTTCTTTCTTATATCCAGTCTAAACCTCTGCTGTTTAAGTTTCAACCCGTTACCCCTTGTCCTATCACTACAGTCCCTAATGAATATAACCCCCATTTTCAAGAAGGGGAAAACAGATGACCCGGGGAATTACAGACCAGTCAGTCTCACCTCTATGCCTGGCAAAATCTGGGAGCAGATTCTCTTGGAAGGCATGCTAGGGCACATGAAAAACAACAAGGTGCTTGGTGACAGCCAGCATGGCTTTACTAGGGGAAAATCCTGCCTGACCAATTTGGTGGCCTTCTATGACGGGGCTACAAAAGTGACGGACAGGGGTAGAGCAGTTGACATCATCTACCTGGACTTGTGCAAAGCATTCGACACTGTCCCACATGACATCCTTGTCTCTAAATTGAAGAGTCATCAATTTGATAGGTGGACCACTCAGTGGATAAAGAACTGGCTGGATGGTCGCACGCAAAGAGTTGTGGTCTAGGGTTCAATGTCCGACTGGAGATCAGTAAAGAGTGGTGTCCCTCAGGGATCAGTGTTGGGACCGGTCTTGTTTAATATCTTTGTTGGTGACATGGACAATGGAATTGAGTGTGCCCTCAGCAAGTTTGCCGATGGCATCAAGCTGTGTGGTTCTGTTGATACGCTGGAGGGAAGGAATGCCATTCAGAGGGACCTTGACACACTTGTGAGGTGGGCTGATGCCAACCTCATGAAGTTTAAGCATGCCAAGTGCAAGGTCCTACACCTGGGTGGGAGCAATCCCAAGCACAGCTACAGGTTGGGCAGAGAAGAGATTCAGAGCAGCCCTCCGGAGAAGAGCTTAGGAGTGTTAGTCAATGAGAAAATGAACATGAGCCAGCTTCAGTGTGCACTCACAGCCCAGAAAGCCAACCGTATCCTGGGCTGCATCAAAAGGAGCGTGACCAGCAGGTCGAAGGAGGTGATCCTGCTCCTCTACTCTGCTCTCGTGAGACCTCACTTGGAGTATTGTGTGTAGTTCTGGTGTCCTCAACATAAAAAGGACATGGAACTGTTAGAACAAGTCCAAAGGAGGGCCATGAGGATGATCAGGGGACTGGAGCACCTTCCGTATGAAGACAGGCTGAGAAAGTTGGGGCTGTACAGCCTGGAGAAGAGAAGGCTGCGTGGAGACCTCATAGCAGCCTTCCAATATCTGAAGGGGGCCTACAGGGATGCTGGTGAGGGACTCTTCATTAGGGACTGTAGTGATAGGACAACGGGTAACGGGTTGAAACTTAAACAGCAGAGGTTTAGACTGGATAGAAGGAAGAAATTCTTTACTGTTAGGGTGGTGAGGTACTGGAATGAGTTGCCCAGGGAGGTAGTGAATGCTCCATCCCTGGCAGTGTTCAAGACCAGGTTGGATGAAGCCTTGGGTGATATGGTTTAGTGTGAGGTGTCCCTGCCCATGGCAGGGGAGTTGGAACTAGATGATCTTGAGGTCCTTTCCAATCCTAACTATTCTACGATTCTATGATTCTATGAATAGTCCCTCCCCAGCATCCCTGTAGGCCCCTTCCGATACTGATCAAGAGCAACAACTTTGAAAGCCAATAAATCAGCATTGTGACGAATGACTATTAAACCGAAACAATGAATACTTTTCACAAATACAATTAGACACACTCTGGTCAGTTCTGTCGTTATCTCAACCCTCCGTACCCCATGCTGGGCACCAAAAAAATTGTCGTGGTTTAAGCCCAGGCCATAAGTCAGCCATGCAGCCCTTTCATTCACCCCTCCCCACTTTCTTCCCCCCCTCCTTGGCTCCCAGAGGGATGGGGAGGAGAATCTAAAGAATGTAATTCCCATGGGTTAAGATAAGAGCAGTCCAGTAACTAAGGTATAACACAAACCATTAGTGCTACCAGCAATAGTAATAATGATAAGGGAAATAACAAAGGAAGAGAATACAATACCACCCATTGATACCCAGCATGACCAAGCAGGGAACCAGCCCTTTCAGGTAACTCTCAGTTACATACTGGGCATGAGATCCTGTGGTATGGAATATCTCTTTGGCTAATTAGGGTCAGGTGTCCTGTCTCTGCTTCCTCTCAGCTTCCCCTCCTCCCTGGCAGAGCATGAGAGTCAGAAAGTCCTTGGTCAGTCTAAACATTTGAGCAGTAACTACAAACATCAGTGTTATCAGTGCTGTTACCAGGCCGAAAGTCAAAAAAACAGCACTGCATCAGCTACTAAGAAGGAGAAAAAATACTGCTACTGCTGAACCCAGGACACACTGCAAGATAATTCAGGAAAAGATCACTGTATTGGTGGGTCTGGACAGAGCTTTGGCACAGCCTGGACCGAGCTTTGGCACAGCCTGGACCTAGGACATCACTCTTTTGCAGGTCCTGCTGCAGTGCGTGGAGAGACAAGGGAGTGCTGGATTTAGTCCCAGCTTCCCTCAGCATTCAGTGCTCCTGTGGCAGGATGTGGTCAGAAGTTTCGATAGTCATTTTCTTCATTCAGGAAATGCTGAGCAGTTGGAACCAAAATTTTGCTTGAAAAAAAATAGTGCTTTTTGTGAAAAACTGTGGGTTAGAGGTCAAAATGAGTAGACGATAAATCCAACGTCAGCTCTTCCACAAATTAAGTGTTCTGACCAGTGGACTATTTACTAACTCTTTTAGTGTAATTTTTACTGTCAGAATGTGAAAGATCCCTGTGCCTCTGTGGAAAAGAGAATAAAATTCATAATCTCAAAAAATGCGCCAGACTGTGAAAACCCTTTTCAGTGCAGTTTCGTTTGAATTTAAGAAATTCAGTTTCTCTCCACTACCCACAACTGTCAGATCATTTCATCCTAGTCATTGGTACACTGAAGAGACAAACTGAATGAAAAATTAAAAGGAAGACTATTTTCTGTCTTATTTGTGGACTAAATAATCACTTCTATTATGTGTGCTAAGTACAGATGTTGCAAAATCAGAAGAAAGATAGAATGAATTCAACAGGGGAATAAAACCAGTGACTTGCTATTCACTGCCATCTGCCCCTCATGCTTCAGCCATCACATAGAGGCAGCTGGGCATGCAGAAGGACCTGGTCCAGTTGATTTCTATTTCTCATTCTGGAGCAGAACCAGTGTTACACCTGCTGTGGCCTTCCCACAGCGACCCCTCCATATCTACACACCAGCAGCCATGCCTTCTGATCAGGGCACGCGGTGCTCAGCTTCCCTTGCTCCCGTGCTCTTTTTCTCCTCCCGACAAAGGCAATCTGGGGCATCGTGGCTGGGTTTAATCCTCCCTGACACAGCTGTGGTGGCTCCCAGACTGTGTTTTGCTGGCAGAGAGAAGAAACATGTGATGGGGCATCCAGCCGTGTACACCATGAAAATGCCCTAACTTCATTGATTTTAATGAGGAACCCCTCCAGCCCCTGAAGAACTGGTATTTCCTGGCTCATAATGTGGCTGTATCACCTCCATCCTTGGCAAATTGACCCTGCACGTCCTGCTTACCTTCCCCCTGCCTGCTCTGGAGCTGTGAAACACCTTGTCACAAGCACTGGGCTGGGGGGACAAGGCTTTCAAAGTAAAGAGACAGTAAAGGCAGGCAGGCAGCTTTGCTGCAAGCAAGGAAGGAAGCTCTCCATCACATAAAGTCATTTCCCAAAATGCACAAACCACAAATGCCTACTTTACATCCACAGCAAACAGAGGTGCTGCTTCAGCATGGTGCCTGCTGAGGAGGGAGCACGTAGGGTTACTTTGCATTGTGTTACCTCTGAAAGGCAACACTGAACTATTAAACTTTAATAGCACTAAAAAGGCTGGGGCACGAAACCCTTGATGCACATTCGTAATGGGCAAAGGGAGAAACCTTTCAAGCCAGATTTATTTCTGTGCTCTTGTATAGCTGCTGAAGAGAGACAGGTCTGGGTTGCAAGGCTCCACCGCTCTTCCTTCTGCCCTCTAGTGCCAGATAGGAAAACTAAATGTAAAGAATGAAGAACGCTATTTCCTTCTCTCAGTGCATTAAATAAATAGGAGGAAGAAAGCACTATTTGTAGCTGCACGCTTTGATACTGGTTAAGATAAAACATGCCAGAAACAATAAACTCACAGGGCCACTGTCATACAGGGTTTACAGTGCTGCTTGGGAGCCAGTTGCACCACTGCAAAGGAGCTGGGGACAGGACATGGTGGGATTGCTCCTGCCTTTGAGCTGAACCCAAGCCTGCCAAAAGCGACGAAGACTTCAAACAAGGCAGGTGCTCACTGCTTTGTGCCACAGGCTGGGACAAGTGTATCTCCATAACTACTTAAGGATGGGTCTGTTCCAGTCCCGCTGCTTCCTTTAGATTAAAACCCTCACAAAGCTTGGTGCCAAAATATTTACAGTAGGGAAGCGCCTGCTGTTTAACACTTTGAACTTCATTTAATTCACACTTGTTCTTAATCTCTGCCTCTGAACACCACCTCATCAGGCTGAGTCAGACCTGTTACCCTGACTGCTCTCTTCCCAAAATGTGGTGGGAAAGGCAGCTGAACTGAGGGAGCACTCCCAGTGCTGGCATTTGCTTCTGCATGCTCCTGTACTTGACATCTTCTTGCTCACCAAAGGTGTAAGGGAAAAGCCACACTGCTGTAATTCCAGCAGCTTCTATAAAACAGGAGAGGTGCCACCTGCATGTTCAGCTGCCAAAAGTAGGTGAAAGCTCCAAGACATCCCAAGTACAAACATAAACAGGAAAAGATGTGAAAGGCACATGAAGGTCTGGCTCAGTTTGAGCAACAGGGCTGATTGATACAGCCCAAGGATGATGCTGAGGCCTGGTAAGCCAGTGCATAGGGCTGGAAATCAGTTGCCCCAAGGTGACTACTGCCAAGCAAACCTAATGCAGACTAACATGGCTGAGCAAGCTTGGCCATCAAAGGGACAAGAGGCTCGCAGGAGGACAGGCAGCACTCCCTGATTCACAGAGCAGTATTGTCTTGGCCTCAACTCGCATCAGGCTGCAGTTTTGAAGCTCTAATGTCCTTCTGACACTCGAGGCAACACACCAGTTAAGGATTCCTGACCATTTGCTCACTTATCCCTCTGAAAAGGCACTGCCCGGGGATGTGTGAATTGCTCCTCCTTGCTTCTCTTCCATACCCCAATAGTTTTCTCCTGCCTTCCCCTCCTACCGCTTTGCCTTCCACCTGGACCAGCAAGATGAGACCCTGACTCATGACATCCAGCCCAGGGGCCTGGCTGCCACTGCTGGCTCCCTTAGAATTGTCACAGGCACCAACAGCACCTAAAAAGTACCGTGTTCTTCCAGTTTTTTCCCATCTTCTCCCTTTTCCTCCTCTGTGCACATTTTGCAGTCACAGAGGAAGCAATTAGGAGTGACCAGAACCAAGTCTTCCCTCTTGTCTTTGTTGCTTGACAAAACAAGAGCTTTAAGCCACATCCTCCCTTTGAAAAACCAAGTCGTGATTATGTTCACTTTGCTTAATTACTCAATTTCAATTTCAAAATGCTTATTCTTGGTTTTGATCTATTTCTCTTGTGTATCCTAATCAGGATGTTTTGAAACCTTGGCATGAATTTTTCAGTACATTACCCTCTCGACTCCAAGCCCTGCAAGGTGAAGAGCTGTTTGGTGTCACACAGTGAGAAGTTCAGGTTCAAGTCTCCTTCTTTTGGCCTGTTCATTTGTTCAGTTAGTTCCTCACATCCTCCTACAAACAGGAACTCCTGCCTGCATGGGGCACAGGCAGTGCAAGGTGCCAGAGGAGCTCTCAGGGAAGCCACTGCCACTTAGGGGTGCCCATGGGCACACTAAAACAGTGATCCACAGGGGTCTGCAGGAGATGACATGGCAGTGCAGCTGCAGCTACAATACAAGGAGTTGGGTATGATGCTGCTAGCGGAGAAAAGATTCCAGGACAAACACCCAGTTTAGTCAAGGGTCTGCTGGGGTCTATCCTCTGATATCAATAGGGATTTCAGAACACTCATTTTGTGTCCTTATTTCTTCTGCTCCCTGCTGTTCTCCAGGCTTTACAGTCTGACATACATTCTGTGGGAAGAAACTGTGAAATATGGGGACTTCCTGTGGCAACTGCTTCTGCAGGCTGGTATGCTTCAGGGAAGTTATTGATGCCTTTGAATACTGGCCCCCACAAGCTGTGCTGTAAGCGCAGTACATGCTCATTGTACCTTTTTTTCCAGCTACTTGGGAAGCCCCAGCCTTCTGTTACAGTAACAGGTTGTGGAAATAGTCACAGCAGAATGCCAAGACCTGAACTCACCCAAAAGCATAGAACAGGCAAGGTATGGGCAGTGGCTCTCTGAACACTGTGAAACATGGAGGGAAAAAAATGGAATAGGCATAGAAAAGGCTTCTTGTACAAGCAAGCTTGGGTGGAAAAGCTGAGGAAGAACATTTCCGAGGTTCATCTTTGGCTGTCAAAAGAGTTGTCTGAAGTCAAAGCTTACCTTCACTTCAGTTACTCCTCAATGTAGGAAAGCGTTACATGCTTTTTGTGAATAGACAGGGTAGCATCATAGTATATGAGCTTTCTGAATGCAATTTTATCTTCTTTATGGAAAAAGTTCTCAGGGTGGTTGGACAACTCTCAGGCCACATAAAGAGTAATACATGTAGTCACACATGTGCGTTCCTTAACATTTGCACCCAGCTAAGAACACTAGAGGTGTGGTTTGGGCAATGTGCTGCTGCCTTTGCCGGGAATGGCAATGGGCACAAGAGCACACTGGACAATGTTGAGGGTTAAGTCACCCTGTTCTCTGTCCCATGAGATGTGGTCCCAACTCCACCAGTGTTGTGCCATATGCAAGACAGCCTGCCCACACTCACCCCAGCTCAGCACTGCCTGTTCCCATCCATCATTAATCTGCTCGGCCAAACAAGTGCCACAGCAGCCAGAAGTAGTTTTCTATCTGAGGCTGATGTCATTTTCCTCAGCAAGTTGGTATTTCTAATGCTATCTTAACCTGAAAAAGTGTTAAAATCTCTGACCTGTTACCAGTTAAATCCTCAGCCTGGAGAAAAGATGCAGGAGGAACCATATAGGTATAAATCAAGAGCTAGCCACAACTCCATAGGCAGGTGATGAGGATCTCAGCAGCAGGTCCCACTGAACAGCTGATGGTCTCACTGATAGCACAAACAACTCAGCCCAAAAGCAGCCTCTTCCCAGGCCAGCCTGCCCTAGTCAACACCCACAGCCAATGGGGCTGATGCACTAGATCTATCATTGAAGTGCAAGCATTGAAGTGAGAGCAAGGGAGAAAAGGAGACACTGGTGCACATGCTTTTCTTACAGTGATAGCATGTATTCTTACAGCAACATTGTGCTCCTGGGTTTTATTTTCTGTTTTGCTCTCCTTTGTGCCTCATGTTTGTATTTGCAGGAACCACCTTACAGTTACTATGTGTAAATAAATCACCTATCCAAGTGCTGCTTCCTGCCAAATTCCTTCAAGCACCTTGTCATGCCCTTCACTGCTGCACCCCATGATGGGGTGCTTCAGTGTGCTGCCAGTTAGAGATACACAGCAGGGACTGGACTGCCAGAGCCCATGTTAGCACATGCTGAAACATTGAGTGGAAAGTACAGAAGGAACCCAAAATGGAGATAGCCACCTTACAGTGGTACTGTCCTTGGTCAGGCCCTGCCTGGGGTGCCCTCCTGCCTGAGCGAGCCTGCAGGCTAGAGCTGGGGCAGGCACACAGCTGAGATGTTCCCTTTGTCCAGCACAGTTCTGTGACCTGTGCCAGATGTTTGAACTAAACCCACCCTACAGTTCACGGTGCAGATCTAGGATGAGGCCAAATCTCTGCTTCCCAGCTTAGCACCCAGAGGAGCTGTTTGCCAGGGGTGCCCTAGCCCCTGAAATTGCAGCAGCAAGTGACAGCTCCATGGTTCCTGTATGTCCTCTGCTGTGCAGAAACATCTGATCCACATAGCCTGGTCCCCAGTGACTCAGATGCTTCCGAGCAGTAGAGTGCATCAGCTGCGCAGCACAGCACTGACAGACATGCCAGGGAGAGGAACAGCCGGGGAGAGCCGAGGCACAGCCAGAGGCTCCCGACGTGAGACAGCTTATTTTTAGAGTGCTATAGCAGTGAGGATATGGCAGGAGCCTCTTCCCTCCCGTCACTCTGACGCCATCACCCACCACCCACATGCCCACTAAGTGGGTTATCAGAACCCATCAGGCTGTTGGGGAGAGGGGAAGAAGACATAAAGGTCACTTCTCTCCCCGTGCCAATAGACAGCAGCATGCATTCAGTGCTGTGGTATCTGTTAATGGACTTTGGTTTAAAGTGCTGAAGGTGGCTTGTGCAAAATGTCCTCTTCCTGCTTCTCAGAGCTCCAGGACCAGCTGTAGGTCACTATCCTCCCAAATCCATGACATATCCCACAGCTACAGCACTTAGAGAGGGCTTTCCTCTGTCTCAGCTGATAAACTATGTTCCGTATCCCTGATCTTCCCCTGACCTGTCATTATCCTTTCCTCTCTGCTAGACATTGCTAAAATCACTGTGATCCCAGCTACCATCCCTCTTCTCAGCTGCCTTCTGTCAATTTTAATTTTCCCATCTGACAAAAAAGTCACACTTGCCTGAGATGTTTATATGTCCTTTGTGCCACAGTATTTAATGGGACTCAAGCGATGTTGTTACCCTCATCTAACACAGGGAAGCAGTGCAAACTCCCCAGCCTCATAGCAGTGAGAGACAAACAACATGCTTAACACAGCAGAGACCATCCCAGTCCTTCATACCTCAGGGTCACACTTTTCCTTCCTTTCCCACTTTTCCTTCAGTTCGTATCCAGTCACTGGTCCACAGACCTCACTCCTCGCAGTCCCCATCCTGCATGTCCTTCCAGCAGAGAGTTTCAGACCATTCTGTTACAATTTTCTCACACATTTTCCTTCCTCCAACTTGCTTTTAAAATCCCTGGCACCAGCCAGGCTTTTGGTGAAGCAGCACATCTCTGCTCTTCATCTGCCTGACCATCTGCTTGAGAGAGCATGGGGCAAGGCGTGTTTCTGCAGAGATTTGTAGACTGAAGGCCAGAATGAACCAGGATGAGCTAGGTCAGCTGCATAATAAATGCCATAGACAGCCAGGCAGCAGGTCCCACAGCAAGTCCATCATCTTTGTACTATCAAAATGTATAACTTTACAGGGAGAGGACAGCTAAGGTTTCCAAATCTTAATGGCCACATACGTGAAGACTGTGAAGTCTTGGGAGAGCAGTAGTTGCTCAGTACATATTCATAGACAGCTAGCATTTTAAGCTATATAGATCATGTATATAAGCCCATAAAACATGTTAAAATTCCTAAATGTCTCATTCCAGCAAATAATACCCATCTCCTCAGGGAGAGGTACAACATCCAGGTATCCATGCTGTGCATAAACCCAAAGCAGTGTAACAGAAACCATCTACTCAAGCCAGCCCAAACACTGCTGGGAGAAGCCCTAGCACCATTCATGACAGCAGGAGCAAATGCCACCTTGCCCTGCACCCCATGGCTCACAAGCCCTTCAAGCTCCATTATTAAGGTTACCCCCGAGAGTACTCTGCAGCTACCTATCCTGAGCAGCTGTACACCCACTAGCACAGATCCAGCTTTGCTTCCAGTCACCAAAAAGCTGCCATTTCAGCTCACCTAACCTGGAAACATATCACCATTCCTTAGCCTCAGGTGACTGAAAAACCTGAAAAACCTCAAGCTAGATGGAAGTCTGCTATATGCTCTGTTCCCACCCAAGGAGTACATGACAACAGGGGTATTTGCTCAGCCCTAGCTCTACTTAGGTGTCCTGCATATCTTCATTTTAATCTTGAATTCCAGTAACACTGCCAGATGGATGCAGGAAAGACTAAAGTCTCTTCATCCCACAGCTGTAACCAATAGACTCGTATTTGGCCCCAGCAATAAGCTAGGTCTTACCAGCTCAAGTCAGATCTCACTGCAAGTCTTCTTGAAAGCCCAGTTATAGCCCAAAATCACTAAAAGTAACATTAGCCTGGAGAGGTCTGGAACTTCCCTCCTCAACATCAGAAACACCTAAACTGAAACCCAGCAGCACAGGTCTAACCTCTACTCCAGAGCCTGAGCTGGGGTTGGAGGGGGTGATTTAATGAGCCAGTTGTCTCCCTGAATTAAGGGCAAGAAAATATAATAGATGCAAACTCATTTTAAAAGTGCATGAAAGTATTCATTCTCCTTGCAGTTGTAAATACAACCTTTTATTGAAAGAATTGGTGCTTTCTTTTGAAAACATCACTAATGTTTCCTCAGCACAAGCCGAATCTCTGTAACAAATACAGTGTGATAAATGGTGTTTGGTTGGATATCTGCACATGAGAAGATGCTGCAGGCATCTCTGTGAAGTGTTTTTTGTATCACTAAAGACAAATGGCTTCAGCATCTCTCTGGGTAAAAGCTGACATCTTGCAGATAGTTCACTTGGGCCTCCCACAGAGAAGAACATTCAGAAGCAACACGTAATGCTCTCCACTGCAAGCTGGTGGGAGAAGGCTGGTGTGCCAGGCTGCTATGCAATTTATGTCCAAGAATGTTCTTGTAATTAGACAATCTCTTAAATACTGTGGAATATATAAAAGGATCCTACAAATCTTTATCTGCAGGTTTCTTGTTTAGTAAAAAGACACATTGCCCATGGTCAAAGAGAATTGACTTTGATCATTTAGTATTTAATACCATATTTTAGTAATTTGAAGAATCAATATACTCTAAAGAGCATGGTAATTTACTAGCTCTGGCAAGTACCTTCCTTTAAGGACAAACATAAGTAAAGTAGCGATTGATTGTTGACTTAATTGATTTAGCAACACTGATGGGTATTTCTCTTGAAAGATACTCTTTTTAAAGAATACTGCTTTCCTTCTTCTCTGTACCTTTGGGCTTAGACTCTCAGTTACCACAGGGAACAGGCAATGTGCAGTAACTTGACCCTGTGCGTGCTCTGTCTCTATCAAACATGAGCTATTCGAGTTAGCTCAGCCCTCTTTTCCTGCAGTCTTAGACCAGTGTCAAGAGCAAGAAACAGCAGATGCATTCAGATTATTTCCTTTGAATAGAGCAGCTGAGCCACATCCAAGCGACTAAGTTCAGATAAATTGAGTCATCAGATGCCCACTTAAAACAAATCAGTTTAGAATGGCTATGCTGCATTTGTCAGTGGTTTAATGCACTGGAAGCATATTTAGAAGACAGGGCTAATTTCCTAGTCCTTGAAGAACAACACTGAGAGAGCCACTGCTCCATCTAGTAAAGTATTCTCAGATGCAGCCAGAAAGGCATTTGAAGCATTAGTTTACTATGACATGCCTTTGACTAAGAGACACTCTTAAGGTTAAAGAGATATGGTCTTTAGTTTTTATAACACATACAGCTGGAATAAGTGCCAAAACACTGAAGAAATCATAAACCACTTCGTACGAGTTCTCTGCTTCTTCTCTTTGACCAGATTAAACAGCAGCTGAAATGCAAACCAGCACTACTGCTGCATTATTTTCTATAGACCAGAATTTTAAACTCCAACAGGGAATAATCTTCAATGTCAGCAAAGCATCTCACTTGAGCCAGCTCTGCCATTTACACCAACGGCAGGGATGGGGTGGTGGAGCAGCAGTCAGCATCACCAGCCAGCCTGTGCAACCTCCCTCCATCACTGGCTACAAAAATCCTACTTGCAGCAAGAGGAGCAAAAGCTTTATTCTTCAAGACTAATGTTTTTCAGCCCTTCCCTGTCTATTCTTTCCTGTCCCCCCTGCTCAGACCTGGTTCAGGCTCCTTTCCTGTGTCCGAAAGGAGCAGGGAAAAGAGCCAGGGTGGCTGGCTGATGGGGGTTTGGAAAGGAGGCTGGGAGCAGGATAAGAACAGGACAATACTGGACTAGACTGCTTAGGAAGATAATTTCCACTGTAGAAACACAATAAATGGACCAAATAATCTGTCTGCCACGGAGAGAACAAAAGTGAGGTAATAGCAATTTCCTGAATGCCCTTCCAGACTTTTTTCCTCTATTACCCTGAGGCAGCAATCCATACTTCCAAAAATTTACAGTCTTATAATAGCAGACACAGGCTACAAGAAAAAAAAAACCAAACAAGTACTCTTCAACTCCGAGAGGTGGTGATTGGGGTTATAAGCAGCCACTGTGACTCACTTCAGACTTTGTCAAGTGCTACATAACCTCTTAAAAGAAGTGGACTTCAGAAATTTTCTAAGTCTCCAGTTATGCAAAGGCAAAAGGCAACTAGAATTATTCTCCGTGGTGTGGAAAAGCGCTGGAAGGTAGACTGCTGCTGAAGGACTGGGTCCAGTTTTATGCCCTTGATAAAAGAGAAGCACTAGCAAACTGGCAGCAGCTCAGAGGAGATACCCAAGGTGCCTGGGACTGGAGCACTCACCCTGGGCAGATGGGCTGGGGAAGCTGGGCTTAGTCAGCCTAGAGATGGGATGGCTTTGGGGAAACTTACCTGCAGTCCCCATACCTATGGGAAGCCACCAAGGAAACAGAACTAGATTCTGTACAGCAAGGCAGAGGGAGGATGAGAGTGAACAGGCAGACAGGTTCAAAGAAAAACTCCTTCCCTGTAAGGACAGTCAAACATCAGAGCAGATTGTCCAGACAGGTTGTTTCCAGCCTTGGAGGTTTCCAAGACCCAACTGATCCTCCTTTGAGAAAAATGGATCAAAGGCCTCATGGGATCCCTTCAGACCAGAAGTTTTTACCAAATCTGCATCTAGAAAAAGATTTAACAGCAAATCCAAAAACATGCTACGATTGCAGCGACTTCCAAAGAAAGACACAGGAAGTGCACTATGTACTTTTACATTAATAAAAAACTGTATCATTTGTCCATTTTCATGTATGAAATTGAGTTCACAGATAAGGACATCCAGCTACAGGTATCTACCCAAGGTGTGTATGTGTATGTTCTCATATTTCAGTGGAGCTGAAGGGCTACCCAAGCTGATCAAGATGCAGGGCCAGAATTCAGCCAATCAAGATGCAGATGAACAGCTCTCCAGGCTCCATTGCCTATTGATCCCATATCCACAGACTAAGCAGACAATTCAATTTACGTACATCTGCAAGCTGAGTCCCAACCACTGCCTTGTAGTTTATAACTTAATTTCTGTGTATTATATACACATCCAGTGTTTTTATGCTGTATTAGCAGACAACAGCTCCCATTTAACTGCTTACAATGCAATTCTAGTGTCATTTCCCTGGGAGTTTTTACCATGCTGAGGTCAGTCTGACTTGGCAGCTGCAGATAAGGGATGGGAAGACAGTGTAATGAGTAGAGGTGACAAAAGTTTTTATCCATCTCAGTGGAGAGGGGTCTTGCACTCACGGTGCTTGTGTCTCCACGGAGCTTGAGAAGCCCCTATGAACTAAGCCTGCCATTCTCTTCCTGGGGCAAAACACATTGTTTCCCCAGCACTCTGCTTGGTTTCTGTTTACTAGACAGTACCATTTATTTATTTTTAAGCCACCAGTTCTCAACAGAACCTGAATCCAGCCAGAAAATATCTGGATGTGCCTGGAAATATTGCCAAAAACCTGAAGGTGCTTGTGGAGCACACCACTAGTGCTGCTGAATCACCAAGATTGCCCAAAGCCTGAGGGCCCACAGACAAACGTTCCCTGACTCAGGACATGCTTGGAGAACCTGGAAGGCACAGGGAGATCCCCAACTGCATGCAAGCATCACATTGCACTAGCAAGACTCTTATGACTGCTTTATTCAATAGTGACAGTGGCAGGTCCTGTGTGCTGTCATAAACCACTAGAATCTTGAGTCAGTCCTCAGCCCTACCTACCCAGGGCATTGCTTTGTGCCACCTTTGTTCCTAGGGGCGCAAAGGTGGCAAATGTAGCAAAATGGCCAACAGTCAGAATTGGACTAGCTACTCAAGTAACTCACCCTCCATTTTGGCCTGCAAGTGGAACAGCTACATGGAACCTGAAGAAATATTGTTGGAGTGTCAACATTTCCTGTAGAAATTTAAGTTTTTGTTCATATATGGTCATTCAGTTTAGATGTGTTGAAATAAGATATTTGAAGGTATGTTCTTTGCAAGATTTCATCATAATACACTTGTTGATGGTCTTCATGGGAACAGGTAATTCAAACAAAAAATTAAACCCCTTGAGAAAATCTCTCCAGTTAATTGGTCACTTCAGTGTCTACTGCCTCAATCAATAGGTCTCTCCAGTGCTTATTTGCCATAGCTTTAAGGCAGGCACCTTACCCCAGTACCATCACCAGTCACACTAGAGAAGGGAGCTAGCATTTCCCAGTATACAGGAAGGACAGATTCAAGCAAACACAGAAATTAAGAAGCTGGTATCAAAAACCATAAAGCCAAGCAACAGCTACACCTATCCAAGGAGCACCCTATTTTGAATTTATTGTATATAGTTTGTGAACCTAGAGCCTAAGAACCGACACATATCAAGATAACCCTCTGAGTACCAAGGTTGCTTTGGCAAATGAGACAAAAAAACAAAACCCAAAACCTCAGCAAACTGAAATGTTTCAAAATGCTGAGCCTGTTGTATTTCTGAAACTGAACAATTTTTAGGAGCAGGAATCAACAGCTGCCATCTTCCACAGGTGACACACTCTCAAGAATGAAAGCACTGAATCACTAGAACAGAGAATGTATCAAGTGAGGGGAAATGAAAAACAACATCATAGACCTATTTCTAAAGGGAAACAAGACAGAAATCACACTCCTTGCAGAGGACTGAGAGACTGTGTAGGCAAGGCCAGCCACAGACACCGCAGGGCCTATTTAACTGCCCATCTCTAACCCTCTGCTCCCACCACACAGCAGGTCCTGCCATCCAGCTGCACCAGCAAGGCTGGCTGGTGGGAGCCCTAGCCACTGCAGCACACGGAGCTGCTTTGCTGCATGTCTTAAGCTCAAGCTTAAGCTGAAATCAAAGACAAAAAAGCAAGAGCAAGGAATGTTTCTTGTATGTGCTACAGCCTATGAACTGTAGTTCCTGGAGAACACTCACAGCCTCAGAAATGAGACTGCTCGATAGGCCATACCTGCTGAACCTCACTGACTCACTCTGTGGCTGAGCTGACATCTCAAGCTGCATGCACAGCATACATATGGCTTTGGCTCCAGTTTCGGAAGACATCAGACACATTTCATTAGGTATCAATAATTCCACCCATGTAGATTTCATACATCTGTCCAGCTTTGGTACATTTTACAACTCTAAATTCATCTGCTTATCCCTCCTTCCTCAGAGCACCCTTAGTTATGGTAGATTTACTACTCTTGCAGACACCATCTGCCTACAGTAAATGGGATGTAAAGCTATCAGACTGCAGGATGCTTTCCATACCATATGCGCGTAACACAAGCACACAGAGCAATTTGCTCTTCAAACCGTAGGAGAGATTAGGGGTGATTTTCTCTCAGACTCCGTTCCCCCAGCACATGAACGTTTTGCCCTCCATTTTGCAAAACAGTGAACTGCTCCCAAGCCATTTGTGACAAGACATGCACAGACTTCTAGTAATCTATCACCATACAAAGATTCAGGACATTTACAGCTCATACATAAGAATACTCAAGAAGACTAAAGCAAAACCCAGACCCTTTCCCTTCCCTTTTCCCCACTGTGGAAATAAGGCTTGAAAACGACCAAGTGCAATGGGCCGAGCCATGTTCACCTGAGCAAGCAAAGCTACATTTAAGGCAGTTTTTTCTTTACCTTCCATTTGTCATAAGCTAGTTGTCCCAATACTCAGTTAGCTTCAGCCCAAGGCATGAACACACCAGTCTCCTCAGGGCACCGACTGCTCATTCCTGTCCCCTCCGCCATCTTGCCGATGGTGCAGCAGCTCTGACCTATGCCAGCGGGGGCCTGACGGTGCCGGAGCCGACAGGAGGGACAGAGCACAGCTCAGGCCAGCCTCTTCACCGCATTGCTGACAGTTCTGTAATGGTATTCCATGTGTCACCTCAACAGGAGCAAACGTCTACTTATCAACTTCAGTTGAACGTGGAATTATATGAGAGATGGATATCCAAGTGGATGTAACTGAGCTACTGTAACTGGATGGCACCGGGGTGCTCTAGTGCCGCACAGCTTATTCTCCCGAAAGCAGAGATGACGGGGACAATGTCACTCACGCCTGTAAACCAGCAACATTTGAAATTCAGTCACTTCCCTGATGTGTTTGCACTCGTAAGTCTGGTCATGAAAAATCAATGTGTTTGAATTTCCACAGGTTTGTGAAATAAAAGCATTAGAAAACTTAAAACTGTGTAAAATCTTTTTCTAAAGAAGCTTTAAGATCAAAAGGAACGAGTCACACTTTCTGGACAGTAAGTAATCTCTGGATACTCAATTGCATATAACCTGACCAGAAGCTTATGGAAGAAACCTGAGGAATAATATTGCAATACTTCCCAAGATGGTTATAAAGACCAGTAATTGTTAGTACTTTGTGCTTACATCCATGGTTAAACTTGGTCAGCTGCAGCTGAATAAGAAACAAATCTAAAAAAGGAAAAACGTTTTAAAGTATTTCCACAATAAATCTTTTACTCAGAGGGAGGATATCCCAGAAGCTCTTCTTTCCTTAGAGGCATGACCAGGATAATCTCCAAAACCAGCCAAAGCCAAAAATAATCCCAGGACATCTCTGGATTCAAGAGCCATGCAACCAAAGCTCTAACCCAAACATTAAACCCCACATTTAAAGCCAAGCCAACACCCTTTCTAATAATTTGAGGAATCCACCAATGAAGATTATAACCTCTAATAAACAATGCATGACACCAGCTTTTTGGTTTAGAAAAGTTAACTATAGTTACCTATGAGATAGATACTACTGCCTTTGCAGTTACGAGTACAGGTGTTCCTGTTGCTGCTGCATAGCCTTAGGTGACGGTTACAACAGCTGTGCTGAACAGTAAAGCAAGCAAAGATTTTTGTTTTCCCAAAATCAGAAATATATCATTTCCAAAAATGGGAGCAAAAGACAAAAGGTAGTGAAAAATACTGCTGAAGAAAGGTTTAATTAAAAAAAATCAGGAATTCAACAGTGCCTAAATCTTTATTTTTCTTAACCTACATATTTTTTCAAATTAGACAGTTTTACATTTTATGACACAAAAGGAAACTTAAATTACTGATAGTTTACATGTAAGCTTGATTCCAGTCTTAATGGAAGAAGAACAAAAACAAAAACCCTCAAGAAGGCTCCCATATTACACTTCTATTCCATGAATTGGCAGCTGTTAGGTCTCCTTAGAAGTCTTCGATTGTCTGCTGCTATTAGTGTAATAGGTTACAAAGCACAGAAGAATCCCTAACTGTAGCTAGCTGGAGGAGATACAGAGATAGGTATGCACCATTACAGTCAGCTGTTGCTCCTGATATGCTGCACCACGCTCAAACAAGGGCCTCTCTATGCCAACTGCTCGAGCCCATGAAGGATAATGCAGCAACGTAAAAAATTTGCCACCGTTCACAGCTTTCTAAGTGGCAAACAACAGCGTCGTGGTGGGGGACTGATCTGAAACATTAAGTTTTAAAAGCAACCTTTGTTTTTTTGGTTCTATAATTACTGGAAGAGGAGTCTCAGACCCCATTCTGACTTGTTTTCAAAACTAAAAAAGCATCATCACACACTCCTAACAAGGTAAAATGCCAATTTTAATTCCTGTATCCCTGTACCTTGAACTCAGCTACTGCTTTTGGGAGGTTTTGCATTTTAAAAGCCACATTTTAATCTCTGTGTATTGTAGCAACAGTCTGCATACAACTTCACAACTCTACTCCAGAAACTCCATTTTGTCATTGAGCGGAAAACCCCCAAAATCTCAAAGTAAAATGCAGTACGGATAAGTTGTATATTACACAGCTATTTGGTGTGTCACTTTTTTCTTTTAAAAAAGCTATAAAAACCACATCAGAGGAAGGTTTAAACTTTCGATGCAACAGACTGTTGCTGGGCAAGCAATAATTACAGTGTATTGACCTAGCACAAATGGCAGCAGAATACATTAGAACAGTACAACACATCCCCCTGGTCTCCATATATCACCGTAGGTACCAGTTGAGCATCATGACTAGCTGTACACAGTCTCTGTAAGGAACCACTTGCAATTGTTTGCAGCTGATAAGCCTTTCACTTGCAGCAGACAAACAAAATGAACCATACAGCTGGCCTAAACCATACACAAATCTAGCCACCACTTCCACTGCCACTGGGGAAAGGAGAAACATGTTAAAAATCCAATGACAGAACTAGCTGAGCGGTTTTGGTGATGTTGTCAGAGTTCTATCTCCTCCCATAGCATTGACTCTTTTTAAACAAGAACAATCAACAGATTCCAGCATGCCCTATTCTGCAGCATACAACAGGCTGGATTTTAAAGGTCAACTAGTTACCAATTGATACTTGTAATAGGAAATTTATCAGGAGTCAACTTCTATAGTTATTTTACAGTTCTATGAATCATACATTAAGGAAAGCACTGATACTCTTGAAAGCAGACAAGTAGGCTTCAGTGTATATTTTTCTAGCAGTCTAAAGTTTTTTCCCCAATTAAATGTGTTTTTATTAATGACAAAAAAATTACATTTTGACTGCTGAAATTTACTATTTACATCGCAGAACACTTCTCAATTGGTTAAATCACTTGTTTCTATAGGGACTTAGGAAAACATTTGAGGGCTTTCAAATAAGACTTTCATTCCATTTCCCTTTTGCAGTGAAGAGGCAGAGTCAGTTCAGCACACCAGAATAAAATAAGAAAAAGAAAAAACAACAAATTAAAGTAATATTCAAACCACAACATTTAGTTTATCTACATCCAGCTCAACAGCAACATTTATAATATCAATAATTTTTATCAGATTTTTTCTTTAGGGTACCTTTTTATATGTTCTGATTATTTACAACTGTACAAGCAAAGCACACACTTCCAAGTGCACATATTTAATACAGTATTGACTATTTGCATTTACAGGTTTTTCAACAATCTGAAAAAGATCAACTGTTTAAGATCTTTAAGGTATATTACAAAAACTGCTGCTAGTTCCTGTACTACAGTATGTTTACCCAGTAAGACCAGTGACAATAGATACATACTGTAACTGAGTAATTCTGTATTCCACTCACGCTAACCCTCCACGGGGTCAGACCTCATTAACTCTAAGCTGTCTTGTACAAAAGTTAAGGCAAAGTCATTTTCAAGTTTAAATAAAATTCAAGTCTTTAAATATTGGATGGAAATAATTCTTTAAAAAAAAATCAGTTGTTTAAATAAACACTTTTGTGGAATAAACTGTACTGTCATAGTCAGCAGGAATGAGTTTTGTCTGAACTTCCTGCAGTTTAAACACTTAAAGAAAAATTTTAGGCATTTTAAAACAAAAATAATTTATATTCAACTTTATTAGAAACTTGCTAATTTAGTGCATCCTTGTCCTTCAGAAAGCGCATCACTTCTAAAGTAAATAAGTGAGAAACCTCATCCCAGAGGTAAACATCAGGGATCTCTTCCTCCACCACACAAAACAAACACCATTATCTCACGTCTTGAAAAATTTAAAGCCATATGCCAATGCTTGTAGTTACAGGAAGATGCCAACACAAGGCTGACTACGATATGAACTCTTTCAAAGAGCACTTGGGGCAGAGGTTAAAAAAAAGCCTACACAGAGCACAGGGGTAACCAGAATATACAGCGCTGACTCAGTTAACTCCCTTACAAGCACAGGGAAGCTATGGTTATCACAAGAAGGCTACAGGGCTTTCTCCTGATAACATCCACTAACAGGCTTCACCACCATAGAAGCTCAGACTTAATTCTTTCTATTCACAATGTGCTTTGTATTTGCAAATTATAACATCAGTTTTTCTCTGGAGTGAGAAGATGGTTACTTGCTTGCAGTAAGTCACAAAAGGAAATATTTTAGAAAGACTGCTATGGTGCTCCGTAGGATTCATTTTGTGTGTGCAAAACATCAAAAAAAGAGTCAATTCTTAAAAATGCTAGAAACAACTCTCATTGAACCTAAAAGTGCAAGTTCGTTTGCTGACACTTAGTACAGCAGCCCAATAAAAAGAAAAAAAGTCTTCAAGGTCACATACCAGTTTGGAAAATGTATCTACTTCCTTGTACTCTACAACGCTAGCTGCCGTTATCAGTCGTTTGGACACTTTAAGATATGTACTTGCAGACCAGTTTATTAAAAATATTGCAGCAGCACATTCTGCTTAACAGTTTAGAAAAAACTTACTATACAGAGCTTGCACTCACACAGCCACAAGGCTTAATAAAAAGTTGATTTTCATTAAGACAAATATTTTACATCTTGAAAGGAAATAATCACACTAAGCTTCACCTCCAATTAAGCACCAACCTAAATGTAAGGTTCAGAACAACTATCCAGAACTATCCAGAAAAATAGAATGTTTGTTCAAGAGGGGAAAAAGTATTTCACAGAAAAATAACTTGCAGGCATTGTTATATGCCTACTATCACTGCAAGCTCCTAACCAGCAACTCATTCTCAGGTATCTTAGTGGGAACATGGGTTTAATTTGTGGGAAGCAGACCTCTTTTCAAATCCCCCAGGTGTTAAGTTTCACTGAGGAGATTTTGGAGGGGTACTCTGTTCTTTGTTTAAGCGTTTGCCAACAGCTGGAGGGGACGATCTGCGTCCTGACTGTCTCCTCTGGTCTTTGGGTTGTCCAGGATGTGACTTTGCAGGAGGAGGTTCTCTGTTTTTCTCTATTGTTTCTGTGGGCTTTCTTTCTTCTTTCCCACATGCTACAGTGTTTGGCTTCTGGTCTTTCTGGGGTTGCAACGTAGGAGGATCCTTTGTTGTTCTCTGGCAAATTTCTGCATAACTAGGTTTTCGAAGTTCCTGCGAAATCAAAAGCAAACAGGATAGCAGAGTTAAGGATCCTGAGAAAATGTAATTTACTTCCATGAGCAAAAAAATAAAGTCTTTGTCCCCAAAGACCGCCGCACTAAAACACACAGATGAGGGCTTGAGTATAATGTTTACAGAAGCTATGCAGACAATAAGGTTCAAGGTAAAATGCAAACCAGTATGCCAGAAAAAGGGGATTCTGTGATAATGACAAAATACTTCTGATTCAAGCAAACTCTAAAAAAGCTCAAAGATGATGAATACTCTGTTTGAAATATTAACATATTTATTAGTACTTCTAACTTCATTCTACCAAGAAGAGAATGCAGGTAAAACTCCATGATTCACCAAGTTATCTTGAACATTTTTGTGCTGTTAATTTCATAATTGTGTCATGAAAGTAATCATGAGGCCACCAAAACTCACATTTAAGGATGCTGGGCTCACATGATTAAGCAACACTGGGTAGCAATGTAAGCAATTTTCTGTTAAATGCATCAAACTGGATCATTAAGAGAAAGTGAAGTAATAAGGTCACTTACTGTGGCAGCCCCATTGACTTGTACCGATTTACATGCAGTACTGAGTGTGGAAGAAGAAAGCCTTTCTGTGCTCTGTGTCTCTTTCTGCGGTTTATCCACAACCTTGCAGTCCCTGTAAGCATCCAGCAGGAAGCAAGGCTCATGAAAAGTGAAACTTCAGGACAGATGAATTATCTAATAATGGGTCTAAAACAGTATCCAAGTATGACTATAAAAAGTTATAGCTATAATTTGCCTAGCAAATTGTGACTAGCATTACATTTGAAAATGCTATCAAATATTAAAAGAGATATTCCTGTGGAACTTGACACTACCTGTAATTTGTGACATTCTGATACCATTTGGTTATTCAGTTATCTTGATTTCATTACTCATACATCTCAATTTTATTTGCATGTGCCAAATAAAGTCTTACTGAAAATTTTCTTTAGTATATATACAATGGTTCTGCCCACAGGATTGTGTGTTTGCTCTCTATACTTCACTGCTATCTACATACAAGGTAGTAAGGTATTCATTAAACTTAAATACTTGCAGAGACTAAAACACAACTCTAAGCTTCTGCCTGCTGCATGACTATTATAACTGAACCACTGTTAAGATGTTGTTCAGAAACTAAGCTTTATTGCCTTTACTACAATACACAATATTAATTCATTCACTGATTAAGATTTTAATAGCTGTGTACAGTGTTCCATCTAGCCATCTGAAGAAAGAAAATGCAAATGTGATTCAAAGCAGAATAATTATAGCCATGTAATTAAGTGCTTACTCAGAAGACTGGGGTGGCGAAGGAGACCTTTCAAACGTCCTGGGCAATGTAGAAGAAACTGGCAACACGGGCTCTCGAGGAATTCCCGACGGAATAGTGTTTGTACTTGCGTCTACATTAACGTTCTGAAGAAGAATACAAAAAAAGGCAGAGAAGGATAATCATAGTATCCAATTAATATGGTTTGCCTGCAAATTAACATTATCAGGAAGAGTTTACAAGTTGATTTATAAAAATAAAGTAACTATAGGGAGATACATACAGAAGGATCCAATGTATGTATTGTAATAGTAAGTTCTTTCCTTTACGATTATTTAGAAACACAGACAAATGATTCATACATTGTGCCTCTTTCCCAGAAATTTTGAAGTTTAGCTCCCTTTGGGACATATCTGGGTGACAAAAATTACTTCTTTCAACCTGAGAATTTTGCACCTGCTGATGATAAAACAGACTTTGTGCCTGTTTGCATAACCGTAGTTAGCCTATTAAGACAAGTCTCCTAGATTTATGCACTAAGAACTGTCTTCTTCAAAGCTCTAATTCTGCATCTTCCCAATAGCTGATGCTAAAACCCCTTAAGCTTAAAAAAAAATAAAGTTTTGCTAACTAGGATACCACCATCATTTAGAAGCCCCTTTCTTATTCTATAACATGATTTCCTACCAAGCAAAAGAGGCTTTTTCCACAGCCCTTAAAGGATTCTGCTAGCGCCAAGTGATATGCTTCCAGGTAAAGGACAAATGTTCAATACGCACACATGAATTTAAATGGTTGCAAAATGAGAAAAAAGATCCCATCTATTGAAAAACATATTTCTAATATTTATAAACATTTTTTTAAAGTATATAGCTTTTGACCTGTTTGACTCCAGAACCAGAACAGATTCTGAAAAGCAGAAGGGACAGCAATGGAAGAGAACACAAGCACAGAAGAAGGAAGATAGTCACGAGCCACCCCTTGCCACCAGCCCCGCTACCATTCAAAGCTCATAAAACACAACACTGCTGTGGTCACTGTTACAAATTAAAACAGTGTTTGATGACACTTTTAAATCAGGCATCATAGATTACTACAGCAGATCTAAGCCTATTTTTACTCAAAGTAAAAGCCTTAAAAAGTGGATTTTTATAAATGAGAACAGCTTCTATGCTTTTACTCTAATAGTGTGTCAAAAAACTTGTAAGTGTAAACTGCTGAGTACTCTAGCCCAAGACCATGAAAACTTGTAGGTACATGGTTAAGTGTGAATAGCTTCAAGTCAAGCAGATATACAAGTGATGTTCCTAGGCCAAAATACTCAGCCTCTGACCTGACAATGCTACAGTTTCCCAGTTGGGAAATATGGAATGAATGCCATTCTCCAGAGCTACACCTAGAAGAGCACCACATAGTGAAAAGCATAAGGATATGAGGCTCAGATAACATCTGTTGTAAATTAGACAACTTAAATTCACTTAGCTTCTGTACACTGGACTTGCCCATCTCTAATGCAAGAGTAGCATGTGTAACTACTTCAACTACATCGGGTGACATGAAAAGATTTTGATTTCAAGGTGAGAACCAACCTGTGTTCATTAGTAATATTCTAATGTTAACACAAACACCTTTGCAGAAGAACACAATTGTTCTTTGGAGTCAGTTTGCTGTTAACTTATTTTTTATTAACACAAACAAGGAAAGACAGTGCAATCCCCTTCTTCCACACAATGGTACAGACTAACTTGTACAAGCCAGAAAAAGATACTGGAAAAATCAAAGGAAGCTTTTGAATGTGACAGCACACTGCACTATCATAAAACCTCAGTGCCCAACTGACTGCCTCCACAGCGGAGAAGTGCAAGTTCTTTACAATCACGGTACAAAGCAAGTGCTAGATTTGTAATGGGAGGAGGAATAGGTTTTCAGCTGCAGTATCACTAGGAAGTGCTGGAATTATATTTAAAACCTGGAATAGCATAGTCAAAAAACACTTCAAGAATAATAGGGGTAAAATTTTTAAAAACAGATCTCATCCAAAACCAGACTACAATCTGGAATACTGTCAGCCAGTACTCCAGATTAAACACTGCTCTTACTATGCCACTGTCCTGCACATTCCCCCCTAAATGCAACCCTGGAAAGTAGTTGTCCCTATTACCACTTGCAAGAGACAGAATACATAGCTTGTCTGTGCAATCACTGGGTGCACGCTGCTCTGCTGCTTCCTCTTTCCTTTCCCAACAAATACTCTCCCTACCCAGGTCTGATACATAAGCAACAAAGAAAACGCTTCCGCAATAGACTAGTTGTAGAGATGAGACATGAGAGATTTTGGTGTTTCCACAGGTTGCTTTCCACTGTTATATCCAGGGGTTAACTTCTTCAGCTGTGGTACACCCAGGAAAACACGAGTTAAACTAGAGATGGCAAAAAAAAAAAAAGCCAACACTAACTTCCACAGCCTAAACTGTTCCATAGCGCACAGAGTTATACAAGTCTTGCTGGAGGAGAATGTACCGTCACTCACAAATGGCATGGTAGAGACGGTTCCAAGAATGAAATCTATGAAAAGCTACCAAACATTAATTTTCAGCTGTATCTCTACTACATCTAGAAAGCAGTGGTTGCCAACTCATTCTGATATATTTTTATATTTCTAAGCACTAAGACAACACTGAGATCCAGCTGGTTTTGGGAACAGTTCTTGTTCCAGCTATCATACCTAGTGTACTGAGATTTTGTAGGCAGCTTCTTTATATTTCAGTGCTTAAAAGTTTTTCACTTTCAAGTGGTTTATATAGAACTCAAAATAGTCAATTTCAAAAAGGAGGAAAATTTAGCACATTTTTCACCTGAGTCGATCAAAAAGCCTAAGGTAATTATGAACAGCAAAGAGCATATTTTCTAATCCCTGCTATTAATATCTATTTACACTGGTGCCCATATTCCACACCATTTCAAAGAGAATACCAAACAACTTCTCAGATGTAAGTGAAGAAGGCAGCAGCACATCATTTGACAGCTGTTTTTAAAAGCATTTCTTAAAACCCATGTAAACCCCATGTTTTTCTACATATAAGCCACCAAACTCTAAAACACGAAGCATGAAATGTGTTTTCCCAACAAAAGCGAACACTGGCTACTCACTCTTTCTTTTGTCGTTCCTATTACCACACTGGACAGTCTGTTTTCAAAAAGGTCTTCGGTCTTTAAATTGCCAGCAGCCCCAGGTAATGGAGGAAAGCTAGATAAACCCAATTCAAAGCTAGGAGATGGAGGTTTTGGGGGTGGTGGAGACTGTGTTTGGCCTCTCTGGAATAGAAATAATGTGTTGAGGTTACTGCGCTGGATGACAGGAAAGACAGACATGGGACTCTGAACTGTATTTTGCATTTGATTTATTTCTGTGAAGCTCTAGAGAGGCCTCCCTCATCCCACCTCCCAAGAAAAACCACACAGTACCAAGGAACAAAAGCCTTCATTTTCCACTGTTGCCCTTAAAATATTTAACTGGGAATACATAAGCATTGTTAAAAATATCACATGCATAAGCTTTACTGACACTGGTATAGTAAGAAAAAGTCCTCTTGCTAGCCCTTCCTTCAGGATAGATCTTGCACTGACATTGAAAGGAAAATGGTCTGGTTTAGACATGATGATATTATAGAAATACAAAGCCCATTTACGTGCAGTTGGTAACACTCTGAATGAAGGACAGGAGTCAAGAACCTTGACCACATTCAGATACATTAAGAAATGGGGGGACAGCATGCCTTGCATGTAGTGTAGACAACAGCATTTCCCCTCTTTTTAACTTATACGGTTAACTTTGTAAAAATACAAGATAAGTGGCAGAACAATTTCTGAAACACAAAGAATTTTTCTTAATTAAATCTAAGAAAAACAACGCCCCAGGTAGAAAACGAAACATCAATAGGCTAAATGCAATTATTTTGCATTACAAACAGAGTTCCGGAGTTAAAGCACCACAGTTCAAGATCACTTGTGAGAAGCATTTGTAAGGATTTGTAAAGTTGAATTCTATTTACACTGAAAAGTAAAATCCCTTTTGTAATATGCTATAAGTGAATTTACCAGTTAACTCATCTGTGTCATGACTGTGCTCAGGCCTGTGCTAAAGTGATCTCTGCTGCAGAATACCAAGTGCAAAGTAGTCTGAGACAATGCCTATTTTGAAAAGGGAAATATTTACAGGTATACAGCAAGATGGTCTAAATGTGAAAAGAATGCTTCTGGACAGAAAGCTGTTGCTCTACTAAACCTTTTTCCCCTTCTTCCTCATGAAGAGCAACACCTACAAAACCACCCTTGAGGTCTCTTCACAGACTCCAGTTCATATCATAAGAAGTATGTGCTGAGAAGGAAGTAAGGAAAGAATAGAGAGACAAAAACAACTGCAACTCCTAGGACTGCTACTCACACAGAATTACCCCCCTGAAAACAATTTAAGAGTGGTACAGCAATGGAGACTGCAAAGGTCCAATAACAGAAGACAGGTGACCTGTCAAAGGGTCAGAGAAAGACTACACTTATCCAGCTCAAACCACAAGAGGAACAACCTTTTTGGGTTTGTGGGGTTTTGATTTTTAGGGTGGTTTTTTTTCTCTTCCAGCATCATTCTTTACATCAAAGCAGTTCATTTTCTTAAAGAGGACTAAAGCCCTGCAATAGATAATACTTTCGTATGTTACAAACATTTTAAGTTATATGTATGAGTCCTGAAAAATGCAACATAAAGAGACAAGTACCATTAACCCCTTAAATTAGTAAAACTAGTGAGGAGTTCAATGGGTTTTGGGCTGCCAACTGCATAAAATTGAATAATTGAGTAACTGGCTTATGTCTACAGCCTCAGATACAATCTGATCAGAATGGCTCACGCTCTCCATGCAAGCATGCATGTTCTCTAGAATTTTTCCTTTATAAAAAAAAAAAAAACAACCTCAAATAAGTCATCACTCCTTTCAAATACAACTGGTTGTAGTTATGTCCTATGTACACTAATCACACAAGAAATAGGATCCCAGATTCAATTATTTCCATAGTCTAGAGGGGTGAATTGTTAATCTTTCGGAGTACACTCCTTCCCAGCAGCTCTCACCTCTGTTGAAGTTACATCACTGGATAGTAAAGGCTAAAGATTCATGGGCCAGAAGAGACTAGAAAGAACTTGGCTGCAGAGGCTGCAATTAAAGGCTAGTGCTGAGAGAAGGGAACTGTGGGTCTGCAAAGAACTCAGGCCTACCACTTTTATATTCAAAGTTAAAATAATCTTTAGAGTAAGTTGAGTGAGAAGAGCCTGTCTGGTCAGTAAGAGCGTCCAAGGTAATTCTTTCACTCCAGCCACTGACTTGCCTAACCTATACCACTTCCTTGCTCTTTCAAAGACAGAGAAAGTTCGTGATAGGAAAACATCAAGCTAAAAGTTCAAGTAGCTTTGAAGGGGCAAAAGAAAGCAGTACTGAGAATCCTACATGTAACCTGATCTCACCAAGCTCCGAGAAGTTTGACAAGAACTAAGAGCAACTAAAGGGAAGGAACCACTTGTCACTTCATGCTTCCCAAAACTTGATGCTCCTTTACCTAAGACCCCTAAGGCTACTCGACAGCAGGAGCCACAAAAATCACAATGCAATGATTCCGGACCTTTTTCTAAGTGCTATGATGGCTCATGCAGTGGGATTATTTTAATTTGAATTAGCAATTTTAACATGATAGGGAAATAACAATTCTACTTCATCAACATGCCATGTGTGGAAAAAATGAACTGCAGAGAAGCACCTGGTTTTATCAAACCAAACTTTAAGTCCTACCAGAAAATTACATATTTTTTTTCCTTCTACACAATGCCTAGTTCCACCTTTTCAAGTATCAAGGCTATTTAAGTATTCACTTTGAATTTCAGTTTACCAAAACTATAGTCTTAGTATAATCTTACCAAGTGGTACTTGCAAAGGCATTTAAGAAACAGAATTGACCACTTAACTAACATTCTAGCTACACATTATGACACATGGATCTATAACATGTTCAACATTTACAGAACAGTAACTATCAAATGTTTTGAACTTCAGCTTAGCGATATAGCTCTCCCTAAATGTAAACATGGGCATGCTGACAAAGTAATATCAACAGGGATTTTTTTTGCTACTATAAAATAATAATTTTAACTTTTCCTCTGATTTCTGCATTAAATGACAACCCTCTCCGATACCCAAATGCAGTAAACGGATGTGACTTTAATGAGCTGCTGTCTTCAGTCAACTGTGACAATACAATTGCTTGTGCAATAACTTACCTCACCTGCTACTCCACATAATATCCATACTATTGACTTGTTACCCTGTTTTTAAGATAAATGAAAATGATCATGAACACTCACTGTAAACTTGTCCTCCCTTTTCTTTCGGTATCCATATGAGTTTTTCCTAAGGGAAAGAAAGCAGTTATTAGAACCTTGCCTATAAATGCATCTAAGGCAGCTGGTGAAAATGGGAGAAGTTAATTCACATTGCTATTTCATCCATCTTCACTCTAGACAGGTTATTAAAAAAGTGTTTTGGGGAAAAATTCCTAGCAATCTTTCATTAAAATAAAGGTGTGGATCTTAATACAAGTCAGCATAAGAATACAATGGTTACAAATAATTCCTGTGTTAAAAACATCTCAGTGCAGATTACATGGAAGGTTTAGACAAAACCCTTCAATGGGCAAAGGATTTTTTTGTTGTTGGGTTGGGGTTTTTGTGAGAGTTTCCTTTTTTATATACCTATGTAACTTTTGAAATACAGATAACCACTTTCAATTGAGATAAAGCACATCCAAGCTACATTCCAAAATCTGCCAATGAATTCTGACTTGGCTGCAATATATCTTCTAAGTTTGACTATTAATGTTATTAATATATTCAATACTGTAGCTTCAGAATATAAATTTAAGTTCTTATTACCCTGTACATTTTTGTAGGCTATAGTTTGAAGTAACTTGTTTCCTAGGTTCTTAATCCTACTTTTATTCACCAGTTATAACACAATTTGTCAAATTAGATTATAGAAGTATTGCAATCCTTGCACAAATTCCCCACTTAATTTTGTAATGATGCAATACAAGTCTAATATAGATCATCTACAAAAGACTCAAGTTACCTTCCAATTTAGTAAGTCACTGAATGTAATTTACTTGGAGACACAAACATGGCCTTTGTTCAAAGCTGCACAGTACTTTTATAAAGCACTTATTAGAACTGTATTGAAAAAATCCAGACAAGCCTGCTAAATTCTCACATTAATATAGGTGCCACCAACTTTCAGCTCCCTTGGCGTGGGTTTCTGTGTTTCTTTGTTTGCTTTGTTTTTGTTTTGTTAGGTTGGGGTTTTTTTGGGGGGGAGGGAGGTGTTGTTTTGTGGGAGGTGTTTTAGGTGTTTGTGTTTTTGTTTTAAATGCATAAAAACAGCCTTCTTAATTGCATATAATTCTTTTCATCCCTCCATACCAACCCATCCTCTCTGTTCTAAATGTCTAATTTGGGAAAAATGCTTATCTTTAAACTGAAAAAACTAACAATGAGCACTGCTAGCACAATCTACACTGTTGAACAATGGAATGGGCAGAACTGCTTCACTAAAGTTAAATAACATGCAAAAACTTTCTTACAACACAAAGAAAGGACAGAGAATTAGATCTTACAGTTGTAAACTGTTCATTGGTTGCCCTTAATGATTTTCATTTGGTATGAAAGCATGCAAGTCCACTTTGCATTTGTTCCATGTTTAGCACTCTCTGAAGTACTTTCCAAGATTTCAGTTTTGAGGAAGGAGTCTCAGTTTAAAATACTGATTAGAACAGTACTAATACCACACCTCTTTACTAGAAGAAGTAGTTAAGAAGCAGCTATACAGGTTGTTCAGAGGACAACAACAGTACACTTACCTTCCTCTACCTAATCCAGGAGACGAGTCAACGCTGGTCTGCTCCATCCGTCCAGTTCCCACTTCCCTCTTGGTATAACTCGTAGTGGCATTCTGCATTCGTGTCCTGTTTTGTCCTGGCTGCCGCGTCTGTGGACTCCTGACGCCATTGATTAAACGATCAGCAGAAAAGTCGAATATTGTAGGACTGCCTAGAAGCCCAGGTCCCCTCTCTGCACTGGGTATTGTATGTCGTATATGAGACTTGCTAGGATTCCTACAAATTCAAAAGTCATTTCAACATATGTACTATGAGATCTTCTGAGGCCTAAGTCCATACACAGAATTCAGAAGAAGTAATTTAGTCCTTCATCGCACGTTTTGTTTATAAGAATGATAAATATTAATTTTCACAGGTCATGTGAGTTAACCAAATTAACCTTTTCACTGTCTACTCTCAACTATGGCTTTGTTCAAAACTACTTGAAACTGAAAATACTGTACAAATAATCCTGCTGATCACACGCCATCATTCAGAATATTTCACCTGAATACCCTAAATCATGGAACAGACAAGTTCTCAGCTTTCAGACAGTCCATTTAGAAACAATACATCCACTAACAAGAGCAGCAAAATCTGCCCTTTGGCCTCACTTAACTTTGCACTAGGTTCAATTTCACAAGTATTTTTAGGTGTTACTGAAGTAAGCAGATTAAACCCCCACATGCAAGATAATAAAATCTTGTGTATACTATCAAAAAATGGTTGAACTTGCCTGTTCCTGGGAGGATACTGTCTGAGTGTGGTCAATGGAGAAGCAGCAGGCTTGAAGGTTGGAGATGTGAACCCGTTGATAAATCCAGCATTTGGAAATGGTGTTACCTAAAGAATATATTGCATGCTCATAATTACAAAGTACTATTTTTTGCTTATCCACATATTTTATGACGTTCTCTGCAGGGCAGTATTTAAAAGACTGGCTCAAACAGCTATAGAGAATTTGTCCAGTGCCTTGTAACCAACTGACAAAATGCTGACTTCTGAGAGACAGCCACTACATATATTCGAGTGCTGATAATTTGTTAAAAGGATTCAAAAACATTGAGCCAAAACTCATGGCTGTAAGTAATGCAACTTCACACCATACTGTACATGACTTCAGAGTACAGAGATCCTGCTTTGTCAGAGTCTCTAACCTACAAAGCCTGTAATTACAACTTACATGTGAATCCCTCCCTAAATCCAAAAAACATCGTTTTCGTTCCTCATTCTACTTATCTTCCACATGACACCTATTAAAGCCTAGAGAGTAAGTGGATGTTAGGTGGACATTTGATTCTTTTCACATCTTGTCAACTTATTTGAAACGTGAATTAGTGCCTTGCTGCACAAAGAAGCAACGTTAGGAAACGATTTTGAGGTGGGTGCATATCTATGTCTTGTATTAACAAGGTATATCAAAATTTGAAACATGTTCATAGTACATGTTTCTCCAACCTCACTAACACTTTTCTCCACTTTAATGTATGAATGAGTTCCATTCAGAAAACATTCATATTAGCAACAGCAAATGCTTGCTTGTCTTCTCCCCCTGAAAATAACTAAAATGCAAAACAGTAAGACTTCTGTGTAGCACCCTTTCTACATTTACAAAATTATGAGAAACAGCTGAGATTAAGACTGTTTCCTATAAAGGTACCTTTAGGTTTGTTTAACCTTTCTTTCAAAAGCAAAAGTAAATCACTAGCCAATGGAAAATAAATTCTAACACTAAAGCTGTCATGCTAAGCTACTGACAGCCTAACCTATCAAAAAATGCTACCTCAGGCTCCAAAAAATGCCTATTAGGAGTTTAATACAGCTATTTTAGGAACAAAGTTTCATCCAAATACTGCTTTCTGCTTTAATAGTTTGAATTTGAACACTAAAATTCAAAGCTAATAAGCAACTACTGAATCTAATGAGAAGACATTGAACATACTAAAGGAAAACAAGCAGGACAAACTAGATCTTTCCTCAAATACTATTAAGTACTTGATGAAGAAGAAGGCAGTTTTAGAATTGAGGACATGTGTTGCCACATTCTAGTTTCAGAACTAAAACTGTATGCCCACATTACTACATGCATTTAATCTCAAATTAAACATGAGACATAGCATGGTTAGTGTTTAAGTTGAAGCAGAAGAGAAGCTTTGACCTTTGCACACAACTACACATACAAAGTGCTACCCTCTCTCATGAGAATTATTCCTGTGTCATTGTTCATCATAGTCCCTGTTCTCCTCTCAAGTAGTTTCTATTCAAATATAGCTCTCCCTATAAAAGGTTCAAGAAACATCCTAATACATTAATGTACACAAAATGCAGCTAATCAATGACAATAACCTGCAAAACAGTGTGAGGCAAAGTTCTGCTAGTTAATTTTCTGGTTTTAATGAGAAAGGCATGAGACCTTTAATGCTGGCAAACTTGTAATGTCTTCCCCTTAGGCCAGGACTAGTAAGCTTTCTGGAATACAAAAAGTTCTACGATGATGTAAGGCAGATACACACTAAGCTGTGCTTGAACCTGTGGACAATTAATCTACATCAGTGCCACCCAACTACTTTATTAACCCATAGCAAGACTGTGCAAGTCAGTCCTGTTTATCCTAAGGAAGAATCACATTCATTGCTGCTTAATAAGGTTGCTTTCTCCTGGAATAACATTGTTCACTACACAACCTTGTTTCCCCCACATTCCTCATTCCCCTTAAAAGCCTTCCTCTGAAAAGACCCTGGCTACCTTTGCTGTGTGTGAAGTGTTTACCACACCAACTTTTTAATTAGCTTGCTGTTCAGTACACAGGAAGTTTGTTCAAGGACACTTTAATCCTCTGCCAAAAAAAAACTCTAAAAAGCTTCTAATCTTGAACATTGCTACCCTAGTTTTTTAGCCCCAAGAAAAGAGTCATTTACAGAGGGGAAAAAGAGGTTCCACACAGGACAGCCTCAGTCTCCCAGTCATTGCAGAAAACTATATTCATATGAGTTTTTTGTAGGGTAACAAAGGCTGACTAAAAGGGGCCAAGGCAATTCTGATGGGAATATCACAGTGCTGGGAGCAGCACTGCACAATGCAGGTGATGTCCCATTACAATATATAAAGCCTTACTGCTAGTAAGCTCTAAACTTACCTGAGCTCTAAAGGCTTACAATAGCCCCTTTAAGAAATGTTTTTAAAATTAAGCATAATTTTTTTTTATTGCCAAAAGAGACACTACTTTTGCACAGAAAATGTTTTACTTAAAGAACATGGCAAATAGAGTAATTCAACACGTTAGGGTAATTCAACGTGTCAACCTAGAACTTATTTTCCTGCTGGAAAATCAAAATACTAAGTTATCCTTATTCATCAGATACCATTAAGTTTATTCAGCACATAAAAGAATTGCTTTTTCTGGTATTCATGTACATATTCTGAAGATCTAATTTCTAGAGAGGCTTTTAACCTTTACTAAAAGTAGGCTTTTAGTAAAGAAGATTTTTAGTAGACTTTTAAGAAGTCTTTTAGTAGTGAAGATTTCTACTGGTAATGGCTCATTAATAATCTTTACTAAAGAGCTGCTTCAAAACCTAAAAGGTTAAAAAAAATAAATTTAAAAAATCAAATGCAGTCCAAGACCAGATACAATTTTCAAATACTTAATCTTGTGCACCACGGGAACAACTCTGAAGCGCTGTTTTTCAAGCGCTATCAGTATCTTCAACTCCTCTCTTCAGGATACATTCAACTCCCTACACCTCAAGACTTCAGAATTAAACAACAGAAAACTTTCAAAAGAATGCAACTGTTTCATAATCAAGAGACTTACCAATGAAGGGTCAAGGTAGCTGTGTGTGGCTGACCAGGCCTGTGGACCAATTAAGCTGTACAATGGCAACTGCTGATGGGGACTGTATACTGGAGGTAAGTAAAAGGATGTTGCGTAACGCTGCTGCGTGTAGAGGTTCATATCCAGAGGTCTATATCCATTCTTTGGCAAAAAAGTGTTTATAGCTATAGCCTTTGCTTTTATCCTTGCCTGCAAAGCAGATTGGATTATTTATTACAGCAGCCTTTCAAATTAAATCAGAATAGTTCAAACCAGCATCTCTCAAACTTTTACTGGACATATTTGTCAGTCACTGTTTTCCCCTTCATGGAAGGTATGAAAAGCTGAATGCTGGCCTGATGTGGGGATGGATATACCGCTGCCAGAAAGGAGGAAAAAGTATAGTGCAATATAATGGCATGTGCAGTAAGTAAGTGCAGTATAATGGCACGTGCTATGTTTCAAAACTGATCTCCAGGTCAAATGGCTGCCGAGATCAGACCACAAATTTACGTTAAACACAGGGAGACCACCTACCCCCAAATGAGAACATATACATGCATGCCTCCCAAGAAAAGCATAAAGCTCTATTTACCTTAATCGGTTTTCCTTGGAAAGTTTTCACTTCTTCTCGCAGGTATCTGTAAGCCTTTAAAAAAATTATAAAATTTGTCAAGTATAATTTAAACAAAGGAAACTTAAGTTTTGACAGGCTAATCCTGACAATAATTCTTGAAGTGCTTGCTAACATTAAGACTATAGAAACCCCTGAAATGTAATCTGCATTCAGTAAGACTTAAATTATCATTACAGAAGGGCTTCACTAGCATTAAAACAAGATGTTAATTCTTACCATTGAAACATTTCAATCTGTCATCCAAAATACCAGTGTCCTTAGTACAAAAAAATTATAGCTCTGCCCAGGAAACCAGGACATGCAAACAAGATAAAACTCTTACAGGGTGTTTAATAGTACTGGTAACTGGATATTAGCTAAGGGGAAGCATTGCTGGTTTTAGAGGTTTAAGTATTTTTCTCTAAATTGTTATGTAGTTACAATATAGTTTCTGTCTTGTCAGCCAACCCTTATCCCATCCTTGTCTATTCATATTCTAAACTGCTTCAAAAAACCCAGCATTACCTGCTGTGCATCGGCTTCTGATTCAAATGTGATAAACCAATTGTCATTATAGGCAAACTCACAGTTGATAAACCTAGGTAAATTATCTCCTTTGAAAAGTGCTTCAACCTCCTACAAAAAGTGGTTTTGATAAGAAGGGAGAGAGAAAAAAAATAAATTAATAGACAGAAGAAAACATCAAATTAAAGCACAAGAACACTGGAACTCCAGTAAGAAAAAGTTTTCAGGCTTACAAAACAGAACTGAGAACACTTCAGAACACCTGCAGTTAAATAATCTTAGCTCTCTCCAATCTCCCCACTAACTAGAAGAAATTCAAACAATTGTTATCTAAGGCCATGCTGCAAGTGGAAGTAGCCTGTTCCTTTAAATCAGGAGAGAATCTATTTTGGCCATAAAGAAACACTTGAATTGGGCATCAAGTGCCCAAACCCATCTATTTCTATTGCCCTTGTCCTCAAAACCACACAAAAACCTGTGCATGCCAGACAGGGTAGAACACCCCTCCACCCCCATCCTTTCAGCAGAAACCTGGAAACACTCTTCAATTCAAGTGTCTACAGATTAATGTATTTGAAACAGGGTTTACATTAACTCAAGACCAGTCAGCTAGGTTCTACAGAAAACAAGCCATGTCTTGGACTTTTTAATTTGTTTTAATCTGTTTGCACACTATTTTTGTCAGAGAGTTGAGGCGAGCAGTATCAAAAAACTATGCAATCTGAGAAGTCATACAGTCAGATTTTCTAGTGTAGCATGCTCAGGTTTTATTTAAGCAGAAACTTTTCCCATTAAGTGTAGCCAGTTGAGTCTAGATTTTCCTGTCTAGCAAATTTATACACTCAACATATAAAACACTTCAGACCACGTCTTCTGAAAATAAAGAACGCTCCGAACCTTGCTGCTGTTAAGCATTTTAGAGCGACCACCAATAAAGTGTCCAACCTGACAAACTGATGGCAAAAGAAAAACACATCTATATTATTAAAACCTAGGCAGTGTTTGAAAGGTTACATATTATACAGAAAGCTAAAAGCAGCTGACATTTTTAAGCTACGTATTTAGCATAACTAAGTTCTTCCCTCCAATTATTTTTAGCATTTGGTTTCATACTCCTGCTTATTAAGGCCACTTCCTTACTGTAAGTTTTTGAACTGCACTACTTTTTACTTTAGTATGAACATTATCAAGAGAAACAACTTCTAGCACCTTTATTTTTCCTTGTAAAATTAAAGAGGGGAAATTAAAATACCTACACATTATCAAGAATCTTTGCCTTTTCTCCTTTCTGAAAATTCAAGGTGTTTTAATCTATGTCCCAACCACTGTTTTTCAGTCTTTCAGTTAGACATTGTCCCAGCTACATCAGAGTTTGCACTGTGTATCTTTCAAAGAATCAAGTTGCCTACTCTCACACAAGCCACATTCCACAAGCCAGTGGAGCTCTTCAGTGATCTGCTGACAACTCTATCCTCAGCATTATGGAAATGTTTGCAAAGCTTTAAGTACTTTACCCCAACAAGCTTCAACATGCAGCAGTGGCATTTTTCATTCTAAGACTTATCTTCCCTCATCTTCGTTTGCCATTTATCCAAGGAGCTGTGCACTACGTGCTTATGGATAAACCAGAATCCAAGAAAATTAAGTTACCTCTACCTAAGACAACATTCAGTTTTTAAGCCCTCTGCAGAGCTGCCCGCTTTACCACAGTCTTCTTATAAGCAACAAGCTTCTATCAAATACATTTATTACCCACACACATGCACCAAACCAAGATTTAGAAATGCTGTTAGAAACTAAGTAACAATGTATTAAGAAAATGTGATATGTTTATTGAATTCTGGAGGAAATCTAACTTCCAAATCCTAAGGGAAAAGCATTCTTTACTAAACAATTAAATACTTACTTCAATAGGGGTAGATTCAGGTACTTCACGTAAAATCACAATACAGCGATTCTGATTTGGCCTGACTTTTTCTCCCTTCTCATCCACTTGGACTAAAGGCAATGCTAAGAGAGAAAAGACAAAACTGTATTTTAGCTATCAGCAATTGTAGCTCTGCACACTGAAAGATGCTCTGAACAGTTTTACAATGCAAAACTTCTTGTGCTAAAGTTCAAAATATTTGAACATCCAGAAACAAGTGGAAGATGACTGAGGATACTTTCAGACATATGAAGCTAAGCAATCATGTTCCTTAAAATCTTCATACTCTTCCTACTCTTCCAGCCTTGAATATCCCAATTTATTAGCTTTTTATTCTGAGGCATACACTGAGTCATGCTTTTTTTTGATTCCTACATTAGTGGTTATGCCCATTAGTCTTCCCTGAGAATTTAATCTCAATTTATTAGCAGAGTATCAGGTCAGAAGTGACTTCAAGGATCATCTGGTCCAACCTTCCTTGGCAAAAGCACAAGATGTCCCAGCACCCTGTCCAGCTGAATCTTAGACGCATCCAACACTGGGGAATCCACCAATTCCCTAAGACATTATTCCAGTCGCTGGTTGTTCTAATGGTGAAAAGTTTTCCTCTAGTGTCCTACTGAAATCTTCCTAGGGTTAACTTGTACCCACTACCCCACATCTTTTTTGTGGAATTCCTTGTAAAAAGGGAGTCTCTATCTTCTTTGTACCACTCTTTAAATACAAGAACACAGTGAAAAGGTCTCCTCTGAGCCTTCTTTTCTCAAGGCAGAACAAACCTGGTTCTCTCAGCCTTTCCTCATATGGCAGGCTTCTAATTCCTTTGATCATCTTTGTAGCCCTTCTCTGAAACCCTTCCAGCCTGTTCTTATCTCTCTTGTTTACAGGAGACTAAAACTGAACACAGTATTCCAGGTGTAGCCCATCAAGTATCAAGTAGAGGGGGATAATAACCCTATTTCTGCTGGTGATGACCTTGTTGATGCAAGTTCTTGTAGTCTGGGGTGGCATCTGCTTTGTTCCAGTCTTCTGTGGCATGCCCCAATCTCCATTACCTCTCTAAGTTTAGGGAGAATGGCCCTGCAATGACACTAGCCAGCTCCCTTAACACCTTCAGCAGATATTGTCAGGGCTTATTGATGTGTAGGGGTCAAGCTCTTGCAATAGCTCATATATAGACCCTTCACTGGTGGGTGGGTCTGTGTTTGCATCAACCTGGATTTTTGTTCCCAGAGCTTGAGCCTCAGCAATGTTGGTAAAGACAGAGGTGAAGAAGTCTTGAGAACCTCTGCCTTTTCAGCATTGATGGTGACTAATTCATCTCTCTCATGTAACAGCTGGTCAATATTTTCTTATGTTTCTGCTTTTTAAATAACTGAAGAACCCTTTCTTGTAGTTTTTGACATCTCTGGCCAATTTCAACGAGCTTTTGCTTTCCTAACTGAATCTCTGCATGCCATGGCAATGCCCTCCCTTGGAGCTCTCAACAGGTATTTGTCCACTTTTCCATCTCTGGTATGCTTCTGGCTTGGTTTAGAGCTGACTGACAAGCTCACAGTTAAGCCAAGAAAGCCTCTCACCCCATTTAGTTCTCCTATCTTTAAAGGGGATGAGCAGTTTTCATGCTTCCATAAGAGAGCTCTTGAAAAACCCCCAGCATTTGTTAGTTCCTCTATCCTCTGTGGAAGCTTCCCATGGAATCTCTCCCAGCTGAACTCTGAGCAAGCCAAAGTTTGTTCTTCTAATATCTAAAAAACTTTGTCTTAGTCCTAACCTGCAGCGTGCTCAGCCACATCACCAGAATGTTATGATCACCACAGCCAGTGCTATCACTGAGATATTACACAGCAGGTTTGCTTGATTTGTGAGTAGCAAGTCCAGCAGTGCCTCATTCCTGACTGGCACATCTGACATCTGTATGAGGAAGCAGTCCTCTGCACATTCCACGGACTTGATGGACATGTGAGCTGCTGTACTGTTCTTCCAACAGATGTCTGGGTATTTGAAGTCACCCATAAGAACCAGTTTCTGTTGAACCAAAGCCTGCCTAAGTGACCCAAATAATGCTTCACTGGACTTATCTCAGTTTGGAGGTCATTAGCAGATGCCTACTCTAAGATCTCTGATCTTGATCTAGAGGCATTCAGTAGGGCTTCCACAATTGCCATAGCTGAGTTCTAAACATTCAAGATTATCCTTAATACAGAGCACAACCCCTCCTTCTGTTCTTCCCTGCCTTGTCTTTATGAAACAGTCTGTAGCCACCCACTGTGATCCTCCAGTAGTGCGAGTTGTCCCACCACGTTCCACAATTTAAATTCACATTATTCTCATTTACATAGGTCATTACTCAATGCCTTAAATGCGAAGTAGCTTTGATAAAACTGCAGTTCTATAATTGTGATGGTCTAAACTGGAAGCTGCTTGCGCTATTTAATACTTCACAGAAAAAGAACAGCATTTTATTACAATACATTAAAAAAGGAAGAGATTGAAAATCCAGATTAGCAGTCTTAGGGCAATAACCAAAATGCTTTCTAGCATCAAAGGATTAGTTTTTACTTACATCTCAGCACTTCGACAATCAAATCCATATCAGTACTGAGTTTCTTGACATGATCAAGGTTTGCTACTGTCATTATTGGCACATACTGATCACTGTCCATCTGTGATATAAGATACATGTCACTGGCAAGATTTTCTCTGTTAGAACAGAAAAAGAAAAAAGTCACAGATGTAACTTTTGCCAATGAACATGAAACAAAACCTCACAAAGTAGAAGGCAGACTCCTACACTGAATTTTGTATTCAGCATTTTCACCCACTGCGCAGTCTACCTACATAGTTTACTTCCCCAAAAATGTGAAAATGTCTTTATTTTTCCTTCAAATATCTTCCTGTTCAGGCAGCACACTACCCTCACAAGAATGTAACATTGTTAAGTTCATTACTCTAAATGACCACTGAGTAACTGGCTGTGCAGGAGTACACAAGACTGGAAATTGTTCTAGGTTAGTAAGACATGTATTTAGGATGCTTTTATCAAGACACAAGCACTGAGAATAATTATGTACAAGTAAACTACTTTGATGACCTTGCATCAGTCGATAGTGGAATGTGTATGATTCAGAGCCCTTAATTTATTGGTTTTGTGAGTTTGGGTGGTTTTATTTGTTGTTTTGTTTTTTTGTTTTATTGATCCTTAACTTAGAATATAAAGGGATCTATAGATGCACATAAAAACATCCTGCTTTTGTATCAATGCAAATTATAAATTATTAGCTTAAAAAGAAGCTTACCAAATGGCTTAATTTTGATGCAGTTTTATTTTGCATCAAAAAACATCAGTAGCAGTCATAAAAATTCACCTGATCTGTAACTGCTTGTAAGTAATCTCACTTTAGAACAATATATTTGCTAGTTTAGGTTTTAGGCCCAGAAGTTTCATGTAAGATTTCAAAGGTATATTCTACAATATTCTGGAACTTAGGTGTTACTTCCCCCAAATTCTCATCCTTTCCACTCAGTTTTAAGTGACAACTAAGAAACTATTAACACATATCCCAAATTAGGTACTGATCTTGTTACTTATCCTCCAGTTTGCTACATTTAGGTATATACATACCTAGATAAACAGAATTCCAGTGTTTTTTTCAGTAATTCTCGTAAATCTTCCTGCCCTTCTGGCTGCAACTGTTCACTTCCACCTAATAGTTAAAATACTTAAATTTAGTGCTGCTGTATTACACATTATATATTTTAATCAAGCCATCATATCTATTACTGGCTGTATAAACAATAACAAGTTTTCAAATTCCATAGATGTTCATTGCATATTAGTTTACCACCCACTAAAATTGCACAGGAACACTTGTCGTTCAAGGCATTACAGAAAAACCGTGTCTGACCTCACTTGTTAGCTTTTGCTCTCCAAATACATAAAAATCTGAAGCAGTTTTAGAAGAGCAGTTACAAACATCTCAAAGTAAATACTGAGCTAATTATATCTGTCTTCCAGACTTAGGAAATTAACCCATTTCCAGCTGACTAAACCCTAACTAACACAGTTGACCTATACAGCACACAAGCGATGTTATGAAGGCCCTCACGTTTCTGGCCTCACTCTAAATTCCCAACACAACTGTGAGCTGCTCGAGCCCCCTGATCATCCTTGTGGTCCTCCCCTGGACTTGCTCCAACAGCTCCATGTCTTTCTTAAGTGGAGGATACCGAATACTCCAAGTAAGGTCTCACAAGAGCAGAGTGGAGGGGCAGGATCACCTCCTTCGACCTGCTGGTCGTGCTCTTTCTGGTGCAGCCCAGGATATGGTTGGCTTTCTGGGCTGCGAGTGCACACTGCCAGCTCATATCCAATCACTTCACAACAGATGTGTGATCGATTAATCTCTTGGTTAAGAAGGAATAATGAATTTTTTGTTATACCTGGAGGTTTCAAAATCATCACATGAAAACACTTATTTCAGGTCCATTTTATTTTAGACTCAGTAGACTACAGCAAGTTGAAGGTAAGCTAACTGTGTCAGTGGGAGAACTCTTTGAAGCTCAGAAGTTTAGAGTGGCTTTTAGAGATTTATAAAACGTTTAGTAACATGTTACATAAATGTAAGTTAGGTTTGTTTTTTTTCTGTGGTTTGATTTGGGTTTAAGTATTTCACATGAACTGTTACACTCTATGCCCTTCCCTTCTTCAATAACTTTCATTCTTTTCTTCAGTCCTCCTTAGCTTTTCTTCTTCCTATAGCAGCTTTTAATTTCCTCCCACTGTTTTGTCCTTCCTGGCTTCTATTCTGATGTAAGATAATTCCAGCACCTGAGAAATACACGTTATCATGTACTAACTACTATTTCCCTTCCCCATCTTCTCTTTCTTCCTTGCCTAAAACCTGACAAAAATCCATAATTATATGAATTTTTACTGGTATAAACTACAGCTGCTAACAGTTGCACTGAAGAAAAATAATGAACATTCACTAAAACAATGCAAAGAATTTAGACTAAATTGTTGCTTATTTTAGCGTTTTTAGTACAAGACTGATCTTTCAATATATTAATATTACCACTTGAGACACAAATGATATGTGAATTTCACCTCAGTTCCTGACCCAACTAGAAGCATGCAACTTAGATACCTAAATGTAAATGTCTACACTAGGGACATGCATTCAGAATTAATGTTTCAGAAAACAATACTCAGTTATATCCAGAACTTAGATTCTGTGCTGTACATCATACAGCCTATACTCGAACAGAAGACTGGTTACCAAATATGTCTCAGCCTGAGAACAAGAGACAGAATTTTCTGGAGTCTATTCACAGAGCAACAACTAAAGTGGTGTAGGCTTTTTTATGGTGGGTTTTCTGTGTATTTGTTGCTGTTTGATTGGTTTGTTTGCTTGAATGGATGCTCACTGTTCAACTCAACATTTGTTTTTTTAAAATCAAGTACAAGCAAATATTAGCTTTCTCTTACCTGTCTGGGTGGTTTCATGCATAGACTCATACTCGGAATGATCAAGAGCCAAAGGGTTCATATCTGTCTGGTCTGACACTGAAACAACTGGTGATGGCTCCTGCAGCTCTGTCACCACTGCATTCTGATGCTTTTTGTCACCATCACCACCGGCATCCAGTTCTGTGGCAGATGATAAACACTCAAAAAACATTCCTTTTAATCACAGTATCATCACAGTTAAAACTAAATCTGAATTTTACCTTCTGCTTGAGCAACAGCTAGAAACTTTTACTCATACCTTCTTTACAAGAATCTGGAGGTTGGTCAGGTATTTCTTCCCACGTTTTGCTCACACTACCATCAGTGGCACCACTCGCTTCCAAGTGTAACATATGATTTCCCCACACCTTTGCATTGGGGTTTAACTCGGAAACCTTGGTTGACTCCTACAGAAAGAAATTTCTTTGATTATGCACTTTGTGGATGCACAGCACACACGTGTAAATACATGTACCGTTTCAAACAACAGCATCAGATGTGCAACTCAAGATTGTTATTGTTACAGGTTTTTTCCACACCTGAGTATGTTAACTGAATTGCCATCCCATAATCATTTCAGGTATAAACACGATTTAATTGTGCAGCACAGAATTAACTTCCCTGATAAAGAACCTGGCCAGAAAAGGCCAGCCAAGGAAACTGTAACAAGCATTCTTTGCCTTTGACAAACTAACTCAACGTGTACTTGCCCCAGATTTCAGGCAGTTCTCCAACACATATGTTAATGTGATATTTGCTATATTATCGGAGTATCTGTTTCTGTGAAATAACATAAAATGATTGGGAAAATGTAAGAGCACAGGGTTTGGTTTGTTTTTTCTTCCTGGACTTACATAAACACGCAACACAGTTCTAAGGAATCATTATGAAAAACTGGAAGCAATGAGATGTGCGTGACAACTTCTGTCAGATTTCAAGACAAAAAACAGTATTAACAAACATTTACGTAAGTTTTCCCCTAGGCAGGACAAATAGGATCAATTACCAGATCCACTTAAGTCATCTTAGGCCAGTCTCCCTTAACCTGGATTTGAAATGGACACATTTAATGGTCATATATGGATATATATAACCATTATATAAATGGTTATATTTGTCCTTCAGAGAGATTGCTCTCTGCACTGCCAAGATCTACAATACTTTTTTTGATAGTAGCATGAGACAGATTTCTCTTGTTTTGCTAATGTTTGAGCAAAGCACTCAGTTATTCCATACCCAGAACATCTTTGGTATGTTTTAGTATGTTTAGTATACCTGGAAAGAGTACTGCTCATAAGAACACACATTAAAAAAGCTTATTAAAATTTGTTTTGTGAATTTAAGGATACTAGGCACATTATAGAGTTTAAGACAGGCACTCCAAAACTCCACAAAGCTTTAATTATTCTAAAACACACTCAAATACTCATTATCATAGTGCACAGAAAGCACATCCGGAAGGTGAAAAAGATTTAAAGAATATCAAACACAATACAGCTACTGAATGATAAAGACTTGTAATAAATGGAAGTGTTCAAATATTATGACTTTAACATTTCTTCCTGTAAGAAGGTAAAGTGCGCTATTAACAGGCTGTAGAAATTCTCCTATCTGAATACTGAAGTTTTAATATCAAGTTCAACTAGAATTGAGAATCTGCAATCAAAATACTTTGCCCAATGTTTAAACTTTCACAGAAGGTAAACAGAGCTAAAAAGAAAAAAATATATCCATATTCAGCAACTTTTTGAGATATTACATTCTCTGCAGAATTCAGTTTTGCTAAAGAGAGAGCAGTCAGCTTCAGAACAAAACATGTTATATTTAACCATAATGAAACCACAGTTTGTCTTGACTTATGCAAATTCCTAGCTTCAGCTTTAAAATAAACAAATTAATTCTGCAGTATACTTACAAATTCATCGTTATCTTGCCATCCCAAAGTAGCAACATTTTCTGGTGCTAGCAGCTGATACGGGTATCTTCCTACTGCATATGAAGCATCTCTTAAATCTTCAGGTTCATTCTGGAAGTTTTCATTAACTATACACAGTCTGTCATTCTTCATGGTATTGTTAGAAATTGCATTATTGCATAAAAAGCCCATCAGATATTCACCATTACCACCAATAATGGTGTCAGAAAACAGCCGATTTGTCCAATCAGCACTGCCAGTCTGAAGACTGATGAAATGTGACCATATTTCAATGTGGGGATTTTGTCTGTCCAGTTCATAGGAGTGCTCTTGGTCACTTGGTATATCTTCCATCAGGTCTAATACACATGGCTCATTGCCTCGCTGAAATCCTGAGGCACCAGGAGAGGCCCTGTGTATTTCATAGGAAGGAGTAGCAGCATATTTGTCTACCTGCTCCGGGTCAACAAAAACTTTGAGCTCTTTGTTTGAGAAAATCTTGTGATCTGACTGCATCTGTTCCCAACTTGTGGTCAAGTTATTCATTTGAGTATTTATTATATAACTGGTGCTTTTCAGTTCAGTAGTCTTGAGTTCTAACTGCTCTAAATTCCCTGTGGTAAAAGCTTTTAGATTCCCATTTGATGTACTAAAACCAGTGAGGTTCTCCTCCTTCGAGTGGATGTTGACACACTGTTCTACTTCACCATGCTGAAGATTACTTTCATTTACATCACACACACTTTTTTCACGAGTTTCTGATTCTACTTCAGTAAAAGGCCCAACAGGAGCTTGGGTGTTCCCAACCTCTGGCTCTGGATTGACACAGTGACATAACTCAGTCTCTTCTACTGGTTTATCACACACAGGACAACATGCATTTTGACACAACGAAGGTAAACTGTTATGGGCTTTATGCAAGAGATTACCAGCATCTTCTTGATTTTTAGTGTCATCTAGCAATTCTGCACTCTTGTACATAAAATTGTCCAAAGATGAAGGTACAGTGGAGTTAGAGTAATTATTCCCATCATGAGTTAAACCTTCATTGCAATTTAAGATGGTTTTATCACAATCAATAATGTTAGCATCCAAATTCTGGTTTACATTTTTGGCCTTGTTATCAATTGTCTCATTTAGGTGAGCTTCAAATTTTTTCTCTTTCATAGATTCTATTACATCCCCAACTATTTTGCCTAAACCAGTCCCCACATTCCATTGATTCTCCACTGTGTGGAAGGAACATGTAACCTGTTGCTCATCTTGTCTACAGTTCATGTCCATTTTATTCATGCCCTCATGTTCCACAGACACAGAAGAGACATGGCTTTTGCTATCTGAATTTGAATATTCACACAGTTTACCTTTATTCCCTGGTGAGTCTTGTGAAATCTGAGATTCTAGGCTGTTTTTCTTTAGAAACATTTCATCTGTGCCTGTGTTATGTAGCTCACAAGATCTCAAAGGGCCATCACTTACCCATGATTGAGCTCTGTTCAAGCTAACAGCTTCCTCAAGTACATTGCCTTTTAGCTCAGTGATACTCACAGAGACATCTTCTTCCATGCCACTATGGTTTGCAGCTTCTGTTAATATCCTGTTTTCAGTGCAACCCTTAATTTGAGTTTGAAAATCAGAACTTTCTTCCAAATTTTCATGTACTTCCATCATACTCAAAGCTTCACTGCTATGCAAAACTGTACCTATGCATTTCTCTTTATCTTTCAAGTATTCTTCCAAAACACTGTGATGTTCACTGGAATCAGATGCAAGCATCTGGTCATCACCAAACGTTCTTTGAAATGTTTTCTTTTCCACATTGGAGTTTACTTCACTTTCTGGCTTTAGGAAGTAGTCTTCAAGTTTTTCTACATGTTGACTCACCAAAAAAGAATCTTTGTCTGTTTCATGTAACTCTAATGATAATTTGAAGTTACCCCTCCTGTTATCTGCCACCTCTTCAGTATTTATGTCCCTTACAACACTTGAGGAATGCCTACTTAAACCAAATGGTACCATCTCAGAATCATGACTTTCTTCATTTTTTCCTGAATTACATACTTCAGTGTTTAACGATGCACTGGAAGTACACTCACCATGTTTCATGTTTTCTGAATTAGGGGTGCATTGGTTCCCTTCAGCAGCACTTACAAATTTTACAGAATCACAAGCTCTGTGGAGAGATTCATTATAACTGACAGCATTACCTTCTGTATATACTTCCTCCTGTCGATTCTCAGGGTTGACTTCATCATATACTTTCACTATTAATCCATCTTTTACTGTACTCTCAGTATTTAACCCATGTACCTGACTCCTGCTAGCCAGTAAGTTATCAGAAGAAGATTGGATGTTTATGCTACCATATTCCTTTGCTTCCTTTTCCTGTATGCTTGACCTATCCAATTTTTTATACTCAAACAGTTCTTTCTGTGAATTAAAGTTAGCTTCCCCATGTGTTGATTGCTGCATTGGAAATTCTCCCCCACTGTCTAGAGGTCGTGCCATGCTGCACATTCCTTCATCAGTAACAGCTGAGTTATCTATGCCTGGTGCAGTCTCTTCATGCACAGTAGCTGGCACCTCTTCAGCCCCTTTCAGATCTTCAGCATCTACAACACAAATACTGTAAAACTCCCTATCTTTTGTATTTTGTCTGTTGTCTACATCAAGATAGGAAAATGCTGGAGACATCTCTCTATCTGAAGTTGAAACTTTTTGTAAGCAGTCACTCTTGCAGTCTTTAACATTAACTGTTGTTTCATTCTGCCTTGAACAGTCACATGTAACTGCATAATCCCCCCCAAAATTTCTATTTAAGGAAACTTCACCCTGTAAACCTTTGCCTACCATGTCTGGTACATGCGAAGTACAAGTATGATCAAACAAGCAATGCTCTTCTGCAGCTACATTTCCATTATTAATGTTACTATTAATATTTTCTACATAGTTCATATGCTGACCTTTAGCACTGTTAGATTTTTTAGATGCTCCTTTTTGAATAACCGTATCTTTCTTTTCTTCAGTTTTCTGCAGATTTCCATACGTACCAGAGACCTTCAGAAGGTGACTGAAGGAATTAAAGAAGCTAAAAGGTCCATCATACATTCTCCTAGAGCTCTCACAAGGAGTATTCTCCATGCTTTTATAAGATGGATATTTTGCTTTTCTATCCCAGACCCCAAATTTAGAATTTGATGCTGTGCAATCATCGTTATGAATATGTTCAATGCCAACTACTGCAGCTGCCCCATTAGCCGTCCTTCCCCCTGTATGCAGATCCTGGCTTTTCACATTTCTTAAAATCGAAGATAAAGTTTTACTTATCCTTGACTTTGGTGCTTCCTCTTCCACAGATTTTTGTAACAAGCTGGTTTTCTCCTCATTTGTGCTGTTACTCAATTCTTTACTGAAGCAGCAGCCCATGTTTAATAAGTTGTGTCAGAGGAGTCTTTTCATTGCAAACCACCTTCCTTTATCCACTAAACTAACTTTCTACTGCTTCTGAGGAGACAAGCTAACACCCAGCTGCCAAAAATAGCACACTTTAGAACCATGCCGGGGTTCATATGTCATTGCCACTCAAAGTCCAAATCCCAGTTGCTGAGCAATGTTTTGGTATTTCATCATATGCACTGTAATATTCAAGCCAAATATTTCTAATGAGATTACAGTCCGTTTACAACTATTACCAAGTCTTATGAACTTCCATTGTTTAATTTCCTGAAGAGCTTCCTTTATCCAAATCACTGGAATATTTAAATGAGATCTTTCACAATGTCCATGTGTGCCAAAAAACATGCTCGCCTTCATATTTAACACATCTCCCACTTTCTATACACGGATAAATGCATTCTGCCTTCACATGTTTAAATCCATTTGGAAGACTAAACTAGTGAAAGCTATTAGATCAAACATACTTTGGATCATTTTCTCCTTCCCCTCCCTTCCCCCAGGGTTGAACCTACACCAAGATTACTTCTTTAGGAAAAGCAGGCTAAAGATAGATAAGGCCTCATGTACTCCATTGAACAGTCATTGTACATTATCAGAAGCTAATTCTGTTCCAAGCCTTTTTTTTTAACTTATCTGCACAAAAAAAAAAAAAAGAATACCTGCTCCCTGGGGGCCCTTAAGATCATCAGCCGTCTCATGTTACCGTGGCAGGATTCATTATACCCAACCTCCAAAAAAAGTGTGTACTCACAGAAAACCTCAGGTAGATTTAAAAGGTAGTTTGACTAAACACTACTTCATCCAAAGGTTTGTCCCTAGTATAACTTCTCTCTGTTGTACATGAATAACTTCTGACCTCAGAACAATTAGAACATATTTATGCACATGTATTTACATACTGGAAGACTGCTACTACTGTCAGTTCTTTTACTTGCTAGAAAAAGTGCTTCTATTTCTTAAAAAATAAAAACTCAGTAAGAAGATGACAACACCCAGCAATCTTTTCTACTCTAAACAGTTGCTCTTATTTGCCTTTGCATATCCCTACATCACTCAGACCTCCTCTCAAATCCATTGTTGCTATTTGAATTTTGGACCCTATCCTTCAGAGATCTTGCAGATTCTACCATCACAAAATGATGCTATTCTGTTACTTAAAATACTGAAAATGCAAAATAAAGTCAGAAAAGATAGATCCTTAAATTCTATTTCAATTGTTCTTTCAGCTGTACATAATCCAGTTATTTTTCAGTTGGTTGTGCACCTTATGTTAAATTTAATCAAGATGTAATTGAACTAATTTTAGCCTGGGAACTTGCCTTCTTTGTGTTCATATAGCAGTACATAGGGGTAACTAAGGCTAATTAAAGTAGCAGATGTTTACTGCAACCTATGCTTGCAGCAGAAAGGTTGCCTAAATGCAGCTCCATTTTCTAATAGCCCACTATCACTATTTTTCTTTTGATTGTCATTATACTTTAACAGCTGCCTTCATGGCAAGTCACATAGTCTATACAAGGCTTGAGACATGATTTAGTTTTATCTGCATTGTCTGTATGGTCACCATCACACTGCAAGATTTCTGCTTTGCTTCCAAAATTCCAAGAAAAAACAAAAACAAACCCACCCAAACATCTTTACCAGAGAAGCCCACGGTCACCTTTTCCTTTCCATCTCCTTTGCTTACTTTACTTCTAACAGCAAATTTACTACCGTCAACATAGAAATGAATTACACATCACTTCCTCTTTTAGTCATTCATATCTAGTCAGTAAACTAAGTGCACATCTGTTTAGACTAATGAACCAAAAGAGAAACTTTTGCTATCCCAGACTGTTCACAATGTGATGATAGTAACTTGCAAGTATACAAGGCAGTACTGAGCATGTGCAGAAGCACTCCAGAAATTCTAATGTTTCACTTCAGTCTACAGGGCAGACACTATGAAGTGCTCCTGCAGCAACAATAGTAGAGTTCACATTTAGCAGCATAACAGACTAGAGGTGAATCGCTCTTCCTTATACATCATGAAATGCTTTTCTTCTCCAAATCTTCTGCAAGGTATTAATTTCTTATCCTACTTCTCTTGATATATATTCTAACAAAAAAGTACAAATCTGTAACATAGCTGTCAGCGTAGCTTTTTCTCCCCAAATATTCTGTTCATAGGACAAATTATCACAAAAAAAAATGTGATTTAGATCCTTAAACACAGATTACATTATATTTAGATGCCATATAAAATTAAATACTATAGGCAGACTCAGGCCTGTATATGTGAAAGAAACATATTGGCTAACTTTCAGGGGAAACCTATTCACCACCAATCCTCTGACCATAAAAAAGATTGCTGAATAGGCCAGGGAATACATCCCCTCCTCAGCAAGTCTGCTTTGAAATGACAAAGTAAGTTAAGAGGAAGACTACCCTGCCCCCCCCAGCTTATCCAATATGTGAAGCCTCAAAGTGCCTCCAGATACACTGTTCTTAAGGATGGGAAGTCTGATGCATCATTGCTGCCATCTGCTGCATTTTTTTTAATTCTCCTGTGGGACAAAGTTATTCAACATGCTTGGATCCAGACTTAAACTATGCCAAGCCACTCCTCTCTTTAGCATTCCCTGGAACCAAGAACACGGAAAGGGAGAAGGAGTTACTTATAATAGCTTTTTTGAAGAAATGCCACAAGCAAACAACTCAACTGGCTTAATGTCAGCATAAAGTCACAGCAATATTGACAAGGTTTACAATACTCAGAATACTTTCATGAGGTAAACAAATAGCAAGGTTTTTTCCCCTCTATGATTTAACTATTACTAGCTACGTGCTTTCTACAGAGGAACTAAGTGCCTTTAAAAGACAGAGCAGGCCAAAGTCCACTTTCCTACTGCCTTAACAAGCACTTCTCCTATCAACTAATGGGGAGAAAATGAGTGAAGCAGTTCAGGCAAGCAGACTGTTCTTACAGTTTTCCCACACCTTCTTCCCCTGATGTGCAAAGGCACATTTTGTACTTGTTCCTTTAGTTTTATCTAAGAGTTCCTGGGACGCTTTCTATTTTTACGCACCTATGCTGCCCAATAAGTCACATTTCTCAATGCTGTTTATTGTGGGATCACCATAAAAAAGGGGTGGGGGGTAACAAATTTAAGCAGAAAATGACACTGGTGTTGTGCCACATCACCTGAGTTTGGTTGCTTAACTCCCAAGACTCATTAAAATCCTTCTGGCTAAGCTGAGCACCACCACATGACTTGAAAAGCACTTCAACAGAACTTGTGCTCTGCCACCTCAGAGCCCAGCTCAGCTGAGGAGTGGGTTTGCTTATTTTGGTGTTTTGTTTTCTTTTTTTCTTTAAGACATATTTTTGGCTCTGCTATATTTTCTCATCGACTCAAAGTCTAAATAGGTTTTTCCTTCTCCATGAAACAAAACTGCTCTGAAGCAGCACTTTCATAACCTGAACAACTTTTTTTAATAAGTACTTTAGTCCTACGTGCTGCACATAGAAGGCAAGAAGTCAACATGACTTATTAACAAAAGTATACCTACCCATCTACTTTCATTTCTACATATACCGATTCCTTGTAAAGGACTGTTTATCTCATACACAGTTTTAGAGACCTAAGGTTTAAAATACAGTCTAGTTTTAGTTACAATAGTACAAGTCAAAACTAGTCCTTCCAATCTTCTGACATCTAACTTCAATTATCCTTTTTCTACAATGAAGTCATGGCAACTGTACCTAGTCCTGACAAAACAGTGATATACCTGCCTTCCTAGGCCATACCTGATGACATGCCCACCTCCAGTTAAGGCAAAAGAGAAGAACATCATCACAAAAGACTTCACAATGTCACTACTGCAGGTTTTTGTGAACAGCTGGTCAGATTGTTTAACTTTCCCTCCGATATATCAAGGTTAAATGAACTGTTAAGAGTTTAAATACACATTAAAGTGATTAAACATTGGATTAGAACTACAGGTGCAGAACTATTCAGCACTTTACTTACAGTCTAATCCCACAATAACATGACAGAAAGAACAAACAATGAGCAGTATTGATCCTTCATGACACTGATACTATATATGTTCAGTTTAAGGTCTAATGCTCCCACCTCTTGTTTAAATCTATTCAGGATTTCTTGAATTATTAAATGTCATCTCTTGTTATACAAACTGCTACTTAACTATTAATTGGCACATATTGTATGTAATATTGTGTATTGTAAAATGATCTGAGGATTATAGAGACAATGAATTTTCACTGGATCCTATATTAAACTAGTAAGCTAATTTCCTCAGTCCCTTCTACAAGGCTTACTCTTGAATGTGTTGCAAAAGGACTTTTGAATAACATAACCTAACAGCTCTAAGCTCGAGACATCCTTCCATATTATGTCCTATGAAGAACATTTTAGGAAGTACAATTAGGTTCTCCACCATGGGATTTGGGGCTTGGCCTCTTCCTCTGAGAGTAACCTCAAATTTCTAGCAGTGAAGTGTCACTCATAAAAAAGGGAACAGAGAAATGAGTCAAAAGGGAGTGAAGCATTTCTTAAACACTGACTTCCCTGTGTTTAGGGAACTAAACTAGACTGGGTCTAGTCTGACCAGGACTTTCTCAGAAAGAGTAATTGCCAATCAGAATACAAAAAAAAACCCAAAACAGCTCTGATGACAAGGTGATAAAGTGACCTAAAGTGACAAAGCCCACCTCTACCTTAGAAAGCCAGAAATACCAGTACCTTTCACTCCCAAAGTTATCAATGCTAAGAATTTGCCAATATCCTCAAAATCATCTACCTCCAACTTGTAAGTGTATGCTACTATTAACAACATATTTATGAAGATCCTCAACCTGTCAACTTTCCTCTATAGACTGGCATGCAAACTACTGAAATTCTGCTGTTAAATACTACTAAAATCACCCATATTCAAGCAGAGCTGTTGTTGGAAATGAACCACACTAGGCTTGTGATCAATCTACAATTAGGCATTAAACAGCATATAATTTCATAGCTACTTCAAGGCAGAAGAAATTACTTTGCCTCCCTCACCATGAGGTTAAGCCTTTGAAAACTTGTTAGTAAACAAGTGACCACAGTATCATTAACATACATAACCCTGGAAAGTGATTTCTATGGCTTTCCATCACAGCATCAAAGCCTTTTAATTCACTCACTACTATCTGTTGCTAACAGCAGAATGTGTGTTAAGTTTTGTTCCTGCCAAAGAAGTGATGGAACTAAAGACACAGCTAGGAAAATCTATTTATTGTTAAAATTTTAATAGTGTTAATGTTTATAGACATAACAAATAATACCTTAAATAATCTTCAGAATTAAGACTAGCATAGAGGGAAGTATTTTTCCAGGAACTACAGGGGTGTATTAAAATTTCCAGTAGAAATTCCACAACTTTCTTCCTTAACTGCCACAGAAGCACTCGTAGTAGATATCACCAGATCCCAGTAGAACAGCATAGCCAAAAGAACTGGGGAATGTAATTCAGCAATCTTTTTTCAGTCTATAAGAAAATACTCCTAGAAACCTGACTAGATACCATGGCAGTATGGCCCCATATCAAATACGCACTGAAGCAGGGAATACCACAAGCATGAAGCTATTCCTTTATACAGTCTATAGTCTTGTGATCTCAAAATAATGAAGACACACAAGAAAGAGCAGGTGATTTTCAGTTAGTCTGAAGCATGTACTTGCTAAATGCAATTGAGTCAGGACCTCCATTTTTCTCATTCCTATCATGTTTTGGGAAAGATGAAAGTGTCTGAATGATCTTAGTCTGCTAACTTCTTCCTATAGTCCACAGTTTCTCAAACTACAGACTTGGACCCAAAACTTGTAAGTGAAGACATGAAGCACTGGAAAAATTTACTCATGCAAGTGTGCCATTATGGAACAGGGACAATCCTGAAAACACCATTTTTAACAGAGTATATTGGTAATGATTCTCATACAACAGAATGACCTTTTCTGCTGCACATACAAGAGTATGATAATGGTGTAACTGAAAAAAAAAAGCTTAATAAGCTACAGGTCTCATCTATTTCAAATAAAATATTCTGCAAAGGAAAAGCTTTAATCTCGTAAGAATTAGTTATTTGAAATGCACAATTATAGCACTATGGATACATTCCAAGACACCTAAATGGACATTAGTCTTCTCTACTGAAGAGAAGAGCAGACAAGTTCTCTGAAATTGAAAGAAACTGTTACTCTCCTTCTCCCCGTAAAAAAATTAAGATTTAGGTCCAAGTTTACATGTAGTTTTACAAAAATTTTAATATGCTAAATTAGAAGAACTATCCATGTGAAGACCCATCAAACCACCTTTAATGCTAATACACCTGTTGAAACTGGACTGACTTCTGAAGCAGATCTGCAAGTCTCTTACTCAAGCTTACACACTGGTTTCTTGACATTAATGCCTGAAGGACTGGGTGGGAGGCAGAAATCACAAAACTAGGGCACAAAACTACAGAAGTGGGTTCAATTTTTTCTCTACTATCAAACAGACAAAATTCACATGAGAAGGTACAACAGAGGAGAAGAGATTCCCCCCCCCAAAAAAAAAGGGGGGCACAGAAACAAATAAATAAAAACCCCACCAGCTTGCTTAGCAAAGGGGAGCACAACTTTAGAGCATTTTCAAAATGCTCCTTAGTGCATGCTGCAAGGTAAGTTGAAGCAGCAAGCATTTTCTGCTGCTGCAAGGTCAAGCTGAAGTAACAAGCATCTGCCACTTACCATAGCACAGGCTAAGTGCCTAGCAGAACACACCAAAACCTAACCCTTCAAGATGTCCCAAGAGGAAACATTCCTCCCAATATGCAGTTAACTCTCAAAGATGAAAATACAGTGTTATGAGTAGAGCATACACACAAATTATGTATCCAATCTTCTTCAAAACATTTACTGCAACATATAAACACACAGTACTATCTGAAGTATGATCTGCCAAAAGCACCCCATAAAGCAGCTTCCTGGATCCTGCAGAGTAGCACAGTAGCAGCAGCACGTGCCATTTGGCAGAACTAACCAAGCAAAATTCCTGTTACAGAATGCAATTTCCTATTTGTATGGGTTTGTACTTTTTTCAACTTAAAGATCCATGCCAAGTGCATTTCCTGCATTTTCCTTACATGGTAATGTGTGAGCTACAACCTAACTCAGAACTCCTGCATAGCCTAAAAAGCCTTGTACTTTAAATAAGTGCGAACTGTTGTAACTTGCAGTTTATTTTAATCCCTCATAGGACTAAAGAAAACTTAAGTCCAGGCTCTTAGTGTGGAGAATTAGCCACCTTCAACAGCTCTGTTCTAGCATTTTATGTTGTAATGCTATCAGCCAACTGTCCTCTAAAACATTTGAGATACAATTTTGATTAAGACATAGTAAAAAAACCTGTTTCATTCAACACTTATACCAGGGGAATATGTAATTGAAATACTTACTAGATGAGAACCGTCTTTAACTTCTTGTACTTGCTGCACCTGCGGTTCAGCCACAACTTTAGTGTCCTGATCAGAAGTCATGAGCTGTCTGCTTTTTGGCTGCTCAGAGAGAACTTTACTGGTCACCTTTGTACGCTGCGGAAACAGAAAAAACAAAAGATACTCTAAGTGGTTGTTGAAATTCTTGAGAACATCCAGACCTGTCGTGCTGATTCAGACCAAAAGTCCAAAGAACTTCCATGCAACACAGTCAGGATTATGTGTTCAGGGAAAATGTTACGGCAAAAGGATAAAGTGATCTCTCAGATATACTCAGTTCCCAGTCACTGGCTGCCTTGGGAGTGCAGACAAACACTTGTCACAGCAATGAGCAGGGAAATCCACTGGGAAAATTTCACTTGATTCTCACCTTAATTATTCAGATTGTTTTTCAAACCACGGCTTCTTCACACCACCTGGTAGATTTACTCCAGTTATTAAGGAGCATCTAGTCACAAACCAACCTTTGTCTTCAAATATTCTCACAGTCACTTAATCATTGCAAATTTCAAGCATGTTACAAAAGTTCTGCTAGATTAGTAACAAGTTTTCTGCTCCATCATCCTATAATGTTATTCTGTTTGATTAGACAAGTAGAAAACTGAGTAGAGTTAAAAGCCTGACAGTAACTTTACTTTGAAATTTGATGCTATTATTTCGTATTTAATTATTAAAAAAACCCCTGTTCTTATAAAACAAACCAAAACAAAAAAAAAAACCCATACCCAGAAAAAGCCCATTTGAAGCATGAAGTCTCAAAGAAAATACTGGGGTTTAAAAATCAGTGTAATTTTTAAATTTTTCTTTTCTTAAAAGGAATATGAGCAAATTTTAATATGCTTTTTGAGTGACTTCTTCACATACAAGTTCCAGTACTACATCTGTAACAACATGCAAGAGAAATGTATTGCCTCCAAGTTGGTGACAACTTCAGGCTGAGATTCTCTACAATCTCCTCAAAAAAAAGTAAAAAATAAAATGTAAATATTTGGAGCACATATGGATGGTTCCATTATTTAGCAGATAAGCTCCTTTTAGAGAACTTGACCCCCAATTAACTGGAGTATTTCTTTACAGCCTTCCATGGAATCTCCTCTATGCTATAGTCTGAAACAGACAAAAGCAAAAGCCTTTCATACAACTGATGGAATACATTCCAAAACAAAATAAAATTATGACATTCACTTATAAACCAATTCAAGCACCTATATTATGGGAATATGCAAAAGACAAGATGTTTTGCACACACCAATATACAGACCTTCCCAACAGGACAAAACACTCAGATTAGACGAACAGAATGAAAAATATAGTTTTGAAGGCAACACATGCACTGTATCATTATTATGTTCCCAGAAGTATTTTTGTCTAACACCCTGCCTCTCATTTTGGAATAGAAATTATTTAAGCAAGGAATAATGGCACAGACAAAAAACACCACACAAAAAAAAGGCAATAAAGAAATTACACTGCCCTTCACATACAGTCTTACACACACATGAACAGATGCACAGTCAACATGGCAGAAAGTCTGGAATTCATTCAGGATGTTTGTATTTTATAAAATAAAAAAAAATCATCCTCAGGGTGAAAGCAAGTACTAAGTAGCTAGACTGTTCCTCAAACCCACGCCCTGTGCACATTAGCACTGCAGAAGTTGTCTAAGCTTCTTGGAGAATGCTTCTGTTAATATTCTGTAAAAGACATTGGGTTTATCCTTTTAAATTCTGGATTAGTATTTTACTAAGAAGAGCAAAAGACTTCTTAAACTTTGTCTTTGCTGTATATAATCTCCACTGCTGTTCATACTAAACTTGATCATGCACATTCATTGAGATTCACAAGCCAAACCTAATTTACAGAAAGACAAACATGTTTCTGTCAGCAATTATGTTACCTATTCAACATTTTGATCCTCAAATCAATGTCAAGGTACTTCTTTGCAATCCTTCTGTTGCCTGCTTCTCTTTCACACATTCCCATTCCCTTCTAGGATCATCCCCAGTCATGCTGCCATCTCTTCCATCCTCTGGTATGTAGTGTTAGCACCAGTACTTTGTAAATCTATGGACTGTGGAAGGCAAACAGCTAAGATCATGTGAGTCTAACAAACTGAAATTCCACTGCACATAGGTACTTTAAAGTATTTGCTGACTGTCCATCAATCACAAAATATTCAGCTAAATCATTCATTTCAGCTGAGTGTAGACAAGTTGTTATACAACTTGATAGACAACACACAACCACAATGTGCACACTGCAACTTCAGATAACTCGGACAAGCCACCAGTAGTAATAGCAGCACATTATTCTACTGCTTCTCAGAAGTCCTTTAGATGAGATTATACAAGACACTTATCACAGGCTAGGTCTAGATAAAAGCTCTAGATAACTCTGTTTGGATTACTCAGATTAATAACCATTCTCATTACACAGATTTGTTGTGTTACACACCACACTAAATCCACTTACCTTGCGAACAAATTATTTTTGATAACTACAACATCAAACCCATATTTTTAAGTTGCATTTTGATCACTAAGGAAAATGACTCGCAAAACAAGTGAGATGATACTGTAATAACCTGCTTGAAAGAATATTCAGCTTGCCTTTTAAGTCCCATGCTTTTAACAACTATCAACTATTGCCTTTCTGCCAATGAGTAAGCCATATGGGAAGACCCCAAACACAGAAGGAGTTTCCTTTGCAATTTTCTTCTCTTAGTGTATTACACTGCTCCAAGTCTCCAGGACATCAAGTGCTCTGCTGCAAAATCCCATCTGCTGGGATGCACTTCAAAGCAACTTCATGTACAGGGCTGTTTGGAAAGTTAGTGCCATCAACTTTTCCACTTACCAGTTGCCACTTACCAGTCTTTTAAAGCATAAAACTTTTATGACTGCAGGTTTCCACAACTATCATGTCAGACAACATAGTGTTTGTTGAAAAGGCAGCGTTACTTCAAGGAGAAAAACAAAAATTACAAAGTGTTACAGGCTCTTCATAGGATGTGTTTTATCATGTTTTTCATTAGTACTGATATGCATCTCCACACTCAGGTTTATTTACAGAAACCACAATCAATATGTGGTGGTACTAGAAGCTACAGATCAGGAGTGATAGTTTGGAAAATTGTTTATCCTCTTTTGATGCTAGTTTAATAGTCAAATTAGCAATTAAGTTAAACATGGCATTTGAATGCAGCAGCAATAAAGATTATCATCCCACTGAAGAGTTAACTTGCCCACCATTTTAAAAGATGCACTGAATTGCTGACTGGTAAGCCCTATCTTTGCATAAACATACGCTGCTGCAGTAAGTATGAGACATTCAAGGGAAAAACACAAGTCAGCAGACCTATTTGGGACAGAGGTAGCAATACCTACAGCAGAACATGGAGCTGTCAGAAGCAGACTGCAATTTTTTTCATTCAAGTTATAAAAAAGAAATAAACCCACAAGAAAAACCTTCAGGGCCACCCGATCTCTTAAATATGCTTTTAAAGAGTATTTCTACTCAACAGCAAACAGCCATGGAAACAAAAAAGTGCCCTCCACTAATTATGTCTAGTCACACTCTACAGAATGGCCTGCATTTATGAATTGATTTAGAAGGCCACAATCAGAATTTTGTAATATTATGTATAATTTCAGTTCTGTAAACACATGCATTAAAACTTTATTTTTCCTTCTGGCTTGCTATTTGGTCTTCACACAGTAACTAGTCAAGTTCAACAACTTCTGATGTATTATGTCTAGAGCAAAGTTACTTTCAAGACATGCAAATACTTATTTCCACAACTACCTAATCCCAAAGAAATCACATGGATTTTCCTGAAGCTTAGAAACCAAGTTTGAACTGCTTTTGATGAGTAGGCAAGATTCTTATCCTCCAGAAATTTAGCATACAGGTAAAAACTTGTTTCTTTAGAAAGCACGCAACTTTTAAACATGAAGTCCTTAATGTCCCTAAAGCTGTAATACACTGATTGCTAATTGCAACAGGAAGGAGAACAGCACTTTAATACAGTTGTTTTCTCAGTACGACAACAGGTACAGTACTCTACTTGTACAGATCTGTCCCTGCAGGCACCTACTCAGCAGTGGTAAATCTGAGGAGTTACAAGAATATTCTCAGGAGGGACTGAGACCATCTGGCCAAGCACAGGTAGCACATATTTCAGCCTACTTGTTTCCCTCTGCAATATCCACAGTTGCTTTCACAAATAAGAAATGGGTTTGTGGATGGATTTTTTTGTTTTGTTTTGCTTGGTCTTTTTTGTTGCTGAGGTTTTTCTAAGTTGACACCATGTTTCTTGGCAAATATTTTCAAATCCATCTTGTTATGGGAATTTAATCATTTTAGAAGATACCAGACACAAACTAGCAATAGTCCACAGCATATACTGTACGGACTATACAGATAGAGTACGCATAACAATATAGTCATTTCTACCTGGGTGCCATGCCAAGCAGAACTGCAATCACTTCCATCCAAAAGCCACATGTGTGCATGAATTGTGGTAACAACATCAGGCTAACACATTGTATTTTAATTCAGGTTTAGGTATTTTATAGTACTGGAAGTTAATGTTCAGCTGTCTGAAGATACTTCTATACAAACAGCATCGCTATACACCACAACTCTGCAATAGCTTGGAAGAGATATCTACTAGATTACTATATAGCCAACGAAACCACTACTGCCCCCACCAACACTCCCAAAACCTCCCTTGAAAACAGCAGGATCAAGGCCTACACTTATTACTACTCTCTATTTTTCCTAATTCATATTCAGAGTGTGCTTTTATGCAGTCTGTTTTGCTGTCTAGAGTTACAAGAATACGAGTAGCAGTGTGCTTCCTCTCAATCAAGCCAGTCAGATCTGTTATTTAAAAACATGCAAAACCCCAAAGAGCGCTCTAGGGCTGAAATCTTGCCTGCCAACTTTCAGCCCAGAGTAATCAGCCCTTAAAAAGAGATTTACAAATGTGAGTGCTGACAACTAACTTTCACACTGCAAACAGCAACACCATAAAACAAAAAAGCTCACAGAATAAAAGATCTTTTCACTGCTCTTCCAGTAAGCACAAACAAAAATAGATTTGAGTTTGGCTTTGTGCAGAACTCTTCCTAGCAAACATTTTAGAAACTTTAAACACAGACTAAGATTAACTTTTCACAAGGCTAATACAGAAATAGACCTCCAGCAACATCAGAAAGCGTAAAATGTTTTGAAAACAGGGATGCAGTCACTGCTTAACTTAAACCTCATAACAAACTTCCAGTTGCAGGCCATCAACTCCCTTTCTACTATCAGAGATAACATACTTTCTCACCATCTTTCACACCCTTTGGTATCCACAAGGATTATTACACCTCAACAGAAGAAATCAGAGCTACCACTGACCTCAACTTTGAAAACAGTTTTAGCACCTGCGGAGGACATTACATAGCTGATATGAGAAATAACAGATGCCTCTTCCAAGAGTATGTTATTAATTCCATATATTAACGCCTGTTTAAACAAAGTTTACCTTTCTTTATTAACTTCACAAGTGTTTTGAATACCTAAAACATGTAATATGTCAAGAGTTAATCATGTTCTCAGCCCAGGTAAAGCTGCTAACTCAGATACAGGATAGTTAAGCTTACAAAGCATCATCAAGGAAACACGACAAATCCTAATCCTGAAAGCCTGCAAGTTTCCCTTCAGTTTAGCATTATGAAGACTGCTACAAACCAGAGCTTGTAATTTTAATCAGACAGCTGGTTTAGAAGCTTTTCAAGGAAAGATTTCATGTAAGAATTGAACTATCATCCCACTGTATGGGACACATGTTACCATTCTGTAGATGAATAACCCTATGAAACTCTATCTTTCCAATACAGAAAGCCTGTAACAGAACCCAGGGGTTTCCATTTTCCTTTCAAAGCATGAAATCAGTTTCTTTACAGAGCAGATGTGGCAAGCAATCTATCATTCAAAGGATGGCATTATTTAAAAGAAAATATACTGTGAAGTTATTACATTACCACAGTGAACAAATTAGCTGTGAACAACAAAAAAAAACCCCAAACAACTAACAATGCCAAAAAGTACATTTGTTAATGGCAATCTCTGCCATCATCATTGTACCTACATCAGTTCTAAACTCTGTATTGCACAACAGCAGTTAAAAAGCTGACATGACATAAATATTTAGCCATACCATGTGTCTATGAAAGTTAATACTGAACACACTACTATTTTAAATATCACCACAAGGCTCTACTGTTAACTAGAAAAACAGTTGGGGGAAGAGCTGAAAATTTCACCCCTGAAGCTTAATGCAACCCAGACATTCAAAGCCTGCCGGATGATGGTTTCAAAATGTCCATGTACCCAGCGTACATGCCAGCATGGTGGCTGGAAAGTTAGATTTCAAATAACTCCATAAAAGTAGCATCTGATTTGTTTCAGTTTTCCTTCCTGCAAAAAACCAAAATGACTCATGCTCAGGCACCCACCAGGCAGTACCCAGAACAAAACTGCAACTCTTTGGTTACTGAAGAGGAACATGGACATAAGTGCCCAGAGAGTACTCAGGACAGGAGCCTTGATGGGTACAAGGCAGTTTAAAACACATGTGGCAACCGGGTCTTAGCAAGAAGCATATTGTGTCAGAAGACCATTTAAACCTTTATACGGTATGTTTTTAACATTTCACAATAAAACCCCACCAGCCCAAATGGTTTTGAGCTGCTGCTGCATCTGCTTCACAAGGGTTTTGAAAAAGCTTCTGCTCTTTATAAGGTTGACAGCCTTCAAAACTGTTCTGCAGTTCTATTAGTTGTATCTTCAAATGTAGTCTCTCCTCTAAGAATGGCTGAGATTTCAAGAGAAACAGTACACCTTGCTATTTAAAGGGAACACTGCGTTTCCTTATTTAAAGATTTATGAAACATTTCTGCGCCAGGCTTCACAAGTGATTCACAACTCCCATCATTTACTGAGCTTTCTAACTCACACACAAACCTGTGCAATGGAACTACACACCAGAACCGATCATGGTGTAAGTCTAGAAATTGAGACTGTTACAGTAATTAGTTGTCCAAGAGATACCAAGCAATAAGTTACTAAACAAAGGTGATAAAATACCAAAGAAACATGATAGTGGTAAGTGATAAGGACTCTATACAGAGGTATGCAAAAACACTCTTTCAGTCAAGAGCAAGAAAAATGGGGAGATGTTAAGAGTTACAGCCTTATTCACTCATCTAATCTCACACAACAATAAAGATCTTGATAGTACATAGAAGATAATGGGATGACCTCTATCAACAAACAATCCTGATTATTTTCCTTGTATCTAGCCTTTTCTGCAAAAGAACCCAAACAGAAAGCAAAAAGAAGCAAACAAGAAAACCCAACAAAACCCCCAAACATTACCATTTAACAACACTAGGAGTGCCTACCAAGACAGGAATTGGGAAGAAGTTTTTGTGCCTGGTAAGCTTACGAAGTGCCTTGAAGACAACAGTGTTTGTGTCACAAGCAGTTTTCAGTTTGCCTGTGGCTTGTTCTCAGTTTTCAAGCCTGAAGCAGCACTCTCCTGACTGCAAGCTGAAGCACATAACATGAAGAAACCCAACTCATTAACAGGGTTTGCTTCATGTAGCACATACATCACAAAGCCACAAGCTTGTTTCCCTCACTGTAAGTGGATTAATAGGAACCACCACCCTGCAGGTTATCCATAAAGATGCATATTTAATTTCTATATAAGTACCACATCAGATAAGATTCTTTTACCAGATAATAATTTCAAAAAGTAACAAACTATTAATTAAAATAAACCCTGCACTCTCCCCTTTGTGCTTTATGTCAGACTACCCCTCAAATGGCAGTTATTCTAGTAACACACTCAGTTATGAAATGAAAGGTGGGATGCTACTTTAATATAAAGCATCAGTGATCATAAATCTCAACAACCCCATTTTCTCTTGAAAAGTTGTTCTCTCTAGTTGACTGCACAATCACAAATTTTACATTCATTACCAAAGCCTACAAAAAGCATAAAGCATCTCACGCTGGAGCAAAAACGTTTTTGGTTTTCCTCAGGCAAGGTATCAGGAATTTAGCACTCAAGCGCATTAGGCAAGTATCTCAATGTATAACGATTTTCCACTAAAATACTCTATCACTTGCCCTCTGACAGGTTCATGAGCATTTGACCTCCTCCCTCCCTATCTCCCAGCTCTGGTGCCTCTTCTTACTTTTTCAGGACAGAAAACATGACCAGCAAAAACAATTTTATTAAATTTGAACAATCCCCCTTTCCTATAAACAGCTAAACAGAAAATACACAGTAGTTGCTTACACACATACTTCTAGGCCTCTGAGAACTGTAGTAGAAAAGACCCAAGCTGAGCAACTAATACCAATAATCCTCCTTTCCTGTTTGCTAGGAATCCATCAGCAGCAGAGCACTGCAAACCAAGTACTGCAGTTCTGAGTGAAACTTAATAGGTCAAGTCCACATCACTCTGCTCCTGATCCTATTGCTCTTGCCTACAAAGCACCACAGGGTGGGGGGAAGACACAGTAACATACCTGCAGGACTTTCACAAGAGATCCCAGCAGAATTCCTGCAGTGAATTAAAGAGTGAAAGAACAGGTCAGTGCAAACCACTGCTCTTCTGCATTGAAAGAAACAGACAACCAACTAAGCCTGAACACAGGGCAACAATGCTTCAAGGCACCTACAGAAGGACAAGTTTAAGAGTTCCAAACCATACACACCACACAGTACTTCACATCTGTCTCTGCTTCCAAGCAGAATACTAGAAAACACATTTGTTAAATAAGCCTAATCAGAGAGGAAGACTAACTTGCCGCAATTTTCTAAAACCAACCAGCCTAAATAATGGCCAAGTATGAAAACAAACAAGTTTGCCTAACACGGGTTAACAATAACTGTACAATGTGATGAAAGCTCCCTCCTTCCACCAGTTTTGTTTTTTTTTTTTAATATATTTTAAAAATTGATGAGGTTTTCATAGGCATACAAGCATCGTGTATTATGCTAACCCACTGCTCACATTAATTTCTTGTAACATTCTAATCCACCTGCATTTACCTATTATGCTTGACTAAGCTATGAGGTAACAGCCTGTGCTTGCACAATGTCCAGTGCAGCAGGATTCCAAACTGCAAATACAAATCACAGCTGAGGTAATGCAAATAAAAGTGTTGGTATTTTTACTAACATATATCATTTTAACTGCTAAAATTGTTCACCTACTACACAAATATTAACTCTAGACGCTTTGGTGGGATCTTTGATAAGATAATTGCATTTTACTCTGAGAGACAAAGCTCCTCAATAACTTCAGAGTTACCTACAAATTAGCTGGGAGACTATTCCAGGCTTTCAGTGTAATACCAGTATTTCAGGTCAAGTACTGTGCAGTGATGTGGAAATTATGTTTTTTCACTTAAGGCAACATTAGAAAAGCCTCACAGAAATCTGGTTCCGAAGTTTATCACCATCAAATGCAAAATCTCATCTAATCCATCAATCTGAACTGTTGTACTCTGATTTATTTTAAATAAAGGTAACTTTTTAAAAATTTCAGCCTGTACTACTCCCTTCCCACAGCCAACCAAGACACCACATGAAGAGATTAACATGACTATTGGAAAAAGACATGTGAAAGACTTCTCAGATATTTCTTTCTATTCTTCATTTTGACGTGTCTTATTTCTAGCAGGTGAGTTTACTTTGGCACTCTGGATGCTAAGTCTGCCTTGCTTTATCATATCTTCTTGGAACTCCTGCACGCATGAGGAATTATTACGCAATGAAAATATCTTGCATAGCCATATATTTTCCTCGTTTCCCATCCCTCCCCACATAGCTGTCTTGCTCTCACTTAACCAAGGGTTTTTGGGAGGTATGCTTTTCTTTATATATTTAAGGGAAGTCAGAGATTCATCTTCCACTGCTGAAGGAAGCAACAATTAAGTAGTCTAGAAGTTCACACACAGCAGTAAAGTTGATAGAAACTGTTGCACTTTGATCATGAAAAAAAGTTTTTATCCTAAGACTGAAACCTATTCCTGACTGGGAATGAAAACTAGAAAAGATACTGGATTTTGCTGGCTAATGGACTCAATTGCATCTCAGTGTGCCAGTGTTACAGTAAACAGATCTGTCATTTTATAAATTCTGTTTCTTTCACAAAACAATTGCAAGTTCTACAGTACTTTACCGCGGCTTCAAACTTCGAAAGCTAAGATGCAGCAACTGATGGTCTATTTGGCCTTTCCTAATTCTTCAAAGAAACACTAATTCTTCAAAGATACAACACATGACAAAGTACCAGCAGCTTTAGAACTCGCTTAGAGAAGTTAAATATTGTGCATGAAGAGTGTCAACTTAGTAGTGCTGGGAACAACAAACTTCTTGTTTCAATTACTGAATGTTCCTCCTCCCATCTTGCCAACACCATCTTTACATTTTCTGCATACTTTACTATGCTGCTGACCAGCAAGTGGCCAGTGCCCACTCACAATGCTGCCTGCGACTCTAGGCAGTACAGTTCACAAAGGTAAAGAATATAACTAACCCAGCTCTATTGGGCAGCATTTTATGGAGACCACCTTCTTCAGAAAAATTCAGGAGTTGGCAGAAGAGAATGCAGTATTTTATCATGAAAGACAAGACTAAAAACAATACTTGAAGCTACAAGGTTAATATTTAGGGCACTTCCAAGGGTGAGGTTAGAAGTCTGACATTCTTTAACATGTCTTAATAGGCTTATCATCTTAGAATATTACTACTATTTGGATGCCACGTTTCAAGTCTGCAATCAGTGCTGTGCTTAAGCAAGGAGGTCAAAAACTGTACTAGGAACTTCTAGGACACTTTAATGATTTTTAGTGCTTTGACTTACTCTTAAAGACACATACATAGCTTCAAAGATGATCTGCTAAGTTCTTCATGGTCACATTCTCAAACCACACAATAAATGCCTAATGCAGGGAAGCAGAAATCTTGACACCAAGGATCTCAGAACCAAATGCACACAGAAACCTTCTCCAGAATTCTACTGCATGCAGACTGATGGGACAGTTGTTACAGTGCTGCTAGAATGTATTTTCTGACAGAACAGGTCCAAAGAAAATGAGAGAGAAAAAGGTCTAGAGTGGTGTAAAGTCCAGGCAAGAGGCATATATGGACCCAAGTAAGATGTTGATAATTACAGTGATAAATAAAAACGTACAAAAATGAGTTTTCTTCCAATACAAATATATACAATAATCCTGGACTATGACAAGATTACTGTAATAAACAGCAAAGGCAAGACGTCTGCAAAGCAAACAGCCCAGGATGAACTCCCCTCAGGCTTTGGGGTTTAGGGTTTTGTTTTTTGGTGGGGCTTTCTTTTCCCCAGATTATTTTAAAAACATTAATTTACCTAAAACTTGTGTTAAGATTTGGTCCTGAACATGTTTCAAAACTTAAAGTGAAATTAAACTAGTAGCAGAAGAAATGTCATTCAACTATAAGGTTTTGTAATACAAAAAAGGAAGCTAATGCTTTTGCCAATGATTATTTCATTAGCTTATTTGCCAAAAATAGAATTTAACCCAAATGATCCAGTCATTTTAGTATTACTTCCTCTTTTGAAAAAAGCCACCATCCTCCATTACAAGCTTTACTGAAATCAGAAGCAACTCTTGCTTGCTTTTAAAGCACTGTATGAAAGGCTATCATGTACTGAGTGTGTATTTGTTCACAGTTAGAGCACCCCACCTTTTTAGAGTATCACTGTAATCAAAACTACTGGTAATTCAGGTTTTGACTCACTGTTAAAGGATGGACTGTTCCAATATTTCAGCTTGGATTCAATGACAATAATTCTTCCCTGCAGGTCAAAATAACGGGGCAGAGACCCTCCTGAAAATTTCATCAATTTCTTGAATCCAGGCAGTTAAAGTACACGTTAATTAAGAAACAGAAAGTTGTAACTCTAACAAAGCAGATTATAAACTCAGCTGCAACATCTTCATTAACAAATTAGATTATTCCCCTCCCTTCTTTGTAATACAAATCTTTTAGACATCTACTATAAAGAACCAGACAACAAGCTTTACACAGGAACAGGGATGCAAACCCAAGATCTTGGAGACATGCCACTGCAGGCAATATTTTGCCCTAATTGTTTGCCTTGCTGCTTTAAACAGCAACATGTTGACCATTCTCTGTCCCTGCTGGGCAGCAACAACACTGAATGGGAATGAAATTCCAAGATAAGATCGCAAATTCCACACATAAAGGTAGCTCAGCACTTAAAGTAACTGTGCTCTGATGCATTCTTCACTTTTGTTCTGTTTTTCTAATTCCTAGAACAAGAATCAGAAACCAGTAGGACACATCAAAATGTTCAAGCGTAAGCCTTCAGCACCAGGGTAGCAAATCAAGCTACTTTGGACATTGGCCTGTTGTTTCACCAGTTCCTTGTTTGAACAACAGTCAGAGTCAGACTTGGTTGTGCAGCAACCTGCAACAGCATCACAACCTGTACAAATATTCTTATGGATATCAATACTGACCAAAACCGAAACCATAAAGCTGCCAAAAGACATCCCTGTAAAGCTTTACAAGCATTTCATTAAGTTTCTGACAAGTAAATTATCAAATGGTTAAATATTTTTCCCACAACATAATTACTATTTCATATTTTGTTTCCCGAGGTTCTCTGTCAGATCACTGGCATTCCACAATCACAAAATACTTAGCAATAGACTGCAGAGCATTAGGTCTTCCTAGAAATACACAGAAACATTTTAGTAGAGTAACTTCTGTAACAACTTTTTTTTTGCAGTTTCTAACTCCATTACCAAGACAGATGGAAGCCTGCCTTATGAATACCATCAATAAACTATTAATACTCATCACTGTTGTTTATTTCCAGAAGGTAGCAGGGAAGGGCCAGTATGAGGAAGAATCTAAGCAAATACCTGTTCTGATACTTTTGCGCAACTTGTACATGAAAATACAAGAAATCTAAAAGCACGATTAAGCAATACAATATTTAGATTTGCAAAAAGCCCAGCACAAGCTCTAGATAAAAATACATACGTTTGACAACTACATTCAAAGCTCAGGATATTCCTGAACAAGACCCATGTGAACTACAGGTAGCATCTAAAGGTGTAATTTCCAAAGTCTGTATTGCCAGTGTTTGCTATTATCAATAGTGAAAATGATAGTCATTTTAGGAAGGAACCCCAATCAGATAAATCAAATCTGGGCCTAAATCACTATAAACTACCATGCCAGACAGATGTCTATATGTATCTATAGGCATCTATGTTTCTATCTATCTGTATGTGCAACAGTCCAGAACTAGAAGCTGTGTATAGTTACTTCCTTAAATACATGAACTCAAAATACCCATGAACTCTAGATGGCCAGAAAGACAATCCAGAATAAACCTTTACTGTAGGATATACTCCCAGGGACACCAGCTCCTTACATGCCAACAGCCTTTTGTGAATAACAACAGAGCTGCTAGAAGTGCAGAGGTGGCAATCCATTCAGCTTATGAACGACTGATTCCTTTTGTATTACATCATTCAACTACCCATTAAGGAGCTGGACTGACAGGATCCATAATATGCATAGCCCAGCCCTCCATGGCAAATGAGCGTTAGAAAAGATTAAGGCTCAAAGAAATTGGTGATTCATCAGGGCGTCAAAACAGCGTTTCCCCCATTCCCTGCAATGTTCTAGGCCAAGTAACTAGCCACATATTAGTAACCTCTGTCAGGCTTCCAATTTTGGAGTTAATTGCTGTTCCTGAAACACATACCCAGACACAAAATACCTGCAGCAGCACACATCACAGAACGACCACTGTCTTGGCTATCCTAATGGCACAATTAGGCTGTATTACAGTCACACCTAATTTAAGTACTCCAACGTACCTCTGTTGTCTGTAGGTATGACTCTGTAGCCTGCTTCCTAACAGAGAGGGGAACACCCCATTTAGAAAGTGTATGTAAGAGCAACATACACACAGAACACACAAACATGAAAGCCCAGTGAAAAAAAGGATTACAAACCCTCGGCTCTATCGCATGACCAAAATTTAAGAAACATCAGTTATGAATTAATTAACAGAACTTGTTTCTTGCATTACTTTGTGGGACTTGACTACGTTAAATGAATGGGTAGTACAGAAATCAGCTTTTAGTTTCCCATTTCTAACAAGGCCCTCAAGCTTGCTGGTTTTAGGTAACACTTTTACCATGCAACAGTCTAAACCATACAGTTAAAGAGAAAAAAAACTAGATTGTTAGAATAGCACTTCTTCAATTATCCAGTATTTACATCACCAAATTACTTTTATTGACCAAGTGAAATATCACAGAGCTTTTATATTCAGAAAAAGTCCTTCAGAAGTATTCTTGATTTTGCGTTTAACTGTTGTAACACACTAGCCTGCCTTGAGTTAGCACAGAGGAATTAAAGCATAGGGGAAAGAAAACAGAACTTCCTTAAAACATTAGTTCACAACTGTATATCAAAGGTACCAGCTGAAAATGTTGTAAAAAGTGTATTACTAGTTCAGGGGGGGAAGAGGGTGCATGTGTGCGTGTTTTTGGTTTTTTTTTAAAGGTATCACACAAAAGTAGCATTATTTCAAACTTTAATTTTTACATCACTTTCTCCTCCCTAATTTAATGACTGGGTTACATGGCGAAATCTACCTGTCTAGATTGTGTTTTATATGGACTAAACCAACAGTAGTAGTTTCAATATACCTATGCCTTGCTTTGGGAACAATGTTGCTCAAATACATATCCAGGGACTTTACTACAAAAGTAGCTTTTACTCTCTGCTTCTATGCAGTTCTCCACATACTATTGCCTCTTTCAAAACTGCAGGGGAGGGGTTAATTTTCTTCCTTACAACGTCCTGTTTTGTAACATCCTTCCTTTCCTACTCATACCTGTGTGCCCATTCTGAATGCAAATACAAGACACTTGTAATACTCACATTAGTTTAGTATTATTACATACAAGAATAAATGCAGCCAAAGCTTATTTTATATAGCTCTTTCTAGGAGTTAAACAAACTTGCTGACTAAAAATGTATTTTGCTAGTAAATGCTTCAAGGAACACACCACTATGTAAACCCCATTTCTGACATTGGCTTAATGAACATAACAGCTCCTCACATGTGTGCGTGCACATGTGCACTCACACAAAGGGGGAGGGGGGGAAATCACTAAATCATCCTAAAGCTTGATATTCTCCAGTATTGAAACTATGTCTCTTTATGCTTTCTTCATCTGGTCTCTTCTGCCTTTTTCTCTGTGCCAGCAACACCCCTTCTTGACACGTTTGTTAGCTACCTCTACAGCCACCTTTGCACCTTCCTTCGCAGAACATCTCCAAGACAAGAATGCTCTTCTTGAAGAGAATCAATAAGGCTGCTCCTTCCAACACAGGCACAAGAAAAGACAAGTCAAGTGCTCTACATGCTTATTCGTTTACCTTACCTGTTAATTTACAAGAACATGAATCTCTGATGAATATATACAGGCACCATAGAATTAAACATTAATAGTGCTGAAGGGACAAAAATCCACCTAGTCTAAAAAAATAAACTGATGAAACACATCTACACCTCATTACTTTGTTCTTTATAACCCCTTTCTTGCTACCTTTCAGCTGTCACTTTAGATTTGTCATGCACCCTGACCACAAACATGCCTTTTCTGTGTCTGTTCTGTGAATTTTGTGAGGTAATGTAATAAATATTTAACAAAGAGTTTATATTACCATGCCAATTAAGCTCACAACTGATTTAAAGCCAAAGCCATTGCTAGATATGAGACTTGAGCACAGCAGCAGACCTCCACAGAACATGTAGATTAGGCAAACCTAATTGTATGCAGTTTACATTTCAGAAAAATACACCAAGTAGTTAATTTCAAACTGTTCAAGTAAAACATCAGTGCCAGAAAGTGCCTACATGGTTACTGCATGTCTCAAAAAGAAACTAGAAAAACACCCCACGAAAATCCCAAAGCCCTCACAACTGCCTCCAGTTCTAGACCTTCTATCTTTGTACTGAAGCAGACTGAAATTCTAGTCACACATCTAAACAATGTATGTATACACCTCTCAGTCATCCATACCTTCTATGTGTTTATTTGTATTAGAGCAAGCATAAAAAGCAACTAAGGCAGAACACACTCGAGCTAACACCTTTATTCCCTTAAGGCATTTGTGTGTAAACACTTGAAAAAATAGAAATAATTACAAGGGAAACAAATCAATCTAACCCAGAACATTGTGTGCACCTAAAGACCCAATTACATACCATGAAAACATACAATCACTTATTTAGGAACATCTAAGAGGTCAGATGTTTTCTATTAATTCATTTATGCAAATCTGTTTGAGTAAGTTGCCTTTGGTTTGGGTTTTGTTGTTTGGTTGTTTTGTTTGGATTTACTTTTTTTTTGTAAAAGAAAAAACAAAATTAAACGTAAGAGTAACTTTTATGCAGTAGCTTCCATATAAATACTATGCACATACAAATGACAACACACCTAGAAGAATAAAACTCCTATAAACATACAAAACACATACTGTTCTCTGTATGCGCTTTATCAGGCCTCACAACTACTTTTCTCCTCCATTTCCCACAGGAAATAATAAAAAATTAGAAAATAACCATTTTCTTCTACTAGGCAGAGTGACTAAGCTGATTAGCTTCCTATCTCAGGAATTAACTTGAAGAAATGCTTACAAGTTAGCAGGAAACAAGTGAAAGTTCAACTGATAAAAACAGTAACCAGATTGGAATCAAAATCCTGGAGTTGTGAAATCCCAGCAAGTTTAAGAACACAGCTCTGACCTTTGAAAATGTATTAAATCCGTAAAAAAAGGATAAGTTTGACATGAAACTTAAACCACATGAACGGTTAAAGCCTTTCAATAGCGATCCTGGGGCAGTATTTCAGAAAGGTTCCTACTCCCATTTTACTAAGGTTTCAGACTGAGGCCAACGAAACTAGGCCAGAGACAAGATGCAGGATCGGAAGCCAGAATTTCCATGGTTTTACCCCAACCGTGACTCAAGTTTAAACAGTGGTTTTGAAACCAGCTCTCTCTCTGTGGCCACAGGCAAGTCTTAACCACTTTGCCTCAATTCCCTTACCTGCAGAATAGAAATAATTATACTTATCTGCCACACAGGAATCATGTACAACATTGCCTGGCAAGTGCACATCTGTTTAAACTGTGGACAAAGCTACGTAGTAATTCTGAGCATCTGCACAAACTGAAACTGAGAGTGACAACAACTCAGCTGAAGCAGCCAGCAAAGGCCCAACAACAACAAAATCCTAGAGGGAAAACACCGTTCGCGTGGTGGCTGCTTTTCGAAGTCTTGTTTCCTAACCAGCTGGCCCGCTAGCACCTACACACCCCATTAACCGACTCGGGACACGGCTCTCAAAGGAAGTCAGGGCTGTTCCCCCTCTGCCGGGAGCGATCGGCGAGGGGGTCGCGGCTCCCCCGCCAGCAAGCACCGTACAGCCGGTGTTTCAGCTCTGCTCTCACAGCCCTCGTGTCCCTTCCCTGCCGCCACCAAGGCGCACGCAGCCCCTGCCAAAGAGGATCCGCGGCAATACCAAACTGGCTCGGAGGGGCAAAGCTCACTCGGCCCCAGCCCGGCACCGATCGGGGCCGGAGCAGTGAGCACTACTCGGTGAGGCCATGCTGCGGAAGCGGCCCCGGCGGCCCAGCCCGGCAACCTGCCCTGCCCCCCGCCACCATGGAGGCCCCGAGCCGGGATCCCTCCTCCTCCCTCCTACCTCTCCCCCGGGAACCGCCTCGGGTGGGAAGATGGCGGCTCCGGCCGCCTCCCCGGTGAGAGGGGGATGGCGGAACGGGTGGGGTGTCTCTCCCAGTCTAGCCCCGCCATTCCCCCTCACACAGGGAGATGAAAGTGGAAAGACGGAGGAGAGTTCCAGGCGGGCGCCGCCGCCGGGAGGGCGCGGGCCCCGGGAAGCCCCTCGCACTCACCTGTCACCAGCAGCAGCCGCCGCCCTCGGGACAGGCCTCGACGGGAAGCAGACAGACGGGCACGGGGGACGGCGGGGGAAGTATCCGCTGGTGTCGGGGCCTCTCGCTCCTGCCGGGCTTTCCGCTTGCACCGGGGCCTCTCGCTGCGCCGCCGCCGCCGCCGGGGCCTCGCCGCCGCCGGATGCCAGGAGGAGGAGAGCGGAGAGGGGGGCGGGGGGCGGGAGGAGGAGCGGGCGGCGGCAGCAGAGCGGGGAGGGGGGGTCGCGGAGGAGGAAGCGGCGGCGGCGGCTCACGGGGCCCGAAACGTCTCCGAGCCGAGACTCAACCACCCGCTCGCATGAGAGACCCGCTTCCGGCTCCCGGCGGAAGTCCCTCCTCCGCCGGCGGGAGAGGATTGGTCAGCGGCGCCGCGCGGAACGACGCGCTCGGCCGGCACCAGCGGCCGCAGATTGGCGGAGCGGGGGCCCGCGCGCGGCCTGACGCGCGGCCGCACGTGACGCGCGTGACGTCACCCCCCCTGAATGAGCGCGGGGAGGCCGAGCGGAGCCGCCCGCCTACCCTGAGGTGTTTTGCCGCCTCGCGCTAGCCGCGGGGCCGCCGGCGGGGCGGGGCGGGGCGCGCGCCTGCTTCAGCCCGGCCCCCTTCCCCCCCGGCCTATCGCGCCTGTCGTGCCCGTTGCTCCTATCGCCTCTGTCGCTTCCCCGGTGGCGGCTGCGGGAGCCGTGCGGCTCCCCGGCAGCACTGACACATCTCCCCTGCCGGAGCCCGGCCCTCGAAGGGACAGTACCGGGCAGGCAGCGCGCCTGGCCCCTGCTCGCCATCACCGCGGCCACGAGTCTGGGGAAGCTGTCGGGACTTTGTGTTGACACGGGGCGCGTTGTCGCCTTCTGAAGTGCTGTCACAACAGCAGTGGAGGATCCAGATGCCTGTCCGAAATTGTGTATCCTACCACGGAATATTCTAGTTCTGAATACAGCAGCCTCTGTGGAGTGAGGCTGAGTAGCTGCGGCTTCAAAAGGCAGTGATGAACATAAACGGGTTTTGTGAGAAGAGTATTTCAGGGAAGAACCTTCTGTTTCAGGTGGGAGACCACTGTGTCATTAGGGCGTTTCTAACTTAACAGCCTCTGTACCGAGGACTAAAGTGTATCATCAGTTACCTGAAACTGGTGAATTCCAAGAGATTCAAGAGTTCTTTCTTTTGACCAAAGAACAAACAAGTCTTGTCAAACACTTCTAGTTATGTATTATAAAGCATAATTTGTTTTTAACTACAGTTAATTAGGCAAATGGAAAACATGGCGGTTTCTTCTAAGGACTTAAAAAACCCCAAATGAACAAAAAACACTAGAAAGTATTGTCTTCCAGGATTACTCCCAGTCCTCAGCTTTCCTTTTACCTCAAACATGGCAAAGCTACATCACCTTACAATAATAATTACCTGTACCATGCATTGCTGCCCATCTCTGCATCTCAGAAATCAATCCAGATGAGTCCTTCTGGACCCTGTTTTTAATCCTTACTGATAAGGACTCACAGTTCTACCTGCTAGAAGTTCCCATGGAGATGATACTGCAGTTAACTTAGGAGACCTAATCACACCCAAGTATCCTTTGGAATGGTTTTTGAGGTTGCTGTATTGTTACAAATCCCTAGCTAGCAGAGGAAATAAAGTATGCCATAGTACCTGAAATGAAATCATGTCTCATCAAATGTGAAGCTTTACCATTCATCAGAGGGACGTGTGCCTCAGGAAGTAAGTGCTTCAAACACAGGTGGTGGGTTTTTTTCCATAGTAAGTTGTTTTCGGAACTGTTATGATGAAGAAATGCTGAGCAAAGGAAGATGGCTAGCACAGAGCCTGATGAGGAAAAGGAATAAAGCTTACCTTTGAGCATAGGGATTTTATTCTTTGATGCCAGAGTGCTTTTCAGCAGGCTACAGTTCTTCCCTTGAAAAGAAGAAACATCTAATTTTAAGCTGCCAACCATCGTAAGTCCCATGATATCCTTGTTTTAGAGGACCCTCAAAGTTCCTGATACCCTTTAGACATACAGTCTTCACCTCTCCCCCAAGCCATACTCCCATGCATTTCTGGGCAGAAAACCAAACCCATCAGACTAATAACACTGCACTGTATCATTCCTTCTGCTGTCTCAGGGTTTATGACTGCAGAGCTCATCTTCTCCCTTTCTGTAACTGAAGGAGTGTGTGAGAGAGAAAATGACTAATTCCCATCAAAGACCAGCACATGGAGACAGCCACGTAGTAGGAGGGAATTTTCTTTAATGGATAGAGTTTGCTGTTTTGGATTTTTTCCCCAAAGCAGCTTATCTGTGTTATTAAAGGAAAAGAATACCTTGAGACTAAATTTTTTAAAAGCCCTATGTCATAAAGGTGTTACATATTGATAAACATGTCAATATGTATCTATGATCCTATGATTTTTTTTTTCTATTGTTAACTTTTGTTGTGGTTGAGTAACAGTGAAAATAATGCACTTTTTCCATAAAGTAATGGGAATTTTCTACTTGCCTGGGCCACTTCTAATTCTCTTCTCAGTGTGGGAGATGTAGAACTTAATCACTAAATGCTTCCAATTTTTAAAGGCACGCTGCTGAGATCAAAGAGATTTGATAATTTTCCTTGGTATGCTGCTAGCTGAGGAATGCATGCACAGATATGAGTAAAACATTACAAATCAGCAGTGGATGCTGTGTGATAATGCAAACTACTCCTGTTTCTTCTACAGCTCAAACTCAGCAGTCTGCAGAGAGAATGCATCTCTGAAGGAACAATGTGTGTGAACAACAGGATTGTGAGTCCACAAACATCAGGCAAGATGAGACTAATATGTAGTTGGTTCTTTCTTGATCTGTGGTCAAACAGATGTAGGAGAGATTATGTAAGTTACTTCTCAATATATTAGTGACTTATAAGTTGGGTTTTTTTTTTTCTTCAATCAGGAGTCCTAGTTCAGCAACAAAGAATTAGGTATTTGTTATACTTAAGAAGATAACTCCTTAGAAAGAGGAACTGCAAAAAATACAGTATTCCTGGAACCTAAACCTAGAATTGAGCAGTCAGAAACTCAGACCCTTAGAAGTCACTAAATACATTGCAATGCTTGGGCTTTACAGTCTTTATGATTTCCTTTAAGTATAATGCAAAGTATAATATTTCCTTCCTCAAAAGAGCACAGAGAACAATTCATTAAAGTTTGTGAAGCACTTGGGTGACATAATAAAAATTCCACTGAATCAGCACTAGATTGTTCCTTCTAGCCTTGTTCCTTCAGCAGGTTAGTCAGATTTCTTTAAGACATAGGGACCATTTTAAAATAAAGTTGTGGTGTGAGTGCCAACCCTTGTTAAATCTTGGTTTTCTTTAATATGGGGTAAAAAATTCTAAGCTGAAGACGGTACCTTAAATATTAAAACCATTGTTAGCTGCAGCTGATTACAAACTTTGAGGAGATGGTTTAACAGTAATAATTACTGTTAATTGGGCATAATCACAACTCTGGAAATAACCATTCTATTTCATGTGCTTTACACTGTCATCAAACGGACAAAATAACTGTTACAGCTGAAACGAGGAGACTAGTATAGGGGCTTTACTTTGTCTGTATGTGGCAGGTCTGTAGCAGCGCCAGCACTTGAAAACAGATCTCTCACATTCTGGGTTTGTACAATATACTGTTTTCAATTTAGTTATTGTTTGACTGTGGCAATATTTGTTTCTGTAGCATGAACCCATTTTTAAAATCTAACTAGGCCTTAATGGGAATCATATAATTTACATAATTTTTTTGTGGCTGAATAAGAATTTTCCAAAGGGACCTGAAACCAACTCAATGTAACCACTGTGTAAAGTATAAATGTATTTATACCCAATTAACAGGTAGCAAACTAAGGCATGAAGATGTTTGAGCTCAGTGTAGTAACTGTGCAAAAGTTGTGTATGCTCTAATAAAGTACTATAGTTTTGTATTTCTGTCCTCTTGAGCCCTATGCTAAGATTCAGTGGGGAATATATATATGCATATATTTTATTTCCCCAAGCTTCCCATTTCAGACATGAGCATCTTTGATTGTATTTGCAACTCTTGTTCTCAGAGATTGTTCTATTTCCAATTTTTGCTTTTGGATGCAGTTTTGACTCTCTCATTCTCAAATATGTTGGAGATCTGTGAGGAAAATTGCATGGAAGTTTTCAGGCTACTAAATGAGTGATTTGCAAAGATAGCAATATCAAATGTTTCTGGTTGTACATAGATGTGCATAGATTGTGTGAGGCACAATGGTGAGCTGGGTTGAACAGAGGAAAGATAATAACAAATATTTAAGATTTGAAATATAAGCAAATATCACCTATAGAAATATGTGTGGCACTTTTTTTCCCAATTATTCGAGAAAAATGTAGTCCTTGACTGAAATCAACATTTTGTTTGGCCATTAGTCAATTTATCATCAGATAGGCTTTGTCATGGCCTGCCTGTCACAGCAGATTATGATGTACACAAAGACCAAATGTAGAATTCAGGAAGTGTCTCTTTTTTTTAAGTTTATTCAGGCCAAATGAAACATTAATTACAAAAAATGTGGTTCTAAAACAACACTTTTCCCTGAATCTAGCATTAGTCATCTCACTAAATATTATGCAGTGTTATTAACATAGAACGTAATTTAAATCACAGAGCTCTCCTACATTTTCTATTTGCTTGGAGAAGCTGCTTTAACTCTGCATCAAATATCTGTCTGGGACACAGAAATGCAGATGGTTCTAAAGACAATCAGAAGTGTATTTGTTCAATTATAGCAATAGTGAAGCTCCTTCAGCTCTTATTCATGGGTGTATATTCCTTGGTGGATAAAGCAACACATCTGGAAATGGTAAAGCTTAGTAATGAAGAGTTAGCAGATTCTCTGCTGACTTCCCTTGAATGTTAATTTGAGCTTGCAAACTGTATTGCTGCTTGGCGATAGAGCTGCTTCATTCTCATTGTATAAATGGCTGTGCAGTGTTGAAGGACAGGGAGATTGGAGTCCTCACCTTATCTTTTACAGAAATGGATGTTTTCAGATGGTGTGTTGTTAATCTGTGATGGGTGCGTGTCCTACTCATACTTGTATTTACACACAAGTGTCTGAATTAGTACAGGGGAGAAGGAGATTTTTATTTTTCCCTATCAAATTGGGCTATGGATGGATTATGAGCCTGGGATAGTGTAATTTATGAAATAGAGCTGTACGGGTTGCACTTCAAGAGATTGTACTTGCAGCGTGATGACAGTGCAACCTGGTTCGTGACCAGAAAGGCAAGACTGTACTGACAGAGGAAGGGAAGAAGTATGTTGTCCTTTACAGAATCAGGATTTCATGTGTAACCTGTATGGTGCAATTGATGTTCCTTCGACTAGGCACTTTTCTAGGCACTTTTGGGTTTCTCCTTCGTCTCCTTCTCCATCAGATATCTACAACAGTGGGATGCTGAGGGTGTAAATTTGCTCTTAACACCACAGAAGACTGCTGCAGACTGCTATGTCATGTGGGTATTGTATACAAGACAGGTCATCTATAATGATGTGGCTAAAAGTTTCAGATCTATAATAAAGAGCACTTGATGGAAATTGTGGTAAATATACAAGAAATTCAGACACAGATTAGTATTTCAAATGCCATAAACCAGTGACTATTTATTACAAGTTTAAAAATTACTTTGAAATACTGTGGTCTAGTTGTAGGGTTTGAGAGATGTTTAGTGTCAGCATGCTGGATAGTCCTTTACATCAGGATCTTGTTCCTAGGGGCATAGTGGGTTGCAGTAATCTCTTTAACACTAGTCCTTTCTAGGGTCATTGCATCGCCAGATAGAAAGCAGTGTATCCAAAACACCCTTTCAGTGCTGGTGATTCCCAGCTGCTGTCACAGTCCTTTGAGACCATTGGTAGCTGGTGTAGGTGGGAAGGGACTACCCAGACCATGCCAAGAACAGCTGGCTCCGGGCAACTGTGCTTCGCTCTTCTTCAGATGCACTCAAACTGCTCAGTCCGAGCAGGAAGATCATGTATCCTTTCTCAAAGTACTTGGTGTACAGTGTCTGACGCTTCATTTCAGCCTAAATTGGTATTCCTGGCCGTGGGTTTTTTTTCACAACTTCAAGAAATGATCCACTCTACTGCTTATAACTAATTATATCCAACAAAAGGGGTTCTTCTGAGAGCTTTGCACCTTATGGCTGGATTATGAGGTGACATTTTTCTTAGTGATGCAAAGTACTTCAGCTAGAAGAGGTGATTATGGAGGATAGCAGGAAAGGTGGCAAATGAACCCGATTTGTTGTATTCATCAGTCACAACTTGAAGCCTTTTTGGTTTGTTTCATTTCACACATCCTTTTGAATTATAGGCTTATTACTCCTGAAGCTGCAGAGCTGAAGGTGATTATTAGATAAGTAAAAAAAAGTGTCATTCTTCAGATGCTGAAATGTCTAAAAGCTAATTCTGTTGTAGATCACCTGTACTCTGCTATGTAAATAAGAACAGATAATGGCAATTTATGCATCACAAAAATTAATCACATGAAAACAGCGCCTGTAGTCAGTAGGAATCGATAACATCCAGTCCTAAAAATCTGCAGATCACGCATGAATACTTTTGATTAATTATATTAAATAATTTTACCATAACTTTTACCTGCACTTGCACGTGTATTTTGAGAGAGGCGTTTTGGGTGGGGTTTTTTTTGTTCAGAAATGCCCACTGGCCTCTGCTTGGTCTCTGATAAACCAGCTCCAAGTTCCCTATAATCCTAAGGAGAGTAGGGGAAAAGAGGGTCAGAGCAGAGCTAGTTGTCTCTGAGCTCCTTCTTAAGAGGATTTCTACGCTTGTCACCAGGGTGGAGGGACAGTGACTTTATGTCTTGCACTTGGCTAGCTTCACTTGTAAATACTTCTAAATTGCCATACATCATAGTTACTTAGGGTTAATCTATTTAAAAGAAACCTCTGCTGCTTGGTCTTCAAATATTTTATGTTCATAATTTATAGATACAGTATAATATATACACACTCTAATTGGGTTCTCTGACTTGTGCTCTGCAAAAGCAAGCATGCCCTCAGATTAAGAAGCAGCGATTCCACAAGAAAAGACCATTAGCTGTTGAAACTTTGTAAAGTCATGTCTGATTGTTCTTTACACCTCTTCCCTCTCAGTCAGAGAAGATGATGACTCTCTGGCAGCCTGTAAAAAAATCACTTCATGCTGCTGAATATGAGAAATTGTCAAGATGATTTATTCAGTGCAGTCTTATGACCTCTCTTCCCTGTTGCAGAGCCCTTTTCCATGACCTGGAGATTTATTTCTAGTTTTCAACCTCAGAAAGATTCCAGCAAGAGGGAAGGTTTCCACACCAGTTGTTTTCTAATGCTCAGAAAGATATGCAGTTAGAACTTACTTGAGAAGTCACAATGCTTTCTTCTCAGTTTAAGCTTCAGGTGGTGTTCCTGGCATCTGAAATGTGTTCCTAACCAAAGGATATTTTTCAGAAGAAGCATTTACTGATATAAATTGCTGTTGCTCTCATAAAAATTTCTGACTCATCTGTTTCCCCATCTACAACAGGGAAGTTGAAGATCAGCTCAAGCTGTTGGCTGCTCCAAGACTCAGAGAACTTTTGCTAAAGTAACTATCTCTAAGGAGGCTGGGGGTTAGTTTATTCTCTTGTCTTTGTAGCGCTTTCTTGACTCAGCCGTGATGCAGCATCAACACCAACTCCAGTAAATCATCCACAGGTTGAGCACGACCAAGCACTTGGTGATAATGGGTTAACTTCAGAGCTGAAGCTACGCTGATGCCCAGTAATAAGCCCCAACTTCCAACTGCCACATCAGAAGGAGGAAGGCCATGTTTAGTATTTAGCAATTCTGTGTAAATGACTTGTGTATCACAGGCCAAGCTGGCACTAGACATCAATGCTTAACAGCTGTTTTATGTGCTGAGAGGTCTGCTTCAGGGTGAGGTAAGCAGAACCCTGGACTCCACTAACTGTAACCAAAGCTTGGATCATACATCCTTTTTGGTATTCCTACAGGTGGATAAACTCACCATGAGAACTACCCAGTAGTGAAAAATACATGTTTATGCTGGTTTTCCTCTTGGCTAGGCTGGTTCTGAGTTAGGTCTGTGGGGCTGGCAACTTACCTAGTGGCTTTTGTGAAATGTGCATGTGGTTCAGTGTTTACTGGACAAGTATGTGCATCAGAAAATATTCTGCCTTACTGCCACGCTGGCTGGCAAGGGCCAGTGCCTGGTAGTGAAAACATGAGCCCAGGTGAGACAAATGCTATACGACCTATGCATCTGAGAGACATTTTCTTCATCAGTGGCTTTCTAGCACAGGAGCAAAGCAATTCCCTCCAGCCTTCTGTGCCTCTTCTGTGCCTGGAGAGAGAAGAGCTCTGAGTATGGCTGTGAAATTTGAACAGGACATGAACTGTGCAGATGCATGTAGTACACAAATAAACCCTGGTTTTCGGTACATGGTGATTTTTAAAACAGCTTAATGCTTCCTTTAATGCCTTTTGCATTTCTAGCACCTCTTCTACATGTTGCACACATTTTGGTGTCTGCTGTAATATGGATAGTATTTTAGTCACATGTTTCTGATTTTCATGGAGTAGTAAGTGAGGTTATTCTGCAGAGATACATAAACTATGTTTTAAAATGAATGGTAAAAGTGATCTGTGTATGAGGAAGTGTGTCCTTGGATCCTATGAAGTGAATTGGGTGGCAGATAAAGGTGAGCTGCATCTCACTGGGAAGGAGTGTGTGAGATAATGGTGGGTGATGTCCCAAGCCAACACAGCAGATGGTCCCAGGAAATCCAGATGAGGTCTTGCTGAGAGGCCAGTAGGAAACATGCATGTTGATAGGTGGTCCATCCTGGAGGCTGGATCACAGTCAGGCAAATAAACCAAGAGAATGAGGCAAAATGGATGAATTTGACCTCCCTCGCTTTGTAGACCACCAAGGAAGGAAAGGCCATGTATATCCCTGCTGATAATTCAGCCCCAAGCTTGTGATAGGCAGACCTGAACCAATGGTATGTAAGCAGATGAAAGTTACAAACATATAAAAAAGAAACTTAAATAGGATTAAGAAGATACTTAAAATTATTTAAAATTCAATCTTTCTACTGAGAAAATACAAATTGCATTGGGAACCAGGGAGGGGAAGAAGACAAAGCATGCAGGATTTGTTTTGTTGTTTTGTTTTGTTTTTAATTAAAACCCATGTAATTCTAAAAAATAAACAGAGTGGGATAAAAAATATTTTGTTTCTCCTGCCTTTGTGACTAGTACTGGTACCTCTTTTGCTCATCAACTTTCTTTCTTTTAAACTCTTGGCATCATGTTTTCTAATTAAATTGTAAGCTCTTCAGGGCAGAAGCTATATTCAGACATAAAGCAGTAAACACCCTGCAGCAATAAATACTTACCCTGATTGGCACCAACAATATAAACACAATGTAAACAATGAGAAAGCCTGAGAGGTGCTGAGCCCTGGATAAATACTTTCCAGCAACTTACCTTATAGTTAAATATATTCTAACAGTATGCAAAACCATGTCAGTGCATCAGCTAAGGCAGGCTGGATACTGCTTGGAGGTATGGAAAATCATGAAAAGTGACTCTATGGAGTGAGCCCCACAGAATCACAGAATGGTTTGGGTTGGAAAGGACCTTAAGATCATCAAGTTCCAATCCCCCTGCCATGGGCAGGGACACCTCACACTAAACCATGGCACCCAAGGCTCTGTCTAACTTGGCCTTGATGTCCTCTGACAGGAAAGATGCTCTGGGAGAAGCTGATTTGGAACTTGGAGCCAAACTTCCTACCCTTCAGGAAGGAAAAAAAGTTGATGCCGTCCTCTTATGTGGCATTCAGGGTGGCTTTTATCTGATGGAGTAAATGTCAGTATGTGAGATGTATCTGAGCTCCCATCACAGGCAGTGAAATGTGGAGAGCTATCCACCTGACTGCTTCAGTGGCCCACATATATTTGTCTAGTGTCATTTGAGATGCCCCGTAATAGGCCCCAACTTCCAACTGCCACATCAGAAGGAGGAAGGTCATGTTTAGTATTTGGCAATTCTGTGTAAATGTCTTGGGTATCACAGGCCAAGCTGGCATCAGACATCTATGCTTAACAGCTGTTTTATGTGCTGAGAGGTCTGCTTCAGGATGAGGTGAGCAGATCTCTGGACTCCACTGTCTGTAATGAAGGCTTGGATATCCAGTTCACATGTGGATGCCTACCAGGTCTCTTAATCAATCTGCAAGTGGAATATTAGTATTGTTAAAGACGTGAAGACGAGACTTATTTTAGTGTCCTTTAGGAAAGTAGTTACAAAATTGCTTGATTCCTGACACTGTAAAAGTGCTTTATCCTCCTTTTAAAAATTAGCTGTCTTAACATGAGCTGAAGATGCATGTGAGAATGTAGGTTTCAAACGTGCTCTGAGCAAGCATGCCCCCTCTGAGTAGATGCATAAAGCCAGTGCTCATTGTGTGGACACCAGAGTTGGTTCAGCACCAGAAGCTGTCAGCTGATGCTGAGAAGCAGGGCAGGGTTAGCTCACCTGGAGAGCCACTGGCCTTGCATGTTCTCAGAGAGTGTTTCCTTCCAAGCATGTGGGAAGCAAGGACTATCTTTGGCTTGTGTTTATACACCACAAACACAAGGAGCACCTTGTCTCTGACAAGGACACTGATGCAAAACAAAAATACAGACAGAAAGCCAAAGTGTAAAGAAGTGGTGCAGCATGGGAAGAGGTTGCCCAGAAAAGCTGTAGATGCCCTATCCCTGGAAGTGTTCAAGGCCAGTGGGAAGTGTCCCTGCCCATGGCAGGGGGTTGGAACTTGATGATCTTCAAAGGTCCCTTCCAACTCAAACCATTCTGTGAGATTGTGTGATATGTGCCAATGGTGACACCAGGTCTTTGAGACAAGACTGAGGGCTTCTGAGGTTTCACTCAGTATCTCAACTAAAAAGTTTTCATATCTATGCGTGATATTCTGTATAAAAAAAAATTGTATTTGAGTAGTACCTGGAAGTTGCTGGTTTTTCTCTAAAGACAAATGCAGTAAAAAAAAACAGTCCTTGACCACAAGGGACTACAGCATGAGGTGTGATCAGACAAAAGAAATGAGAAGGGTATGTAATATCACAGGTGTGTTGCCTAAGTGTAGGAGCAGAACAGATGGACTGACTGTCTCTGTGTTCCCAGATGTTCTCAAAGTGAGCAGGAACTGACTACCACTAAGAGTTTTTATCTGAAGGCCAGTGCCAGTATGTTTTTTCACCTCATATAAACAAAGAAAAAGAAGGGTTTGTTCTGCTTCACTGGAGAAAAAAACACCACAATAGACTTCCATTCAGGCACACAAATAGCAACTGTCCTGTGACTTCTCTATTTAAACGGGTATCCATGGTGAGATCTGCATAGCTTTCATTAGATGGCTGCAGCACGGTGCTGTGGTTCACGCTGCAGACAGGAAGGAAAAGACAGCTGAAAAATTCCCCTTACAATGAATGAATGAATGAATGAATGAGAAAATGCCATAAGATATCAAGTTGTTGTGGCATCACACTGTAAAAATTGATGCCTGAGTTTTCCACCTCTGCTTTACTATCCCTCCACTCTGTTTTTCCAGGCCCATTCAAGTTAAATGCTAGTCTGTATTTGTAGGCACAACCCTGAGCAATGGATGGTACATAGATAGGTGTAAAAATGGCAGCATTGCTAAACAGTGTAAAAAGTGCAGCTGTGTGGTGCAGTTGACACACTGGAAGGAAGGGGTGCGTTCAGAGAGATCTTGACAGGCTGGAAAGGTGGGCCAGTGTAAACCTCATGAAGTTCACCAAAGCCAAGTGCAAGGTCCTGCAGCTGGGTTGGGGTAGTCCCAGGCACAGCTACAGGCTGGGCAGAGAGGTTATGGATGCCTCATCCCTGGCAGGGTTCAAGGGTAAGTTGGATGGGGCTTTGAGCAACCTGACCTAGTGGAAGGTGTCTCTGCCAGTGGCAGGGGGTTTGGAACAAGGTGATCTTTAAGGTCCCTTCCAACCTGAACTATTCTATGATTCTATGATTACAAGGGGCTTCCTTCCCAGGCTGCATTCCTTGTTTGCTTTCTTATTTTCTTTGTCGGTAGCTGGGATTAATAGTCTGCTCTGTGATACATGAGCCTGGGCCAGACCCCTCCAGGATCTTGGCTGGCGCAGAGCATGCAGGATACACACAGAGTACACATTGGTACTGTGGGTACCAATGCAGGTGTCTGCTGTGCAAGTGGCCTCGAGTGGCAAAAGGGAAAGTGAAGTCAGAGCAAGATTATTGGACTTCTTGAACCACTTTTTTTTCTGGCAAGAGTGGCAGGTCTGCCTAAATGTGGGATACTACCAATATGTTACCAAGGCTGTTTATATCGGGGATATCTGAAATAAAAATTGAAATCAACTAAAGCCCAAGCTAATGAATGACAACTTCATGGTGCTGGGATAGTTATTGCAGTTTTTTGCAACAAAGAAATGCAGTTCTGCCAAATACGGGCTTTAAAACTTGTGCATGTAACCCCAAAATAAGATAAAACCAGGTTAAGGAATGAAATGCGAAAACGTTACTTTTGGGTTGTTACTTAGGTTCTGCATGAAAATACTGAGGTTTCACACTTGCGAGATCTAATCTGTACATGTATCACCCAGAAACATTTTACAGTGTCATATTCTGATAGTAAGTTGAATGTAAAAATCCTTTTATAGATCATAGCATTTACCATAAAATTATTAGCAATGCTAATGCTGGATACAGATTGGAAGATATCGATACACCAGTGATAATTCATTGAACTTTAATTTCATGTAAACAAGTAGAAAAGCTTCTCCTGGACTTTAAGCAAGACCCAGATCTGACCTACATATATTTTTAAACGTTATGGCTAAATACTAACAATTGAGAATATTAATAAAAATGGATTCTCTCATTGATGTCATCAAGGCAAAGCCCCCAAAGCTTTTGTAGGTACCTTTTACCACTCACTGTTGTATTTTGCTTCTGTATGAGGACTGGAAGCGGACTGATCAGTAAGCATTCAGTTTATTCAAACCAGGTCAGGAGTTAGGTGCTAATCCCAGCTGCTGCCAATACAGCAGCCATTGAAATGTAAAAGTGTGATTAAAAAAAGCTAATTTAAAAAGTGTTTTCCTGTGGAATGCAGCCAACTTTTGAAATCAGACTTTCACTGTCTTTACTAAGCCATCCAAATGTTACAAAATCCGGAAACAGAGCTAAGGAATCCTGCCAACCCCTCAGTGCAGGATGATCATCTCGCATAGTTTCTCTGCTTGGCTGTCAGGGCATGCCAGGGTAGATGCCTGTGGTGTGATGTGGTCCTCACTTTCCTTAGGGAGCCACAGAAGAGATGCCCCTGCTTGTGCCTTTAGGTCTGTAATCTGGAGGTGTGCTCAGTGCACTCTCTATGAACAGGCTGCTCCTTTGTGGAGCGAGTGTAGGAAAACGCAGAACTCAGCAGTGCTGGCACCAAGGACCAGACAGAGCTGGGATTCTGCGAGGAAAAAGGGAGAGACAGGCATGATTTATCAGGAGGTGGAGGCACAACACACCAGGCAGAGGTAGATGCTTGTGCAGTCCTGAGGGAGGCTGTGGGCATCCACATGTGTGGAGGCACAGCCAAGCATGAAGAAAGTGCTGAATGGGTTTGCTCTGGGGAGGCACAATCAATGGCCCAGGTGGTTTTGTTCCGTGTGGTTGAGAAGCAGATGCCTCTAGAGTTAGAAGCAAACTGTTGTGGTTTCCAAATGCTCATATTTAGCATTCTAGTGAGTTGGAGCAGATGGCAGGTCTGACTACCCTGGGCCCCATTTCTGGGCAACAGCTGGAAATCTTCAGGCCTCTTCGAAGAGTGGCGTGTATATGCCTGCTTAAGGAATGGCATCCTGGGATTCCCTGTTCCCTTCCACTGTCTCCCTTTAGTTTTTACACCGAGCTCAGCACTCTGGAATGCATGCCTCATGCTGGTGCCACAGGCTGGGGACACCCACTGGGTTGCAGTGGGTCAACTCAAGTGTCTCAAGTAGTTCAACAAGGGGTAGTGTAGGTCTGGCTCCACGCCAGTGGAGTTACTCTGCTTTTCAGGTGGAGACATCAAAAGGACATGTGAGAGCAGACATATCTGGACTGTTTGAATGCCTTCCAGAAGCTAAATCATCCGTAAGCACTGCTGCAGTGAATTCAGCGGCCTCAAAAAGTAGGGCACAGCTGATTTCCCATCACCATTCACTCCTAGGAGCAGAGCAGAAGTTCCGCTGGGAGGATGTCCTAGCCAAGGGGCACCAGCAAATGCACCCAACTTTTCAGCAGGGCTGAGGGAAGCAGTGCCACATTTATGCCACCTGACTATTCCCCTAGAGAAACCAAAGTGCTCTTTCCCTTTACAGTTTGAGATGACCTGCACAAAGGAGGTGGAACTGGGGGCAAACTTTGACCTTATGCATGTAGCTTACACCAAAACCTGCAGGGATTTCTAAACTTTGCTCATTAGCTTGTAGCAAATCTCAGCTATCCTTAGGCAAATCCTGTCTCCCCATATGAGTCTTTTTAGGTCCTCCAGATATTGCTAGAGAATCCATATGATAGGCTTAGCATTTATGTATTTCACAGTATGTTATTTATATATCTGTATGCCTGTGGAGACTGAAGCAGAAATTGTCCATCATACCAGCAAGTGTGGCAAGTAAGCAATGTGCTTGGCTTTTGCTCAGGTGTTCATCATGGACAAAGAGAGAAATGAGGGAAAAGGCAAGAAGAACCTGTCAGAAGAATTGAAGGAAAGGCTGGAACTGGTCTTGGTCAATCTCTCTCTTTATCAAGTTCTATGTTGGGTAACCTGAACTGAGTGTGAGGGCACTCAGTTGCTGTAAGGCCTGCACACAGTATGGGACTTTGGCAGTTATCTAGATGTCCACCAGTAACACTGATTCTGAAAGAGGGACCTGAAAAGCAACTCGGAGAAGGCTGACATTGGTACTAGGTGAGACACAGCAAATGAAGTAACAGGAAAATCAAATTATGAGAAGTGGAAAGGACCCATGGAGGTCTGATAAGTAGAAAATTAATTTTAGTGTGAAATCAGGATGAAATCAGAGAAGTTCTGTCAGAAAAGCAAAATGCTCAGAAACCCATGTTTCAGCAGTGAAGTTCAACGTGAGCTGCAAATGCCTCAGGGAAATGGCAGGCAGATCAGCAAATAACTAATTACAGAAGTGAAGTCAGGATGTAATAAAAGCCTCAGTACCCCTTTGAGATAACATTTGCTTTTACCTGGAGAGGTCCCTGAGAAGGTTGTGGGAGCTTGAAAGAAAGCACTAGCTCCAAAATTGTAAACCTCAGAAGCAGGAAGAAAATAATTGCCTCCCAAAGAAACACGTAGGTAAGAAGATGCCTCCGCTGGGAGAGGTCAAGTCAGCAACAGCCATGTCTTTAGTCATCACTGAAGTCCTGAAATCAGAAAGGCAGTCATGCAAGACAAAAACTGCTTTAAGGGCTGGCATATTTTTTTTCTGTATATTAAAGATATGACCAATATATGATGTATAAAGATATGACCATATAAAGATATGACCCAAAGCTATGAAGTACAGATCTGACTTGATCTCCAGATCCAAAATTCACAAAAGGTTGGCTTTGGGATTTCTAGGCTGGGCAAATTCATTTGGACCTGTCAGAATCTGGGAATGTTCAGTTCTGTGTTGTTTTGGCTCTGGTTTTGCTCCAGCTCCTCTGGACAGATGTGTGAAATCCTCTGCAGAACTGAGCCAGGAGCAGACTTGGGGCACATGTGTTTTGTGTAGTCATGCACTAGCTCTGATCATGCTCTGAAGAACTGGGACGTTATTGCATTGTAACTGTGCCTGTGCTCATCCTGGTTTTCGGTTGGACTCGGTAGCACTGCATGGTTGCTGCTGCCGTTGCAGTCATATGTTCATGCATTTTTAATTACAGTGATATTAGTAGTGGTAAATTGCTAGTAAGCCTTTGGGGCTGGGGGCATAGATGGAAAGCTTTCTTTCCTCACCAAACCCTTCACTCATCAGCTAATCTCATCTTGCTGGGATGCACAGTCTATTCTTTGGAAACTTCATCACGGGAAGCCGTAGGACAGGATGTTGTGGGGAACAGGAGGAACCACTTGCCTTCTGGCCCTGTCCGCTTCCTTGTGTGGGGACTCGAATCCATCAGTCATCCTGATGCAGGATCATTTTGGGCTACTCTGTTTATTCCTGTGTATTAAAGAAAAGAAGGAATGCTGCTGGTAAGGAAGCAGGAAGAGTTGGAGGGAAAGACAGTTTGCGTGTTCCCACAGAGGAGTGTGAGAGGGTGGAACAATGCCATCAAGGCAGCTCTGAGCGGGACCACACTCAGTACTGATGAGTAGGACATATGACTGGTATTACAGGTAGTACTACTAGCACTACAGGTAGCATTAGCACGTAATGACTGTGGTGGTGTTTGGTGCCGTGTCCTTTCAAAGTCACAATCCTGTGGGTTGTCACCTGTCACTTCTGCCGCGCTCCTGACGTGCAGGCAGGTTGTGCTCCTGCCGCACAGCGCGTGGGCAAGCCCACAGGCGGCTGCCTGCTCCAAGCACGGAGCCAGCTCCCTTGCAGCACACCACAACATCCCTTTATGAATCATACAGGGGTACGCCAAAGAAGTGGTAAATGCTCCATCCCTGGCAGTGTTCAAGGCCAGGCTGGACAGAGCCTTGGGCAACACGGTTTAGGGTGAGGCATCCCTGCCTATGGCAGGGGGTTGGAACCAGATGACTTTAAGGTCCTTTCCAACCCAGACCATTCTATGATTCTATGATTCTTCTGAAGAGCTCTGGCCCAGGTCTGCCACAGAGGGTGGAATGCTGGAAACCCTTGAGTTGTGCTGTTTGCAAGAGGATCCCTAGGAGTCCTCATTGAGGTTTTAGCAAGTGGATGTGCAAAAGTTGCCATGGCCATTATACACCTGAAAGCATATAAGCAGTGCTGGAGGGGGGGGGGGGGGGGGGGGGAAGAACAGGAGAGGTGTTTGCTAGAAAGGTCAAGATATGTGGATAGGAAACAGCAAAATTGAAAAAACTGTGTCTGGATATCCTCCTCATTAATTTTTTCATTTTGGAGAAAGGCACTACACCTCTCTTCTAGGTGAATTTTAACTTTATTCAGTAAAGATTTCTTGTCTTTTTGATAAATTCAGCCCAAGATGTCAATGAACAGCAGCAGAGCAAGTCCTGCATGTTCATAGATCCTTTATGGTTTGTTCCTACCGTGGTTTCAGACACATAGGAAGGAGCTCTTTTCTACATTCTCTCTTACCAGAAGGCTTTGTCCAGGCATATGCAGGTTGTTTGTGTTCCTGGACAATAAGCCAGTGTCCCGACATTTCAGTCAAAGGTCAAGGTTGTGTTGTGCAAGACAGGATATTTTTCCCAGGAGTTAGTTCCTGCCCGCAAGAACTTCCCCACACAAAAGAAGACTGGCCCAGCTGATGATAGGGAAGTCAAAGACACTGGTGAGACATTTATAATTAGTGTAATGAAGATCAATCAGATGACCTAACCATTGTCAGGTAGTTTTATGGGCATTACAGCAGCAGCATGATTGTGAAGTGAAATGATAGGGGTATTAAGTAGTGACTACTTTCAGGACAAGCCTTTTCCTCTCCTGGATGCAGGTTTATAGGATATGGTATGAAATGAAACACAGAGTAACACTGATTAATGGGGATATATCCAAATGATGTGCTGTCTGTTTATTGAGTGCTGCAATCTCCCATCTGATGCCCACATAATGCCTTGATAAGGCCCTGACTCCTGTGCCTGGATTCAGTATATTCATCCGTGTTTATTCCTTTTTAAATGAGATACAAGACTGAACCAAAATTAAATCTGGTCTTTCTAAGTCTAGAAAACACAGTTCTATTGGAAGAGGACCAGTTACTTTTGGCCAATGGAATTACCTGCCATTCACAAGCAAACTTTTTTAATTCCAAATCCTCATGGAGATGTACTGGAACAGTCCATCCAATTTCTCACAATGGTTTTGGGAGCATCCCAACTACCTACCTCTGCTCTACATTCACTGCCACTAAGTTGTGGGCTAAATTTTGGGGGTAGATTTTCACCTTGAGGTTCATTCTCTCCATGTTTATTCATATTTTTTCATGGATGAATTTCATGAAAAGGTTCATGCACAATTTCAGTGGGTTGAAACATTCATTGAGCCAACTTTGAACTTGCAGTTTACCAGTCCCCTGAGACATTGACCTGGAAGGGACATTTGCCTTTTGTATGTTGTATAAAACCTAAAAGAAAACAGGGAAGGAATATGAATTCATTATTCATGCATGATACAGCATTCACGATTCTTTCCCCTTCGTTAAAGATGGCACAAGTGTCTTAACTCACTCTTGTCAATGGAAGTTTAATCAATACAGGCAGTAGACCACAAAATATGAGTTGGCTGAGCAATGCTGGTGTCCAGATTGGGGAGAGCTGAATCCCACCCTGCCTAACAAGCTAGTGGACATATGTGTTCAGTGATAGAGCTGCATATGAGTTGAACTGAAACTGTGCATTAGACATTGTGTATTGTCAGCAGGTCAGAGAAACAATGTGCTTATGGAAGTTTATCTCTGCTGTGCTGTTTTATCTCTGAGCTCACTGTAGCAAGGCTATGAAGAAGCAAACTCAGAGGCCATAAAATGCAGGAAGTCGTGTTGTATATAACTGAAAGGTCGTTTCCCTTCCTGTGTTTAGGAAGAAAGGCACAGACCTGCTATAGCTAAGCCTTGGAAGGTATGATCAGTTGTGAAATTCACATATACCTATTTCCAAGAGTAGTACATATTTTAATTTATACTATATGTAATATGAAGTGGTGCAGCCTAAAGGCATGCAAAAAGAGCCACACACTGTATCCACATATATTAATAGTTATCTATTAATAGATCATGTTACATGCTAATATGCTTTATGTTAAGATTATTTAGCTACAATACACGCACTAAATACTATTCTCTAAGGCACAGAAAACACAGGCAAAACTAAAGCCTATGTTGTAATAGATTTATTTTGTCCTTAATAGACTGAAAGTCAGATAATCAATATACCTGACATAGTTTAAGCTACCAAGGCAAATGAAAGCTGTTCTGTGGTGAGGTGATTGCAGATACATAGCTGTAATAAATTTGTCTGTGAATGACCAAAAAAGGAAGGTGGGAAAAACTTCTTGGCATTCCTTCCTTGGAACCACAGGAATACTTTTCTGAACTCAGTGCCTTTTCTAACATTATAATATTCACTCTCAGTGCACTTCTATGCCTAATTCCTTTTTTTCCATATGTGCAATCTAAACCCGTTGCTAGGTGACTGCAGATGTTATCAGCCACTAAAACACATGCGTTTTCCAGATGTAGTCATCAAATAATTTTCAGCTGAGTGATCCTTTGTTACAATAAACTTGAACGCCTATGTAAAAGTCTAACTACTTACAAATATATCAGCTAATTTGAATTCTACTAAAAACTGTTGTTACCTGTTGTGAAGGTAAAGGAAAGGGATCCAAATCTGGGGTAATTTGACCAAGAGTTTCTAGAGATTCAGCTCCCTAGAAACTGCAATTTTACAGTATTCTCCTGGGTTTTGTAACTTCTGTGCATACCTAATGCTCACATTCTGTATCTAATTATTCTGCAGCTGATCCCTGTTGATTGGCATTTCTAGCAGCTAGTGATATGACTCATTAACCCTTTTGGAAAGCAGTCTTTCTAAAGCTAATAACTGCATAGTTTGAAACTTCAGGCTGATGTGATGATACTCAGTCATAAAAACACCTGGAACTTCAGGCAGTTTCAGATGTCATCTGGGAGCTGATTTTACCACTCCAGTTCACCTTACTGGTCAAGACTCCCAAATGTGGGCCAGTTTTCCAAGCTCCCATTCCTGGCAGTGGCAATGTCATCCATGTCACCAGTGGGGCCGCGAGAGCTGCTCAGCTCTGCAGGTATAGGTCTCTTCATTGGAGTGAGCTGAAGAGCAACTCCTGGTGTCTAGTACTTGCATTGGTGAGTAATGCAAATGACTTTACATTACTCCTAAATCCTATGGATTTAGATACTCAGCTCAGGTGTAGAAACCTGTGTTAAAGGACTTTAATCTGCAAGCTGACTCCACACCCCAAATAATGGGTGCAATAATTGCATAGAGTTCTTTTTTAGAGTGGAAATCAGATTGCACCATCTACACATTAATTGTGGCCTCAGTATCTGTGAATGTACATTGAGTAGATATAAGGTAGTGTTCAAAGAATGTTCCACTGCTTGTGTTTTTCCAAGAGCTTTGAACCATAACATCTGTGTAAAGTCCCTGGTTCAATGTTTATTTCGAACGATTAAGAGATTAGTTGGATTAATTTGGCAAGGACTTGCAAGATCACACTTTTCAGCTCTGACCAATCTGAATCAGAGATATCTGGATGAGCACAGATTGAAGTGTAAATGGTCCATAATGAGTACTGTGCTATAATTAAATGCAAAAGTGTCTCCTCTGGCTTGGGAATTTCCCGGGCCACCAGCAATGGCAGACTCAGTGTTTATCCTGAGAACAACTGTTTATTATTTTTCCATATTATGTCAATCTTTCCCTAGGCATCACTTTTGGCCACATGTCAAAGATGAAATAATGCACCAGATGAGTCTTGGCCTGATCTGTGTAGCCATTTCTATGTGTTTAGGCCTCTGCTGCACCAACTGCAGCATATGACAGTATGACAGTATAGGTGACGTGAAGGTTTCCAGCAGTGTACGGGGCTCATGTCATTGTTCTCCAGAGGGTAATAATAGGTACATGAAGAAAATATCACAGAATAAATCCTTACTCTTTCTGGCAAAGCTGAAGGGAGGGCAGCAGTTCTTGAGGTTTATGGTTGCTGTAGGTGCAGTGTTTAAAACAGCTTAGATAGTTGTATTTGCTGTGCCTAAGCTAAATCTGGTTTTGCCACCTCAAAAAAAGGCTTAGACAACATATTGTGTCCATGTGCTCTGTTCTAAATGAGTTATGGAGCATTTCACAGTCAGTCTGCTGGAGGCTGTGCTGTCATGCCATTGCTCCAGGGAGAAGTGGAACTGTAGGAGAATTGTTGCTCCTCTTCTCTTGGCTTCACTAGTATCAGATAATGTAACAGGCTGTGGCCATGAATTGTGGCTTGGGATGTTCAAGCTGGACCAGGTGACCTCCTGAGCTCCCTTCCAATCAAGATTTCTGGAGTCCATAAAAGACTCGTCTGAATCGGACAACTCCACATATTTATGGGATACCCCTTACTCAACACAATTAAAGGAGACTGATGCAGCTACTAGATGCATGAGCTGTTAGACAATTCACCAACCAAGCAGGTGGATAGCATCAGCGCCTTTTGGGATAACCTAGTATATCTGACCTGCCCTTTGTAAGTCACTTCCGAAGGACACGTATCTGTCATAGGTTCTGTGTCATATCTGTATGAATCCCAAATGTCCAGTGATGTCTCCAACAGCGCAACACACTTGTGCTTAGGGAACTGAATCAAGCTCTGGATGTCTCCTGGGGTAAGCAGAAGAGATTTTTCTTTTTCACCACCATCAGAGCAGGTTTCAGGATGTCCTCAGTGGCTTGTTCACCTTAAATAATTGTTCTCTGCGAGGCTGTGCTTGGTGTTTTCAGCTTGAAGAATCCCAGCACCAGGTTAAAAAACCACACAAGTGCTCCACGGCACAAATGTTGATCTAGGATAATGCCCTGCTGTCAGATTTCATTTGCTTCAAAAATGCAGTTGGCTAACCAGGACCACAGGTCAGACTCCTGTTCATGGTAGCTCATTTACACATTGCTTGGATCTGCCTTGTTCTTTTTGCTGTCATACCAACTGGAGCTGGGTGGAGGTACTGGGCCTGGTTTTATGGGGGAAGGCCACTCTGTAGCAGTTCCCAAGGTGGCGGTACACCTGTATCCCCTTTCCATGTTGGTGCTTTAGCACAGACACCAAAGGGACCTGAAATGCTGAAAAGTATCTGTAGAAGGCTAAGCAAAGCAGTATACATTGTAGAGGTGATAAGGTGGTCCATCTGCCCTAGCATGGGTGGGTGGCATCACAAGCTGAATTACCTGCCTTGTTCCAGAGTGTGGCAGATACTCCACAGCTGGACATTTGGGTAGCCTGAGGCTATCTCCTGATAAGAAAGAGAGAGTACCCGATGCTGATGACTGAACCACTGTGAAGGAGAAGATTCCCATTAACCAGCAGCTTTTCCAGTAGCTGGCATATGAATGGTTCAGACCTCCACTGGGCCATGTGAGGAATACTGCCTTTCTGGCCTTTTCCTGGTTTCACTTCTGTATTTCTTTGTTTCACCTCTGCAGTCCTAAGCTTTTACAAGGCATGCAGCCAGGTTTTAGGCATTTTGCTACCAGGTTATATTAGTATGGCCACTCATATGATCACCAGCCTCAGCTGAGGAACTTACTTCCAGTCCTGCTCCACGTTGCTGGCTTTGTTGGGTCTAAAACCCTATGAAATCCTATCCTTCAAAAAATGGAAAGTGGTACACAAAAAAGGGATACTTGGAAAGGAAGCTAACTCAGTTGAGTTGGCGTATTCTGGAATGAACTATTGCAGTTCTGGATGATAGGATCTATCAAGATCTATATGCTTAACTACAAGAACAAGAAAAACAACAATAATAGTGATCGTAGTAGTAGAAGAAACAACAACAATAATAAAAACCTTTTCTTAATTCTGAATAAACCTGTAAATATGGGAAAAGCTCAGTTTTACCTTTTGTCTTTTTAATTTGTGACAAACCCACAAGCTTCTAGTGCATCATTTGTTCCTGCCTTACAAGCTATTTCAGTATCCTGAGATTTAGAGAGATATGTTTAGTTTAACACTACTTTGAGAGATGACTTGATTACAGTATGTATTATCAAAGGAACAAAACACTGGAAACTACAAGCTGTTTAATGTAGGAGACACAAGAATAACACAGAAGAAAAGCTAAGGCTTAAAGCTATATTAGCATTGAATACTATTTTAACAAGTGCAAGTAAGATTGGAACAGATTACCCAATGAAGATAGTGCCTTCTCCTTTACTTTTTGTGTTCAGAACAAGCACTTGAGTGTTAAGGCAATGGTGACCTTTTCTGTAAGAGTCTTTTGTCTGGACCACTCCATGATGATGAGGGAGACCTGGGGGCAAAGACTGGAACACCAAATTTTCCTCTTCTAACACAGTTCCCTGATATCCATTGAACAATTACCTCTCCATTGGTTCTAAAAGTAAAACAAATGATAATTTAGATTAACTTAGATGGCTAATGATTTTCCAGAGATGTATTGTCTATAGGAGCTTCCCTGAATTAAGCAGACTGGATCCCACTATAATATAAGCACGCTTTTGGTGACCAAGGCTTCAATATTTTTCCCTTCATTTCAACGGGCAAGGGTGCAGCTCCCACCTGCTTAGCTTGGTCTTCTACAGGGAGTGCACACAACAGTCCTGCTGTACTAACAGCCTGAACCATTTAAAATAAACTTTGTTATTGGTAGGTTGTAGTTGCTGTCACCAAATTTGAAAAAGTGGAATTTTCCTACAACCCACTAGAGAGGTGTTAAGTAATTAAAATAATGTGTCTGTTTGTTTATTTAAAGGACATCTTAACTGTAGTTTAATGGGCCACGAAACTTTGCTGATTCAAAATAAAGAGTGATTAGCAGTCGAATATGCTTTCTGTTGCATCAGCATCTGCTGCTCAGACTGTTGATACTTTAGTATTTTGAAAAGCAAATTAAATTATATCTCCAGTGTTAATATACATTGCACATATTCGCAGGCACCCATATTCTCTCACTTCGGATGAGACCGTGGCTGTGTTAACAGAAACATTTCATAGGAATCTATTTACTGGTTTATCTTCAGCACAAAACACCAAATAATATGGAGCCAATATTTTGTTTTTCATGTGAAGCACTGCAATATGGTCGCACACATCCCAAGATTGGTGCTGAGAGAAATAAGTCCTCTCTTTCAGAATGCAGTTGTAGCTCCCTTGTTGTGTGTAGTTCATGGTCTTTCCCAGAAGCCTGCATACTCTTGCTTTTCTCAGTACAGAGTTCTCTGTAGTCAAGTGCATTCCTGCTGAGATATCTTTTAATGCAATGGCAGATATTTCCTAAAGGATGTTTGAACTGTAGAAATCTGTAGGAGTAGCAACATGTAAAGACCAAGCCTTTCTACTGTACCACTGCTGTGGTACAAAGTCTGCTTCACTTTCTATATAGCTTGTGCCAGTACCTAGGGCCATTTTGTATAACAGGAATCATTAAAAATAGAGTAATTCTTATTCCTAAAGCCCGTATTATTGGCTTTATTCCTAATGCCTTTTGACATAACTCAGTAAACTTTGGCACTTCCACTGTCCTGGAAGCAGGTTCTCCAGTGTTTTTACTGTGTTTGTCCATTAGGTGAATTTAGTTTTTCTGTAGTCTTTACTTACCAGCCTTTCGTTGCCTCTGAGCCTGATTCAGCCTGAGGGGCACAAGGCTTGTTTTGAGAGCATGCATGGTCCACATGAAATGCTGAAAGCAGCAGAACAAGCTGTGGTTTCAAGTTTGAGATGTGCTGGGGAAGTTCGTATGAAATTAGGATTGGTGGTGAGAAGTAGGCTTAAGTGAGTGAGAAGGCTACCTCTTGGCTCCAGGGTGCTTGCGGGACTAGAAAGTGTGGGGCTGTAGGCCTTTGACTGGCACACTGATGTTCTGCTAGAGAAAAACATACTTTTTGAACACAGGATGAAGTAATTGGGATTTGTTTTGCCTTTTCCTCTTTTGTTTTTTAAACTTCATTTGACCTGTCTACACACGTCTAAGCCTCAAATTCCAAATGAACATTTAATCCCTTCTCCTCTGGAGCCCTTGGAGGTGGAAAACAAAGTTGTGGTAAATCATATCATTAGACTTTAATAGCCAATGAACAGTAAGTAACGTTTTTTCCTCCCAAGGGAGTTATTTAATGTTTAATGAAAATACCAATTTGCATAATTCACATGCAGTGTAAAGGTCACCATCAGTCTGTCACTAGGATAACAGGGTAATTACTTAAGAAAACTATCTTCCATGCATACAAGAATGTTAATTTGTTGAAAAGGACAATTTAAAATGATTGTATTTTAATTACTATGTCAGCTTTATTCTATTTTTAAGAATGTCAGAACTTCTGCAGCACAGCTCTCAGAGCTGTGTCACTTTCTCAAAGGCAGTGGATATTGAGACCAGGCAGACTAGGCATCTGTACTAGCTCCTAACAACTGTTGATTTGCCTCACTCTTTTCCATCTGTCTTGTTCACCTTCAGTGTTTGACACTAAACATATCCAAATCTAGATAAATGGCAACAGTATTGTAAATATGAGAAGTCTGAGGGAGTCAGCATGATGGACCAGCCTACAAGAAGGTGTCTTGGGCAAGGACACAGCAGTCCTACACTGTGTCTCCTCTGCAGGTGGGGAATGATCTTGCTCTGCGCCAGGGTCAGGCAGACCCCACTCCAGGCAGACCACTCTGCCATACTCATCACCAAAACCTGTTGGCTCATAATAAAAATATTATCCAGATAAGGGCCCCTTTCTTTTTAGGTTGTGTTCTAAGAGGAAATAGAGAGTTGTTCTTAGTAAAGCACAAGGCTGGAAACCTGCCGACCCTTTTCACTGCCAAGCCCAGGCAAGGGCTTGAACATCAAGGGATTTAGAAATAAAAAGTTGACTTTTCACAAGAGTATGTAGTGGTAGGACATGAGGAATGACTTTAAACAAACAGGGGAGGTTTAGATTAGATATTTAGGAAGAATTTCTTCACTATGAGGGTGGGGAGGCACTGGAAAAGGTTGCCCAGAGAAGTTGCAGATGCCACATCCCTGGAAATGTTGAAGGCCAGGAAGGCCTTCAGGGCAAGATGCCCCTGCCCCTGGCATGGAGGGTTGTAACTAGATGATCTTTCGGGTGTCTTCCAACCCAAACCATTCTGTGATTCTATGATGATTCGATGATCAATACATTCACATAGGAGGAAGCAGCTTATGGGAACATCTGCTCGAACAGCATGTAAACCCCAGCCACTGACTCCCTTACGGCTGCACACATCAAACTGCTTCGGGCTAAGGGCCACCAGCACGCCCATATGGTTTGCAAGGAAGGTCCAAAATTGGCATACAGCTGCCAGCTGTGCTGGCACACTGTGCATTCCCAAAGGACTATGTGTCAGAAGTGGCCTGCAACAAAGACTTTGTAAATTGCAGTACGTGCAAAGCAGCCATACTCATACAGGAATTCTTGTGGCACTGGCATAAAGGGCGTCACTTTAGCCTTCAGAGTGTTTCCTCCTGCTCCTCTGGGGAGGTTCCTGCCAGGGCCATTACCGGTGCTGGTAAAGATGACGCAATCTAATAAATTTCTTTTCCTGTTCACTGTAAAGCCAGGATGGTTTCTCTCTTACACTGTTGGATTCACCATGAGGCTATCTTTAATGCTGGGAAGTGACCCCATGAGTTTGCAGAGCGGCAAACCTACTTTTTCAAGTCAGCACAATAGACCAAAACCACACACTGTTTCTTTTCATGATTACTCCTGCACAAAGCTTTCAAATAATAAGCACTAACCTATTTTAAACCTGAGCCAGCTGAACATTTCATTGAATGTTCACTTGACTCCACTTGAGCCCATTAAAACCTCTGCTGCATTGGAGAAGGGGAAGAGGGCAATGTGATTAAACCAACTTGATTAGGACCGGGCAGAAAGGGTTTCTCTCAGCTGAGAGTTGAGGAAATCCGATTCTTTCCTTCCAAGAGAGCAGCACTGGTCCCCCCTGACCAGGCCTGGGTGGAGCTGAGCTCCAAGCACCAGGTTTCTTTGCCTCTGGAGTACTCTGCAAAGTGATGCTTTGGGGATAAGCCTTGCACTGCCCAGAATCATAGAATCATAGAATGGTTTGGGCTGGAAGGAACCTTAGAGATCAAAGTATCTCAAAGCAGTATTTCTTAGGACTACAATATTGATAACTCCTCAGTTCTCCTCTGCTGTGATTCAGAAGGGATCTTACTGCATTTATACAGAAAACCATATATATGTATGTGCTAGTTGCCACTGTGAAATGGAAAACATGCAGCAACTATATTAATAAAAACCTGGCAGCTATGAAAAGATGGGGAGTGGCAGCTGAGCCTGTTGTGGTGTCCCTGCTATAGTAACCACAAGGTCCTGCAGGTGATAGGGTCTCAGCCTGGCCTCTTCCCCAGGGAGATGGTCAGCCCATGCTTACAGGATGGTATTCCTGACACACAGAGGTATATAAATACACATTAGTGGCTTTTTTGGTATCCGTCCTGACAGTGGCCAATAACGAATGTATGGAAGAGCTTCCCAATAGCAGCACTCCCATTTAATACTCCAGCCTTAAACCGTCTGAAGTTCAGGTCTCCTTAGACCACAAGTGACATCTTTGTCTTGAAAACAATTAATGTAATTCAGCATGTAAAAATAATCCCATGGAGTCATATGTTCTCTTGCTCTTCAGCATTTCAATCATTCCAGCTACTCCACAGTGTCAGAAAACACATTTTGAGAAAGAAAAATATCCCAGAAGTTCCCTAAAGCAAAATACTTAAAAACAAACACAATCTTCCGCTCCATAAAGCACATACCTCAATCATGCTGTTTCAGAAAGTGCTGAAGGCTCTGGTTGAGGATGAGGAAGTTATGGATGCTCCTTGGTGTCTGTAGGCCCTGCATAGCCAGAGCTGCAGGCACCCCACCAGCCTGTGTACAATTCAGCCTACACTGAGCTCTCGTGGCTGTTTTCATGCACAAGCTCAAAACATGAAAACAACTAAACTGGTAAAAATCTGATTCTTCTTCAGAAATGAGCTCTCTGGTGAAGTCCCATGTGTGCTAATGGAGGAGCAGTGCATCAGCTCCTGATGGGGGACCAGACCTGTCCCCCCTGTAACCTTGAGCCTGCAGCCAAGAAAACTTCTCTAACTGGCAAAGAGTAACATGTAACGGGGAAATTGCCTTCATTAGTGTTACACATTTTTCTCTCTTCAACCAAAGGTTTAAAGGAAATGCAGAGGCATGGTTAGACCCCAAATACTGGGTTAACTGAATCTGCAAATTTGTAGATCCCTGCTGTTCATTCTGATCAGGTGGTTTCTGGTATCCCCCCAGACGACAAGAATCATCTCTGGAATGCTCTAATTATTTAAAACAAACAGTAGCCTGCTCTCATACACCAAAATTTTATATTCATTTTCTTTGGGATTGTAAAAAGGAAATGAGGTTAAGCCAAGACCTGGATTTAGATGTGCATGTTTTCTTTGGGTACAAAAAATAAAAGGTTGAGACCTTCATTTGGGTGACCTCATCCAACTCTAGCTTCTGAACTTGCTATGCCTCGTCATCGCTGTGACAAATACTTCTGAACACCCAGACCACGACCAGTACCGAAGATCTGATGCACCCTCGTTTAGGAAGCTGGGAAGCATTGCCCTCAGAGAATGGCAGGTCTCTAACAGGAAACCCTCAGCAAGTGCTTAAAACAAACAAGTCAGTGAGGTGCTCCAAGGGAAAAGGAGGAAGAAGCCAGGCAACATCTCCCCCTGCTCCACCCCCTGCCAACTAATTATCTGACCTGAAAGCTCCTGCCTTAATGAGCCTGGACATAAATTACACTGGCTCCTCCTGGTGGCTGATCACACCATGCTCAATACGCACGGATGCGGTTATCAGAGATAAGCATTTATCTTCAGTTGGATGGGTAGCCATGTGCTTTACATATACCGCAACGGAGCCTGGAGCCTTCGACCAGAACCACCCCACCTCCTGTTGTATTTGTCACAAATACTAGTGACCATCATATTTGACATTTGCATTGTTAACGTTTTGCTAATGGTTGGCTGTTGATGGCAGCATTCAGCATCACAGGAGGCTGGCTACAGCTTGCAAAGGGCTATAATATCTGATGTGTGCTGCTGGGATTCAGGCGTGCACATTCAGCTAGCACAAAGCTAGAACAGCACAGCTGAAAAGCTTACTGATGAAAGGGGTAACACATACAGTCAAATAATAAAGGAAAGCAGCTGGAGTATGATTTGAGACAGTTTGTGTTCCCTAAGCAAGTACACCTAGGATTCATTTTATAATGGCACAACTCCCCTCTGCAGTTGGGAGGAGCCAGCATCCCCCACCTGGGGACTCTCACCTCAGGAGGGAGAGTGTGGGCATGTCAGAAGACCGTGAATTTTCATGGTAAAATCCAATAAATACTGTACAGGAAAGCAGGCCCAGTGACTGAGTGTGCTGTCAGGCTAGCCCGGAGACCTGACTGCGTTTGAAGGACTGTAGTTATAATTACTGTCACCATTGTTCACATCAAGAATTACAACCGCATGAATTTGGAGCCTCATCACTTTTAGTCAGTGCTTTAAGTGGGCTCTCTCTTACGCACACCCAGCGGTTTTCTCTCCTATTTTTGGACAGTGACAAATTATGCATTTTTATATCTAGACTTCTCAATTAGCCACGATAATACAATAAACTAGGGGACCAGGAGGAACAGGAGAGACATACCTGGCTCTGCGCTCTTGCCCAGACTGTATAAGGCAACATTTGTTATAATGCTGCCTGGTGTTACAGAGAGCCATCTTACTGAAAATGCTGACTGGTGCTAAAAAATACGGCAAGGGGATAAGGATTACCTCAGGCTGTGTTTTGTCAGATGCTCTGTGAAGAAGAAATTCACACAAGCCAGAACCTGTTAGTGGTGCGAGATATGAGACCTCTACCAGTTCCCTCTCCATCCCTCTCTTTCCCGACAGCTGAAGTGTTTAGTAATTGAACTGTATCAAAGGTGTATCTGGTTGTAACGGTGAAATCGCGTAACAGCTCAGGGGAGCTTTTTCCAGGAGCTGGACAAGTTACTGGGTTTATGGTCGAACAAATGGATCTGTGCTCCCCATTACAGCTGCATGTTCTGTTGTAGCTCCAGCATAGGTGCTGTGGAAGCAAACCTTACATACAGCGCACGTAGAACATTTCTACTTCACACTCAACCCTCTTCTGTTAATCCTCAATGAGCATCCATCCACAGGCACCCTGGACCCCCAGCACTATGTCATTTCTAAAGACAGACAGAGGTGAGGAGCACAGTGTCACCAGAAGGAAGAGAAGCAGGAAGACAGGGGTTTCAACAGGCACAAAACCCCCTCCAAACAAACAAACAAAAAGACAAGACCCTCCCCTTTTCCATCAAGAATGAGGAAATAGCCCAGGAAAAGCAGAGAAAAGAGAAAAATACACAGATGTGATCACAGAACTGGGCCAGGGACACCAGAGAATGCATCTGCTAATCTTCACCTGAGGAACAACACAATTTTCTCAGTTTGGAGATCAGGTGAGTGATGAAAAATATACCTCAAAATGCGTGAAAACAAGGAAGGCTTGAAATAATTTAGATACATATTCTGGTGGGGGAAATGTAATTTAAACATACAGCTATGAACAGCAGTACAGGTAATATGTGTATAGCCAGTGAGAAGCCCTCAGAAGTTGGGTGCATCTGTAAAACAGAGCTTCCTGCTGGCTGGTGCAGGAGTTAACACCTCTTGAAGTGCAGCATCTCTATGAGGAATGCGAGCAGCCTGGGTCAGACCAAGGCACTGTCTAGCCTTTTACTCTGCCTCTTTTACTGCTTTAGAGCAGATCTCCAGAAAAGCTTGTGAGAACAAGTCAATGTGGAGTTTTACCTCCCTGAACTGAACATACTGTGGCCCAGCCTCCAGCAATCTGGGCTCAGGGACTTCCTGAGCCAGAGATAATAACTGTACGTGTAGCAGTTGCTCATGGGCACTTGGCTGAGTGTTCTCATGGAGCACAAACGCACGCTCTTCATGAGCGTGCAGCTGTGCCAGCTCACTCAGAGATGCCCCACTGGTGTTGCTGTCCTAGTTATGTGGTACTTGCTATATTTTCACTTTATCTAGGCTATGAAGTCAATATGAAGTTTTTATACAATGCAGCACTGAAAATTTGAGAGGATTCTTTCTATAGGTGTGAAGACTTTGAAGGTGACAGTACTATATTTCTTTTGGACTGACTTTGTGTTTTCTCCTGCAGTGCCCATTACAAGAAGATCATATGGCATGTTGGGAATAGCTGCAAGAGAGCTCTTTTTTTCCAAAACATATCTGTGTGTAGTTCCCTTCTTTACCATATTTAAAGCAAACGGTCCATTGTCATGTAATTGTTATGTGAAGTCAGAGGAAATATTGATAGATAGTGACAGAATTTAATTCATTTCTTTGTTGAAGATTGATTTTTCTTGGGCTCTGACAGCACTGGCTGCCTTCCCAGAAACATCTCCGAACTGATCATCATTGGATGCCAAACCGTGGCAGAAGGAACAAGTTTTAAACATAAAATTCCTCAAACTGTGGGGACATTTCAGCATGATGAAGTTGGAGCCATAACCCCGAGCTGCGTGCCACGGAGTAAGGACAGCTGAAAGGAACCAAGGCAGTGAATTAGCTGTGTCAGTGGAGGGAGATCAGCTTTACAGAGGGGTGTCCCTGCCTGCCAATGGGCAATTTTGCCCCACTCCGAACTTTTGGTTCATGCTGAAGATCATTTCCTTCTTTGTCACAGTTGTGTCTAGGCAATGAGTGAAAGAAATGAGAGCATAAACTAACACAGACTTGCCCATCTGGAATGCTTTGCAGGCTCCAGCACTCAGAGCCTCCATGGGAATCCAGCAGCTCAAATTGCTGATGGGCAGAGGTTGCACTTCATCCTGCCTGGCAGAGGAAATCTCATGGCCTCACTTTTTCAGTCCTCCCTGCTGATCAGCTGTGAGCTTCAATACCTCCTCCTGATCACTGTTTCTGTAGCAGAGCAGGATGAAGCCCACTGCTGAGGCATGCGCAAGGTGGCATCCTTCAGAGGCACACAGAGATGCAGCTGCTGATGTGACTGGCACTGTAATTGTTGCCATGAGTCACTGGAGCTGTACACACTTGTACCATAGATGAGTTTAGCCATGGTGCTCATGTGGTACAGCTTCAGTGTCTGCTCTTAGCAGCATCCCACAAGACAAATTAGGAGCCAAGGCACAGTAAGGTGAATTTCATATTAACATTAAACACTTTATTGACTTTATTAGACTGGACTGAGAGTGAAGATATTTCGGCATAGTGCCAGGATCCATGGTGTACAACTCAAGTTGTCCACAGGGGATGAGGAGCAAGTGGGCTGCTGACAGCAAGACTTGTAAGCATTCATTGCACCATTTAGCCTATGAAGTTAGCATAGCATCTTTCTGAGTACAATGGGAACAGCTATTCCTTGTTAGTTTGGCCTGGCTGGGCAAGCTGTCAGCACATCAGTCCTGCAGGGTCACAGCAGGGGGATGTGGAAGAAAACAGAAGGAGAGAGGAGAGGCTGTAGACCAGTGTCAGAGAAAACACCCTTTTTCACTGAAAAAAGATCAGTAAGGCAGTTAACAAGAAGTCTGGGTACTCACCCAGATCAAACCAACCTCTACTACTCAGTCTGCGGAGATCTTATCCTCCTTGCAGCAGTGCCAGCCAAGCCTGACATTGAAACAGTCTTTAATTTAAAAAGGAAGGGCCCCCAATTGCTCTGATTTCTGGTTTTTACAACTGCAGGGAAATATGGAGTGCCCCTCTCACTTGCCAGGTGCAAAAGTGAAAGCTCACAATCCAAGGTCTCTAGGAAGTCCTTTCCCTTCACAGTGAGCTCTTGTCCCAGTGAACCCAGTCTGCTAAGAGACAGGAGTGGTCTTAGTGCTGGGAGGAGAACCTGGTTGTCTCTCTGTGAGAAGCACTTCCAAGCTGACTCATTCTGGTTTGAAGAGAAGAAACTCATTTTTACCAAGGATCTCACCTCTCTGAAGACTGTTCTTTATATTCTGCTCCCCTCTGAGCTCGGCAGTAGTGTCTGGTGCTGTGAAACATAGCAGCCTTCACTGACAAGCCTTGCACCCTGCGTATCTTCTTTTCTTTGAATGTTTTCCATCAGGAGAGCAACCAGTCTGCACTTCCTACAAAAAATTGCTTCTGGCTGCCAGGCTGGCTCCGCTCTCAGCACTAGAAGTGACACTGTAGTGCAGTGTTTCTCCTAACTACAGCATCAAATGAAGCAGCATACCACATAGGAAAAGGACAGTGGGGTACAGTTTGTTACCAGTGCCAGTGTAAGGCACAGACTACCCTGCCAAGTGCTAGGGTCTGGTGGGGCAGCAGTACCTGGGTGCAGTGCCCACCTCCCACAGAGCCAACTGCATCCCACCCATGGCACAGCACCTCTGTGCCTGCCCTCCTTCCAAGCAAAAAGGTTAAGTATTTCTGGTGGAGCACATTGATGTTGGTTCATTCACACCCCTCTGGATTCATGCACAGCTCAGGTCTGGGATGTTGGTACTCTGCAGAGATTTGCTTTTACACTGATTGACAAGCCAGCAGTACGGTGATGTTGGGACTTCAGCCAGTGCAAATGTTGGTGCCTGGGAGACCAGCAACACACCTCAGGTAGGTTTAGATTGGGTTATACCTTTCCTGGGCACTGCCAGCTTTTCTGGAGGTGACGAAGCTGGATTCTCTATATTCCAGTCATTCAGCTGCACTTCCAGAGAAGCCTTCAAGCCCTGAAAATCCCAAATAAATACTGTCCCTTGCAACACTGTGTCTGAATATCAGGTCAAATGCAGACAAAGGTGAGGTTGCTCTCACCTTTTAAAGAAGCAAGACTCAAGGCTTCTTGGCATCACAAAAATCAGAAGGAACAAAACTGAATTAACCATTTCTGCCCATCTCGGGCTACTGTGTCCAGTCTGTTCCTGGAAATCCTGGTTAATCTTGCAAAATCAGACCTGGGGGGGCTATCCCCACAGCCTTGCCTCTCTTTTTCTTTGCTCTCCTTCCCCAGCAGATTAGTGAGCACAGGAGGGACACAATGACATTTTCTCCTCTCCTAGTACTAGTCTCTTCTAGTAAATTTTGACAGCATTCTGTTTTAAAGACAGGAAATACTTCCATTAACCTCTGCTCTGCTGATGGGAGCTGCAGGCTCTGAGGGGGAGGCTGGATGAAGCAGGAGAGCTCCAGTACTTTTCTGCCCTGGGGGAGGTGGGTGGGTGAATTTCAGCCAGCCCATTGTACCACTGGCTAAACATCAACACAGCCGAGTCACTGCCATCACATTAAGTTGTAAAAGGCAGGAAATGTTCTTTATTGCTTTGTCTGGCAGATTTCTTTAAAAAGAACTACAAGGAGCCACTCTGGATGTGCTGCTTTTACTAAGTTTAATGCTGTACCTGAAGGTCCTGCATGTGTTATGGCCTAATCCTTCCCTTTGTTCTCTGAGCCCTTCATACCTGGTGGTATCAGTCTCTGCACTTGGTCCAAATGAGCGTGCAAAGAAGTGCAGTCAAGGGGACACAAATGACATTCCTTGTGCTGAGAGGAATAGCACATGTTTCTGGTTTGAACTAGCTAGGTGGATTTCAGCACACATGGATGTCAGACCCCCAGGTCTTATGTTGTACGTGTGCACAAGTCCTACTGTGATGCTCTTTGCAGCATGTTAATGCCGTATTGAAGAAGGTCTTCTGAGAAGCTCTGTCTGAGTATAGGGAGGCTTCTCTTTCCCACCTAGCTAACTTCTAAAGCATGGGGTAAGATTTCAGCTGTTTAGGTAACAAATACATTTCCTGTCTTAAAAATCTCTAATGGCGTGCCTATGCACTAGAGTGCATCTTTAGGCAGATTTAAAATAGTACAATACATCTTGATGCTTCAGAAATCACATATATTACAGTATGTACAAGAAAATTGGAGTGAAAAAATCATGGTACACTGTAATACCATAGCACCTTTTAAAAAACTGATCCTGGGCATAATCTCTAATATCTCAAAACTTATCCCTCAAGAATTCCCATTAAGAGGGATAATAATTCACTAGCTGTATCAGAGCATAACAAGTTCAAAAGCAGGAATTCATTAAGGAAACCTCTTTCTTGATAAACTACAGTGAAAATGACTGAAGGGATTCACACGTGTGCCCTTGAGATGTGTCAGTTCTCTGGAAATGTAGTATTATAGAAAAATCTAGTGTTCCCAGACACATTCCTCAGAAATAGCAGAGATAAATCACAGCTATGCTAAGCCCAGCCAGCAAACTCCATTTCTTTCCTAAATCAAGTTCTCCACAGAGTAAATAAAAGGGGAGCACCTGAAGCTAGCTGGGCATCTGTTCTCTGAAGGGGGCAGACGCACGGCCAGAGACCCCTGTGAGATGTCTATTAGCCCCTTCGCTGCTGCAGAACTCATAGGAGTGTGTTGGCAAAAATGAATGATAGTTTCCACTCTGAGGAATGTAGGAGGTAGGACAAAGCAGTGAAAAGCAACAGGGGGGTGTCCAGGAAGGCTTTCTTACAGTGAGATCAGCAGGACTGCAGAGGAGCATTGGGTATGCATGGGAGGTCTCTTCCGTGTACCACTGAGACCTACGCCCAGCAAAGCTCTAATACATGGGCAGTGAGAATCTCCCTTGTGTGCCCAAGGGTGATAGCATAGATGTTCCATGTATCTCTTCCATCTCTAACATCAGACTTCAGAATAGATCTTTAATTCCCCTTTTCCACAGAAGTGGGGCCCACAGGTAGGGACTAACTCTGTTCCTGAAATACTTTTGCTGTTCAGGGAGACTCCTAGAAAAATTGTGTTGACGTCTCGGTGCCAATATACATGTGGATGTATTTGAGAATGTATGAGTGTATATCGAAGGTCAGCTAAAATCCTTTCTCTGCTGAAACTAGCTAAAATCAGTAGATTTATTTATTTATTCATGCCAGAGCACTCAGGAGCCCCTAATCACACATGTGGATGTACAGAGTTTCTTCTAGAAGAGGACCTAGCCCTTGAGTTCAGTAAACCCAGGATTCCACCGTAACCTGTAGTGCTCTATGAGTTTTTCTTGATTTATATCTTACCTAAATTTTTGAGAATATAGACTCATAGAATCAACTAAGTTGGAAAAGCCTTTAAGATCATTAAGTCCAACCTTTACCCCAGGACTGCCAATCACTCTGTCAGGGCCAAGGGGTAGGCCAGCTCAAGGCAACGTCCTCCTAAAATCTATTTCCTAGTGTGCAGAAAGCAAGATGGTAACCACTAGGATTGGTGAGGTTGTTGTGAGGACAGCAGTATGATATTGCTGAATATTCATCTGGTTATCAGCATAGGTTGTTTCGTCACTATTTTGTCTGTGTTGAAGGTAATCTTCTGGCACAGGCTGTATGTGCATTCACAGAGAATTCCACTCAAGCTGTCATGGTCCATACATCTGATCTCATTCTATTGGCACACACCTATAAATCAGAAACTTGTTTTTCAGTAGAGACAGTCAGTTTCTACCTTTCCCCTGTTGTAACATGTCAAAAGACACTGAGCACCTCTGATCTAAATCACTCAAACTGGATTTTACATAGAAACAAACAGCTGAAAAATAAGTATTTCTTTTCCAATTTGGAAATTACAGATACACCACTGTCATCTGACTCATAGTTAACCCAGCCTTTCACTGTGTGGGGCAATGCACTGGCTGTAGAGGGTGGGGGACTGTGCCTTGCTCTAGGCAGTTACACCACCTCCCCTGTTCCGTGGGGCAGGCTGGCAGCAAAGATGGTGAAGGTCCTCTCTGTGCTGCAGGAGGTCCTTGGAGCAGAGCATCTCGACAGCATCATTTCCATTCACTCCCAGACTGACTCCTTCAGACTAATCAAGTGTCATAAAAAAGCACCTCAGCTTAACTGATAGTCGTACCCATCCAACGTCCATTTCACTTAGAGGTAATTGAGCGGGAGATGCGTTCAACCTGTACAGAATTCAAAATGAAAAGCCACTAGACGCCAGTGTTGTTGACAGGAAAATATTGTGCTCGTCTCTCCAGCTGTTTCTGATTGCTGGTTACAAATACGTGTTATGAAATTCCCATTTATTTAGGCACTGCAGGTCACTGGACAGGGAAGATGGATGATGTCATCAGCTTCCATTTTTTCTGGATGAGCGATGTGATGTTGCTGACATTAATATGCAAGCCTTGTGCAAGATCCCTTTCCATGGATCTGTTGATCCGCAGTTGAAAATAAAGAGCATCAGCACTGCCACAATTGTTCCTGAAGGAATTCCTTGTAATTGTGTTTCTGTCGAGTAGATAGTGAAAGGTGAGGCTGAAATTTGAGAATTTGCTTTAATTTGAAACCATATCCAGAATTTCAGTTCAGATCTCCCATACAGAAAATAACCCCAGACTCCAGTATATTGTATTGCTTACTCCATTGTGTGGTAGTTAATAATTAAAAACATGCTGCAATCGCTTTTATAAATTCATAATGGGGAGATGAAGGATTACTGCAAGTTCTAATTTGACATTTAATAATCTTTGCTGTATTTCAGTTATTTGCTAGTGAAGCTTAATTTCTTTCTTCAATTTTGATGATACAAAGAAAGAATTAACATGAGACGTTTCCTCTGCACTTGTGCAATTCTAAAGTGCCTTTATTTAAAAGAAAGGAAAATTTCATGCAGTCTGCTAGAGCACCTCTTCAAAGTCCCCTTACATGGTATTGTTCTATGACATCCATCATCCCTCATAGGGCTGCAAAACTGGCTGATCTGGGGACTGCTGCCACTGATGTGACCTGCCGGATCCCTTCAGCCCCTGGGGCACAGTCTGGTCCATCATGAAGTTGAGGGGGTTTTATGCCATGCAGTTATATCCTTAGGTTTCTTTATGCTATGTCTCCAGACATGCAAAGACCACAGTAGGCATATAACAGTAGATACAGCCACCAGCACCAGGTATTTCATTTCTAAGCTATGACTACTTGAACCATGCAGCACCTCAAGGTCCAACCAAGCTGAGCTTAATACTAGCAGGCACAGAATTGCCTCTTGGCCGGCAGCTTTACTGCAGGGCAGCGAAAAGTGCAGACACATAGATGGACTTCTCTGGGATTAATGAGAGAGCAAAGCGGTCCTCTCCCAAACAATTCCTAGGTGTAATTCAGAAGCAGGTAAGGCGCAAAACACTTTCCAGAGATGACCTGCATGTGACTGCCCATGTTCTGGAGGTTAAGGAGCTTTTAACCACAAGGAGATGAGCCATTTCTTGCCTGAGAAGAGTGCTCGGAATGATCAGTTTAATAGTGCAGCTATAGTCTCTGCGGCAGTCCTGTAGTGAAAAAGCTGTGCATATTGCACACTGAAAACACAAGGATGTTTGCTCTGTGCCCTTGGCATCCACCTTGTCATGATCATGATCATAGCCAACATGATCAACAAAAAAAACAAGGCTTGAAGGGAATCCTCAGCCTCTCCTCTGCACCTGCTACATATCATACCAGCTCTTACTGCTACTGATCACTGCAGTGAAGTTTGCCTTAGTGTGATCCCTACCATGCAGGATGGCACACAACAATGCATGGGGGGTGAGGAGGTGCTTTGGGTAACAGACCTCTCCCACACTCCAGACATTAAGGAAAGTAAGATGCAAGGATCTGGGGAGGAGGGAGATAGGGCCTGCCTGGTACTCTCCCTTCCTGTCCCTCTGTCTCTCTGTCTTTCTCTCTTCAGCTGCTATACTGAGTGAAGAACCTAAAATGGAAGCGGTCTGTCATTTGTCAAGCTCAGGCATGCAGACCTAATGGCAAGAGGCTGCTGACCACGTGAGGTACCAACGCGGTCTCCTGAGTAACACATGCATTTTGGCACAAAAGCTGCCCATTCCTGGCTGCAGCCAAGGACTGGTTTCTGACCTTTCCATGTCTGTATGCAGCTTCCAACATCTTTAATGCGAACCAGCACTGCTCAGTTGTAAAAAGTTCTCTGTACTTTATACGTCTGCTATTTCTTCATATTGCTGCTGGCAAATCTTCTTGCCAAAGAAGCTGTGGGTGCAAGTGTGGTCCTTGCAGATGTTGGCCACAGGCAGAGCTGCTCCCCAGCCAGCCAGATGTGGCTTTTTGCAGTGTAACTCTGAATGTGAAGCATGTAGATAACAACATAATATATATGAGATTAGGAAGAGGCATGGGACACTGTAAGGCTTGCTTTAGATGGTATATAGTAGGAAAGGTCAATGGGAGCTATTCTGAGCTGGACATGCACTCCAAGGATGGGATTTTTGTGCTCTCTGGTCTATGTCTGAGTTTTCCTGGCCAGGAGACAGCTTATTTCTCTTCAGAGTAAGACTGGATGTGAACTCGTACGCATGCAGCCTACACAATCTGGCAAACTGACACTGCATGAGATGGAAATGGCCCAGCAAGACATTGCAGTGTTCTGCTCTGATGTCCTGTATGGCACAGACCATGCAGTTTCATCAAGTATATACTTCCTCAGGCTTGCAGCTTCTTCCAGAGATAACTGTATCCCATGAAAAGTTACTCATTACACATTACACTGGGAGAGAATTCCCAACTAGAAATCTCTAATTACACATCCTCAGTGAGCTCTCCTTTTAGTCTAACTTCGAGACTTTCCACTTCCAGCCTTTTACCTATTAAGTTAGAGTTTTCTACTGCCAGGTGTCTCTTTGTACAGGTATTTTTAGGATCTTCTCTTTGTTGAGATTAGTTTCCTTTGATTTCTCATTGGAAGAAATTATCCAGATCTCAAGTAATTACTACAGACTTTTTCTGAACCCTTTTACAGTTGACAACATTCTTTTAAGAAATGGAAATGAGAAGTGAGGAGCCAGTACTCCAATCAGTACTGTTGCTTTCAGTGGAAATGACATTGTTTATACCTCACATTTGCTTTTTGGCTGCTGTAACACACTGGGAGCTCATGTGCTCTTAGTGACTCATCATGCCTTTGCAATTAGTTTTTAAGTCATTCTTTTCAAGCGCCAGTCTATGACCTACATTTTTGTTTCATACGTATATGACCTTGCCTTTAACTTGCTTACAGTGCCTGCTGTTCAGGTGAGCCTTAGTTTCCATGATCACCACATCACTCATGGAAGCTGACCTTATTAATTATGATCCTGCTAGCTTTTGGGTCGCCTGCAAACTGTGATGGTTAATGGAGATGTCAACTGTCCAGTTGGCTGACACATCTTGTTGCTCACACTAGAGGTTAACTTGAATCATTACAGCTGGCTTTCTGGGGAGGAAGCTGCTGCACCCTGCTCTTTGTGCTCCCTTTGAGGTTACGGTTTTCTGTTTGTGGTACCAGAAGCTATGTCTTTGAGGTAGCAGAGCTCACCCTGTGATTGTCAGAAAAGACTCAGAGGCAGCGCGAATCACCAGTCATCACTGGTTTGTACTTGCAGGTGCTGCTGGATTCCTTCTGGAAGCGACTGCAAGATTTTCTGGACACTAAGGCAGAGGCAGGCAGTGAAGCTGAATTCCTAAAATACACTTTTTGGCCTAGTTTCACAAAGATAGCAGATCTTTACAACCATACTGCTGCCTGTCTGTCTCTTCCAGGCCCTCCAATGAATGAGGACTGTTTGAGAGCTTAAAGTGAATTTGCCAGAGGGCTCTTCTCCCACAGAAGCTAATTTCCTACAAGCAACAAAAAGCAGTGGGTGAAAGGAGGAAAGCGACTCTGCTAATGCAGCATGAGCTCAACACCTACCTGTTGAGCTTGGGCTGCCAGCTGGCTGCACAGCACCAGCATGCCATGGAGCTCAGAAGGAGACAGAAAACCTCCAGCCTCAGGTGAGAAGGAAAGAAGGACCCTGTGCCTGGAATGCAGAGAACAAGCTGCAAGGAAAACCACTGGAAATGGTGTGGGGAGCAAGAGCTTGCACAAAATTGAGTGGGAGTAGTCGGCAACCCAGGCTTTGCAACCTTACTCGTAGAGCTGCAGGTCTGGGGTCAGTGGCATGGCACTTACCTACACATCTAAGTGGAATAGTTCCTCTGTATCAGTAATCTCACATCAGTTGACTCATTTCCAACAAAATGCCAGTGACTGAATATTTCAGGACCATTTCTCTGTGTCACATGCACAGGATCCTTCCCCATTAGTGTTAATACATTGAAATTAGGAGCGACTGAACACTAATTACCATTCTGTTTGCACTTTGTAGTCTAGAGGAGCACATGCTCTGGGTCAGATGCAAACAGCAACACTGCTGTGCAACCATTACAGCCCCATCTGAAATGATTTTGTCTCTGGAGCCCTCTGTTGTACCTCCTTTGGGGCTGTTTAGATATGTGCTATTATTTGATAATAGCATTCACTCTACAGGAATGTTGCAAAGATTAATTAATTAATTAGGGGTATTTGAAGTTGGGAAAATGAAGAGTGCTATACAGAATCACAGAATAAATGTTCCCAGGTATTATCAAGTATTATAGAGCAATGTTTCAAAATCTCATCTTTTTTTTCTCGTATATTTTTTCAGCTTTAACTTCCTATCTCGTGCCACACAAATTTCGATTACCGGTAATAGTCCAGTATGCTATGTGCCAAATGATAGTTCCCCAAAAATGTGTGAAGCCAATTCTAAAGACAAGGACTTTTTTGTCATTATATGAGTATATTAATATTTTATATGTCATATAAAACGTATTTATGGGTGAGTATACATGTATATATACCCACAGATGTATGTGTTACAAACAGGTATGCATGTATGTATGTATGTCAACAATATGATAAAGAGAAGTTTTAGTAATTCTTCACAGATGACACCGTGGTAATACATTCCCCCAGGAATAATATGTAGGTCCCCTTAGGTCCACAACTCCTCTGTGTGTCTGACACTACCTTAGTAGCAATGATTCATAGCAAATAAATTATTATATAGTAAATTATATATATGAAATCTCTCACCATCATAGTTGCTACCAAAAGCCCTTCTGGATTTAGCCCACTATTCTCTAATGAGGACATTCAGGTACTTCTGATAGGCTCTCTAACAGCATAGTGACAATGTGACTTTATAAAAACCCAGACAGGAACTGGTGAGGAAGGGTTTTTTCTTTCCTCCATCCCACTGTGATACAAATGCCATCTTTTCATAGTACAGTGTGTTTGTGTACCGTATGTGAATACAGGAAAAGAGACAGCAAAGGAAAGCCTGAAATGCTCAGTACCAAATCACATTAATTTCTCAGGGAGTTTTGTTGATTTAATGGCTAAGGCAAAATCCTGCAAGGACATTCTCATTGAGAAATAATCAATTAAAGGTTTTTTAAAAAAACCCAGAAAAAATACATTAATTCATACAACCAGGAGTGATTCTACAGCCACATTATTAGCAGATATTTTTAGCTTTTCTTCATAAAGAATGCCAATCAGCATTCATGTGATTGACAAGGACAATGCTGGTGTGAATGATACATGGATCTGTAAAGCCAGGAATGAAATACGTGGAAAGAAAGGGTTTGTGATGGGTGAAGAGACTGGCAGCTGGAGGCTCACAGGGAGGTCAGTGAGCAGAAAGTAAATACATATTCAAGTTGTGGAAAGTAGACTCCTCTGGTGTTTTTGTGTTCAGAGAAGGGGAATATCCCATCATCAGACAAAGTCTCCGTTTTGTCTCAAGAGAAATGTTCTGGCTTTTCTCTCCCCCCTGGGGCTGCAAGAATAGGGAATTGCAGAAATATCACTGGCTAGCAAAAAACAGGCTGCAACCAACCTTTTATGTTCTTGAATAGAGCAGACAAGCTGGACTTTAGCCCACCGATGACCCGACGTGGTACAGTGACTAGCAGGACCAACACCCAGTCATTCTGGCAGATGCTCTGACGATCCTTTGGTGGGATTTGCACCAGGGAACAGAACTGGCTGCTCCAGTACTTGGATAACTAGCAATTGCTATCCAGATGCAGAGAGGTTATAAGCACATGAGATCCTTGGGCCACCTACAGAGGTAAGTCCATGCAGAGAGAGTGGCTAGGGCAAACTGTAACAATATCAATAGTTCAAATACAGTACTTGGCAAATACATTACTACTGCGCTTTATGCTACAATCAAGAGATCCCGCAGAATGCCATAAATCTTCGAATTAGCTGGTAATTCCACGGTGTAGCCTTCGGCAGAGTGGCCACGCTGTGACTCAAAAGCACCACCTGCTGACTCCCCAGAGTAGCAGAGCCTTCCCGACTGCCATCTTCATCAAATCCTGTTTTATCTACTTGCAGCTGCTTGACGATTTCAATGGGTTTAGCAGCATCAGGACGATAGTTTAAAAATGACATTGCTAATAACTTTTAACTATATGCTGACAAAGATTTTTTTATTATAAAACCTGAAACCTACTATCTTCAGTCTAGCAATGTGAGGATGGAGGCATTTCTTTCGGAAAGGATTTCAACTTCATCTCCAATTTTATGTCAAAAATACAGCTGGAGATGGAGTTTATGTCACAGCTGATTGCAGGGCATTTAGATGTCAAACTGCTCACTTTCCAGAGAAAACAAAATAGCTATCTAAGTACAATAAAATGTGCCTGCAATTATATGTGCCAGCAAAAAAGTACACCTGCAGATGTTGTCAAGTGCAAAAATCTAACACTTGAAATCATTTCCAAAAATATGGAGTTTCTAAAAAGCAGACCATATAATTATAGAATCACAGCAGTCTGTGTTGGAACGGACCTTAAAGATCATCTGGTTTCAACCCCTCTGCTATGGGCAGGTTCACCTTCCACCAGACCAGGTTGCTCAAGGCCCCATCCAACCTGACCATGAATACTGTCAGGGATGGGGCAGCCACAGCTTCTCTGAGCAACCTGTGCCAGTGCCTCACCACCCTCATAGTGAAGAATTTCTTCCTATCTTTTGTGAGTACAAAGCACATCTTGCTTTTGCATTTGAAGGGATATCCACTCAGTGATCTTGAATCCTGATACTTACACTTCTGGATCATAAAGGATTTTAATTCTTAAATAAGGATGAATAAAATAATAATTAAACAAAATAATAATATGGCCATTCTCTGTGTTGCTTCCCAACACTGCTGTCACTGTTCATTTTTATTACCTTTCCTTTTCTCTCCTTTTCCTCTCTCTCACACATGGAAAATTTTCCTAGGGTCATTCCTCCCATCACTATTCAGGGAAGGCTTACAGAAGTGATTTGCCTTTTGGGAGTGCAGATTAACCATTAGTGCCAATGAATTCCACACCTTGGGCCTCTGTCAAGAGCCCTTGATCACAAGTAGTCTCAGTGCAGTCTCTGCCAACACTCCATTTTCCATGGAGCTACAGTGAGTCACGGATGGGTCAGCAACCTAGGATGTACAATAATTTAAAATTAGGGTGGTAACTCAATGTTAGAAAGTGACCTAGTGGGGCATAAAAACAACTCCATTGCACCCAAGAGACAGGCAATAGCCTACCGTGCCTTTCAGGTGTCCTGGAGAGCTGCCCTTGGCACCCTGCATTGCACTGCCACGGTGAGCACCTTCTTCCAGTAAAGCAGGGCTGGATGCAGCTCCTTTTGAAAATGTAATCCACCAATGCCACTCTGTCAGAGCCAGAGTGCTGACAGGGCTGACATCAGGCCCTATTTTTGCAGAGGAATTTCCTATTCCTTAGAGCATGACAAACTCTGCCAGCCCTAAGACTGAGCATCCATATTCAGAAAGATCAGCAACACAACTCTTTCCTGACCAGAATAATTTCCTGACTGGATTTCAGGTAGCTCCCTAGGATTAGATTTTTTTTTGTATCAGGAATGTACAATGTAATAAGTGTCAGTAAGTGACCATGCTTCAGAAGCTCCATCTGGGGCTCTTTAAGGCATTTAGAGGAGTCTCTCAGCCTGCATTCTTGGTTGAATGCCCACAGAGGATGGAACACAGGAGAAAGGCAGCTCTTCATGAGCCTTCCCCTGCCCATGTGACGCTGACCCAAGCAGCACAGATGTGCTCCTGCCTATGCTGCTTCTGATGGTGAGGGCTCCTTCCATAAGGCCACCCCCCCTAGACTCCAGCAGGGGCTGCTGCCAGACACCCACAAATCCTCCCCTTGCCATCGCTGCACTCTGTAATCCATAATGGCAAATCATGTATCAAAAGGACATGCTTCCCACCTCCATTCTGGTAAACTCTCTCCTTCCTCAGACCACCATAAAGAGGAGCAGCTGGGAAAGACAATACAGTATGTCTTTATTGTACTTCCTTTAACAACTCGAAAGTTTTCCCAGGATTACATGGTAACTACAACTATTAACATGCATATGGTGCATTCCTGAGAGTGTTCCTAAGCATGTCTCAGCTATTTTACCAAGACAGATTAGAAGGCATTACTCATCTGTAGCAGTATTGTTGCTTGCCAAAGCCTTTTGATCCATCACTGTGCATGCCCTTTGTAATGTTAATTTAGTAAGAGAGACTGATACTTAATAATTCAATTTTGGAACTTCCCCTTATCTGCCTTTTGTGTGCTGATATGAAATGGCACTGTTTCAAAATACAATCATGCTCTTGATATTTCAGATGCTGCAGATATGTGTAAACACTATTGCCTGCTTATAGCTTTGTTTTCTGTATTTAATTAATGTGATACTACTGGGTTGGCACTTCAGAGACTGATGTTCTCTGATGAAGTCAGAGGAGTTGCTAGAGAAGAAGTAGTAGTTTCCATAACTGCTACCTACTAGTGTCCCTTGGCTTTGACCTTTTGCATCCATCCTGGAGAGCAAGAGGTTAGGGAAGCTGCCAGGTCTGTTCAGGCCTGTCTCTCTTCATTGGGATGACCAGAATAGCACTATTTTCCTGCAACTTGGCTATAGATATGGGGCAGCTTTCAAACCCAAGAAACCAAACTGAAGGAAAATGCTCTTCAGAAATAATATTGTTTGACCAGCCTGTTAGCTGGATGTAAGTTACTTAAACCAAAAGGTGAGAGGGACTGTATATTGCTGCCAGACCAACATGTTATCAGCTAAAACCCCTCAAAAGCATTTTCTGTTAAGGAAATAGGAGACTGAGCTTTTCACTTTTCATTCATTGTGTGCAGTGTTAGCTTGACAAATCAGCTTTAGAACTCTAGCATATATACACATAAAGACTGATAGTAAAAACAGCTTTACAATAGCAGATTGTTGAAACAGTAGACTTTAACTGAATTTGGATGAGATTCTACAGAATGAATGTACTTACAGATGGAAGAATCCTACATGAAGAGGTCTTTTCATTTTGTGGGACTAAGCTACAATGATTTTGTCTATGGAATTGAAATGTATCAATTTACCAAGTATGTCCAACTCCATGTACCCTTGCACAAATCACATTCAGATTGATCACCCTGGGTGATGTCCATTTTTATGCCCATTTTTCCAGGTACCTCTGTGGATGATCAGCTCACACATGGTCTGAGTCTTGCTGGATGATGTTGATTTCTCTTATATAAGACACATGAATATTTTTGTGTAGTTTTTGATTTCAAAATGTTATGAGTTATAGTCTACTGGAGTGGTGTTTTTAAAATACAAAATAGAGAGTGTTACATGCCTGGAGCTTGTCATAGATATGAATGAGGATGTCTGAGTGCAGCAAGGCAGCTGGGTTAAGGAATTGTGTGCACCAAAAGAAACATAACTTGACACGGTCTGACCTCTCCTGGCACCTCGAATAAGTCTCCAGGGGACACAGGACCCAGAACATTGCCCAAATTTGGTCCTGGAAGGAACCAGTTTTCTTGAAAACTGCTCAAGAAAGTGGTAATGTACATGCAGTGTGAGACCAGGGGCCCTGGGGCCCAGGTCCTGGATAATCAGAATGTCGAGGGTCAATTACATGGAGGAGTGCACAGGGCATGTCTGCATGTAGAGAGTGGTGAGTGCCTGCTACAGGTGTGGGGTTGTGGGCTTCAGAGACTCATATCAGAAATGCCAGACCCTGGGGGGGAGCTTGGGATGCTGGTCCTAGATGCTGGGCAGTCTGGGTGTCTCAGGCCAGCTATTGGAGGGATGTTTCCAGAAAAATGGGGAAGGGGGGGGGAGGAGGGGGTTTGCAGGCAAAACAATACAAATAAAGTGTGAAGTCAAACCTTGCTGCACAAGAACACTTCAAGAAAACAGACTGAAGAGGTCATCATACAATCATAGAGTGGTTTGGGTTGGCAGGGACCTTAAAGCTGATCTAATTCCATGCCCTGCCACAGGCAGGAATACCTTCCACAAGACCAGGCTGCTCCAAGACCCATCTAACCTGGCCTTGAACACTGCTAGGCTGGTTGCATCAAAATGTTTACGAAGCAGCACACCCCTTCATAATAGGGCAGCTGCAGCACCATCAAGATGCTAGAGAAACTGGGATTGCTCCAACAGCATGTTTATGATTGAATAGTGCTCATACAGCCATTACAGAAATTAATTTCTGGAAAAGACTAGTTACTGGCTTGCTGATGAGATGAATTCTTAGTTTTCCAGTACCTTACAAACTTCCAGTGCATTAGGCAGATGTTTGGAGCATTTCATCAAAACTGGAGCACAATGAAATAAAGAAAACGTAGAAGGAGTTGTGCATTTAAATTCCTAGCACTGTAATAAAATGTACAGTGACAGAGTAATATATGGCTAAATTCTCTCAAGTGGAAAATGTCATGCTTTGTGTGGAAAGAGAAGTGTGGAAGCCAAGGGAATTCTTAATTTTTAATCTAACTCGCCTTCCAAAGTGTATCAAATAATTTGTAATTTATTTAAAATTGATGCATTTCAGTGCATGCCCACTTCTTTTTAGTGTCAAGTAGAAAACAGGGACAGACACGCACACTGCATTCAGGTATCCTTCAAGTTCATGTATCAGGTCTCTGGATGGAGATATGCAAAAGAATAACGTACATAGTATATCCATTATTGTGAACTGCTCTAGAATTCACTCAGGCTTTGTCTTTATCTGTAAGGATTTATAATTTAGTATGACACAGGTCACTGAAAGTTACTATGAAGAAAAGAAGGGGTGTGGGGGGGGGAGGAGATGAAAGAAAAAGGGAAGTAACAGTGTGTGTTTCTCCTGGTTTCAGCTGGGATAGAATTAGTCTTCTTCCTAGTTTGGGGTTAGGAACCCAGTAGTCTGACAGAGGTGAGGCTGCTGCAGCACCTTGGCCCCAGGCCCAGCTGGGAGGAAGGCTGAGTGTGAGCCCCAGTGGGGGCACACAGTACAGGTATCTTTGTCTGCAAGGCCAGGCACACAGACCCTCGCACTCAGATCACCCAGCAGCTGGCTCTTGGAGACCCCCCCAGCTGCATACACATACATGTATGTATGCAGATATACATACACTGATGTACAGCATGCATGCACTGCGGTCCCTCCAGTTCCTGGCACCCCAGGCATATGGCTACTGGGAATCTCTGCCCCTTTCCCTGTGGTAGCACTTGGCTCCATATGCAGGTGCAGAAAACAGCCCCTGAACTAGGAAAATGGTTAGAAATTGAGTTTAATATGGCCCATGGTGATCTGGTGTGCATGCCATGGGCAGACTCCTGTAGTGGCCAGCATGTTGACATGCTACCAGGCCTCTTTTATCCCTTTCCATTTCTCCACTTTTTCCTCTCTTATCCACTTTAATCCCTCTCTTTCCCCAGCTTTGGTCCTTTAAACATCCCAAGTCTCGTACAACACCAAGATGCTCATCCCGGCATCCCTGCTTGCAGTAACCCCTTCACCCTGCAGGGTGACCCAGGGAGCTGCTCCTGTTGACCGCTTGGGTGAGTGGCACCCCGGGTGAGAGCTGACTGCTCACTGCGATGGGCTGGGGAGCAGAAGGGTCAGGGGCCCCTCAGCACTGACAAGGCTATCAGGGTTCCTTCCACCATCCTTACGCTATGTTCCTTTGTGATAATGGAGATTAGCCTTTAATCGTGTAAGCGAACAGGCTGAAAATGCATTCTGCCTTCACGGTGCCACAGGGCACAAAACATGACTGCCGCAAACCACACCGACAGGCCTTTGTACAGCCCACACTGCAGCTACAGACTACCACTCACCACCGCCATGCCGGCCGGGCCCTGCCTCTCTCCCCCACCCCTGCCCGGAAGCGCGCTGCTCTCGCGAGAGGGACAGTCCCACAGTCTCTTCCGGCGGCGTGCGGCTCGGCAGGGCTGGGGCGGCCGCCATGGCTCTGTACAACTTCAAGAAGATCACGGTGGTGCCGACCGCCAAGGTATGGGTCTCGCTCCCCTCGCGTCCCTTCGAGCCCCGCAGCACGGAGCGACCCTTCCGGCCCGGCGGCGGCTTCAGGACAGCGCTACTTCCCTCTCCTTCCCCCCTCCTCCCATCGTGCTGCCGGCGTGGCTTCGGCCTTTGCTTCCTGCCGCGGGACCCGCGGGCTCGCTCTGGGCTGGTGCTGCTGGGCCTGGCGGCGTGTACCATGAGGAGAACTGAAAGGCTGTGTGAAGGAAGTGTGGGGTCCTGTCAGAGAGAGGCCCTGCGGCCTGAGGAGGGGTCCTGGGGCTGCCGCTCTCCTCAGCCTGGCGGAGCTGTCGGCGTGGCTTCCACCAGAATCGCTCCTGATTTGCAGACCCGTGCCCTTGGGCTCATGGCTGCGCGCTCGCTCGAAACCAAGTTCTCTCCTCTTCTGACGAGGGAGCTTTATTTGAAGGGGCGGTGGAGCTCGGAGCTGCGCCGGGACTGTGCTCGCTGTGCTTCACCGCTCAGGGGTGACGGATCTGCCCGTCCCCGCTCTGCTTCCTGCGCCTCCGGTGTGACCGGTGGCCCGCCCTTATGGGTTGAAATGACAGCCGGGCAGGGGGTGCGCACACTTATTACTGACTGGAGGTGAGAGCCTGTCCTAGCGCATACATGTCACACTGTGCAGCCTGGGTGCGCCTGCCTGGTCCGTGTGTGCCTCCATCACAAAAAAGTGTATGGCTTTAAAAGAGTTTGACAATTCATGTAATTATATATTCATGTTTTCTTGACTGCAGGACTTCATAGATCTGACATTGTCAAAGACTCAGCGGAAGACCCCAACTGTCATTCATAAACATTATCAAATTCATCGGATTCGACATTTTTACATGCGAAAAATCAAATATACTCAACAGAATTACCATGATAGACTCACTCAGATCTTAACGGATTTCCCCAAATTAGATGTGAGTATTTTGTTGTTTGATAATAAAGGAACTTTGCTTCCATGACATCAGGAGCATTTCTTCAGCAGCCTGTTGGTTTAATTCGAGCCTGTTTTGGCCTGAGCAACACCTTTCTGCTTCACTATGCAGACAGTTCTGACTCATTTTACTGGGAGTCATTTTACATGTTCTATAAAGGTAGTATGTGCCTGCTAAGAAAGGAACTCTGAATGGTGCCTGTTGATGGTCATGGAAGAGTGGGGTTTACAAGGTTTTAGCTGATCAGATATGTTTGATGGAAGTTGAATGAAGAGAAATAAGGTGTTTAATTTTTCAAGTGTGTCATGTCTGCTTATTTCTGCTTTGTGTATGTGTGTGTAAATTATGCTTGTGGTTAGTCTTCCCTAGAACATACTTGCAGGAAGTAAGAAATGTCATTTTGATTCCCACTCTTCAGTTCCTCAGAAGTTACTTTGACAACATAAACATTGTTCTTTGCCTCTTAAAGGACAGTACTGGAAACACACTGACAAGATGCCCATAGTGTTAGCTTCCCAGTAGTTACAACTAGATCCACATGTCCAGTGGGTTTTTTTTTTGTAGTTGTCTGCGCACACTGAAATTGTTGACCTGTAATCATAGTTTTCCTGATGTTTTCATATCCAATGAATATTACAGCAGAATTCCCGCAAACATCTTCTGTGTTTTGTTTAACATCACATGATGAAATTTCTGCAGATAAATACCTGCGTGGGTGAAATATTTTGTTTAAAAGATTTGAACCAAAGATGTTGCTTCCTTGGAAAGCTGAAGGATTTATATTTTAATGACCAGGCAGATTATTTACCTTACATAAGGCAGTAATGAAAACTGTTTGGCTTTATTGTCATTTGTGTTGCTTACTGGAGGAGAACAGTTTCACGCAGTTGCCAAGTTACAGTCGTCTTAAAGAAGTAAAGTACTAGGCTTAATTTTCTTTTGTGCTTTTGTTTTAGGATATTCATCCTTTTTATGCAGATCTGATGAATGTTCTCTATGACAAAGATCACTACAAGCTGGCTTTGGGACAGATTAATATTGCCAAGAATCTGATTGACAAGTAAGGGACATCACCTTCTTTGATTTTGTAGCTGCTTGGTTGATTATAGCAGACATGGCTAAATTATTCTTTCTTGTCCTCAGTGTTGCTAAAGACTATGTGCGGCTGATGAAATATGGTGATTCTCTTTACCGCTGCAAACAGCTGAAACGCGCCGCTCTGGGACGAATGTGCACCATTATCAAAAGACAGAAACAAAGCCTGGAATATTTGGAGCAAGGTTTGTGCTATGAATAGGCTAAAAAAAGGCATGTGGATTGGATGTAAAATTTACTCATACATTTAATAACAGTTTGAAGAATGTGTGTAGTACAGAATATAGGCACAGGAAATGTAAATAGTTTCAAGATCCTCAAATACTTAGAATTTTTTTTAAGTAAATGTTTTTTTTTCTTTGAGTATTCTTTAACTTCTGTGCTATTAATAACATTTTAAAAGTGTTTTTCTTTGCTTAAAAGTCACAGCCCTGCTTTTATTTGTTGATATTTTCAGTAACATGTATACGAAAAACAGTGTTGAATATTTTCCAAACACTGCTTCTTATTTTAGGCTTATTATTTCTTCTGGTTGTGTGTCTGATTTGATGGGGTCATTCTAGCTAAAAGACAGGGATCTTCAGTTTTCAGATATTTAGTAACTTACCTTTTTTGTGGCAGAGAGATACTTGTGGAATTTACAAACATACCCTTTCATAACTGAGCAATCAAATTATGTCAGAAAAGCTCTTAATTTGTAGAGAAACAATTCAGTGTATAACTTTTTATTCCATTTCAGTAAAAACGAAACTAAATCTTTTTAACATTCCAGTGCGACAACACTTGTCTCGTTTGCCAACCATTGATCCCAACACACGAACTCTTCTGTTGTGTGGCTACCCAAATGTTGGAAAGTCGAGCTTTATAAATAAGGTATGAGAGTGGTTTTTGGTTTCTTGTTCAAAAACAATACTGGGATACCATTTAACGAAAATAAGGTAACATTTAAACAATTTGATGTCTGATGGGAGGGGGTACCAAATTCGAATGTGTGAGTAGAGGTTGGATGAAGTTCCTGGAGGGGTAAGTGGGAAATTATGGTAGATTAAACTCTTAAAAATAATCATATTTTCCAAAATAGCATGTATCCCATTAACATATCTTTTCATAGAGAAATGCAGAGAATACAGAATAACTATTTTTTTAGCATTTTTAGTAGCAAAGAAAGTGTGTTGTAATGATGACATTCTGCTTGCAACTTGAGATTTTCAGTAAATGTGTGTGAATAAATCTTGTTTTAAGGTTACAAGAGCAGATGTGGAAGTGCAGCCCTATGCGTTTACCACAAAATCTCTCTTTGTGGGCCATATGGATTATAAGTATCTTCGTTGGCAGGTAAGAACTGTTACTGTTTTGCATTTTCCTTAAGAAAAATTGATCATAGTGGAGTTTATGATTTGCAAAGTCACCTGCATTTCTGTGTCTTGAGAGCTGCTGTGCAAGGGGCAGTGTGCCAAATGAGGGTAGTAGTCAAAATCTGTTAAAAAAATGTACATATATGGGCACTCTTTCAATTTGAGGGAAGAGTGGAAATGGAATTTACTGATGAAGCCAGCTTACATTTTATCAATGTCAAATTCAAAGCCAGGTTGGGACAGGACTTTCCCTGCTTTTCCAATACCAAGAATCTTGGTTATTCTGAAACCTCGTTCTTCTCCCGTTATTCCATTTTCACTTTCTCAATTTGGCCAAGTTTACAGTCTGACTTATGGCTAATGGGAAAACACATTGTTGTCTTAGAAAAGACACGATTGGTGAGAAATCGAGTACATATTCTAAAATAGTGTATCAATTGCCCTGTAATAACCCTGACAATTATGTTGGTTTTAGGTAGTGGATACTCCTGGTATTTTGGACCATCCTTTGGAGGACAGGAACACCATTGAGATGCAGGCTATAACTGCACTTGCACATCTTCGTGCTGCTGTGCTTTACGTGATGGATGTTTCTGAGCAGTGTGGGCATAGCCTGGAGGAGCAAGTAGAGCTCTTCAGAAATATTAAGCCATTGTTTGCTAACAAGGTAGGTTTGGTTTACATTATTAATAAACCCCAGGGGTTTATAACATGATAACTTGAATTATGAGTCTTTTATTTCTTTTTATTAGCCACTTATCATTGTTGCAAACAAATGTGATGTGAAGAGGATTTCAGAACTTCCTGAAGAGAGTCAGGTTAGACAACTACTCCCACCTCTCTCTCTCTTTACAAAAATGTGGTGTACAACTGTCATGCACAACTATCATTTGTACTGGGCAAAACCTTTTATATGACCGTTTCTTTATCTAACTGCTTATAGTGCAATGGAAAGTAGCTTTCTAGGTCTTGACCTATATCTTTTTAAGACCCGTCTGATGTATATCATTGCCTTAATATTGTAAATGCCAAACAAGAAGCAAGTCCTTAATAGTTTCAGAAATCTCATGCTGTGAGAACTTACAGTTGCTACTGTAGTTGGAAGTAAAAAAAAAAGCCAAACTGAACAGACTTGTTCATTAATAACTTCAGTAAGAGTTAGAGGCAGTGAGCATTGATTTTGAGAGCTGTTGCTCAGCAGTTGCAGTAGCAGCTCCCACTGGGCAACACTCTGTGTATAGGCAGAGTTAATTCATTTCTATGTAGAGGTTCAGGGACACACAGAATTTGTGTTTCTGTTTTTTCTTTTGTTTCTTTTTTCCCCTATGGGTCATGTATAGGTGCCTTCTAGGAAGCAGTTACTTGCTTATAAAAGAAGTAACGGATGTGCTTATAAAAAAAGAAACTGCAGTTGTAAAAATACAGAGCTGCAGTTATAAAGGTTCTGTCGCCTTTTTAGAAGCACATTCTAATAAAACAGTAACAAGTTGCATGTACTGATACTAGATTAAGATTTCTGTTCTTAATGGATGAGTGTATTAAGAAATGGGCAGAATGTCATTCTTTGATAACTTTTCTGTTTTAGAAAATATTTGAAGCTTTTGAAGCAGAAGGGTTGTCTGTGATAGAGACAAGCACTCTGACAGAAGAAGGTGTAATCCAGGTTAAAACAGAGGTAGGTCTCTGTTCGCTCAATTTCATTCCAGATGGATAGTTGACATTTTGTCTCATGAATTTCATCTCAGTTAAACAGTGCATTGTAGTGATAAACTTTTAGCATGTTCTCCTTTGTAGGCTATGGAGCCTCAGTGGACTTGGCTACAAATGGAAAAACGTGTCTTAATACAAACTGTAGTTTTTTTAAAAATGTGGGGTGTTTTGTTGCCAAATCCTGTTACTTTCTCTTATTGTCGAGTCATTATGAGAAAAAGGATCATATGTATTTTCCCATTATACTTTTCATATGAAATAATTCAGTGCTTTCTTGAGAGACAAGAGATTAGACAGGAGATGAGACGTGAAGCTAGATGCTTGTGACTGAAAGCCTGCTGTGTTGTTTGTTGTATAAGGAAGGCTTCATTACTTACCTAATGTTTCCATGTTGCACTTTCAGGCCTGTGACAGACTCTTGGCCTATCGTGTTGATACTAAAATGAAAGGAAATAAAGTGAATGAAGTACTGAATAGATTACACTTGGCCATGCCAACCAAAAGAGATAGCAAGGTAGGCCACATCTTAACATGTGAACAGACTAATATGGTGGAATTTGCTTATTTTTTATCTTTAGCTGCCTTTGCTGTTTGCAATGGTGATTTATAGCATTATAAAAATACTGATTTAAAGTTTTTTCTCCTCTTTTCTATTGGGGTGGCTCATTCAATTCAGGAGCGGCTGCCCTTTATACCTGAGGGTGTAGTGGCACGCAAGAAACGTATGGAAGTAGACACACCCAGGAGGAAACTGGTAAGTGGCATCTCTTCATCAGGATATCGGCAGATGGGCTTAGAATCTGATATATTAGCCCATAGATTTTAAATTAATGGTACATGAAGCTATGTATGTCTTTGCAGGAGAGAGATATTGAACTTGAAATGGGAGACGATTATATTTTGGATCTTCAGAGTAAGTACTATATCAGTCAGTATTACTATTAAGCAGTAAATGTTGGCTGTTTCAGTCAATAGAGGGAATGCTTAAATCTGCCTCCTTCCAACTATATAAGCCACCATTTTATAGAGCACTGTACTTTTGTACCTTGTTGTGACGTTGCTAGGGTGTTTCCCATTTTAGCTTCACAGACATATAATGGCTGTTCTGATGATTCAGTTGGGTTTTCCTCATTAATTCTTGGTGTTGTCTTTGTTGAGAAAGTATCAGCATGGGAGAGACCGCATGTATTGTGTTTCAGCTGGATATCTGTTTAGTACCGCTTGGTAGTGGATCATGTCATTATTGAACAGTACTTGATGTTAGGAAGCAGATCAGAAGTTTTGTGAATGTGTCAGAGATGTAACCAAATTCTTGCCAACTTTGGGGTATGGCACTTTTTAAAATTTTGATCTGTTTTTTGTCATTGAATGATTCAGTGTGTTTTTTCCTCTTTATTAATTTCTGTTATATTTTTAAGAATACTGGGACTTAATGAATTCATCTGAAAAATACGATAAGATACCAGAGATCTGGGAAGGCCATAATATACTTGACTACATTGATCCAGATATAATGAGAGTGAGTTTTCCATTATTCTTTTTACACTTCTCTTGCCTTTTTATCCCTTTATTTGCTTAACGTAAATTACTGTATATGTAGATTAAAAACTGTCACAAGAACAATTTCTTTTACATTGTTTGCACTTGTCATGGGAAAAGATACTGTTTTCTGAATATGGAGAGATTACCTTGTCAGAATGATGGTGATCTTCTCCATCCCAAAACGTGAGGTTTGCAGGAGAAGTTGTAATTCTTCATTCGTCGACTACAGCCAGAAGGAATGTAGCTATCAACTTTTATGTATTATTAATAATAGGAAATCTACCCATCAAATTTATGTCTGCTATAATATGATGTTAAAGAAAATGGACTGAGTTCTTAATTTATAACATTTTTATTTAATAATTATATGTTCTTATTTCCTGCTGGTTGTTGAGGAGAAGCAGCCAGTGCAGACTCTGGTGCTTGCTAGTTGCGCAGTTGGGTTCATCTGAATTGCTGGCTGATGCTAAATGTAGAAATAGAAGGGTTTTTCAGAATGTGTTTCCAGAAACAGCACAGTTCACAGGATAGCACATCTGCATTCACGTAGCAGGCAGCTTTGGGGCCATCGCACAAATACAGCCAGACCGTAAGGAATGTGATCAAATAAGTCTGCATAGTTGTATGCCCCACAGGTTCACAGTAAGCTGTATCACCAGCTGCATTAAGTGTGGCTGGAGAGGGCTGTTAAGTGATGTAGCTCCTTTGAAGGGTCTGCATGCTGTCATGGCTCTGGGCCACACAGAAATGTCACATTTTGGATTGTAAGTCAAGGATTTGATGAGCATCTTGATTTTCATTTTGTCTCTTCAAAATCTAAGAAACTGGAAGAACTGGAGAGAGAGGAAGAGCTGAGAGAAGCTGCTGGAGAATATGACAGTGAACCAGAAAGTGAAGATGAAGAGATGATGGAAATCCGGAAGTTGGCACTACAGATCCGAGAAAAGAAGAAACTGAAAATCCTGCAGTCAAAGGAGAAAGATACTCGGGGTCCAAGGTTACCTAGAACAGCTAAAAAGGTGAGTAGAAAACATGCTATCAAAGTCTTGATGATGTTTAATAACTTTAAAGGAATGTACAAGAATATCAGGTAGTACAGCTGTCAAGCTTTTCTCATGTTTGTCCCTCTCACTCGCTGTTTGCTTCCTGCTGCCCTCCCAAGAGTTCTGGCCACTGCTTGATTGTGGAGGCCAAACCAGATGAGTGACAGTAGCCCTTCTTGGTTTGAGTCACACAAGTGTGTGTCATTAAAATTCCACATATGTATTGCAGAAAACGGTCTGAAGAATATGGTTCAGCTCATCTGATTGGGTCGCATCATATATTGTTGTTATTACTGTTGTTATTTTAAATTCATATAATTAGGAGAAGCTCTTGTGAGCAGCCCAGGGCAGTTACAAATAATAACTGGACAAGACATCTTGAGAAAAGGTATCTAGCTGATTTGGCACCCAGTATTTCTTACCTTCCCTGAAGTGTTTCCTTTAGAAGGGGAGGAGACATTTCTGACTGAAGTGACCGCTCTTGGTCCCCTTCCCCCAAAAAAAGGCAAACTATTTATTTGAAAGATTTTTTAGGGAATACTGGGACATGGCAGGCCTGAGAGGAGGATTTATGGGTGCAGAGAATTTAGTTGCAATAGATGAAATAGGAAGTTACGACTTTCATCATCTGCCTGTGGGAGGTACCAAAATGTGTGGTCAGCATAATGGCCTTATGGTGGTATGTTAAGACAAGAAATAAGATAGAACCATGCTTTCTGGAAAGAAGTATGTTCTCTTACCTGTCTTTCTACAGGTCCAGCGGAAGGTGCTAGAGAAGGAAATGACAGATCTTGGACTTGACATGACTAACAAAGATGATGTAAGTTTTTGCTAATTAAACACAATGCTTATCTAAAGGAGATCAGTTTCATTACATGCTGAATTTCTTTGAGCATGTTTGAGCATGCATATTATAGTTAGCACAGGTGAGAGGTGGGATCTATTAAGGAGAAAATAGGAAACCCAGACAAGGTAGTACTGGAATTTTTGAGTGACGTGATCAAAATATGTTGGGTAGGCTGAAAAGACACCATTTATCACTAATCACACACATATATATGTATATGCACACTGCTTTTTATTAAGACTCTTTTGGAGTTTGTGTAGGATTGAACAGAGTTTGCCTGAAGACACTTGATTTTCCAGTGTGCTTTGTTGGATGAGCCACTGCTATGTCTGAAATAGTAATAATGACAGATCAGGCTTATCTTTTTACATTTCATGGATTCTGTGAGTTGTAGTTGAAGTTTTTGAGGGCAGCTGGCCTCTCTAGATCTAAGGCAGCTTCAAACAGAATTGCCTGTGGGAGACATTTCATTTTATCAGCAATCTTTAAAAAATGCATTTTGTACAGCAAATCCAGCAGTATTATGGAACCAAGGAGTGTCAACACTACACATCTGAAGGAAGCAGTTGCACTGCTCTGAGCCGACATGCCATGTTGATTTAGGAGTGATGTCAGTGAGAAGGATTTTAATACTTAAGCTGTAGTATGGTAAATCTTCATGTCTGAAATTCATTAGGGCTTTGTCCTGTAAACAGGACACTAATCACGGAAGGTTTCTTCACTGCTGCTTCGCTGTTGCATAATTGCATCAGTATTGCTATCCATTAATTTGTGTCTCTTTATCATTTATATACAACTCTATGTGGAGAAGAAATCAGAACTGGAGTAACTATGAAAAGAGTATGCTGATATTTACCAAGCTTTGTACTGTACTGGAGTACAGAAAGGCAGTGACCAACAGTTGACAGGGTCTTCATGTTACTATGGAATAACCGATATAATGTATCGCAGCAGTCCACTTCCTGGATTTTTGTATGGAAGTGGAGCATGTCTGGGATGATTGTTTCTGAGTTTCATGATTAAAGTGATGTTTTGAATTTCAGGCCCATTATGTGAGAAGGTCCCGTAGTACTACAAGGAAACGTAAACGTGATGAGTCTGAAACCCCTAAATCTGTGGCACGTAGTCGCAGCTCCTCTCGCACACCGCGGGATGTTTCTGGTCTTCGTGATGAAAAGGTTTGTTATTTACCTTTACAGCAGTTAAATCTTAGCAAAATAAATATTGGGCCCCCCAGCACAAGAGGGATGTGGACCTGTAGGAGCAAGTCCAGAGGAGGCCATGAAGATGCTCAGAGGGCTGGAGTACCTCTGCTGTGGAGACAGGCTGAGAGAGCTGGACTTGTTCAGCTTGGAGAAGGCTCAGAGCAGCTTCCAGTGCCTGAAGGGGCAAACAAGAAATCTTGAGAGGGACTTCTTACAAGGACATGTAGTGACAGGACAAGGGCAAATGGCTGTAACCTGGCAGAGGGGAGATTTACATTAGATATTAGGAAGAAAGTCTTCACAATGATGGTGAGGCACTGGCACCTTCTCACTGGTAGTGAGAAGCTGTGGCTGCCCCATCCTGGTCAGGTGTGAGGTGTCCCTGCCCATGGCAGGGGGATTGGAACTGGATGAGCTTTAATGCTCTTTTCAACACTAACCATTCTATGTCTGCATAATAAATCAGCTTGATTGTACTTAGCAGCTTCTGGGAACCATCAGACTGGCTGGTTCTATTTGTCCAGAGTTCATCTTCAGTTCATTTGAACTCCATACCTCAAAAGAGCCTTGTTCATTGTTACAAATAATACAGACTAAGGAAGTACATTGTAAATTTTTGTCTCAAATGCACGTATGAAGGAAGAGATCTACAAACTGTGGAGTTCCTCCTTCAGTAAGTTATTGAGTCTAGGGATAGTATGATCATAGCGTTGGAGTACTGAAAAAACAAGAGTTCTGCTAAGGAGGATTAGCATCATTTGCACCAAGCCTGTCCTAGAGTATGTTGGGTGTTCGTTCATGTCCTTGTCAAAATTGGCTAGATTAGTGTTTTTTAAAAGGTAAAGCTGGTCACCTGAGTTACTGAGGAATGTTTGTTTGTTTTTAAATAGATGGTGAAGAAGGTCAAGATTATGGCAAAGAAAGCTCAAAAGAAGATGAATCGCCTGGGCAGGAAAGGCGAGGCAGACAGACACATATTTAACTTGAGGCCAAAACATCTGCTGGCTGGAAAGAGAAAATCTGGTAAAACACAGAGAAGATAAAGGAGTCTTCTGAGTTCAAAATAAAAACTGTCTGTGAAAACTGATTTTTAGTCCTCTCTTCCTTTCTGGTATTACGGTGTTAAAAAAGTACATGGTTTGTGTTAGTAGCTTAGATACCCTGAAGCTCAGAGAGGGAAAGGTCTCATACCTTGATCTTGCAGAATGCTTTATCTGTTCAAGGCAGAAGACTGACAAAAGTGAAATACTCCCTTTTTGCCCCGGTTGGTTAAGAACAAAGGACAGAGGTTAGTAAAGTTATGCATTATCAGTATGTTTCCTGAACACTGCACTTAAAATGCAGAGATTTAAAGATTAAATGGGAATCAGTGAAATGGGATGTTAAAAAAAAAACCAGCAAGAATCCTTTCACTGTTAAAATACAACAAGGTAAGAAGACTTTGGAAAGAAAACAACGGTCCAAGGTTTTAGCTTAGGTATTTTAATTACAGTCTTTAAGATAATATTTTATTTTAAAAGTACTTTAAGTATTTGAAAAGTACTGTAATGCATTACTTGGGTGATGTGGCTGATCGCACTGAAGTAATAATTGAGTGGTTACACTGCATCACTGTTCCCTCACCCACTATTTTCAAGACAATACATCAGGTCAGATTAACATACAACAACCTTTGCTCTAACAAAAACCTCTTAAGTGTTGAACCCTGGGAGATGCTGGCACCTGGGAAGCTTCAGTGCTGCAGTCACGACTGGGACACGAAATAAACATGTTAACCTCTGGGAAAAAGGAGTTTTGTCTTGAAACCAAACACAGACTGGTTACAACTGTTTTACACACAGCAAGAAATGGTATGAAAGGCATACTGTTCCAGCAAAACACCTCTGGGAGAAGTTAACTTCAGAGATGTAAGTTGGGCTATCCGCTAACAGAAGACATCACAATTGAAGAATAAAATAAACCAGGAAGCCCAAGAATCATTAACTCAAATTGAGACACCCTACATTATTTGTCTTACTTTATAAAGCCTTTTACTTTATAAAGCCTTGATATCAAGATCAAAAAAGATTAGCTCCTGCACTGTGGTGCAACTTCTGATGAACCAAAATCAAGACCTGATGTAAGCCCACAAGTAGTTAATCTTGAATTTTGGAGTATAAGGAGTTTGAGCTGTCTGAAAATGACCATTACAGTAGATGCTACATGAAAAACCTATCAGGATGCCTTTGTTTTCTGCAAGTTGGACAAAAGCCATTTAATTCCTGTGTTAGACAAGTACTGTTTGTGTGTGCTACAATTAACACCCCTCCTGGCTTTTTAAGGCATGTCCAGTATCTAGCCATCAACTGACCAGAAAAGGCTGGTAGGGAAAAAAAAAACAACACTGGGGTGTTTGGGTTATTATCTAAAGCTATGACATACATTGCAGCACTTCAAAGTGAAACTGTCCACACAGACAATCCAATTACTTAAGCTTTATGTGCTCAGTTAATTATAGAGTACACTAGCTGAAGAGAATTGTTTTCTGCAATTAAAGTCATCCTGATTACTTTGAATTAATTGGGTTTTTCTTCAGGCAACCTATCTGCTCAGCATCAGTGCAGAGCTTGCATCCGTGTGTCATGAGATCAAGGGTAATTCTCCCAAGAGAAACAGGGCTGGGGAACAAAAGGTGAAGACAGGAAAAAAAAAATTCATTGGCTATAACCATCTCCGTATGAGAACACATTACTAAACATGCTCCAAGTTTTCTGCAGTCAGTAACTGAATCATGAGCTACCATCATGTCAATAAGACAGCATATCACTGCCAGCCTTCAGCATCTTTTCCCCCAGTTATTTACATTCGGTGTATTTTCTCGTGATCAATGAATTTGTTCAAGTTATGCAAGTTATCCCACCACTTAAAAAGAAAGGTCTCTGCAATGAGTTTAAACCACGGAGTAATCTTAACTTCATCCCTGGAAGCTTTGTCCAAGAGCTGTTTCAGTTCCTTCTGTGTCACGTAGCAGTGGCTTTGGATCTCATTAGGGTCGGGATTCAGCGTTACATCCTTCTGTACAAATAAGATATAGTCTATCTCATGTTCTCCCCAGATCCCATCGGACTTGGCCTTGTAGTGAATTCGTGTCAGGTACTGGATTTCTTCTGGAGTCACCTGCAGCCAAAACACTTGTCAGAGCCAGTGCCAAACTGTAACAGCTGCACTGCTAGGCATGGCAGTAGAACTCCCAGCTGTTACCTGCTTCCTTAAACACTATTTTTCTCCAAGCATACAACTGCAGTGTATTTCACAAAGAATAACTGGCAGAGGGGCTGGAACCAGAAGATCTTGAGGTCCTTTCCAACTCTTAATGATTCTGGGATTCTATACATGAAATCCTAAATAACTTCTTCCAGACCCAAAGCACCAATGAACACAAATGCTTGCACCTACCCCCTACCCCCCAAGGGAAAGACATGACAGCCATGCTAAAGCTAAGGCCAGAACTGCGTATGACAGGCTATGTACACCCTCATCTACCAGGGATGTGGGCAAGTGTCAGACTGGGTAATTAATTCTGGGGACCACCACTCCATCATGTTTCCCAGTCACATGCTGCTCCTCCCATATCCCAGGGCACAAATGTAAAGTTACAAAATGTGGGAAGAGATTTGGACCAGGAGCATAGTTTGAGCAGCTTCACCCTGCTCTCCATGTGCTCCCAAACTGCCACCAGAAAGGAAGGTACGAGAAGCAGGCTGTACAAACAAACAGGCTGGAACAAACACCAAGTGCCAAGGCCACACTACTTCCCATTGGAAACCTGGGATTGCAGAGGGGCTCTTAGCAACACGTTCACAGCGATGCCCTCCAGAAGCAGCAGTCCTACCAAAAGTGTGCAGCACTCTGCTGTTATCCTAGAGGAAGGATGTCCTATTGCCTTCCCCTGGGCAAGCAGAATGGCCTGCCCACCTGGAAAACACAGGCTAGACATGAAGCAATGCAATCTTTCATCACATCCTGATTTACTTTTTGGTTCATGCTCAGTCTGACCACTGGAATATTCTAAAATACCAATTACTGAGATGAACTTTTGAGACCCTGGAACATAAATGAAGTTCACTGAGTTCTCCAAATCTCTGAAGTTAAGTCTGCTCTTAGGTTTCAGGCTGACCCTGGCTGCCAGATACAGTTAGTCTGTAAATTGGCAAGAATTCCTGTTTCTCCCTTCTTCTGTTACCTGCTCCATGGGAATTCCTAACTCTGCTTTCAGTCGTCTCTGTGCTGCTCTCCGAACACCAATGGCATTATTTTCTTCCAGTTCCAGTGGATGGCTTAGAGGGTGACTGCAACAGGTGTTGGTAAAGCAATCTGCAAGAAGTTTTGATCAGTACATTTTTGACACACAAAGTATTGGGGAAAAAAGAAACAAACAACAAAACCACTAAAACCCCAAACCAAACACAGAATCAAACCCCCCCCGGAGACATAGAGCACTTATACAATGCATCACAACTCTTTCTCTTTTGCAGAGAAGGGTGCAAGAGGAAGGAAGGTGTTTTCACCTCATATTTTTCTTCACCTATTTTGCACCAAAATTTGCCTCTACAAGTACACTGCAGGTTAGTTTGATTCACATGGAGATGTGCATTCTCATACCCATGACAGCACCTACTTAGAAAGCATGTTTATGAAAGCCTTGTTTACCCTGCAAATGACAGTTAAAATTACTTTGGGGGAGTTTATAGGCAAGAGAATACTGGAAATATTCCCAGAGCTTCGAGAGCAGCTGCCTGTAAGTAAGAAGTAAACATGCAGTTTACGCTTGTGTTTAAAGGACCCACCCTGTGTATTTTGTTTCAAGTATATGAAAAGTTACTTCTCAGTTATGTAGAATAACTGTGATTGTCCAACCTCTTATCTATAGCAGTTCAGCTCAAAGGCATCTAAAATAGAGCCAGGTTACCTACAGACTAATCTGCAGCATTTTCAGTAGCTAGCAGTCAAGGAAAGAAAATGAGGTCTCTCTTCCAGAAGAGGGTTAGAAACACTTAAATTAATTTTCCATCCAAAATTCTGAAACAGCTTTGTGCTTCCTCTAACACATCTCGTGTAAGCTATTTTTCTTTCATTATTTTTATGTCTCTCCATCTGCATTCAACAGTAGCGATTCAGGAGTCTCAGAAACTGCCTGGCCACACAGTCTCGCTTCTTCTACAGTTAAAAAAAGTGTTGGTGAAGACAGACACAGCTAACGGTCTCTGGATCCCACTGAAGCACAATGCAGCTGTTTCCAAGCAGCAGAGTTCTGCTGCCTATCACCTACATGTCTTTCTTTACCAGTAGAATGAGAACACTCTCCACAGCTACCAGAGCAATTCCTGCAGCTCCACGAAATAAATCTTGCAGCAGAGAAGGTAAACAACACAAACTCCATTCTTGCATAAACAGGATCAACTATGTCAGGGAACAATCATTTCTCAAGAACATATACAGCAATAAGCTACCGTTCTCTTTGTCTTACATCATCCACAAGGTATGTACATCTTTCAACATCAGTATAAAGAGAGCACTTAGAAGTATCTCCCCTCTGAGGCAGTAAAATTCTAATACCTAAAAATGAGTTACACTGTAAGATTAGGCTGGCATATTTTTTAAAATAGAGCATTTTGATAAATACAGTGTGCTTTAGTACTAACCTGGAAATGTAATTTTTGCACTTGACCTCTGCTGCAGTAACAGTTTATTTTCTGTATTAAATAAGAAAACACTGAAAGCTCGGTGCAGTAAACCTGAAAACAGAAAAACAAAACAGAGCTATTTAACAGAGGAGAGAAAAACCATATGGAGTCATTTCAAGAGCTTAGGACAGACTCATTTTGGAGTAATCTAATTAAAAACTCACATGTTAAAAACCAAGGATTTGATAAAAAACTTCAGAGTTATTAATTAGGGGCTTATGCAAACATTACAAAATTAGAGAAGTGCTAAGAACAACAATGCAACAGAAGAGTTCTTCTAAACTTGGTCAGTTTGACGGTCTGAACACTCATGTTTGGGCAAGCTATTAAGAAGGGTTCAGTAACCAAAAATTTATTGTCAAAAAGATGACTCAAATTCCTAAGAAAACCTGTATGGAATTTCAAGACACTTCATGAACTGCAAAAGTACACTGGAAGACAGGCTCACTTACGTGCAATTTTGCTTTTTTCTGCACCTTTTGAGTTTGTTATTTGTAGAATCACAGAATGGTTTGGGTTGGAAGGGACCTTGAAGCTCATCCAGTTCCAACCCCCTGCCATGGGCAGGGACACCTTTCATTAGATCAGGCTGCTCAAAGCTCCCTCCATTCTTCGCTCTTCAGGAAGATGTTTTCCCCAAGTACAAAAAAGGAGGTCACACACTACTATGTGAGATTCATGAATCTGACCAAACTCATATCCACAGTCAATTAGAATGACACCAACAAAAAACTTTCCAGTTAGCAGCATCTGAAGCAGAATTCTGCAAGGAAAACTTAAAAATCAAAGCCTCTTCTACTTGAAAAAAACTCAGTGGCATTCTTTAGGAAAAGTTACATAGAATCAGGTATCCATAATAGCATATAACAGGATAATAGGATTTTTATCACTAAAATGGGATTCAGAAGTATTTATCAAGATATGCAGCTTATACTCACAATCACACATTTCTCTCCCTTGCTACTGCCTCACACTGTGTGTTCCTCCATACTGCAGTACTTTTAAAATTAGATACTGCACGCTGGGGGAGGGGGGGGGGTGTGAGGAAGCACTTGCTCTGGTTTGATCAACCTGTTAATGTAATCATGACTATGTTTCTGAAAACACTCATTCAACTTAACTGTTCAAGCAGAAGGTTCAATCAAGCCGTACCTTTATCAATGTTCTCATTCAAGTGGCAGTTCTTCTTGGTATCTGCTCCAATCTTATTATCATTTTCATCAATCAGGATGCACATCTCTGCCAGGAGCTGCACCTGCTGCTCATCCAGGTGGTCTGTGCTTACCTCAGGCATCGTGACAGTGGCACACGTTCTACTGTAATAAAAACAACAGAACGAAGAGTCACTCAGTACTAACAACATCCATAAGGTTCTGGGCAGAGGAGAAGAAACAATCAAATGGCTAGGTCTTCTGACATTGTGCACCAACTGTAGTTTGGGGGGTTTACATGCTTTTACATTGCTGAAACTTCCTATTCACAATACAAATCACACAACACCCCCAGCGTGCAACACTTGATAGGTGCTTACAAGATCTTTTTCACTTCTCTGAAAGCCCTGCAGCAGCTGCTGCTGAACAGCTGTGTCAAATATAACACTTTGAGAGGGTGGTAGTGCAGGAAATCCAACTCCACCCTTGACCCAGCACAGGGCTCACCTCGCCTAACCCCACATCCCGCACACTGACCCCGCACTACATTTACAGTGCCACACGTCGTGTGCACAACTGTTTCCACCCCCCATCAGTAAGAGCTAAGCAAGGAGGCTTCCCTGACCAGGCGCTCCAAAACACCCCCAAACCCTGTCCAAGCTCCCACCGCCCTCTGCCTCCGCTGTTCCCTTCTCCGCCGTTTCCCATCCCTCAGCAGCTGCCCCGCTCCTCAGCAGCCTCCATCTCTCTGTGTCCCCACTGTCACCTCAGGGCCAGGGCCTTCCCCCCGCGCAGGCCGGCTGCGGACGCGAGCCTCTGGTGCCGGTCCCCCACGCTCCGGCGGCAGCACCACCCTAGAGGGATGGCAGCCCCGCTGTGGGACACGGCTGCGGCCCGGCTCAGCACGCGCCACATGGCCCGTCACCCCGCTTCCGCCAATGGCAGCGCCCCGCCACACCAACGTCACCGCATCGCACCATCGCCCCACCGCGGGGCGGCCGGCCCAGGAGGAGAGACTTAGCAGTGACAGACTGGAGCAGCCAACCGCAACACAGCTAGGTAGAGACACTGGCCAATAGGAAGAAAGAATAACGGCGAGGCAGCCAATGGGAGCGGGGAAGCCTAATCAGGCTGTGGCAGCCGGGCACAGTTGCTTCCGGCAGGATGGGAGGAGGGCAGCAGGTTGTGATGCCGAGGCGCGGTGCCAGCCGCCTTCCGACCTCAGGGTGTGCCTTCTGAGCCAGCGCCAAGGCTCAGCCGTGGCAGGGCTGCGCGGGGCTGGGGCACGCCAAAGAGGATGGGGGCGAGGATGGATGGAGGGCGGCACGGCCAGGCAGAGGTACCGCACTGCAGGAGAGCGGACACCAGGCCTTCATCTGCGGGCAAGCCGAGCTGCAGCAGCTTGTGAGGATGAAAAGAACCTTTATCTTCTCCTGGCAGTGACGAGGTTTAAGCATTTTAACACTGAGCACTGCCTACTGTCTTTACACCCGTGCAGGAAAACCTAAAGGCTGCACCACAGTGCCAGCTCCTACAAGGGTATCTTGCTTGTGGCGAACAACTTCTGGATCAAATTTATACTCGAGTCTGGGAGCATTCTTTTAGGCAGATACCCTAACCACAAGACTTGAGTCACAGGGGTTTTTGGCAGTCTTGGTAGCACATTTGGATGTTTTTCTTTGCTCTATAGCATCACCCGTTGAATCAGAGGGTAAGTGTGTGCCGCACAGGTCACAGCCTGTGGTGCTCTTCAGGGTGGGAACAGTGGGGGTCTCCCCTCCTTTGCTGACAGCTACAGTTCATAGAAAACTGTTAGCCAAGCTCTGAAATTCCCAAACTTGTTAAGTTCTTAAGGGACAGAGAAAGAAATGCCCGGTTTCTGGATGGGAACCAAGCACAGGCAAGATGTCAAGGTGAGCCTCTCCAATATGTGTGTCTAGAAATGCATTAGGTACCTGGTCTAAAGGCAGAGGAACATCAGTATCTCTAGAAACTTCACACCACCATAATGGAGTATGTTTGGAGTAAGACGTCTTTGGCCAGTGTATTGCCTTCTGCAGATTTGGATTTATTGTTAGATTCCACAAAAGGCCTAGAAATGATGTCTCACGTTGTCTTGGGTGCACCACTCTTTCTGATTGCCTCTCAGCTCACATTCCAGCATTTTGGTCTGTCTTGAGTTTTCCTATGAAAAGAACAGATAACCTTTCATTTACAGATACTGTTATCAAAACAAAATGTTCAAACTGACAGTTAATGTCCTACAAATGGGGTTATTTTACAGGGGTTTCCCTCTGCAGAACTTGATAAAAGGGCAGGAGGTGGTTTGAGTGGAAGCCACCCAAAACCAGCAGAAAGCATCAGAAGTGAAAAAAAAATCCAAACAACCAAGACCAACCAACATGCCAGCTACTGTATATCCCTATAACTATAGAAAACACAATGTAAAACCATTAATGTTATTTATTAACATATTACAAGTGTGATATTATCACAAGCACTTTAGTAATAATTAACATGCACTGTCAGAAAGGACTGAAATGCGCACGTAGTTACTTTTTATCCTGAGTCATTATTGAGCATGAAAACACAGTAACTGGATATTGAGCTCTGTAGAACTACTGATAACATCCTTTACCATGTCTATCACCACTTTTATTGATCCAGTGTAACCAAATATAAGGGACACAAATCTACCCCAAATCCTCAAGCTACTGAGATGGAGATACAAACCAGCATTTCATATGAAGAAAATAGAGTTAACAAGCCCTCCTGAGAGTGAAGCCCTGTTGGAACAGAAACTTCTACCCTAAAAGACAGAAATGGGGTTTGCACACAGGGCACAGCTTATGTATGACATACACCAATGAGCAGATGTACACAGTGACATTTAGGCTACACAGTGGAGGCATATCAGACAAGCATCCCCATAGGTAATGGGTTAAAGAAAAAAAAGAGTTGTTTGTTTTTTCTTCCTAGTAATTACTGTTGAGAACTTCTATATAAGCACTTTAGAACCTGTCAGAAAAAAAACTATAGCTCTTGTCTTGTACAGACAAAGCACTTCTCCTGGAGCAACACTGGTGAGCAACATGTCTGACATAAAGTGCTGCTGGTTGATGAGAGGTAGAAAAGCAGCCAAAAACAACGAGAGAGACAAAATAAGCCCTTTTCACAAAACAGACAGAGAAATCACCCAAGCTTTCAACCAAAGGCACTTTCAGGATTATGTGCTTTGTCACCTGTGTCATTGTTGCACTCCCCTCCAGACCCTGTTCCTTCAGTGAAGTTCTTTGTGTTGAAGAAAAAGCAGTCTCATTTTTATAATGGTATGCATTTCACTGAAACCTCAGAACTTTTATTCCACCCCACATAAACAGAGGCATGCCTGAAGTCACATATACATGCCTTTAAGTATTGATTTAATTTATGCATCCACTGAACTCTGCTGTTTCTAAACACTCTACTAACAAGGGAAAAGCAGTCTTACCACCACTGAAAAATCTCTCATTTCACCTGAAAATTCAACCAGCTGCAAATTACTGACAGAATTTTGCTTTCTACTAAGGTAAAGAAAACATGACCCCCACCAAACTAGAGCTAAATGCCTTAATTATTCAGCAAATTAAATAAGAAAATAGTAAAGCAGAGTAAAATATATGCTGAACAAACCAGGGGTTTGACCCCAGCCTACAACACACAGTCTCTTGAGACACATCTCTCCTCAGTTTTCAGCTTTGCTAAGCAAAATTAAGGACTTTCCCCCACTTTCACAACCAACCTACCTCTTTTTTTAAGCTTCCTCTTCACTTATTCTGATATTAAAGACTTCTAGTTAATCCTTCTCATCTGTAGAGCTACACTTGTTCCTGGTCTCTATGAAAAATTCTTCCTGGCTGTCTACTCCTGCCCTGAAGTCATAGCTCTTCAAGAAACATTTAAGTAATCCACTTACTTGCAGAACAACACCCTGGATGAGGAGGTGAATAGCTTTCTGTCCTAATGAATCAGCTGTTCATTTGCTCCTTCTTTCTTAAAAGGCCTATTTCAGGAAAGTGGATTGGCTTCAGCTTACTTCAGAGAAGAGAGATGGCTTTGTAGTAAAAATGTAATGCATGTATGCTAAGTATATAAGTAGGATACTGCATTTGCATTTAGTTTTGCTACCTTCAGCACGATGGAAAGTGATATGATGGATGACTTCCAAGTGTTATTGTACAGCATAAAGCACACTTTTAGAATGGAGATGCAGTGATGTTTTCTATATGGAAGAAGTAACTCTTATGTCCTTTTCTTTCTTAGGTAAGTTTTTCTTTTGTCTTTCTTTTGGTTTGAGCTCTGGACAGGGGACTTTGCCTTTTCCTGCTTCTTTTACAGGTTTGTAAAATCTTAATTCACTCAACTATTAGTCTGTTGCTGATTTCTTGTCTTCTCAAGAACAGCCATAGATGCAGAAGTAGGTCTGGAAAGGGATGTCCAGTAACTTTTTTCACTCAGATTACTGAAATGACTACTTAAAAAGCTTTTTAGCTGCTGATAAGAGGCAAACTAGTACTGCCCCAATCTCCCTATGCTCCTGTGTTGCTATCTGCCTGTTGTTTAAAACAAGTAGTTTGTGAAAAGAAGGCGCAGTCTTTTGTTTTGCACCTGCTTCTATACATCACAGGATGCCTGTTGCTCTTGTTGCTCTTGTAGTGCCGTGGCAAAACCAAACCAGTAACAGGGCTCAAGTGGCAACAGGCCAGCCACTTGCTGTTCTTTCATTATGAAAAAAGCAACTGCACCACACAAGGCCTGTTAATTTTCTGGTGAAGGCCACCCTGCATAAAAGAAAAAGTTGTTTGTTGTTTAAGCCCCTGACTTTCCTTGATGCATTATATTATTTCTTTAGGGGAAAGAAAGGTTATGGTACAGTATGCTGGGGCAAAAAACCTGCTATGGTACAGTAGAATTATATTAGAAGAAATCTTGGTAGGAATAATAAGGCTAAAAAAATGTTTAGAGGAACAGAACAGCTGGGGACTCAAGTTGTGATGTGGCTAAGATAACTGCAACTGTACCAGCTACAAAGAGAAAAGTGTCCCTCAGATGTCGGTACTGGGACTGATCCTGTTCAACATTTTTGTTGATGACATGGACAGTAGGATTGAGTGTGCCCTCACCCAGTTTGCTGGTTGACACTAATCCATGTGGCGTGTTTGGCGTGCTGGAGGGAAGGGATGCCATGCAGAGGGACCTTGATATGCTTGAGAAGTGGGCCAGTGCCAAGCTCATGAAGTTAACATGGCCAAGTGAGAGCCACTCTGCAGGAAGACCTGGGTAGACTGGAAGAGTGGGCAAACAAGAACCTTATGAAGTTCAAGGAGGACCTAGATAAAGCCCTGTCCTAAAGCACAGGCTGGGATCTACCTTGTGGCTGGGGAGCAATTTTGTGGAAAGTGACCTGGGGGTCCTGGTGGACCACAAGCTCAATATTAGTGAACAGTGTGCTGCTGTGGCAAAGAAATCCCCAGTCTGGGTTACATCAATAAGGGAACCACCAACAGAGCGACAGTGGTCATCATCCCACTCTATTTGACACTTGTCAGGCCACAAGTGGAATACTGTGTTCAGTTTTTTGTTTCGATTCCATTCTATGAATTCAAAACATCAAGCAGTAGCATTTGGTCAGGTTGCATTTGGGCTTCCTCCCAGGCAAACCTGTTCTGTTTCTTGCCCATCTTCATTTGCCTGTCCTGTCTCCTCACTTTTCCTCTCCTACAGGCACTTACTCATTCTGCTCCCTTTTGATGGCTTTAAAGATAGGGAATAGACTAAAATTATGGGAAGTTCTGAAGCAGTGAGGCTGGTTATCTTGGAGAATGACCTTCAGTGATGAAAAATATGCTAGTAAATAGGTAAAACACTATTTTTGTTAGTCTTAATAACAGCTACAATTAAGACAGGGCTGCACAGAATGAGGTAGAAAGGAAAAAGAAGACAAAAGAACAGCAGGGATACTTGTAGCTGGGAAGCACATGAAAAGAAAATGTATTATATTCAGCCTTCATTCTGAAGCACATGTTCTGTCCTTTTCACAGCCCTCTTCTGAGGCAGACAGATAATCTGCAGGGAGAGAAGAAATAATTAGGCAAAGGCCTCTTTTGACTTTCACAATCTGTTACAACAAATGAGAATTTTAGGTGAAGGCTTCTTCTAAGTATTAATCAGCAAAGGAATTAATCACATTTCAATAATGTGCTGTAAGCTTCAAAGTGAACAGCCTACTTGCAGAATGTAGTGGTTAGCTTTGATTCACTGTTTCTTGTACTGTCCGCAGATAAAGCAGAGTAGGTCCAGGTTCAGCATGTTCCAGCCTTTCTGTATTACAAAATAAGGGTTCCAGCAGTGTTCCAGGGAAGCTTCATCTCCCTTGTCCGTCCACAGCGGTCTGCTTGGGCAATAGTGAGCATGAAATGCAACTCGGCTTTTTCAGTATCAGCATTAAATGAACGCCTGGGAGCTGAGGGGTTGGAATGAAGTGGGTGTAAGTGGTGATACCCCCATTTCCGCAGCCGGGCACGGCCTGCTGCTGTGCTGTCGGTCTGTCTCTGTGGAGGGTCCGTGTTCGTTGTCACACCTCAGGTCAAGTGCCCAGATCCCCATCTATCAGGGCTTACAGGGCCTACCCCAAACCAAGCAAGTCGTCCCATGGGGGCCAGTGCCCTGAGCCAGTGGCACTTCTGAGCCCCCATACATAAGCCGCCCGCGGGGAGCTCTCTCCCTCTCCCTAGCCCGTCGCAATGGCGGCGAGCGGGGGCCGCGGGCCGCTTCCGCCCGCCGCCGGATGTCGCCCCGGGGGCTCCTCAGCAGAGAGGCGCGTCGCTGCCGGAGCGCGGAGCCCGGCTCGTCGGTGCTCCTCCTGCCACCACCCTCCTCTTCCTTCCCCCTGCTGCCTGCAGCCCTTCCCGCCCGCCCCCGGCTGTGGCTGACAGGTGAGTGCGGGCGGCCTCTGTGCCCCCCTTTCCCCGCTCCCCTCAGCGGGGCGCAGACCCTCCGCCATCTTCCCGCCCAGCCAGGCCCCCCGCCGCCGCGGGCAGTGGCTCCCCAGCGGGGCTGCGGGCGCGGCTTGGCGCGGGAGGCCCCGGGGGGAAAGGGAAGGGTAGGGCTGCGGAGCTGGGCGGGATGCCCGGGAGGGGTCTCGGGGGAAGCGGGGCAGCGGTGCGGGCAGCGGTGTCACCTGTGCGGTGCCGCCGCCTCTTCAGGCCTGTGCCGTCAAGCGGGGCTTCTGTCTTGGCACCCTCTCCCAGCCAGTCCTATTCCGGTTTATTTCTCATGAAATGACCTGCACGTTTTCTCTTAGAAGCCCAAATAACCGAAAATTGGCTCTTCTGGCTCTTTTCCTATCTGTCTTACGTGTTTTTCTTTATTTGCTTGGGGTATTTTTTAACCACTTCCAGCCCGAGGTTGCAGGTCTGCAGATAGTGAAACCAAGGGTGCCTGTTGAGAACACTCTGGTCCTTAACTTTGTGTCCTACCGCATATCCTAAGGACAAGCCAAGTGTAGTACCTCATTAGCTTACGCTAACGTGTAACTAATGTGAGTTCAGATTCTCTGACATACGTACAAATGGAGTAAAAGTGAAACACTCATATTCCCTGAAGTGAGGCACAACTGTCTGATGAGGTGGAGTTTGTGGTGTGACAGGGTAGATATGGCTTTCAGCAGCAGGAGCGTGGCTCAGAACAGTCTGAGATGGGTAAAAGTTAAGTCTGTAAAAGGCCATTTGCAGTATTTAACTTTCTGAGCTAAAAATTGTGAAAAATCTGAAGGAAAGAATTAATAGCTGCTTTATCTATTCAGAGGTTGAGTGGATGTCAGGTTCCATTGCAGAAGGAAATCAAATAAGTACATTGTGCTTATGCAAAACAAGGAAAACGTTTTCAAGTTAAGACTTGAACCCTTTTTCAAGGACACCTTGGTGTTTGCAAGGAAAGAGAAACTTCTGTGTGGTTTTATACTTTTTGTTACATCTTCTAGCTTGTGAAAGTTTGTTTTGTTATGGTGTTTTAAATTGTGCTTTCTGTAACAGTATCTCATGGAAGATTTGCATAAAGAACTGGTGGAGCAGCTTCTTGGAAGTGATTCAGTGTCATTGAGTACACCTTGAAATTATACAAATGTCTGTTGTTCAGGCACCCATTTTGCAACATAACAGCAGTATCGTTCTCCTTAAGCAAATTTCTTAAACTGTTTTCCAACCAAACCTGCTGCTGGCATTTCTTGTTTGATGTTTTTGAAAGGGAGCTGGTAACCTCAATCCTCAAGTATGTTTTATAATGCGTGGTTTACATTAGATAGGATCTTGTGCGTGTGTGTGTGCGTGTGTCAACCCGAACATGTCTTGTTATAATAACTTTAAATGTAGCTTTGTGTGTTGTGGACTTGGGCAGTTATTGTAAGAGAAGGTGCCTCAACCCAACATAAGAATTTAAGGCAGAGAACACAGTAATGTTGTTTTTTGTGTGTTTTGTTGTATGTTTCTTTAATGCCTGTTGTTTATGTGTACATTTGTCCCTAAACTAAGCTTATCATGTTAAATCTAATTCTAAGATGAGACTGTCTCTCTAATGTAGTCATGCTCTTCCACTGTCTTTTGAATTTAGGACTTGTTTAAAGGATGCAGTCTCTTGTATAGACTGAAATGCTTGAAAGTGTTGGTACAGGCATGGGAGAAACATTGTGAGTGTGCTGATAGTGCCTTAAAAGAGCTTACTTCTACAAAATCCAGAAACTGCAAGCCAGAGCTAGTATATGTCAAGTAAGGAGAAGTGGTATTGCATTTTACATGTTTGAAATGACACTGGCATCGTTTTATGTCATGGCATTCTTAAGTTTTGGAGCTAAGACTAGTAGCTTGTGTTGTAAGGCCAAATGAGGGGCTTGTTCCAGAGACCAGCCCTTCAGACCTCTGGGGGAAGACTTTGTTAGTACTCTGCTCATGACCTCTGAGGAATGGACAGGAGTCGTGATGGTGTCTTTAGAAGCTGGAGCGATTTGTTATTTTCTCATCCTCGAGTAATACATGCTGACTATTTTGAGACTACCTTGGTGTTTGAAAAGGGTAGGACTTAGTGCTTGCATTGCTATTACATATGCTGTTGAAAGATTTGGTGGTTCCCTGTAGCAGGCCACATGAGGAAATGCTTCAAGAATGTGCTGTATTTATTTGGTGCCTCAGAAAACCTTCCTAAATATGTTATAATTAGTGTTAAAGTTACTTGCTTTTGTTGATGTCTTAAGCAGCAAAATATTCTAGTTTATTAGCAAGTAGTATATTCCCAGCAATGATATTAGAGGCCACTCTGCTTGCATAAAAGCATTATAGAAATTTATCTAGTACATTGGTAATAGCTGCCTAAATAATGTTTGTTTAGAGAATAGCACAGTAAGACTCTGGCCTCTGAGTGTGGTGCAGTGCTTCCTGAAACAAATACCTGGTTAAACCACCTTTGCTCTTGAACTTCCTTAGGATTCCTCACCCTCAGGTCCTGCATTTGTATACCTGTGCATGCATGCAGACTATTCCTAGGCTATTAGGGATTTGCTAGTACAGGAATGGGAGCTAAAATACCTATGAAACAGCTAAGGAAATAGAGTAGCCTTCAAACATGTTTTAGGATTTAATCAGCTGTAAGTAATTTAGCAGGACCTGATGCTATCCACTGAACTTTCCAATAAATTACTAATCAACACCAATTAATAAAACAAGGTACAGTATATACTCATAGTATGTATCTGTCAAAACTAACTAGTGTTAAATGTAAGCTTATACTGTACCCTGTACCATTTATACTACTTGAAACACTGAGCACAGTCAAATAATCCAAGTTTCATAATTATTGTTGTTTAATATTAGTTAAGTCAGTATGGCTGACAGCATCATTTCTCACCTTAGCAGCCTGTTTTGTAGTCTGCATCTGCACAGCTTTTTGTATGATTACAGAATTTGCTGACATAGTTGAATTAGCAAGATCAAAGCTTACTAGCAGCAAAACTGGGCTGGCTTTTATGCCTGGATGTTGGTGTTAGACGCTTGCTCAGAGTAGATCCTTACTAATGTGTTAAAGCTTTTATCATTGATTTCCAGCTGTATAATATACTTAAAATTCATTAGTGCAGCTTCTTTACTATGCTTTCTGTCAGGGGTAAGTTGTTGCCTTTTCAGTAGTGGATACTTTCCCCTTTTACATTTTGAGGAACATCCAGTTCTGTTTGAAAGAATGCTGCGCTAAATTTAGGGAAAAAAAAAATCAATGTTGTAATGCTTGAGTGATTTCATAAGGTTTGAGCACCCTTATCAGTGGTTCTAGTGTCATCTGTGATGATCTGGAATGTCTTTGTTTCCTAAATATTTATCTTTAGCAAAACAACTAGTCTTACAAAGAAGTTTTTTTGGCCTGATCTTTCTCAGGTGTGCTGTATTTCTACAGCTTGCATTGCATTAATGGTACTTGAATGTACAGCATCATTGAAACAAATTGTTCACCAAAGACCTCAAAATAGAAATTTTACTCCTTTAAGTTTGATTTCTTTGCATATGAATAAAGGTTGTAGTGGCATATATTGATACTTAAATTCCTTTAACTCATGAGTAATGCTGTCAGACTGAGTTACGTGTAATTAAGAACTTAATAGCTATAATCATTCTTCTTTCTTTCCATTTTCCCTCCCTGCTTTGTGAAAAAAGAGCAAATCTCATGTTAACTGGCATTTTTATTATAAGGTTTTAATGTTGCACAGGACAGTAATTACTGTTGTAAAAAGCCTTAGTTTTTTTATGTAGTATACACTGAAATTTTGCTTGAGACACCTGAGACTTAGAGATTTAAGAATTGTTTCTGTGGTATAGGTGATTTTATGCCCTTTTTTTTTCATTGTCTCAGTCATTTAAATAGTAAGTATTACTATTGCTAAACTTTGAACACAATGGAATAGGGAGAGCTTGGGTAAGAGATGTTGCTGAAACTTGCTGGTGCTTTCCCTTTGCAGACTTTTGTGTTATCTTGACTGAACAAAAAAGGAAATGCAATACTGTAGCCATTCTGTGCTCTGACACTTAAAACAGATTTTCTCCCTGGCTTCAGCAGAATGCATACTCCAGAAATACTTTCCTTTCAGCAGTCTATTTGTTCCATGTTCAAGCATAGAAGTAGGCAAGTAGAATTAGTTGACTGCTGCACTGAATTTTTAAGTCTAGTAAGATACCTGTGTGTGCGCTTTTGGTGCCATTTCTCTGTTGTAGCTGGACAAAAGAGTTCTTGGTTACACATCTGCTCTTCACTGTTACTCTGTTGAAATATTTCCTGTGGCTGAATACATAGTAACATCTGCTACAGAAAGGTAGGTGGCAGAACTTTAATTTAACCTGCTGTAGAATATGCTGTGAGATTAATTAAACAGCATAGCCGAAGTACCAAAGTATCTTTACATTCAGTAAGTAGTAGTCACCTTTGGTCTAGATATTTTCTAGGACATCTTTTTCTCCCCTACTTCTGCTGATTGATTTTGTCAGAAATTTGTTCTCTTGAGGCTTTGACAGATCATTGCGTGAAAAACGCTATGCAAATATCTTGTTTTCCAAAGCAATTGAGCTGAAAACCTCAGTATGTCTCATAAGTGCACTTTTTAATAATACAGTACTTGAGAACTGCCACCCTTAATGAATATAGTTTAGTAATACAAGACTCTGCCCCTTTTTCTGATTGCTTTCTTTTTTCCTTAGTACTTTTATTCAGCCTTTTTTACTCTTGATTGCTACTTTTTAGCTTTTGCGAACTTGGTTGTACTTGGTTGAGGAAGCCGGACTCCCATACTTGTTGGTGATTTTTCATTTGACTTACAGTATTACTAAGTAGAAGGAAAGTAAATTTAAATTTTCAGAACCCATTTGTAACACTCAAAAGTTATGATTACCTACATCTGACTAACAATATATAGCGTGTTGTTTTGAAGCCTTTCTTTTCTTACTTTGTTTGATTGGGATTTGGTGCTTAGTCTTGACTTGTGTTGATGTTTTCCCTCATCCCCCTTTTCTGTCATCTGGTATGTTCTAAGTACAAAAGTTTCAAAAATGTGAAAGACTTTGACTGGTTTGTATGCTACTGACTGTTTCACTAATCAATATTTAATATGGTTTTCATAGGATATGTAACATGACACTGATATACTGGACAGGTAATTTTCATTGTTTGAAAACCTTACATAATAAGGGGAATCAGGTAACTGCTAGAAATGAGCACCTTTTTGTTTGGGTTTTTTTTCCATCATCATATTGCCAAGGATCTGTTATGTGAAATATACTCTTGGAAAACCTGTACCTTCTTACTGTTGCAATTAGTATCAAAATAGCCCTAAAATTGTCAAAGTGAAGGTAATATTTAAAGGGACACTGTCACTTTTAAAACTGAATTTATGTCCTGGTTCTAAAAACTGTTTCATTATTGCTTCCTTACTGAAAGTTTGTAAGGCTATTTGGTGGAATTCAGAACAATATTAAAGCAGTGAACCTAGTTCCCTCTGGCTTCTCCTTCCTGTCCTTTGTTGCCTCTGATTTCAGCTTGGCTTATGGCTGTGTGCACCCTTGCAGAGCCTGGGGAAGAGTGTGCATGCTTGCTCTCTCCAGAATAGTGCATGAGTGATGTGGTCATGCTGGTGCATGAGGAGAGTGCAATTACTGTCAATGACACTGGCTGTAGGTGAAGTGCTGCTACCAAATAGAGTAATGGTGGTGGTTCTTACCTAATTGTTCCTGTTTGCTTATCAACTGTGAAAGTAGAAACTTTTGTGTAGTTAAAGTGAGAATTTCACTATGTAAAATACAATCTCATGCATTTGACAGTGTCCCTTTAAATTCTACATGCTAGAATATATAGCTGCCAAATCTATATGTATTGATGCTGAGTGATACAGTGAGTGGTGCACTGCCACGCTGGAGGGAAAGAATACTATCCAGAGAGGCCTCAACATGCTTTGAAGAGTGGGTCCATGTGAGCCTTATGAAGTTCAACAAGGCCAAGTGCAAGGTCCTACACCTGCGCCAGGGCAGTCCCCACTATTGATGCAGACTGGAGGATGAATGGATTGAGAGCAGCCCTGCAGAGAAGGACTTGATGTCGTGGTTTAAAACCCCACTTCAGTCTCCAGCAGTACCACACACCTCTTTCCCTCTCTCCCCCCCCCCCCCACCTCCCCACTCCTGGAGGGATGGGGAGGAGAACCGGAGCAATACAACTCCCACAAATTGAGATAAAACCAATCCAGCAATTAAGGTATAACACAAATCACTACTGTTACCACTAATAAATCAATGTTAGAGGAAATAAACAAGGAGAGAGAGTACGATACCACCCGCCCAACCCGGAAGAGAGCTAACCCCCCCCCCCCCCTTCCGGCCAACTTCCAGTTACCTCCCCAAGCATGACATGTTGTGGTATGGAATACCTCCCCGACTAGCCCAGGCCAGGTGCCCTATCTCTCCCTCCTCCCGGCCTCCCCTCCTCCCTGGCAGAGCATGAGCTCAGAAAAGGCCTTGGACAAAACCAAACATTTAATCAGTAACTCAAAACATATGTGCCACCAGTAACCGCTCCCAGCCCGAAAGTCAAAACACAGCACTGCACCAGCCACCAAGGAGAAAAAATGACTGGTACTGCTGAACCCATGACACTTGAGTATACCAGAGGATGAAAAATCAGATGTGAGATAGCAAAGTGCACCTGTGGCTCAGAAAGCCACTTGTGGCCCATGACACACAGACCTGTTGGAGCGAGTCCAGAGGAGGCCACGAATACAATCAGAGGGCTGGAGCACCTCTCCTAGAGGAAAGGCTGAGAGAGTTGGTCTTGTTCAGCCTGAGGAGACCTTACTGTGTCCTTTTAGTACTTAAAGGAGGCATATAAGAAAGACAAAGACTTATTGCCAGGATCTTTAGTGACAGGATATGGGGTAATGTTTTTAAACCAAAAAAGGCTAGATTTAGATTAGATACAAGATTAGATTTTACAGTGAGGATGGTAAAATGAACAGATAGCCCAGAGAGGTGGTGGATGTCCCATTCCTGAAAATATTCAAGGTTAGGTTGGAATGAGGCTCTGAGCAACCCAGTCTAGTTGAAGATGTCCCTCACTGCAGCGGAGTTGGACTAGATGACCTTTGAAGGTTCTTGCCAACTGAAACCATTCAATGGTTTTATGAATCAATCCAGTGAAGGATATTTCTTGGTAAAGTGTCCTAAAATGAAGTGGCTTGGCAGCAGAAGGCAAATAAAAGTTACTATTGTTAAAACAATGCCAGCTAAGGCATAAACCATATCAACATTTATGTAACTACAGCTCAGGAACCACATTTGGCAGAAATCAGAAATGATTTTTTTCTTTTAACACAGACCTTGATGAAACAGCATTACCTGACCGGTGTGCTTATATGTAACTGTGTAGGTATAGATACAGAACTGTTTAGCACATCTATCTGTGTTTGTTGCTTTGGGCCTTAAAAAGTGATCCCAAATGCTGTAGAAAAGGGTAAACTGAAAGCCACTGAAAGAGTGGTTCCCAAGGGAGATAGGAAGGAGGGTGGAAGTGAGGAGAATAAGCATGCATTTGGGATCTGATCATATTTTGAAAATAAAGAGAAGTGTGATGAGTGCTGAAAACCTGTTCCTAATTCTTGACCATATGTCTAAGAAAAGGAAGATACTTTGTGAAGCCCAGAAAATTGGCAGTAACTTATAGGATGTTATTTCATTTTTTATTTTAATCTCTGTTCTCTCTTTCTCTGGTAGAGGAATCTAGTCCAGTGAAAAAAGAAAGCTAGTCAAATAAGAAACTATCCAATCGTAGATTTTCTCTTCTTTTGTCCTTAATTTGCGACTATATCCAGTTAGTTACTGTTGATTAATCACACATAAAAAGCTCTGATGGGATTAGGTGCAGGGGAGGACTGTGAAGAGTCCAGAGAAAATGAACAAAATCATTTCAGTGCAGTGCATGGAACTGGTGCAACCTGAATTTTATTTTAGATTCTCTATGGAGTTGATGTCAGGTTACTGGAACTCGGGTGTTCCAAAAGATAATTAAAATACCACCTTTTTTTAATAGCAAATTGGGAGATGGATGGGCATCAAAACCTTAACTAAATCTCATCTCATTTTGATATAAATTTATATATCTTCATAATTTTTATTTCATGGCATCAAAAATCCAAAGAAAATGTAAAGGTGTTTTTATTCATGGTGCATACTTTGTTTCTAGTAAGATGTATTTTTCCTTGGCTTTATGATGTGTTAAAAAGCTAAAAATACTGTGTCAGACTCATTGGTTAATGAACTGGTTAATGCCTAGTCTTGTTAATAGTGGTGGTGCTCATTCCTAGCTAGAGATCCAGTGTGTTGGTGGATCTTAAATTGGAAGTGGCCCTGGGTTTGGTTTAAATATTCTCTGATCAGCTTATTTAAAAGGAAGCTCGGTTGCCTTGTTAGCTTTGCCAGCTCTGCTCTCCTATTTCTCTTCAGACTATTGCAGCTCCTTTAAGTTGTAAATATTGTTTCAGAAATTATTGATGCTGGAGAATGAATTTTTATTTTTAAATTTTATTTGTTCTCAATGTTCCTGATTGAAAAATTCTGAGTCATCAATCCTAAACCATTTGAAATGTTTAACAACTAGTACCCCTTGGAACTAAAAATAATTCCTTTTGAATATGAGGGTTAAATAAATAAGAAATAAATTCCAGTAATTAAATATTTGTAAAAAAAAAAAAGTAAACCAAATTTTGACACTGAAGAATGTATTCTCCACATTTATGTAATAAATCAAAAATCATTCGATTTTTCTTAAACAGAGGAAAGCAGTAGATCATGCATGGTAATACTAGCTGGTGATACTGTCAGGTGTTTCTAGGGTTATTAAAATGCATATGTGGCTTTGAGAAGCTGACAAAATTTAACAGCAACAACCTGGTAAGTCAGGTGCACTTTTACTATCAAGAAAGTGAAACCATGAGCTGTCAAAAATGGTGGAAAGTGGTTTTCAGAACTCCTCAATTAAAATTATTTCCTGCTTATGTGTAAACAGGCACTTCTATTACACTTTGTATGCTAACACTTGATGTTGCATAATACGTTTGTAACCTGACAGTGTCCCTAAATTATCATGTCTTTGCTTTCATTTTCCAGCTGGGTTTTAATTTTGCATGTGTTTCAGTGAACTATAGTATGTATAGTGGTTGTTTCCTGGAAGCATTTTGGGGCTGCCTCTGCTACTGTTCTCCAAAATGAGCAAGGTCATGGAATTTATTTTCCTTTTGTGAAGGTTTGCTAGCTAATAAATAAGAAATGCCAAAGTTATTCCACTTTATGTATATGCATATGTGGTTTTGATTTTAATGTTGTTTGAAGAATAGTTGTCAGTAAATAGGGATCTCTTCTTTTTAATGACAACCCGAACTCCTCCAAAATTTAGAAGAGCTAAGAGAACTAAGTATTTTGAGAAAAATAATTTTTAAACTCTGGTTAGTTTGGCAAGACAATTTGTAATGTGTAATGCTTGTCCTTAGTTTATCATAGGAGCCTCTGTGAAGCTGTTTTTTTGAAGTAATGCCAATAGAAAGTGGAAGTTGTGCATCTGCTCGCCAAGCAAAGCAGAAACGTAAATCACACAGTCTTTCAATCCGAAGAACCAACAGTTCTGAGCAAGAACGGGCAGGACTGCAAAGAGACATGTTGGAAGGGCAGGTAAGATAATACACTGCTGCTTGGGTAACTGCCATAACTTTTTTATGAGTGTTTTCTATACAAAGAAATGAAATGGACTCAAGTAATGAAATACATCCAGTAAAGCTGCAGGAACAGCAGGCTTTCTTGCTTGTAAGTGCTGACTGTCTGGAGGCTATTGATGTGGACATTGGCAGTATTTCGGATTGTACAGACCTGTGGAGCTTTTTATCAGCCTTTGTGTATTACATGAATGATAAAACCATGAAGAAATGCAAAGGAACAGCCCATTTATTTTGCTATGCATCTCTCCTCCACTGCCTTAAAGTTGAAAATTGATTCTTGATCTTGTAAGCTTGAATTTAGAATAGTAGTAACTCAAGAATATTAATAAACTAAAACATTTGTTATTACACCTCTGATAGGGAAGGTATTACTGGGAGCACTGTTCTGTATTCCTTTCCATAAAATAAGTACTGCCTGTGTGACAGAGGCATGAACTACCTTAAATGTTTGTGGGGGTTCTGTGTGTGTGTGTGTTTTGTGGGGGGTATGTGGTTTCTTTAAATTTGACTCAAATAAAGGTGTGATCTTCTGTGTTAAATTTAAGGAAAAGAACAGCAACCACAAACTTTGGTAGTTTTCTTAATCATGTCAGTCTGTAGTGGATGCTGTCTGGAGGCACTTGGAGTGTTTCTGTAACAAGATTAACTGTAGGTAAGGTTCCTGTAGGAAATGTTTGAAATAGTGCTGCCAGAGATAAGTAAAAATCAGTGTGAAAACTATTGTTAAATTAACTACACAACGATTAACTACACAACGTTAATGCAGGCCTGGCAAAAGTGATGCAAAACTTTATTTTTGTCAGAGGTAGTTTGAAATAACAACAGTGTTTGGCTAGGAGGAACCCCACTTTCTAGACTTTGTAGATGCTCTGAAGGGAAAACCTTGTGTTTTCTCAGTGTTGTGACTTATTTTTAATCTTTTTTAAATTTAATCTGTTGTTCAGTAGATTAATAGTTTTAGTTTTATGGGAACTAACAGAGCCCAAATTGTTGTTTGTAGTCATCTGGAAGTTGGAGAATGTAAGTACTTGGCTAGGAAACTTCGTGCATGTGGGCTGTTAGTTACAGCCTTACTTCAGGAAAAGAATGGAATGGCAGCTGAGAGGTTAAGGCATGCTCTTCTTGTAGTAAACCAAAATTTTATGCTGTTTTAGTCTTTCTCATCAAACTTCAAGTGCCTTATATTGTAGTATGTAAATGTTTTAAACATTTTACGAATCATATTATTTAATTTTGCTGACCTTTAACCTTGCCAGTGGCAGATTCTAACAAGTACAGCGTATTAATGCTCCTTCACAGTGGAGCTGTAAACCACGACATCTATATAAGTACTTTTGTAGATACACAGATAACATTATTACATGGTATTTTAATAAGCTAATTTACCTAATGCTAACTTTAAAGAGAGTAAAGGAAGTGGATGTGTTTCACTATGCTCGTTACTCTAAGACAGGTTCAGATTTGCTTATGCTTTGAGGCTCTGAGAAGTAGATTGAAAATCTTTCCAACATCTCCTTTTCTGTTTTGAAAGTTGTAGGATAACTTAGTTTCTTTCATAACATTCCTGTATGAAATTGTTGGGTAACTGAATCGGAAAGAATTCTGGTAACTTCAGGTTTGGATTTTTTTTGTATAGTATTCTTGTTTAATCTCTTGTTTCAAGTTGGTTTTAATTAGGATCTGTTTCACATTCTAGTTGACTGTGAATTCATGAACAAAAGTACTGTCTCAAGGGAGAAGTAGATGAGTATGCAGAAAGGAATATCCTAGGGGTGCATAAGGAGCATAGTACCACTATTTCCAGCACAGTGCCACAGCTTAAAAGTAGCTGTGAAACTGATGCAAAACTGAATTGTGATCAAAGCAGACATGCTCTATGTCACGGCTATTAGTGGTTTCTCTTGCTCTGTTCTTCAAAACTGATGTTCAGAAATAACTCATAAAATCGGGATCATTATAAACTTTTCTAATTGTTTCTGAAGACAACCATGTCGACGCTATGAACCAAAATGTGAGATTAAATTCTGGTTGCTTAGAGGCTAATTTGATTGAAGGTGCATGCTGCCCTCTTATGGACAGTATGCACACACTTCCTCCTATGTGTGGAGTTTATAGGAACCTTCCAGTTCCTTCCAGTTTATAGGAACCGAACCAATTTCTCTTGATTTGGGTTTGCTGAAACACTTAAGAACATAACAAGCTATAATCAGCACTAAACTTGCTGATTGGATAATGAAGGTCACTTGAATTTGGGTGCTGTACTGTGCTAACATTTGTACTTCCGTTCTAATAATGTTTCTTCTGAAGCATTATTAAACCCGAAATAGTGTTTTGTTCTGTGGCAGAGGCTGACTCAATTTTCTTGTTTTCTCATAAGTGATGATTTCAAGATTTTGAAATTACAAACTTCTGCTTTAAAGAAAATATATGTTGCTGATAGGCACATTCCGTGTATATCTGACAGATGAACATTGATATATTGGTAATATGGTCTACATGCTACCATATTAATTTCATTTTGAAACTGGGTAACTTTTTTCCTTGCATAGCAATTTCTCAGGTTTTGAATACAGCTGCATTATTTACAGGTTTTTTTGCAGTAATAAGATGTTGCATTTCTGAGTTCTGAGATGATGGGTTAGATGCACTACAAAGGAGTAGTTCAAGTTTTTCATTGCTTGGTAAGGCTCAGTTAAGTGGAAGCATCTTTTATAAAAAGTTTATAGCTGCCTACCTAGATAAATAAGTGCAGTAAACCAATTTACATACTGTGGTCCACCAGCAACTGAATAATAGAACAGATTTAGGAGAATTTATGTGGTGAGCAATGACAGGTCATTCTTTGATCTATACTTGCAGTTGATCAATTATAGTTATTAGACTATTTTCTCCTTTCTAATTTGCTATTTTTTAGTAGCATACTGTGTTTTCAATTTTAAACTGTTTGTTAGTACTAGGTTCTCAGTATATTGCAGGCAGCTGTTTTCTGCTTTATTAACTATCTGCTTAACAGCTATAACAAAATCATTGTTATAATGAGAACCTAGACCCCCAACAGAAATCAGCAGTTACTTGTTTTGCATATGACATGCATTTGTTCAGGGAAAATATGGTGATGATCTCTGTTTTATGGGCAGATGAATAAAGTTTAATTAATATGCCAGCAGAAACTTGTGGTCAGGCTGCGCATTGAGCTCAGATCATATAAATCCTGTGTTAGTGTCTTTATTCCGTACTTGATTTTATGCCTTTGAATTGCTATGTTGATTATGCTGAAGGAAAAACACCAGCCCTCCTCTCTGAATTTGCTTTAAAATACTTTGTGAGGAGGAGCTGCTTCAGTAGTATCAGAGAGGGAGGGATTGGAAACTGCAGTTTTCTTTACAGTTACAGATAGTGGCAAAAATAGGCAGAAGTTAAAAATACTCTTAAAAGGTTAGTTTGTCCTAAGCTTTGGTAATAATGTGCATTGTGATTACAACTTCCTAACCTAATGCATTTTCAACTTCTGCATTACTTTGTTAGCCAAAGGTATTATTTTCTGTTGAACTGGAAGCACCTTGACATTATATTGTAATTTTTTCAGCTTTTTTTTTTTTTAATATGTTGTACATGTTTCTGGCTTTCATAATTTTTCAGTAGTTAAAGTCAAAGAACCCTACGGGAGATTGGAATTCTGTCCAGTTAAAGAGAGTATGTCAAATGAAAAATCTTATAATGCACAGAGCTTTTTGTTTCATATTCTGTACTGTAGCAGTTTTAATTTCCCTTCTTGATGGGAGACGGAGAGAACTGTTAAAACCAGTTTAAGACTGAAGTGTAAATACATAATATATATGTAAAAAAATATATAAACCCCAGTATTTTGTGTCCTAGGATTCAAAACTACCATCTTCCATCCGGAATACACTCCTTGAACTTTTTGGACAAATAGAGCGGGAGTTTGAAAACCTGTATATTGAAAATTTGGAATGTGAGTATTTTTTTTCCAGCAACTTATGAATTGTTTGAATTTAGTATATAGTAATGCTGAGATACTTAACCTTGGATACTGTAGTGTACTTAGTGTGGCTTTTCTGTGAGGAGCTTAAGAACTGTTTTGAACTTTTAGCCAAAGATGGAGTTTATATTTTTTTCAGAAACATCACTTTCTTAGCCATTTGATAGAAGAAGTGGGAACTAATGTGTGTCATCCTCCTCGAATCTTAGGCAAAGAAAGTGGCTGTCTCCTTGTCATTATAGGCTCTGGCATATACCATGTTAATCTGTCAGCTCTGTTCAGCCAGTGAAGGTTGTGGCTTTGTTGCGTATTTGCAAGCTTAATTTTAACGATGGAATATTGTTAAATAAAACTGGAAAATGTCTTACTTGAAAAAGTGTGAAATGTGGTGGGTTTGGATCATTCTGCTTAGTACATTGCATAACCAGCACCTCAACAGTATCATGAATGTTGAAGTGGAGCACACAGATAAACATTCCACGTATTATCTGCAAAAAATATTGTTTGTTTAATGACAGTGCAGTCGTATGGTAATGTGATCCAAGGTGATGTCATAGAAGATCCAAAGTAAGTAACACAGGCAGTCATATGGTAAAGCCTCTGCTCAATTGTCCTTGCTGGATTTTGGAAGCTGTGTTGCGTGGCTTGGCTTTTGCATTGTGGAAACTGCCTGATTTGGCTCCACGTCAGTTTCTTTTCCACACCTAATCTGTTCCCACAGCTAAACCAAACACTCATGTTAAAAAAATGCTCTTGCGGTCTTTTTGAAAATGTGCTCATTTTTTATTCTCTTAAAACCTGAGATTGTGTTGGTTAAAGGCTACATCAGCACTACCTATTTTTTAGTGACAATTTGCACAACTGAGTTCTCAGCCTCCTGCTGAGAAGTTGGCTGGTAGCAGGCCTCCCTCTCCAACCTTCAAAGATGTTTGTCAGAAAACAAGTGGTGAATTTTCTGTATCATTGCTTTCTTCCCGTTCCATTTCTGTTTCTTCATCTTCTTTCACCTCTCAGTTCTAGTTCACTCCTGGCTTTTGTGATCTCTTTCCCACCCCCCCGGACAGTCTAAATTTTTCTCTTCTGATTCTCAAGTATGTTATTTTTTTGTTCTTGGTCTAATTCCTACACTAGTGTTGTAGGTACTGTACAGAGAGAATCTCAGGTTTTTCCTCTCTGGCTTTTCCTATACTCCCTTTCCTTTATATCAACTGATTCTAGTTTCTTCCTTTTCTGATCCCTTCCAGGCTTCAGCCCTAATGTTTTCAGGTAGCTCATGTATCTGCCACGCTTGTTTGTTTCAGTCATCTGTTACTACAAGCCTGTCTCTTTGTTTACTTCTTCTTATATTGTGTGTGTTTTATAAAAGTTTAGGTTTATGTGACTAGGGGGACAGCAAAGAGAATCTTGCTTTACTTATTTCAAGCACTTGGATGTGATATGGAAGCGTAAACTGACTTTTCTGGTGTGGAGAACTGAGACTTCAGTGAATTTCTCAGAAATGGCAGGAGTCATACTCCTGATGTGTCCCATTCTCCCACATTTCAAAGCCTGGGAGTGAATAACTTCTTTAAGAAAGTGCTAAGAATTTGTGGAAAGACAGGCCTAGACTTGTCCTCAAGAACTGCTTGGTTAAAGCCTGTCAATAAGAATTCAGCTGAGGAAAACACTTGAAAGAGTATCAGCCCAGATTTTGAGAAGAAACCATGCCACCAAAAATGTTCATTATAAAATGAGGTTGAGCAACCTTAAACCAGCCCAGGCACTGGCAATCTTTTATGAGTACTTGATTTGTTTTAGCTGTGCCATCACTTTGTCTTGTATTGAAATGGCACTGGTGAGAGTTAGAAATAAATGACAGAAAAGCATTTTCTTGTTACAAACACATGTTTTGTCCAATGTGCCATGAAAATATTTTGATCATATTTAGTGTTTGTAAAACAGGTGAATATATAATGTGTTTGTCATTCTACATGTTTTTAGTGTATTTCAAAGTATTTAATATATAAATTTGCTGCATCATGTTGTCTTATTGAAACTCCTAATAGTAGATAGGGATTCAGGAGAGAAAGCTGTTCTGTGATTAATAAAATCTTTGTTAATGACATACTAATTCTGTGGCTAAAATTTTATGATGTTGCAAGTTTTCTGTCTTGTGTTAGATTTAATTCAATACAGATGTGCCATGTATTTCACAGAAGCAATTTTGTTAATCCTTAGCCTCATTTGTTAGTAATTAAAAACTGCCAATATTTCCCTGGAATCTGGGTCAAGGTTGATGTCTGGAAAATTCAGCATGAGTCTTGGTTTATGTCTTGGTGAGACTTGCTTTTATAAAATCACAGTTGATCTTTTTTGCTGTCCTTAGCATAAAGTTAGATTACTTACTAACCATAGCAATTGCCAAATAGTGTGTTAATGGTGTTGCTAATAACACTTAATTTTTGGGATTAATATGAATTTTTGGTTTTGTTAGTACGTAGAGAGATTGATACACTGAATGAGCGTCTAGCAGCTGAAGGACAGACAGTTGATGGAGCTGAACTGAGCAAAGGACAACTGAAGGCAAAAGGTAAGAGAACCACGAAGAATCCTAAGCCAGTTTTTTTAATTAATCATATTTGTACTTTGGCCAAAACTTCAAATTTTATTGAAGGGAATTAATACCATTTACTTACACAAAAAAGCTAATGCTGTGTTTGAAATATCTTCCTTTGAATTTGCCTCAACAGCTAGTCATAGTACCAGTCAGCTTTCTCAGAAATTGAAGACAACTTACAAGGCATCTACTAGCAAGGTATGAGTTAAATTAAATCTCTGCTCATCAGTGTGTACTCATGAGACTAACATGGCTGTCTTTAAGTTGTAAATTGTAGTTTCTTTTAGCTGAGCAGTGCTGTTCTTGGAGTAAATCTGCCTCTTGAGGAACAGTATGTTTATCTTGGATTCATCAATTACCCATTACTTCAGCCGCACCATATGACATTTTACACTAATTGCTCACCTGTTTTTGCATGTTGGAGGGGAGAGGGTGTGCTCATGTGTGTATGTGGGATTACATTTTTTTGGAAAGAGAGTTAAAAAATTCAGTTTCAAGAGGGAAATAAAGAACTTTGTAGGTAGCAAAGTTTTGAATAAGCATTTGGGCATTGCAGTTGAAATGGGGATTTAAGTAGGCATCTGTATATGTACTCTTATAGGTTGTGGGACAGTTGTGTTTGGGTTTTTAATTTTAGCTGTGAGTCTAAAATGGTTTGTTTCTTTTACATTGCAAGCCTTGCAAGTTAGTTAGCTAGTTATCTTGGGTTTGTTGGTTTTTTTTTGCTTGGTCTCTTAGCAGAGTAAACCATTCTGATGTTTTTCATTTTGCTTGTCTGCATCTGTCTGATATGTTTTTCCTTTTTCTTTCCCCTTTTTCAGTTTTCAAAGAGCGTTAACCTGCTGCTCTTTTTGCCCTACTTCACGCTCATCTTGTGATACATTAATAAGTGTAAATGAAATGTGAGGAAACCATAATGGGATTTGGCGTGTATAGGAAGCTCTGTGGTGACTGGTATTGCAGGCTAATGTGTGGTTATGGAATGACTGCAGGTGTCTTTGAAATACCATCTGTTAAGTAGTCTGAAAATTTAAGAGTAAAGATTAGTATCACTAAATAGATTTAAGTTACTATGTTTTAGTTGCTCTCCTTTTTGTTTTATTGCTTTTCAAACTTTCTTTTTATTCTTGCCAATTTGATTCATAGACATACATCTCTTGATTAGGAGTTTATGACTTACAGCTTCTTTAATGAGACCACTGAACAGGGGCAACATGATACTAATAGGGACATAAAATATTAGTACACCTGCTATGTAGTTATAAATTAGAAGTGTTAAAGCTGCAACCTTTGTCTCTTGACTCACAAAGAGATTATAGCCAAAAGTCAGAAAAGTCTATAACTAAGTTTTGAACAAACAAAGTTACTATCTATATCCTGACTGGATACAGTTAAGAGTTCCATGATACCCTATCTGGGAAAATGACATTTGAAGAGTTTTACGAGTTCAACAGCTTCAAAATTCTTGTCTATATTTTTTATGAGCATTGAGTGAACAGTGCTGTTCACCAAAAATGGGTTGTGTTCCAAACTCAGTGGGGTAGTGGATTGTAACTTCTCTTTTCAGTGAATCCTTATATACTGTTACTCTATGTCTAATTTAAAACTTGTCAAAAGTCACTTTTTGAAATTTTGCCCTTTTTCCCTATTGTAAATGAGAAGAGAGTTATGTTTTACAAACCAATTGTATTGTGTAATTGCACATAGTTACATTTTTCTGGTTGCCAACATACGGGTTAGGTTTATTCTGAAAAGAGCTTTCAATATTTGTTTGTTATAATGAGAATCTGATTCTTGACTCCTTTAATATTGGTAAAACATGCTGAGACTAAAGCAGTCTGTTCATTTTCTTGGAAAAATGCTGTGGTAAATATGCTTAATTCATGTCCTTCATAGAAAATTCCTACACCTGGATACTTTTCATCTCTTAGTTGAATTAGGAGTCCAAATATAAAGTTGGCAAAAATCATATCGGAATATGATGCATTTAGCAGCAGGGGTTATTGATCAGTGCTCAAACCCTGAAGAGACAGAGTAGATTAAGTGCTTGGTACTCTAAAAATAAGGTTTTGTGTACATTAATGGACAAGATTCTGTAATTTAACTGTAGTTGTTTGTAGATGCAGGAATCTGCATCTGCAGTACAGAGGCCTCTTTTTATCAAGTTGCATGTTATTGAAGTATTCCCTTTTCTGTCATGGAAAATTGTTAATGTATGGTTAAGGAATGGGGAATTAATTCAGGCGCTCTCTGCTTTATCCAGTTGTTGGTATGTGAAATGAGAAACAGCAAAAAAGAAAGCAAATACTCCAAAAGGAGTTATACAGCCTTGCCATTAAATGATCAGTGAAACCCTTGTCCAGCAGTTTCAGAAAATCTGTGCTTGTTGATGAGTACAGGATAGTTTCTCCTAAAGAACTTTTGCATGAGGGTTTGACTCAGCACTAGGAAGACAGAACACAAGCATAGTTCAAGTGTGGGATTGAAAGCTGAAAAGCTTCCACTTTGGAATTTGAGCTGAGCGCTATATTAAGTCCTTAACTGCTTACATAATTCTGCTGTTCCACTTCTCCTACATGACTCCATCAAGTTTAAGGACTGTATTCAATGTGCAAGTTGCATCTGTAGGATTATACTTGAAGCCTCTGAAACTCTGCAGTATGGCTGAACTAACAACCTTTACCATTAACCCATTTTCTTTTCAATGAGTCCTTAATGATTGGTCCTTCTGCTGCTGTGCAACCCAAATGCATATTAGCTGTTAATTTGGAATTCAGGTAGGGCATTATCATTTCAGCACTGGAAAGTTGACATGCTTAGGATTTGGAATGCGCTTGCAGATATTCTTGAACTTTTAAAAACCTTTTTGGAAGTAATTTGCTTTAATGGTATGCTTAAGACCTTCTCTTTTGATACCAAAAACGAATGGGATTTTAACCTTAGTTTATTGTATCTGAAATGTAGACTTAATTAATTTTCTATTTTTTACCAAGCTTTAGATAAGTCTTAATGTGATTTCTGTTGAAGCATTTAAAGGTTTTGACTTAACTGGTCAGATAGATACCTGCCCATAATTGCATGCAGAAGAGAACAGTGATAAATTGTACTTGTCTCTTTGTTTTGGTTTTAATAAACCTTTACAGCTAGTCTTTCTCAAAGAACAGTTATAAACTTCAAGACTTGTGGGCTAAAAATGGGATAGCTTTAAAGTGGTTTTGCTTTTTGAAGTTATTTTTCACCATTCTTGATTTGTTGTCTTGCTGGAACACTTTCAGAGACAAGTTATTTGTTTGTTTTAATATTGCACTCCCCTTTATCTGAAAATGTAGTAGAATTTCTGCAATTCAGTTCCTTTCTGTAGATACTGAGTCTTTTCAGCCTTCCTATACTATAGTGCCTTGTAGTTTACTGGTTTAGCTAGACTTTTTTCCTTTCATGCGGTATTACACACATACAAATTTGGATTTAATGAGTCTTCTCTGTTCTCCCCTAATAGCATTGGCTTTGAGAGAATGTGCTTATCAGATTTTTAGATGAGTTTGACATATCTTTAAGAAAAAAATCCAAACTGTTACCCAAATAAACTGTCATCTGATGCTCTCAGGTTAATGTTTGATTTGATTAATTTTGTGCAGTTTTGAAGAAAAAAGTGTTTTTAAGTGGGAATGTTTCAGGATTTTACTGGAATTATGTAATAAGTACATTTTTGCAAAGGCGTTGCACCAGATAACGTGGTCCATCTTGAAGTTATCAGGTGTACTGGTTTGGAAATAAGCAAGGAAGGTTTTGTGTTTTGGTGGAGGTTTTAAAATTTTAAAAATTTTCTTTCAATTTTTATTTTTTAAAATTATAATTATTTACCTAGCTTGAAGGGGAAGTACATACTGCATTTGTGTAAGTTACTACTCTAGGGAGGTTGTGATATTGTAGGACAGAATATTTTATCTTGCATTCTTTAAAAAGGGGGCTGTTATGAAGAAAAAAAAAGAGGAAAAAAAATTAAAAATGAATAGGTATGTTTGCATCCAAGCTCACTTTCCTGCCATCAAATGTCAATTTTTTGACAATAGTGAACTGTCAGGACACTGAAGAATTATTATGAAAAAAGTATCTTTTTGTGTTTGTGAGATAATGACTTAATCTTGAGTCAATGTAGAAAAATATGTTGATCTTTCTGCTATTTCAGATTGTATCCAGTTTTAAAACTACAACATCAAGGGCAATCTGTCAACTGGTAAAGGAATATATTGGCCACAGGGATGGTATTTGGGATGTCAGTGTTGCGAAAACTCAACCAGTGGTGTTGGGAACTGCATCTGCTGGTAAAGTTTTATGTTACTTGAATCTTTAGAAAATTCTGTTTTAGTCCCTAAGCTGTATCAAATATAGATCCGAAGCATTCTTGAATACTTAAACTCCACACTGAAAGAGTCGATTTAAAGAAATTAAGTAGCTGAAAAATTCTAAAATTGGAGTTTCCTTGAAGGGCATTTAATCTTTAGAAGGTTCAGGCATCCTTGTTAATCTTTTTAAAGTATGTGCCAGTTCACTTCCCTGAAGGTCAGCTGCAGCCTGTTGGATGGTGCAGTGGGTGGGTTGGGGAACTGAACAGACTTTCTGTCATAATATTGTTTAGCATTTGTTTTACATATGCTGTAGACTTTGTTGTACTTTTCATGTTCTTGTATTATTATATTCATCTGGCTTTTGCCTAAGGATGTAGAGGCAGCTACAAATCTTAATTTTCAGTTCTTACTAACTTTACTACATTCCTTCCTTCCCACTTCAGAGGGTATAGGTACTAATGAATAATTTGCTAGATCTATTAGGATCCCAAAATGCTTCCTAGAGGCTTTGTGTGGTTTTGTAAAATTACTAGGGAGATAAACCATAACCAGTTAGAATTGGTCAGTTTGAAGTGACAGTCTTTTGAAACTGGAACAGAATCTGAACACTTACTGGACATAAATATTATGGACCCAAAACCTCTGCTTCATAAACTGAGCTGTTAATAATTTTTATGTGTCCACATTTTGTCTTTGTGTGGGACATCCAGTTTAACTTGGAAACAGTAATTTTCCACTTCAACATTAAGGTTCTTCCCAGTTACAAATATTTGGCATTTGGAGTGAATTCCTTTTTAAGTAAGTTTTCATTGTGCTCTGCAGTGACTTATGAAGTGACAGTATCAACCCTAACTATTCTATGATTCTATGATTTCTACGCAGAAAGTAAATAGTCTGTGGTTAGAACTCTTTTTTTAATGACTGCCTGACTTTATCACTGAATGATTTCCTTGTTTTTTCTGAATCTCATGATGCACAGTTGAAACATTATACATAAGTATATAACCAAGTTAGCAAATATATCAAAAGTAGAATTTGCCTTGGAATACTTACTGCAAATTAATCCAACTGGGACAGCACCTTTACTTTTTTTGGGGAATTGTGTATTAAGTCATAATGATAGGAAGCTTGTGTATTTCATATATATGAGGCTGTAATCAAGAGGATTTGGCTGTCCTACATTTGAAATCTATTTCATATGTTATGCTCTACATTTGAAGATAACTTTGTTGTATGCTTTTCACTTTTAACTGATTCGTTTGTAACAATATTTACAGCTGCTTTTTAATCTTTCTAGATCACACTGCTTTGTTGTGGAGCATAGAAACAGGGAAGTGCCTTGTCAAGTATGTAGGTCATGTTGGATCAGGTAAGATGAGGGCATGTTGTGAAAACTGGAAATGGAGTGTGGGAGGGGGAAATGTGTTTTAGACAACTACAAAAATGTTTATCGCAGTTTCACTTGCAGGTTTGCCAACACCATTAACAAGTCAGTTGTGAAGTTCCACTAATCTTCATACAGGGAATGTTTTGTAATGTGATTCTTGGAGAGGCGTAGTAAGACAGTTCTGTAAATGCTAAATGAATAAACAGGTCCATGTTAGGAAGTACACAGGCATAGTTACGATGCTCAGAAATTAAATGTCAGAACTCATTGAGGTCTCATGCATATGCAGAGCAAGAGAAGCTTATATCATCAGAAATTAGCTGATTTGTAGGGTCTGTGTTATTTTTGGTATACAAAATACAGATGCTGGGTGAGCATCTATTTGCACTTCTTTGTTTAATACGTGATCCCATATAAAATTTGTTGCATAATACTAAAATCTTATTTTGAAAGCAGTTAACTGATATAAGCATTTGTTTGTCTCTGTCTTGGTATGAATATTACGGAGACAGTGTTTTTAAACCCCTCCTTGGGTAGAGAGGTGCACTGCAGTGAGAGTTTTTGATGTTTGTCTTCAATTTTGATATCAAATTTGACAAGCACTTCATTAGCCCCCTTCTTTTTCATAAAGAGTTGCAGTATAGGATTTTATACACCAGCAGGGAAGAGATTTGAGCATTCTGAGTGATCACTTGAGTTGAGTGGTCACTAGGTGATCCATAATGCCCTCAGTGATATGTTTGGTTAAGTAACTCAGCTAGCACATCACATGAACTCTGTGGCAAAAATACAAATAGAATAAGTTCTCCAGAGAGTAGCCAGCTATTTCCACCATGAGTTCTACTTTTTCCTACTATATGACTTCTAGTTCCTACAACACAAAGATAGCAACAGATAGGTGCATAGAAACAACAGGTCACACTTCAGTTTGTTCAGATACCTCATGTTGTTTGCTGCATGAAGGGGGTGCCTTTATCTTCCATAAAGTAGTTTAAAAAACTCCAATCACTTGGATTTTAATGCTGATAGTTTGGTATTTTGTAATTTCTATTTGGCTAACCATGAAAATAATAAAAGCTCTAACCTGTATTTAAAACAGTTGTGTGTAAACTAATTTATTATGTATAAATTTATATAAATTCTGCATACCTTATAATTAATTTAAAAATATACATTTCTGTAAGTTATATTTAAAATAATGTATTTTTTCATTTAGTAAAACTTGTTTAGGTCTGACAGTTGATTAGAAATGGATCAAAGGTGTTGGGTGCCAGCAGTTGGTGCACTGTTGAGTTAGTTCAGTGTGAACAATTTGGATATCTCTTTAGAGTCATTACACCATGCTCTACTGACAGCATCAGCATTTTTTTTCCTTGCATGATGGATGGAAATGATTTCCAAGTTCTTTCTTGAAGAACTGCTGAAGAGAAACTTGGGAATTTTGCTTAGTAATGAAAAGTAATTAAATCTTATGCACTGAAATAAAAAATGAATAGGGTGGTAGAATTCTTGCAGGACTGTTTTAAAACAATGTTTTGATTACATGTGGTTGCAGGACTGAAGTCTGATTTGTATTATTTGCATTAGGTTTTTAGGTATTTGTTCTTGCAATCTTAAGTAATAATCAGAAAGTTGATGGTCATATACAGCAAGTTTTTGGGATGTTAGAAATAGTTATGAGTACTTGAATTCTCTTTATGGAAGTCCAAAGCATTATTTCCTGTCAGCTTACACACGATTGAGTGTGACTTGTTTATCCTCTGTAACAAGCAATGCTTGTAATAGATTCAGGAAATAACTTGCTAGAAAGTATGTATTGTATAATCAACAATTATTGTATAATCAATCAGCTACAGTTGATTATACAATACTAAGTAGTATTAGTGGATATTGATACAATATTTGATACTAAGTACTATCAAGTTTCTTGATACTACTTGGGTTTACGTACTCAGAATACCATTGTGCTTCATCTCACCTAAGAGTTTGCTGTACTACAAAAAATTACTTAAAATCAAAGACTTCTTGATTCTTTTTTTCAATCGTTTCGATGCTGAAACATTACAAAATAATTATTTTAGTATACTTACTTAAAACTTTTTTTTTCCCCACAGTAAATTCCATAAAGTTTCATCCAACTGAGCAAGTGGCTCTTACAGGTATGTGAAGTTTTTTTCATATGCTAAGTATGTTAATAATGATGAAAATATACATGTAATTCACTAGCATCTTTTGAGTTGTAGCCCCTCTTCCTACTGTTTTGTCAGTGTCCTTGCTGACTGAATTGTTTTTATATTTCAAGACATAAAAAATCAGAGCTAGATCTTTCCATCTGTGGTTGCTGTATCGTATTTTGTACTTACCTGCTCCAAAACAGACACTTAGCATCATATGTCAGCTGAATGTTTGCAAATCCCTGGGACCTGATGGGATTCATCTCAGAGTTCTGAAGGAGCTAGTGGATGTTATGGCAGGACCCCTCTTGATCTTCTACCAATGGTCTTAGGAGTCTGGGGAGGCCCCTGCTGACTGGAAGCCAGACAATGGTATTACAGTTTACTAGAAGGGTGTGAAAGAGAACACGGGCTACAGAGCTGTTAGTCCAACCTCAGTTCCTGGAAAAATTATGGAGAAGACTACACTGGGTGCTGTTGAAAGGCATTTAAAGAATAATGCAGTCATCAGGTACAGTCAGCATGGGTTCACAAAGGGAAAGTCCTCCTTAGGTAATCTCATGTCCTTCTATGGTAGGGCTATCCACCAAGTGGATGAAGGGAAGATGGTGGATGTAGTTTTTCTGGACTTTAGTAAGGCTTTTGATACTGTTCCTCACAGCATCCTTCTGAACAAGTTGTTCAGCTGTTGAATGAGTGGGCTCATAGTGTGCTGGGTGAGGAACTGGCTGAAGGAAATGCTCTTATTTATTCTCTCTCTTTTTTTACTTGAACCTCTCTACCCCCTGTGCAGCATCTGGAGACCAGACAGCTCACATCTGGAGATACTTAATACAGTTGCCTACACCTCAGCCAACTGCAGACTGCAATGTAAGCAATCAAGTTGCTGCAACTGTACTAATTGCACAGCACTTTCATCAGCTACAGGTTTTATGATAAGGCTGAATGTTAGATTTATACAAAATTAAAAATTACATAATTTCAGGATTGCAAAAAGCGGGATTTTAAGGCTTTAGTTTAATAGATTTCAGCCTTTCTTTCAAAAACAGACTCACTTCATGTTTTCAAAGATCTGTGGTGCAGAGTAGGATATGCAGCTACAAGTAATTTACTTTTTGTTCAAGATAATGTGTAAGTACATGAACTCTCAAGTTAACATTTTTGGTAATAATTCAAATAATAAATAATAATTAAATTCTTAAGATAGATTTTTGTAGCTTAACTTACTGAGGCACTTGTATTAGCTATAGTTGGTTTGAATTGAAAACTGATGGTAAAGACATGTCATTTTGACATTTATTTAATTTACTGATTTCTAATTTGACTCTTGCCAGCACTCATTACACTGTCTGATATTGTCATCCCCAGGCTTTTATTTAGTCAGTACTTCTATTTTATAGACTGTCAAATGCTTTTTTGACTTAAAAGCACCCTTACTAAATTGGGAAGACAAATACGGTTTATAGCAGAAACTTCACAGCAAGCCAGGCAGGGCCAGGAGATGGTTGGGTAATACGAGGTAGATTTCTGAATGCAAAATGTTTGCTTCAGTTTATTTGATTTGGTATTTCTGCTTTGAAAGAGCAGTACCAGTGTTATCTTTTTTACACCCAGATATGATGAAAGCGAAGTGTATTTGTCTTGCACAGGCAAAATAGGGTTCAGAGAGTGATGCTTCATGGTTAGCAAAAGAATTTATTTTCATTCAGTTTACATCAGCACTGCATGATGACTCTGTATTGACAAGTGGACAAATGTTGATGTCATGATTTTGATTCTAATGGATAAAAATACATCTGTAAATGATTGTCTTCCCAGAGATTAAAATAGTCAATACCCTATTAAATGCTTCTTACCCTTAAATATGGAAAGGAAAAAAAGTCCCTTGGTAAATGTGCTGCAGTGAAACTCAAGCATGATAGAGTAAGGACTTATCAGATAATAGAGTAAGGACATACCAGATAATAACAGGGATAGATACTCCGAGCTAAACAGTTCAGAAACTGTGTTTAACTTGCTTGTTCCTCCAACTAAGTTTTTGAAAGTGAGTACCTCAATAGGCTAGATTCTATAGAATTAAGTTACTCATATTGGCATTAAGGGGATTGGGAAGCATTTACATTGTTAAATGTAGCTTAAGGGACATTCTTTTCCTTTTATTCTAAATCCATTTTTCTTTTTTCCCCTCTTGCATTTTATAGCAGATGTCTGGAGAGGATGAAGTTGAGTTCTCAGATAAAGATGAACCTGATGGAGATGGAGATGTTTCTAGTGATTGTCCCACTGTCAGAGCCCCATTAACTTCACTGAAAAGCCACCAAGGAGTGGTCATAGCAGCTGACTGGCTTGTTGGGGGGAAGCAAGCTGTGACAGCATCATGGGATAGAACAGCAAATCTGTATGACGTAGAGACTTCCGAGCTTGTCCATTCCCTTACAGGTATTTTTCCCTTACAGGTATTTGTTCACTTACAAAAAGATAGACTGGTGGTTAATTTTTATATGTGGGATTATTTGTAGATACCAAAACATTGGGAAAAGTTGTTTATCTGGAGTACGATGTGAATGTATACAAGACTTACAGTGTTGCTCAGTCATAAAATGGTTAGATTTGGAAAGGACCTCAAGATCATCTAGTTGCAAACCCCTGCTATGGGCAGGGATACCTCACACTAGACCATGTCACCCAAGACTCTGTCCAGCCCAGCCTTAATACTGCCAGGGATGGAGCTTCTTTGGGCAGCCTGTTCCAGTATCTCACTACCCTCACAGTAAAGAACTTCATTGTAGCTATCCTGAACTTCCCCTGTTTAAGTTTAAACCCATTTCCCCTTGTCCTATAACTAAAGTCCCTGATGAAGAGCCCCTCTCCAGCATCCTTGTAGGCCCCTTTCAGATATGTTGTAATGGTTTCTAAAATTCTGAACTTGTAAATGCTCTAAGCATGAAATTGTATTCCTTTAAACTTATTATATAACTTATGAAGGTAGTTGGTTTTAAACTAAATGTAGCCAGATTTTAGTTCTTGCAAAATGCTTTTGCTGTGTTTGTGGTGTATTAAGTAGCAATGACCTATTGCTACTTAATAATGTGGAATGAATACTGTTGTGTTTTTTTTTTCTTTTCTTTTCCCCTTTTTCTTTTAAATGCAATTCTAAACTTTTACAGTGGAAGTAACATGAAAGTTCAGAATGATTATTATTATCCCTTTCTATGTGGGGGGAAAAAAGAAAGAATCATTAGCATTTCATTCTAAGTGTATGTGGAAATGAAAATTCTTATTTTCATTACCTTACATGTTCTCATCTGCAATTGTAGGGCACGACCAAGAGCTAACACATTGTTGTACACATCCCACCCAACGTCTTGTGGTGACATCATCTCGCGATACAACCTTCCGTCTTTGGGATTTCAGAGATCCTTCTATCCATTCTGTGAATGTCTTTCAGGGCCACACAGAGTAAGTGACAGTTCCTTCGTGGGTTTTTCCAAGTTCCAAAAGTATAAATGTATTCTTCAGTTGCTAATCTGAACAGATTCCTGTGCTGTTTCTGAGGTACTAAGCTCATTCCCCGCTTTATGAAACCTCTAACTGTGCCCTGTCAGGTGTAACACAGAAGTGCTTAATTTCCAAAACAGCAGCTAGGGTTTTTGGTGTGATATTGCTCATATGGTAAGTCTAGATAAAACTCCTTTCAATTAGAGCCAGTTTAAACAATCAGACAGTTTAACAGAATAGACCTTGAGCAGCTTCTTTGGTCACTTTTACTCCAGCTTTTAATTGTCTTCATGTTTGTGTTTGTCTTGTATTGTCTGTTTCCATTTTGCTACTTAAATGGGCAAGTTTTTGGTATTGTCATAGACTTTTCCCACCAAATGCACTCCAATTTACAAGAGTCTCAAAACTGCCTTCACGCTGGTGGCTAGGGCTGTGCAGCTCCTAATTGCTTGAGGGAATGGCTACTACAGAAGATAGGACTTCGCTGGGGAACACAGTGCTGAAGCAGTGGTTTGGTAATTTGCAGTCCGGACATACTTTGAGGAGTTTTATTTTTGGTCCATTATTGTACTGCCTGTTGGCAAAATGTTTTTAAGTTTTTAATCAACACTATAATAATCTTCTGTTAGAAGAAACTGTTTTATCTGTTGACTAGAACACACACCCCCAAGACGTTTTTTGGCTTTCATGCATGTCTCTTTGAATAATTTGACAATTATTTAGTATTTTGATAGGTTCTTGGAATCAGTTCTGTAAACTGGATGTTACAGTCATTAGCACTGATGATTTAAAGCCCTCAACTCTTCAGTTTTAACAGCCTCTTGCTAAAAGTACTTCCTGGTGAATGACTGGCTGGAGCTCAGAGCTATTTTTTTCTTTTCCCTGTGTATTTCACCAGATCAAATCCTAATGTGTTAATTAGATGCCCGACATCTCAGTCACGAGACCACACATAGTGTTTATCGTGCTGTAGCCCCCACAATCTTATTCCACCCTAGTACTCCTCCTCACAGGGGATCCAAACCGTTACCATCCCTGCGCTGCGTGGCCCGGAGGCTCAGCCACGTACCCTCGCGCTTTCTTTGGCAATGCGGGGCCCTGGCTCCTCACTGGAGCGACGTCCGGCTCCGCCGGGGGCGGGCGCTGCCCCGAGCAGCACCACTACAGCAGCCCGAGGGTACCGCCCGCCTTTAACATTGGTTCCCGGCCGTGGAGGCCACACACCGCGGGAAGGGCAACCGCACCAGCAGGTGGCGCCGTCGCTCTGCCGTCGCGCGTGGCTCCGCGGCAAACCGTGCCAAGAGAAGCGGGTCGGGGGAGAGGTGGTTTCTGCCTGCTGGAGCCGTGCTGCAGGACTGGGATTCCTGCCCTCGCCAGTGGTTTCCCATTTAGGAAATGCGAGGGAGGGGATGGAGGCTTTAAACGTGCTCCGAAGTGCTGGGAGTTGTTCCCTGCAGTGCTCATGTGTTGAGCGACTGAGGAATCCTGCGGTGTGCAGGGTATGACTTCATAAAGTTAACTGACCTCTGAAAATGTGAAGCAGTTGCTGTGTACTATAAAGGGGTGTTCTGTCAGACTGTGTGTATGTATAGCAGTTGGAAATATTATTTGCATTTTAAGTCGATATCTGTATCGATATTTGTATTTTAAGTACGTTGATATAGGTGAGAATTAACCAATTTTTTTTTTGTGTTCTATGCTTGGTTTACTAAAAGCAGAGTATTTCTTATGGTCTGCTACTGTGACAGTCCAAGAAAATAAATTATTCTTCACTAAGGCCACAATTTGTTGGTATCAACGTGTCTGTCTCAAGCTTCTTGTATTGATGCCTGGTTTAAATTAGGAGGTAATCCTAGTATGATTGCCAACTGTATGTTAGGTTATTCCAATGAAAATGATTTCAACTTGGCCCTTGGTAAATTCTGTAAGTTACACATATTGGTGTTTAGTTGACCTCTCTGTTAAACTTTTTGTGCCTTTTTAGTTTGAGTTTGTCTGGCTTCAGTTTCCAGCTGCTGGATTTTAACTTGAAGAGCTGTTTCCTATATTAATAGATACTTAAGTGGTGATAAGTTTCCTGTATTTTCTTCTCTACAAGCTACCAATTTTTTTTTTTTTTTGTGAGTTACCTATTTTGCCTCAAAGTGTGTTTTCTACCATATTTTGACATTTATATATCCACAGACTGATTTTAGTATATTGGTAATACTTTAGCACTTAAAGACTGCATTTGGCTGAGTCTTCAAAGTACATTCAGGTCTTTCTTGTAACTTCCTAGGAAGTTTCCAAATCCATAAACATTGCTTGTTTGCATTTTTCATATGTATGACTGTTCCAGTTCAGTACATGATTCATTTGCATGTGCTCTGCTCGCATAGAGATAAATACATCTTGTCACAATTTCCTTTAGGTTTGCCATGGCCGCAGATTGTCTCACTTATTCTCTACTGATTAAAAAATAATGAAATAGTGAGGAAATAGGACTGATTTTTTTTTAAATATGACTATTATTGCCTAATTTTGTGTGTGCAGCAATAAGGTTTTATATTACTAGTGCTGTTAATCCTCAGTCACATCCTGCTTAGATGTTTAACGTAGCTCTGGGAAAAGGTTACATTTGTATTATCATCCAGACACCTACTTGTTGTATGTTAATTAAATTTATCTCCTAAATTAAAACCTCAAAAAATTATACTGGAGATTCAAATTCCAACACCTTTTTTCCAGCAGATACTGCTTTAAAATTCATGTTCGATAATATATAACACCAACTGTTTTCATACTGAGAAATTACTGAATTTAGAGGTTATTGATTTAAACTCTTGAAGCTGAATTAAGGTTTTGCTCTGAAGAGCAAAATGGTTTTCTGGCATCTATGTGGCAATTTTCATTCCAGCTTCACTTCTGCTTTTGTTTGCTGACCCCTGTACAACTGTGTCTTGTTGGGGCTCTGAAGGGCATTATTTTCCAGTGTGGTGACCTAGTTGAACAGCTGTGGTGTTGACATGCTCTTGCATATGTGCTTGATGAGTCTTTCAGACAACAGCATATTCTTTCTCCTTTCCCTCTGGTTGTGTGGCTGTAGGATGCCAGAAAGGAAAGTTCCTATTCATTTGCTGTCTACATGTCTCTGAATATGCCGCTGGATGGTGACCTGTGTGTCTTCCTAAAACCTTTGGAAATAGAGGATTGCAAATACATCTTGCTTCTTCAACTTCTCATCTTCAAAATCCAAAGCTTGCTGGAAAATCTGAATTAAAAAATGTGAAAGTACTTAAGCAGCAGCTTATTAGGATGCTGGGCTGAATTCTGACATTTAGTGAATTGGGAATTAATGTCAAAATGGCATGCGGTATCAAGAAACTAATAATTGCTTTATTTTTGTGGACACTTGGGTTTGCGAAGGTCAGCTGGCTTTCCTAGGTTCTTTATTCTGCAGGGTTTAATTCTCATACCCTGAGACATGTCTCTTGTTCTTGAAAGACCAAGTTGTAGCAGGGGGAGATGACTTTTCTTCAGGCAACAATGTAATTGGACATCCCTCTTGGAAAGTAGTCTTACTCTAAATATCCTCAATATTATAAGGTCACTGCTAGGTGTTCTTACTCAGCCACATTTTCTTAGTGAACTACAGCTAGATGTAGTTCTAAAAATGCAAGTTTTGCACCTTTGACTAAATGCTGTGCTAGGAAAGGGACTCTTTTGTGCCAAACAAAATGTCACAAGTTGGAAGCTGTCAGTGAAGTTCAACCAATATTGTCTGTCCTTTTCAAGATAGTCGTGTTCTTGCTTCAGCTGTTAATGCCATAAGTGATGCTTTGTCTACCGCTTTTCTGTTGTTTCTAATCAGAGATTGCTGTAGGCATTTGCAGTGTGTGAATCTTTCATCCAGCTTCTGTAAGAAATGCAAAATATTTCTGATGAAACATTCAGTTTTCTCCCCAAGCCTTACTGATTAAATAGATGATTCTGATATTACTGTTAGTATTCCTGCCTTGTTCTGTCTGCTGTTGGTTTGTGGGTTTTTTTTCCTCTTAAATTCCATTGAAAAAGGCCCCAAACTTGCTTTCAAAAACTGTTCTGATCCCACATTTGCATGTTGCCTGTTCTCTAAATGAATATTATGGCCTGAACTTTAAGCTCTAGGTTTAACTTTTTTTTTGTGCTTCTAAGCATGTACATATAAAACCCTTTTGGTTCGCATTTATTACATACATGTAATAGAGCATATCAAGGTTTCAGTAGTGTTCTTAGAGGTGTTAGCATGTTGATAGCACAAGCATCCAGCTTTGAATTTGTCTAACTTCCTATGTTGTTAGCTTCCTTGTGAATCTGTTTCAGGACAGAGGGGGCCAGAATGTTCCTGTGCCTTCAGCTCAGCCAGGTTACCTGTCTTTGCTTTCTTGCATAGCTTGAATACCCCATTTTTTTATTCTAACCTTCCCTCAACCTAATGCTGTCATGGAGTTGTTGAACTGCTGAAAAAGCAGTTTGAAAGATAACATTATTTGATAGTTCTGTTTCCTTTATGTTCTCGAACCTTTTCTGTTGTCATTGGCAAACTTTCTTACGGTAAAAATTGCTTTCTAATTAATAAAAAATATAAAAATTGAATAAATTCCTTAAGCTGTAAGAGTAAGTGCTTAAAATCAAAAGCCCTGTAGCTACAAGAAACGGAACAAAACCAAACACCAAATCCTTTACGTGTTTCATTTTGGGGCCTGGGGTATGTAATATACAAAGTTTGACTGCACTCTGTGTTAGCTGTTAGTTTTGTCAGTCACTTAAAAAAGATGTAGGCAATAAATCTGTATCCAGTTAGTTATGAGTGCTTTAGGCTTCACCACAATAGATGGGGAGAATCTTATCTCCATTCTTGAATGCATGCACTAAGAAATACTATTATTTTTTTCAAATGACCCACAAAAGAGCATAGCCAAAGGTCTTTTCTTTATATCCTATTGAGTGGAGCATAGCGCTTTATGGTGTGTTGTCATTTTAAAGCTTAGGTAATGCAGCAGTAGTGCAGGGGTAAATGAACCTGTTTTATCCCATCATCAGTGTAATGGAATTGATTTGAAAAATACCTCCACCTTAACTAATTTACTAACTTACTATGGAGTAATTCTTGTAAAAGCTGGTTACTGTTTTCAATCCTTTATCATTTTATTATTTTAAGACAGATAGCGAGAAAAGGAGATAATGGCAATTTTCTCTAAATGTCATGAAATGCATATCTCTGGAATAGCCATTGTTGATTTAAATGCTAAAAAAATGACTTTTTAGTGCTAACAGTTGGCTCTGAATTTCTCCCCCACCCCTTTTTTGCGTTAATTCCTTCATGGTTTGTTCTTGGCATTTCTCAAGTTGGAAGAAAGACCTCTGCTGATATTGGGAGATAAATCCACAGACTTTAGAAATTCTATGTGTAGCTCTTCCTGGAATCAAGTGTCTTTAGCACTTCTGAAATCTGAATGCACAGACATGGAGGTATTGGTGTGCTTCTTACCTGGGACTTCTGTGGCTAGTGCCATTGCTCTTCCAGATTGGCAAGCTGTTGTCCATACGATGACTTCTCTGCAGGCTGCTCTTCTGTGTGGGGTTACATTTTGTTCCCCTAAAAGAAAGTAAGATCTTGCACAGGAAATGCTGTACCATATAGAGCTTCCTTTAGGCTTTGTTCCTGAATTTTACTACTTAAAATGAGGGGAGCATATTTGAGCATTCAAATTTTGCTGTTTAAGTACAATGTGGTGTATATGGAGTAAATTTATCTGAAAGCTCTCTTTAGTCTGTTTTCTCCAGAACTTCATCCCACACACAAATTAATGCTTACGAGTAGATGCCTTTTCACAGGCATGAAAACATGTCTCTCAGGGTTCAATGGCAAATCCCAGTATAGTCTGCAAATCAAAATGGAAACATTAGTGTTAACTTTTTCTGGTGCATTGCCAGCAAGGGTTGTGCATCAGCATTTCATGGTCCAACATTTTCAACATATTTTACTTCCTTTTTTTTTCCTTCTTCTCCCCTTCTTTTTTTTTTCTCCTATGTGTGAAATTTCAGCAAATTGTTATGCAAAACAGTTTTGTGTCTCAGTGTGACTGGGGAGACAGCTGTTCAGCCTAATGAGGAGTGCTAGCACTACAGTATTTCTGTTGATTGAGACCCACGGAGGGAGCAGGATGTTCGAGGCCAGGCAGCGGTGTGTGGTGAGGAAGCGCCACGCTGTCAGCTGGAAGTACACGCTCGGCTGCTCCCTATGACAAGATAAATGAGTTTTGCTGGGGTTTGGCAGAGGCTGAAGCTTTCCTGGAGAATAGTTGTAACACACCAAACTCCCTGTGGGACCCACAGTTTGAAGTGTCATAAGACTGCTTCCTCTTTGCCATTTTTTTTCAGATGTCCTACAATACCTGTCATCTTTTTGAGTTATTAAAAGCCTAATGTCTTCTAGCATTCCATTAACACAGGGGATGATGATCTTTTGTTGATGCTTTTTATTAATTTAGCCAAGGGGATGTTAACCACAGTTTTAGCTGGATTAGAACAAATGGAAGGCTAGTAAAAAACCCAGAAAGTAAAACTAGCTTTGTGAAAATACAGGAATAAGTATTAGTCTTTGTCATATGGGTGGGGTTAGGGAGGCAATACTTTTGGAAGGTTATTTGTATATTGGCTGCTCTGACAGCCTCTTTCTTATAACATAGACTTTGCTTCTCTTTCTTCTCACCTTCCTGTTTTAGTTTGGCTGAAATCCTGTTTTAGTTAAAACCAAACAAATCCACGAACCAAAACAAAAATATGAGGTAAGATGCCCCAGTTTGGAATAGCAGTGGAGACAAATCATGATCTGTAGTACGTAAGAGAACCTATGAGCACAGCACATGCTCATGTCTTACGTCAGTAGTGTTGTACATGTGCTTGAGTTCAAATGTTTGTTTTTTGTGATTTTTTTTTTTTAAATATGAACTCAAAATGTTCCCATTAAAAAACCCCACAAAACCAACCAGACAAAAAAACCTGCCTGCTCTTTACTCACATGACAATCAGGTGCTGATAAACCCTCCCCAGAGCTGTCAAGTGTGAGACTGATACTGCTTTTGGCCTTGTTATTAAGTTACTTAAAACTTCTAGACTTGCAATCTTATTTTGAAAATGAGATGTCTTTGAGAATTAAATCGAGTGTATCTTCAAGTTGTCCTAGAAGAGTAATATTTCATTTTTTTAAAGTATAATATCTGAGACTGTTGGGCAGTACATCCATATACGTTTGCTTTGAAACTGTGACCAAAATTCTTGATCGTACTTCAGTAAAAAGTCCTTTTCTGTCTAGCCTTTTAATTCAAATGGAAAAGGCTGGTTTTATCATCACGTGTGCTTGCAAATAGTGCATATCCCAGCCTGCAGTGTCTTAGGGTAATGAACAGGGCAGAGAGGTGTAAGACCACTGAACACCTTTAAAGATATTCGCTGAAAACAGCCTGACAGCCTTCCCTTTTGTATCATTTTCCCACTCAACCGAGAGAGCTACAGCAGAACTTCGCTGCATTTTTCTTTTTTTACAAACTTTTTCTTAGTGTACCCAGTGATATTTGAATGAATAGTTAAACCAAAACAGCAGAGGAAAGGATTTTGTTTTCTTCTGAGACTCTTCCTGGTTTTACAGGACAAGTAGGGGTCAAGCTAATCTAGAGCTGGCATTCTGCTTGCGTGGTGATAGTTTTGAATGCTTTCATTTGAAAAATGATAAATCTAAAAATGAGATAACTTTATGTGGTCAAAGAAATATAACTCTGTTTGACAGTGATAAGTGATAAAGGAGAACCAATATGAGATCAAAGAAGTTGGAAAGCTGTTTAAAGTTGTGAAAAAAAAAACCCAACCCAACCTTCAAAATTGGAGGGTTATTTTAAGACAGTTTCACAACATAGTCCAACTATAATTGGAATAAAATGTATGATGAAAAACGGGTTGGATTTGTCTGGCAGCAGAATTCTAAAAGATGCTTTATATTCATTCATCTGGAGCTTTTCTATGACTTGAATGCCTTATACTGTTTGCATAAGGAAGTCTCCTAATGTGTGTGCAAAGTATGGAGATTTATAGTGAATTTTAAATGTACAAACATTGTTTCAAATGTGTAACAGCAGTACAGAGTTCAGTGAAAAGACTGAACATTTTACTGGGGTATTTTGCAGCTTGTATAAACAACTGGTGAGGAAGGAAATGCAGACAGTGGTGAGTGTAATGGAGGTCAGACTGGTGGAGAAAAGTTCAGTGCTAAGAACATATCGGCTCTATCCTGAAGTAACTTGACTACATGAATGAGTTTTCTTCCCAAATGTGAAGGTGGCTGATGAAAGAAACTTACTAGTTGTGGCTTTCATGTATGCTCTAACTCTAACTTTTAGCTTATAAATTCCAAAAGATTAGGTGAAGACCTCCTGGTTCTTACTGTAATAATCTCCCTAGTAGCTCAGGTGTACTCTAATAATGCATTAGGAAACTTGGTATCGAGAATAAAGTGGGACTTCATCTTAATTAAAACTTAATTTGGTGTCAGTATAAATTAAGAGGCTTGCATAACCTGGTTTGTTGTGACCTGGCTAGTGCTAATCTCAATCAGCAGCTTGAATAGGACATGAATTCAAATTGCTGCAGAGCAACCAAAGTGACGGTAACAACTGACAACTTAAATTAAAATTACTAAATTCTAAGAAATTGACGAGCATGACCCAAGTTACAAGATAGGTCATTAAATCAAATCTGTAGAGACAGAGTTGAGAAGCTTTCCCTAATGATTTTAGAAGAGACAAAAATGCCTTGTTAGTACTTTGTGTGGGCAGAAGGTAACTGGTTTTGAGTTGGGAATTCGTGCAGTATTACAGTGAAAATAGTAGTACAAAACCATTAATTTCTTAATGTAAAATAAAGGTAAAAGCTCATTATCATACAAACTGTTCATCTGAGTTCAGCAATATACCGTTCTCTGAAAGTGCCAAATGCAAATATAATAAAATTCTAAACCAAAATTCTTTATATAGTTCCTTTGGAGAGTTCTAGAGAAGCCTTTGGATGGAAACCAAAAAACTTGATTACTAGTCTCAAAACATTTGAGAAGAAGAATTGAAGTGTATGCTACTAATTCAGTTTTGGGTGTCTGATAAGTCTGCTGGGCATTAATACAGAACTTCAAAAGTGAATTATGATTTCAAGACTGGATATGACGAGCTCATAGTAGGGTCAGTGGAATATGAGAGATGCCTCTAAGTGACTTGCCATTGTTGGACTTCACTTAGTGCTTGGGCCAGTCAAGTTCAGTATACCTGAAGTGACAGAGGCTCTTGTAATAATAGTTTTTTATTCTAAAAGATCCACTTGGAGGTTTAACATTTCAGGTTACTTTGGTTAAAAAAAAAAATCCAAACAAAAAGTCAAGTAACATTTTAAAGGAAACATGGGAACAGAAAATAGAACTTTAAATCAGATGCTAGTTTAGAGCTTGACATCTTCTCTTTTTACTTCTTATTGTTTAGCACTGTGACATCTGCAGTTTTCACTGTGGGAGACAATGTTGTTTCTGGTAGTGATGACCGTACTGTAAAAGTTTGGGACTTGAAAAACATGAGGTCTCCTATTGCAACGATCCGCACAGATTCTGCAGTCAACAGGTAAGCAGATCTGAATTACTATTTTTCTTAATTCGCATTTTCTTGGTTAATTCTTATTTTCTTTCATGTGTGGGAATATTTCAAAGGTGTGCTGGGGAGGTTTAAGCTGGACTTCAGGAGGCATTTGTCTGCTGCAATGATGGTCAGACACTGGAACAGCTTCCTAGAGAGGTGGTTGATGCCCCAAGCCTGTCAGTGTTTAAGAGGCGCTGGGACAATGCATGTAATAACATGCTTTAGCTTTTAGTCAGCCTTGGTCAGGCAGTTGAGCTTCATGATCATGGAATGGTTAGGGTTGGAAGGGACCTTAAAAATCACCTAGTTCCAACCTGCCTGCCATGGGCACAGACACTGTTGTTGTAGGACGCTTCCAACTCAAATAGTCCATTCTATCAATTCACTGAATATGCATTTAATTTTAGTCACTAAAATTAAAGTTGAGATTTGTGAGAGTTTGAAAAGGTCTCAAGTGGTTTTATAAAACGCAGGTGTAGTCAACATTAATTTTCAGTAAATACGTAGTATTGCTTTTCTGATTTTTTTTTTAATGGGATGCAGATATTAAGGCTCCTTGAGCATCTCATATAATAAGAAAACACCTTAAAGGTGTAATACTTTTTATCTTTTTTCACTTGTGAATTTTAGTCAGGAAAAAATTCAGCTGTATCACTTCCCATGAGCTTAAACTTGTCCTGTCAAGTTCTATTCTCATTGTTTTGTACATCACCTATTTTTGTCTCTTTTGTGCAGGATTAACGTATGTGTTGGCCAAAGAATCATTGCCCTTCCACATGACAACCGACAGGTTAGATTATTCGACATGTCAGGAGTGCGGTTAGCACGCCTCCCTCGCAGTAATAGACAGGTAACTGAATATTTGTAGCCTTAAAGTATGTCTGCTCTTCTTTCATACAAGGTTAAAAGTAACATTTGGTCTCTTCAGCTTAAAAGCTGAACAAATGCTGACAGACACTTGTCTATACAAAAGGGCTATTGTTAGTTATTGAAAATGACCAACATGCAAATAAGCAACATTTAAAATTTTTGATTGGAATTGGAAATGATATTTGAAGTGGATGTCATAATCATTTTTTTCCTTACTAAAGTGAAACCGCCTTCTTTAGGAAATGGAAGAAATGTGTAAGAGCATCTCAGATGTCTTGATGTGAATCGTGTCAGGAAAGTGGCTTATGAAGAGGTTTAGTGATGTTTTTTTTTTTTCTCTTTCAATTATACAAATGAAGAAACATAAAAGCAAAAATGTGGGGATCAGTTTTGTGAGCTCACCTTTTATGATATGCTGATTGTGTTTTTTTCCTTCCTTGCTGGTGCACGTACATTCTTGATATTTGGTACCATGTATTAAACCATTCTTTCTGCAGCCAGCAAGGTTTGTGCATTTGTGGTGGTATTTGGCATGGCAAGCATCACTAATGGAGCAAATTAGACTAAGTGAAATTAATTGGATTGTGCCACTTCAATAGGCTTTTTTTTGGGTTGATTCAGCAGCTCTTGACACTATTTCAGAAGGGGTTTTAAAGCTTAGCCCTTTTTAGTCTTTTTTCTAGTTTAGTTCTTTTTAGTCTATTGTTTGATCTCTTTTTCTTTTTTTTCTTTTTTCATTTTTTTCCTTAATATTTCCATTCAGGCTGACACTACTGAAATCATGGCAAATTTTTTGGTATAACTTAAATGTTGGTCAGAATCTTCTTTGAGCCATTTTTGTTACTGTCGGGTTTGAAGAACAGATGAGGCATGGCTTTTCCTCAGTATGACATATTTCCTGCAGTAATATTAACCTTTCTGAATTATGAACATGATGGACACTTAATCTTGCAGGTTTGTAGCAATGTAGTTGCCAGCAAGTAGCTGCGTATTTTAAGATTGCTTTTAAAATTGCTAAAATCAAAATTCAATTTGCTTTTGTAAGTAAAATGTAATGAGATGGCAAACACACCTTAGAATGCCAAAGTTTTGATACACCTGTTCATATGCTTCTGTCATGGATCTGGTGCTGATACTGAGTCTCATTATTATAAAGGTGAAAGTAACAATGACCTTTGGGATTCCCAAGTACTGTTTGTAAAAACTAGCATGAGCATTAGCAAGTCTGCATTTTGAGTCACAATGATTTGATGACATGGAAGCTTTCAAGATATATCATAAGTAATACTGCTTTCTCCTGAACTGTTGCAGGGCCACAGAAGAATGGTGTGCTGCTCAGCATGGAGTGAGGACCATCCAGTATGTAACCTCTTCACATGTGGATTTGATCGTCAGGCTATTGGTTGGAATATCAACATCCCTGCTTTGTTACAAGAAAAATGAAGTGCTGGAAGAATTTCTGTGTTTTATGTTGCCATGGACTTCTACACTTCTGCAGACTCTTCTGAACACTGGTCTGCTGTCTCTGTAAAATCTCTTCCTTAAGTGGAAACTTAGCAAATGTTCTTGTTACCACATTGTGCACAGTTTGCATGAATTGTACAGAAAATGTGATGTTTTTTGTTTTATTTTGTTTTTTTAATTAGTCTTGTGTATGAACTTTTTATATTTTGGCATCCACTGGTCAATATGTTCACTGTTGCATAGAGCACATAAATGTTCATAAGTTATTTAGCATTTAATAGATACACAGTAGGGCATTACATTTGTGACATAAATGTGAAACTTATGTGATTAATGTAGAGAGTGTATAGCAGTCTGTTATGTTTTTTCATGATTACATATCTGCCTTGTGTTAAAAAGAATCTGCAGGGCTAAAACCTTGAAATGAAGTGTGAATTTCACTAGTTGTATGATTGTAAACATTTTTCTGTTTGCATCTGATTTGGAATACTTTTTTTAGTGCTGCAGTATAGTGCAACTTCAACTCCATTTTTATTCCTGTTACTGGGAAATAGTAGATTTGAGAAGGAAAATGCAAGCAGCTTGTTGTGAGTACAGACTGCCAGGTTTATTTGGAATGCTTTTTGTACTTTTCCTTCTGAAAAAGAAAAATATTAATTCTCCCCTTATATAAAATTATTTTAAAATCTCATGGCATTTCATACTAGCAAAAATCCAGAATATTATGATCCCAGTCACTGAGATCTTGTCAAGCAAATTTTGAAGCACTTTAGTTTATAGCTGTTGTTATAAACCATTTATGAAAGTTTGACTTTACCAGTGAATGTGAGCTGACCTTTGTAAGAAGGATTGCTTCTTTTTGGTGATCTGCCCAGAAAGGAAATAAGTGTTTGGGGAGTTGTTTTTTGTTTTTTCCTTGTTTATATACTTACAGTGAGCATACTTTTAATTGTGTTCACTTCCCATGTTTTTATTTTGAGCCAGCAATACAAAGTAAATGAGTACTACCTCAGAAGTGAATGTTGGTCAAGATGCATTGGATCTCTCTGTAGCCTAGAAAAAAGCACTTTTGGTCTCTGCCTGAAGTACTATCTCTGACACAAAAGACAATCATATTAAATGCGATCCTCAAGACAACTAACACTTAAAGCTAATGGAGCAATATGATAAGTAAACATCATCTGTTACCTTCTCAGCTCTGGTGAGGGCTGCTGTAGCCTCTGTTCTGGTCTAGGAGGGGGTAATTAACACCGGTCTCCCTTTTTTCTTCCAAATGATTTTACTCTGGTTTTGCTTCTCACTGTGCTTAGCTTTTTTTTTGCACTGGCAGTGGGGTGTTACACTGCAGCTGCTGATTACAGAAGTAAATGCAGGTGGCAGCTGGTGTCTTTGAAAGAACAAAAAGGCTGTTTACAGACACTTCTTTTTAGCTAAAGGGAGATACTGCCCTTAACTGTCTGACATATCACAGTATAAGATGAAGGGTGTGGGTAAGCCAAGGGTGCACTCTTACAGGGGAATCATGGAGCTGATGGTGAGTTGGCATAAATTAAGTATTACGAACTTTTATCTCATCACTATAATTTCATGAAACTATAGCTGTGCTCATGTCCTCTACAGTTACTGTTTCTAATGACAATAAGATGGATATGTTAGCTGGTTCTACTGTTAACTATCAAATAGTGGCATTGAAGTGCAATGGGATGGGATGATGAGTGTGTCACTGAGGAATTGTAGGGAAACTGGGGTCCTATACATAGTTTTGGAACATAACCTTAAGGAAGCTCAAAGTATTTAATGGAGAAGGTATCTAGTATCTCTGCAGTACAAGTTATCATAGAAGCTTGGGCCCTGTTTTTTTCTGTTTGAGGTTTTTTTGTTTGTTTTTTTAATTTTATGTTTTAGATACAAGATATGTACAGAATTGTACTGAAATAATCTTAAAATACCAAACCAGTGAGGTTGGAGAAAGCAGCTGCAGAGTTCTAAGTCTTCTGATAACAAGGGTTAAATGATGGTATCAGAGTTTATTTTCACCTTTTCTTTTTCTTCTATTTCCCTTGGGTTTTTAACTCTTGGGAAAAGCCATTTGATGTTGGGTTGATGGTTTTATGCTTGAAGAAGAAAAAACTCACTTTCAGTTGGTAACAGAGAGAACTTTACACAGGTTGATGCTGTTTAAAAAAAGAAAAATAACTGTCCAGCCAGCAGAAGCAGTTTCTCCAGCATGGCCTGCATGTAATGTCTTGAGCAATGCCTATCCTTTTATTAGGAGGAGAGGGTCACTGGGTTTGATCCTGCTAAACTAAAGTGTCTGTTTAAGCTTCTCTAACACATACGTATTACAGGACCACTAGACTCTGCAGGTCAATCATCATTGCTGCAAACTTTTTATATCACCAGAGGGACCATCCTCTGCACCAGGAATGGGATAATTACATGCTTTCACTTTGGAAAAAATCAACCAAACAAGGTGCTAGAGCCATGCTCTTAGAAGCAGGCTAATACTTAAATCAGCTGAACATTCAACTACCACTTAGCTTAATTTACATACTGAACCAAAGGTGAAGTGGAAGCTGCCGTTCCCCTAGAAGCAAATCACATGTGAGCAGTGGTGGTGAATAATACTGCACTGACTAAGTTATGTGGAAAACATTTCATGGCTTTGAATGTTCGAAAGAGTGTTTTTCAGCACTGAACAATGTCCAGCATTTCATAAAATGGAGGAGAGTTGCAGTTACAGTTTGTGTTGTGCAGAATTTCACAGAGAACTCGTCACTGGGCAGAATCAAGCTTTTCTGTCTTTCAGGCAATGCGTGTCAGTTTTCACACAGTTTTGTGATTAACAGTCAGAAAGATCTGGAACGAAACATCTTATTTGCTGCCTAAATCTGTGAAAACTACATTTTTGGAAAAAAGAATTTGTAAGTTATGTGGAACCACTTTTTATTATTCTGCTAATTTGTTTTTAGATGTAAAATGTTTTTCATTATGATTCAAAATGCATTAAAACATTCAACAATTGTATTTTCTTGCAGGTTGTTCTTCTCTCTTGCATTAAGGTTGCTGTTGATGTCAGTAATTCACTTTGGTGGTGGTAGTCAAAGGATCTTCCTATCTATTATCTACTCTTTTCTACTCAAAGTTAGTTTCTGAGGCATTGAAGGGCACAGTTCTGGTGGAAGGTCAAGTCTGGCCCCCATCGTAGGACTTTTTGGTAATGCAGGTATTTATTATGTTGCCTGTTAAGTATATAGAATGAAAAGGTGCTGGGACCTATATTTATAGTCTTCTTCAGTTTTGTATGAAAAAGTACATTTTGTTATGCAAATTGTGCAAAAGTGTCCATGTGACTTTTCACAGTGCTCTGTAAACAGATATTTTTACATGAAATCTAAACCAGGTCTTGTATGTTTAGAATACAGCAGCAGTATTGCGAAACTTCTCTGTTGGGGTATTCCAGCATCATTTTTTCTGTAGCTTTAGAGGTTGTTTTCTCTTTGCACCCATATTATTCAAAATACAGAGCTTTGCAATATTGAAATGAATCTCCAAAAATGAGGTGTTATAGGAAGCACTGCCATTGGGTTTTGGAGGTCCTTGAATGGTGCTGCCTAGCCATTACCTGAGTGTAGAAGATTGCTTTGTGCGCACCGCGTTATCCTTCAGTGTGCTTTAGGATCCTTTATTGCCATACTTTGAATTCTCAAGAGCTAGTGCTCTGAAGAACATTTATTAATCGTTGTCACTGGTGATAGGGACTGGAAATAAAGACCAAAGTTACAAGGTGGCACAACTGATGTGAGGGTTGGACTGAGATAGAACACCAAATCCTGGTTTTTAGTTGGTTTTAATTAATGGATTTAAATCAAGCCAGAGTTTATTGCAACTGATTTAGACTTTTGATGCTTGTAACCTGCTTAAACCTTCTTATGGCCTAAGATACACACACTTTAGAAAGGGCATTTCTTGTGTTTTGGCAAGATGAGTATATGTTGAAGCCTAGATTGTTATTACTACTATAAAACCTGTGAGTAATCAGCATGGACAAAGAAGTGGTTTTAGTAGGGTGCCTCTGTTCTGCAACTGATTTTCAGGTTAGTAGAACCACTCTTGTCATGCATCATGGTTTGCTCTTTAGACTACTGTAGAAATTTTATTTAATTCTCCACTAAGACCAGAGTGTGTCACTGAAAAATTACCCAGCTTTGTGATACTTAAGAGTTGTTACCTCTTCTAATTCCCACAGGTGACAGTGTCCAGAACGTAAGTATTTTGAGGAGCCTATGGAGGAAATACTGTTTAATCTGGGCTGTAAATCCTGCCCAAAATGTACCAGTGACTGGGAGAGATGTCATACTGGAGAAGTGTGGTGTTATACACATGTGCTGTGGATGCTGGTTGTAAAGGTCCTCTGGGTGAAGATATTAGTTAGTAGCAGGACATGCCATTCCTCAGTATTGCCCATGTGGGACTGGTAAGCATTTACAGCATCTAGCCAATTGCCTGTATTAGCAGTTTAAGTGCCTTGTATTAGTTTTGGGAGTTTTAGTAGGGTGGTTCAGTGTGCCAGGCAGCAGTTAGAATTTAAGAATTCAGACTTTCTGCTGGATAATGAAAATGGTGCAAAGTGTCCATGATGGTGCATGCAATAGAAAGGATTTGACAGTAGAAAAGAAGTTCTGGCTTGAACTGTTTTGAAGATGGAAATTGGTTTTTAGCCTGGCTAGCACCTGTTGTGCAGTGGAATGGCAGTGCGGATAATTAATCATTGCCTGGTGCTACCTGAGGCCCTGTTCCCAGCTGCTGGTAGCTGCACAGTTCACCTGCTTCCACCAAAACTTGCCCTATTGTGTAATACCAGTTCTGTGTGGTTCTCCTTTCCCATTTGTACTGGCATCTTTCTTCCCTCCGCAGGATAAGGTAGATTTAGTTATGTGTTTTTTTCAAATCATGATGCAGATGAAATAAACCCTTGTGTGCAGCCCCATGAAACACCATCCAGCAGCTGGGAGCAAGCATTGATCTTAGTGCTGACTTTGATGTCAATGTGCTTTCTGTCATCTTTCTGTTTTTTTTACTTGGTCAGATGCCAGTCTTTAATGATGGAAGTTTCCCGAAGGCCTGATGTGTTCTGGAGTTGCTGAAGGCTGTATCAAGTCTTGTGCACCTTACCTGATGAGAAAAACTAGATATGCAGTGGTGCTGTAGGTGGGTTAAGGCACCAGAAAGGAGCAGACAATGATTTCAAATGCTAGAGAACAGTTATGGAAATGGGGTCCAAACTGAGGAATCTGTGGTGTATGTGGGAGTAATGACCCAGCATTTGAGAAGAAAATAAGATCCTATGAGAAACCCAAAAAGGCAAATTTGTGATAAAAGTGTTTGGACTACAGATGAGGAACATAAAGGAAGAATAATGAAGGGGAATGAAAAACTGAAATAAAACTGGGACAGCTGTGGTAGCCATGTGGAATGAGAGAGTAGAGTGATTAAGAGAGGTTCACATCCAAATGCTGAAACTTACTGGTCAACTGGGGATAAACCGTGCTGGGAAACCAGAGGATGTCCTGGGGCTGCTGAGGAGAAGGGAAAGGAGACAGGGACAGCTTGTTGGGAAATGCTGTTACTGTGATGTACTTATGTCCTGAGCCTGATACGGAAATGGCTGGAAGTTAAACATCTCCTTTATGTTGAAAAAGAATTGGCTTGTGATGTCAATATCCTTAGTTCGGGGAAAAAACTTGCGTGCTTGTGTACACCCAATTTTAATGGTATATATTCAATTCTATATTTAAAGTCTTGTAATGGTGCGAACATCTCTTGAGTAGCACTCCTAGCACTTGTAGTCTTAGTAGAGGATTATAAATGTTACATGCAAACAAGCTGTGTCTTATTAGGAGTCATGCCGGGACTGGAAACCTCTTGAGTGAACAGTTGGTTTAGAAGGAGGAGATGCTGTTTTACATGATCCCTTTGAGAATATGTGGCCAGTCTAGAAAGAGAGGCTCAGCATTTTAACCTTGAGTATGAATTCAGAACAAATTGCTCTGAACACTCGCTTTCATTCTGCTTAGTTCAATTTAGTCTGAATTGACTAGGGAATCTCTTTAGCTAAGCCAAAACAAAGGCATCCAAATGTATGGATTACATCAGGGAGATATTGCTGTATTTTCAGTAGGGTCTTAGTTCTGGGAAAGGTGAGACTGGCCTTTTCTTCAAACCTTTGCTTTGTTGAGATGTCAAAATTTGACACCCTCCTTCACAAACCCAGGTAAGTAAAAAGATTATTTTGGGCTTCAGTGATCAAACTGTTGACTTTGGCTGGTCCTGATGGTTTTTGATCAAAATACGCACATGAGAATACAGATAGTGTCAGTCTTACAGAAAGGTAGCATTTTGTGCCCTTGGCCACACCATTACCTGATGGAAAGGAGGAATAACAACTGGGTAACTTCAAGTTAGTATTCTACATCTACCTAAGTTTAGTATTTTATACTTTTAATGAATATATTTTCCTCTAAGCGTTCAATTTGGATAAAGGCAGAAATATGATTTTAGTTTTCTTGTTAGTATTTTGAAACTTATTTCTAAATCTTTACTATGTCACCGAGATCAGCGCTGTACAGATGCACATCTGAACCTGAGTATTTTAGTGGAACAGTGTGTGTTCTCTGAGGCTGTAGTTGCCGAGCGTACAGTAAGGTGTGTTATCCTGACAAAAAGAGTAAAATCTGGTGCAGTGCAGAACAGACACCACTGAAATCAGGTTGATAGTATGATAAAGACTTGAAGCGCAGGCTTAAAGTATTAGGGAAAAGGGAGGGAAATGAAGGAAAAGTAAAACTTTTCAGTGGCGGTTTAAGTGTAGAGGGAGTAGTGATGATATTAATTAAGACTGTTTTTCAGTGTGGATAATTACAGGACATGTTGTTTTGGCCTTTCATGTTTCATGAAGCTTGCGAAAGCTGTCTCTGCCAGAAGGCTGTCAGAAAGTTGGATGCTGTCATCTAGTCGTGCAGCCTTCAGAAGCGCTGCGCTCCCGTCAACGATCTGCGTGGTCTGGCGGGTGGTTAGTAGTTTAGAAAATCAGATTCATGGCCCTAAATGTGGATCTGGAAACCTCATTTGAGGTGCCTGTTTTTCAAAGCTGCACCCTAATTTTGTATATATTTTATGTTGTTGCTGAATTAATGAGCTGAAAAGTTCTTGGACACAGATGCACGATTTACTGAAATATAAGCAAACCAGAGAGCTGATTTTTCCCTCCCAAATTATACTTGGAGTTTACTGTTGGAAAACTGAAGCTGCATTGCGTCAGTTCCAGCTATAACTACTCACTGATCAGTGAATAAACTCTTTGCAGATGCTTATTGCTCCTCTTGCAAAAATATTTCTACCTGTGCAGAAGTCATAATGTAAGTTTTCCATAGCAAAGGAAAGTGAAGGTTTAGCTGAAGATATACATATATGTATATACACACATATATGTAAATAAAATCCCCACCAGTTCTGCCATTATGAGCAAAACTGATGAAATCAAACCTGAATGTGTGTATTTATATGGCTCTGGCTATTCAAAGTGATGCTGTGTTTCTGTAAAGCCTTAATGTTATGCCTAGATCTCTCCTGTGCTTAATCTGAGGACACTACTGGATGCCCATCTACATTACAGCTGCCAAAGGGGATCTTCTATGTCTAAACACAAGTGTAAAAGCCAGCAGTGATAAGAGAGGAGGTACCGGCTTCTGTCTCCAAATGTTTTTTGACCAGAAAATACAACTTCCTTGAAGTGAGCAAGTGCACAGCTTGGTGTGGGCACAGGGTCTTGACCTTGGATGTCAATTACTGTGTCTGAAATAGCATAAAATGAAACTTGGTTGTAACTTTTCATGCCAATGATAAAGATAGCACAAGATATCCTCCATCACAGAGATAAAGGATCTTCTGTTGGACAGTGACTCAGCCCAAATAGGAGCCTGGTGGTAGAAATCAAGAGGAAAGAGCCTGTTTTTATACTGGATTGGTGGAAGAAATGGGATTTCTGCAGAGCTGGTGGCGCACCATCCCTCCCCAGGATGTCTGTTGACCAGGAGACCTTTCTGTGGGGTGGAGAGGCTCTTTTAAAGTATGCCTTCAAGGATTTACACAATCTCTTTCATAGTCAGTCATAGAATATCTTGTGTTGGAAGGGACCCATAAGTATTACCGAGTCCAACTCTCAACACTTGGATATTATTTGCCCACATTAAAACCTTGGTGCTGTGTGTCCAGGGCTTAACAGCAGCCCATGTAGTGAAGTCTGATTTTGTAATCAGAGAGCAACTAGGCTGGAAGGGGCCTCTCCATCTACCTTTTAAATTCTGACTTTGTTATTCTCCTTTTCTTGCTCAACTGCAGCTTCTCCCTTATGTTCATGCAGGTGTGTTTTTGCAGTAGCATTTTAATGATTTGATTTATTTTGTCAAGCTAGTATTTTCTTTTGAAAAACATACTGGCAATGTCTGAAGAGAAGCAGCTATAAACAGATCAGCTGGAAGCGGTGCATTAAAGGAAAGTTTAAGACCAAGAGCTAGTTAAAGCCATATCCCTTCGGAGATTAGCTCAGGTCCACATAAAACCAGCATTCACAAGAAAAATACTAACGCCAGCAGGCAAGACTATCCAAAATCCTTAAGTTTTGCTTTGCTGAAATTGAGAGAAATAGGGTAAAGGTAGTTTTGGAGAATGATGTACAGAAAGTTAGGGTTATTTATCCCAGTATCATTATTGTTGTCATAATACATAGAAGTCTTAGCCATGTATAAAGCCATGTATAAAAGTAGAACTAAACTCTGAACTAAAGATAATGACTAAAACAAGGCAGAACTGAGAGAGAAGCAGCTCTGCTCTACTTCAGCATCAGCTGAGCATTGTGACATTAGGACAACAGGAATTTGGGTAGAAGTGCAAGGTCTGAGAGAGATGGGTTTGTGAGTGATCAGTGCATGACCGCAGCTGGTGTTTGCCAGGAAAGGGATGACAGGCCCCTGCAGTGCTGTGGGAGGACCGTATCCAACATCCTGCAGGAGCGGCTGGTGGCAGTGGGTGGCTGCATGCGGGACTGGAACAAGGAACAACCCATGGAAGGTCACGTCCGCCCCGGCATGAGAAGCACAAGGGAGGGTGAGAGGGTGTGAAGATGATGGGCTTGAGTCACTCAGGTGGGAGGAGGAGTTAGGAGATGGAAAACTGAATAAAGTCAGTGCTTGTGAGAGAGGAGGAGCAGGAGCAGGCTGTGGGACAGGAAGCTGACATCATGCTTTTGACAGTTTTCTCTTGGAGGAGTTGGTGTGATTCAGAGCAGTGATACCCAGGGGCAGGAGCACCCGAGTACTGAGGAGTGTATGCCACATTGGAGGCTGCAGGTGTGAGTCTCAGTACAGGTGGATTCTGACCGGTGTTTTTACAGGCTGAGAAGTCAGGTTAACCTGAATCTTAACAAAGACCCACTTCCTCGAGCTCCTAGAGGGTTTGCCTTGTAACTGAAGTTTAAGAAAGATTGGAATAATATTTTCCTTACCAAAGAGACCATGGTTTCTATTATTGATTACAAGAGGCTTTGCCAAAAGGGTTTTAGTAATCTCTCTGAGGATAAGGTCTCCTCAGTAACATATTAACTGTGTCTACAGCAGTGCTGTAGTGTTTAGTGTTATATAACTCTATATCTAAGGTATATATCTATGTATCCTATTTGTATTCAAACATGCTCCAGTTCTCCCAAACCCTGTCCCTCCATGCAATGCTCTTGGCCTCAACAAACCTTCAGCAATCAAGTGCCTGCAAGCGTCTCCATCTGCTTGTTTGAGTTTTTATCTCAAACCACCTACAACTGTCCTTGAAGCACAACGTGTTGCTGCTCTTCCTTTAGAAAGCCACAACCACCAAGATGTCCCCTTGCACTGTCCTCTCTCCATCACTGAAAGTTTCTCTCCTCTCTCCTTGAGTGTCTCCCTGTCTCAAAGTGACTTGAGGGGTCAGAGAAAGGTAAAACCAAACACATGAACTGTTCCATCTCAGGCTTTTTCCTAAGCAGCTTCTGTGATGCCGCAAACAAGCTGCTCTGTCAATAGCCTTTATATTTATTTTCCCATGCTGAAGGCCAAAGATTAATTTATCTGGAGGTCCAGTCCACCTTACAACACAGCCTTGTGTTATACTTGATAACGTAGAGCTATTTTAATCCAGCTTAATTTGATCTTGATCTTTAGTTAATATCCTTTTGATTTTTCCTCTAACCTGTTTTCCTGAAGTTTACAAGTATAAAATCATAGGAGAAATGGTATCTGACTTTTGATCCACTTTGTTAATAAGCTGATTACAAGTATTTAAAGTTATCTCCCCTTCTCCAGATGCAACAGAACAAATGACCTCCAAACACCGTCAGTCTTGCCAAAAGTTACAGAGCTCTTGCTGGGAATAAGCAATGTCAAAATGCAGATGGAGACATGGTTCTTGTGAGTTGAATCATTGTGCAAGTCCAGCTGAGCTCAGTGGAGCCCTATCAAAGCACAGATTTTCAGTCCTGTATCCATTAGATGTGCAAGTCTTGATTTGAAGAAGCTATCAATAAGCTGAGTAATTTAACACAAAACATTTGGTGAGTATCATGGGGTGATTTCTCTGCAAGTACAGTGGGTAGGCTGTTCACCCAGCTAGGAATAGAGGCAGCATATAGCATAGTGTTCTTTCCAAGGATAGCAAAGGTGCTGCTGCTGATTGTGCTTGCCTCCTGCCTCTATTCCTTCATGCCTTTAGGGTTCTTTTCTAACATCATAAGTTACTGGACAGGGTCAGCCCCCTAACTGTGCATTTGGATGGTGGCTGGTGAGCTGGAGCCTCCAGTGCCAGAAATTTGAGGATGCAGGACTGTGGGTATCTGTGCTTCCCATGGCACAGTCAAGAGAGGGATCTCTCCTGGGGGTGACCTGCAACAGTTGGTGCAAATGTGGGTTGGCCCTGATTTGGGGATGTGGGACTGGCAGCAATTGGCATGAAGACCTGGTTGGGCTCGTCCTCTGGGAACCTGTGAAGGGCAATTAAGAGATGAATGAGAGCATGGGGTCTTTGGCACCCCAGTGCTGTCTGTGGAAGGAAGCTCTTTGCCCAAGGGGATCTGACTGTCTGGGTTGGGGGGAGTTGAAGTGATGGGGCTTGTCCTTTTTTATTTAAGTCCATGGGATCCCAGTGAATTGCCACTCTTGCAGGTGAGCTCTGACACTGTGACAGTGTCATGTGCTCGCTGAGCGATTGTCCCTTTGGAGAGGCATGGAGAATAATATGTCCAAGAGCTTTACATGGAGTACGTGCTGCGTGCCAAGAGTGCTGCTACAGGGCTGCACCATTTTTCCTCTAAGAAAGCTCATCTTTTCTCTGTGACACTGATTTTATACTTGGTGTAGCTCCATTAGCAACATCAGCTTTACATGGGCTTCTGAGAGCAGAGACAGCTCCTTTTTCTCATTTGGGAAGAAAAGTCTTTTCTTTTTCATTAGAAATGGCTCTGCAGGGAAAAGATTGCAGTTTCCTGCCCATATGCTCCCCAGTCCTCTCAGTTGAAAGATCTTATGGTTTTGAAAATGAGCACTTCTTCAGGAATCTATGCGCAATTAAAAAAGGAAATCTCTGGCACTGCCCCTAGAGCTGCATAAGTTAATAAATCATACACAAGGCTGAATTCTTATTTTTGGGTACTTATCTTTCAAGTTTTTTGTTTGTCTGGTTTTCAAGGGGTAAATCAGCACCAAGCTATGTGAAAATTTTGGGCAGGAATAAAACATATATTCCTGCTGTGCAAGGACAGCAGATGTATGTCTGATCTGTGCTGGTAAACGGTGCTTGTCAGTGCCTGGTGGCTGCCAAACTCATCTCTCCTACCCTTTGCCAAAGACCTGTTGATGAGCCATGGGGTGGGCATGCTTGGGACAACCACCTCCAGCCAGCCCTGCCGACCCTTCCTGGAATCCTCACTTTAGGGCTGAGGAGAGGACTTTTGGCGTCCATACGAGACATGCCCTCATTTCTCGGCTCTACCAAAGTTACCTTATCTTCATTCTTTATCCAGAAGCTTTGTATCGTGCATTTAACCAAACCTCTGGGTGAGCACAGCTGCCGGCCCCAGGTACTTCCCAGCGAGGAAGGATTGAGCGCACAGTATGTGTTGTTAGGAATACACACCAGCAGAGGGCACGCCAAGACATGCAGATGGGAAAAACTAAAATCACGTACGTTCAGCTGGTCTGAGGAGTTGGGCAAACCGCTGTTGGTTCGTAATTCATGTGCCTGTAGGACATTGTAAGGGAATGTAATTGGTCTGTCAGGGCAGTGGTGGTATTTTGCTTTGAAAAAGTCTATCAGCAAAATATCTTAAAACAGCAGTGAATGTAACATGATCTTAGATACGCTGGTGGAAAGAAAAGAGCCTCCCTTTTGCTGGCTTACCTGGTCCTCTTCTATTAACCTTTCCACCACAACAGTTAGAAAGAGGTAATAGCGTAAGCAGAGATTTGCTTCTTAAAAGGCACAGAAGCTTTATTTGGTTTTTAGTAAGTACTTCTCTCTCCTTAAATTTATTTTTAATTAAATACAGAGTAGTTTCTGTTGGTTGTCAGGACTAGATTTACACTATATATGTTTGTGGCATGAGGTGTTTTCCAGCTTAATGTGCTAGTCTAGGTGGGATTGTGCACACTGAATGCACAGCTGTAAATATTCCTGGGGAATAAAACATCCCTTAGTTGTCCAACTGTAGATGGAAGCAGCTAGCTAGCACCAGTATACAACCACCTCCAACAGAAAAATGGATGGCTCTGCCCAGAGGACCCCATGGAAAGCCATCAAGTCCAGGTTGTCTTCTGCCTTCTGTGTCTATGGGTTGGGCTCTCTAGGCTGGTGCTTGCCTTGTGCTACACCTCCACTGCTGCTGGTGGGACAAAGTAGTGATGGGGTGGGGTGGTGGTGGGACCAAGGGCTGGTAGGATGAGCTGCAAAGGTGACTCCATGGTGCCAGGAACAAGGGAGATGATGCTCACTGCAGATGGAGTGAGGAATGGAAAACCTATAGCATTTAGAAAAGAAAAATCTAAGCTGATCTTTTAGGCATTTAAAGATAGTAAAGTGTTTTAGCTAACCAGGCAAGTGTTTAAACAGTTCTCCTGTGCTTTAGTTTCTCGTAGATCAGGAACACAACTATCACCTCAGAGTCACTAAAATGTGATTTTATTTTGGCAGGTGGATACAGGGGGGTTGGTCCTTACTTGCATCAAGCTAGCGTCAGTATGGAGCAGGTCTTGCATTGCCTGGAGCCGTGCTGCAAACATGAGGATGAGTTAGACTTGGATTCCTACAGTTTTCATTTCCACAGTCCCTGCATCTGCCTTTCAAGACTTGGGTGGTGTGGTCGGAGCATTTGCCAGTGAAGACTGAGGCAAAGAAATCATTAAGAACCCTAGCCTTTTCCTAATCAAGCGTAGCCAGTTCTCCTGATAGCTTCCAGAGAGGGCCCACATTATCCCTGTCTTTTGTTGGGGACATACCTATGGAAGCCCTTCCTTTTATCCTTGATATCCCTTGCCAGACTCAGTTCTAACTGGGCCTTAGCTTTCCTGACCTGATCCGTACCTTCCTGGACAACATTCCTGTATTCTTCCCAGGCTGCCTGTCCTTGCTTCTACCTTCTGTAGATTTACTTTTTCCCTCTAAGTTTCTTCAGCAGCTCCTTATCCATCCAAGGACGTCTCCTGGCCCTCCTCCTCCACTTCCTTCTAGTTGGGATGCAACACTCCTGAGCTTGTAGCAGGTGATCCATGAATATCAACCAACAGTCTTGGGCCCCCCAGCCCTCTAGGGCTATATCCCATGGAACCTTACTAAGCAGGTTCCTGAAGAGGCCAAATTCTGCTCTGTTGAAGTCCAGGGCAGTGAGCTTGCTGCATGCTCATTGTCCTGAGGATCTCGAACTCAACCATCTCATGATCACAACCAAGGCTTCCCTGGAGCGTCACATTTCCAACCAGCCCTTCCCTGTTGGTGAGCACAAGGTCAAGCAGGGCACATCTCCTTGTTGGCTCCTCTATTACTTGCAGGAGGAAGTTGTCTTCCACGCACACAAGGACCCTCCTGGATTGCTTGTGCTGGGCCATACCTTCCCTCCAGCAGGTATCAGGGTTGTTGAAGTCCCCCACGAGGACAAGGGCCTGCGAGTGTGAAGTTGTTCCCATCTGTTTATAGAGCACTTCATCCACAGAGTCCTCTTGATCAGGCGGTCTGTAGCAGATCCCCACAGTAATGTGGGGAAAGCCTTGTGTGCTCAGATAGACACTTGGGGACACCTGGGACAACCACAAAGCTCCTTCAGGAGTTGATAACTCCAGCACCTTTCTTTGGCTGCTGTAGGCTTGAACTGAGAACTTAACTGCAGGAATGATTACAGCTGTAAATACACAGATAGGTAAAACAGCCTGCACGTAGCCTTTAACAGGGCATGATGGTTATACTGAGTGCACAGCAGTACCTGACTTAGGTGTTTTCAGGGGCTTTTAGCTGTTGGGTGGGAGGTTGCTGGCACAAGCCCATGGGTGAAAGCAGCTCCAAGATATTTGTTGATACTCACTTAGGATTTACTCCAAGGATGAAATGAAGTCTTTGTCTTTGCTGTCTTTTTAGGTAATACTACTTTGAAAAATACTTTGACACCCATAACTACATGTTGTGGTTATGGTTGACTGACATAGTTTTCAAATCCATCAAGTAATTTCTACCCCTGAAAAGCTGCATTGCTTTCAAGTAACATATGGCTTTTCAAGGTAACTAAGCAATCTTTGATTCTTTTAGCTAAGCAGTAAAAGGATTCCCAAATAAAATGAGGAATTTGAAGTGAACCAAAACATCTTTTTCAATCCAGCCAAAAATTTGTTATATTTTCCCTTTAGAAAGGCGATAACCTGACACTTGGATGTACCCGGATAGTCCAGACTGTGCTTGTAGAAGCAATATGTAGGTGGAAAATGTTGTTCACTTTATGAGAAGATTTCTTTAATACAGATTCAGAAACATTTCCAATACAGCCTTTGGTACCCAATCAATCTCCTTGTAAAACCTTCTCCTGAATTACAACAACAACAAAAAATCCTCAGGAAACTTGTTTTGGCTGGCTGAAGCATGTATAAACTCTAACGAACAGAGAACTGGTGGAGCAATAAACAAGCATGTTTAACACCTAAGGCATTGGTACCCTCTGCAGACTCTAAGAGTTCATTAAACCTTGCCCTGTAAACTTATGGACCAATTTTGTCTCATGCTATCTATTCTGCCAAGCTCTCGCTCTGTAATTCCCTAAACAAGATAAACTCCTAAACATTCAGCCAGCAACGAGAGGAGCAGCAGCTGGGCATAACCAGCAGTCCCACTGCCTCACTTGCTGCCATGCCTCCAGCTCGCTTTGATCCCTGCTTTAGCTGATCATTACAATCAATGGAGTAATCATGGGAATAGCCAGTGTTGCTGTATGTGCCTTTCTGATGGACATTCACGACCATGCCCAGCACCAGGATGCCTCTGGTCTGGCAGTGGGTACCTGGGACCTTGCCTGGGCTGACTGACAGCACGCGTCAGTTGTGTCAGTGCTGTGTTGATGGAGAGTGTTCATCTCACCTCTTTCCCTCCCACCAGAACAGAGGTGGTGTGATGGTGGTAGGTGCCTTCACCAGCTTACACAGAGCACATGGATTGTGGAAGGCAAATATCATGTGACATAAATTCCCACATACGCTCTGTACATATACATGCAAAGTTTTAACTTGGTGCATGTTGTTTCCAGTGAGTGAGGAGTAGCTGGGAGGGCTTTAGGAAATATTTTCAAACCCATAAAGTTAAATTCAAAAGGCTCTTGTATTCTTACATCTCTTTCCATTATAGCAATGTATTTGTATTCAGCAAAATGGCAGTTCTGACTTACAGGAAGCTATTATTGTGTTGTTAGCAGTAGGGGAGGTGGTTAAAAAACCAAAATACCTACCTATAATTATTTCATTTTTTCTATCCTTCATATATTTTTCTTCTCTCTGAGCTGGGTCTGTGTTTATCACAACTTAGTCCCAGAATAAGTGGCAGCCACTCCACTCTATTAAACTTAAGCTTTCATATATTCTTTATACTTTACAAACCTCAGAAATGCTTTAGAAACTTGAAATACAACCATTAGGCCTATTTTGTGCTCTTTAACTGGCTAATAGTGCAAAGCTCCTAGAAAGAGAAAAATGTAAGCTAATATATCACAAGTAATCACCTGTAAGCAGCTTGTCAGCCTTCAGAAAGTCATGCTTTTAAAGTCCAATATATGGGTCCGTGGCTGGTTCCCAGAGGGGATCTATGAACCTCTGTTGACTTCCAGAATGAAGCTCCTGTTCCTGCCTGTGCTGGACACTGAGTGGTGGATGAGGGTTTAAATGGTGACACAGCTTCTGCTAGATATGCCTATGCTAGGCAGGACGGAGCCATTCCGCTTCCTGTTTTAGGCAGAGAAGAGAGGATGCGTAATACTTCATTCTGAGGGTGAGCAATCTTTTTACCTTTTGTTTTATAATGATGGTGCTGTTTGAAATCACCCAGCTTTGCAGCTGGGTGTGGGGAGGTGAGGATCAGAATGCCCTGCAGGGCCTGGTGGGGAAGGTGGGAGGCACACAGTGCATGTCCTGTGTTGGATGCTCATCTCTAAATGCTTATTTCTGAGCATTAGCCTGTCATAAAGAAGAGCAGGTGTAGCTTATCCACCCCTGCAGCTGTGTTTGTGGACACAGCAATCAGGACCACTGGTGCCCAGTCCAGTGGCTGTGTAGGTTCCACGTTAACATCAGGAAGAACTTCTTTACTGTAAGAGTGACAGAGCACTGGAACAGGTTGCCCAGGGGGGTTGTGGAGTCTCCTACGTTGGAGATATTCAAGGCCCACCTGGACAAGTTCCTGTGTGATGTACTCTAGGTTACCCTGCTCTTGCAGGGGGGTTGGACTAGACCTTTTGAGGTCCCTTCCAACCCTTGGGATTCTGTGATTCCATAATAGATGGGCAGCCTCTTCCTGCACCCCCAGGGTTTGGCTGCTCAGGGGCATCTTGGGTGCTGAGGTGGCTTTAGAGGGGGTGTCTCTGAAAATGGTTAGGTTGTGAGAAAGAGCTGTGTGAGAAAGAGCTGTGAGAAGCTGAGCTGCACCCACTGGGTCAGGATTTAAATGAAGCTCAGTCACTTACCCTTGATCTTTACTTGACTCAACCCAAAGACTTGTATTCCTGGTTTGACCTTGGGCCTGTCTCTTCACCACAGACCTGCTCAGCAATTGCTGTGCTGTGGCTGCTCCTGGTTTCTCCCACCAGAGCTGCTTGACTCTCCTTACTCGGGGATGGTGGGACTATGCCTCTATGCCTTTATCAGTGGGATTGTTGTGTGCCATCCTTATCTTCAGCCCTGGCTTGGGTCACATTCCCTTGTAGTATAGCTGATCTGTTTTGCTCCCCAAGAGTTTTATGTCTTAGTTTTATCTGAATCCCATGTTTTTCCCACCAGGAGTCCGTAAACTATTCAATTTCATTGACTAGCATTCAAGCATCAATTTAACTACATGTTAAGCAGCGTTAGCTTTATGAATTGTGGCCAAAAACTGCTACTGTAGGAGGACAGTGTGGAATTCAGGTGATTTGGGATCTGAACATTTTCTACTGAAATCAACACCAGGCTCCAGCTAATTTCAATAACAAAAGTTATAGCAAAATGTAGAAGTGCACATATTTAAGTCACTAGGTGGGAATGAAACACTTGTCTGTGACCTGGATATTGGATATTGTTTAGAGTTTTGCAGTAGTTACCTTTGTGCTGGCACACATTTTCAGTATGGGAAAATAACTGGAACAGTTCTATATAAAGACCTAGTAAGTTGTTAATACAAGTGATACGTTCCTACAGAGAAAGAATGATAACAAGTTCAGTAATTATGGGGAATGGGAATTAAACCTGATGAACTGCATGGACACAGTGGAATTGCAGTTACAAATTTTGCTTTTGATTGATATCAAGTACACATAGTTGCTGGAGACAAATAATAACACTGAAATGTGCATCGTCTCAAGCAGTAGTTTAACTTTCTATCTGTGTGTGTCAAATCTAAGTTAAATGTTTGTCTTAAAGCCTGTGACTATTAAAGAAATACAAACCTTGTCCTGCAGAGATCAAGCATGAATATCTAGTACATTCTGAAAAATGTGCAGTAATCTTTTTACTTCAGACTGGACACCTGCTGTAGGTAAATTAACGGGGCTTTATGAAATGTTCTTTTCTCAGTTTTTGAGCTCCAAAACTTCTCATACAGCTTTTCATATCATGATAACGACACTGGCATGAAACCCTCTTAGAGCACAGCGCAAGACCATGACAAAGTTCACAGTGTGGTGCAGGGCCACCACAGCTCTGCCCAGCCCATGGCCATCACCCCAAGGTGACAGGCTTTGCTGGAGCCTCCCTGTTGCAGATCTCAAGCAAGTGCTCACACAGGGGAAGGTGCAGATCACTGTTCCTCAAAGCTGCCTCTGGGCAGACAGCTTGTTGTCTGCTCTTAAATGTTTCAGGTTTTGTGCATGCTATACTCCTGCCTTGCAGCAAACTGGGCTGTACCCTTCTTTCTCTGTCCTTTGATGCTCAAGCCTCATTTTCACATGTGGTTTGTGCCCAGCATTGTCAAAGGGCAGGTGGTGTGATGACTTGGTCCAGTGCATTCTGGGGCTAATTTCTTAATGGGCCTTTCTTTACAAGCTCTTTTGGTGAAGTTGCTGCTGCTAAGTAGTCTTGAAGAGGGCCAGACTGACTCTCTGCCCTTAATGATCAATAGTGTTCTTTACTGATTAGCATTGGCCATTTCTGGCTTAAAAAGAGTAACTTCTACTTGACTCACTAAAGTTGTGGAGCTGTAAATTCCCTTTTAGCACATTAACACTGTTTAGTAGCATGATATTTGATGGATGAACGTGTATGTTATCTATTATCTATTTTCTCAAAGCTCAGTTCAGAAAAGCAGTGTGCTTTACTCTCTCTGGGAATATTGCAGACTACCTTCGTTTCCATTCGTAACCACATTTAGACATAGTGCTGCTGTTTTAAATTGAGGTAATGAAATCTTGACAAACGGTTTGGACAAACACAACACAAGCAATAACAGAGGCTTTAATAAAATGAAAGGATTTCCAGGGAATACCTTCATTTCTTCCCTCCACCAATTTAATTCTTTCTGAGAATAATCAGACCATAACATAAGACTAAATTTGAGAGATGAAGTTCAGCTGGAGAGGAAATAATGTCCATAAAATGTTTTCAAAGCTTGTTCATTGTTTGAAATGAGTTCTTTGAGCAGAACTGATGTGCTTTAAATACTTTATAAGCAAAAATACTTTGCACCTGAAGCACCTTTTCATCTAGGGATCTCAAAGTGTTTTAGAATCATAGAATATCTTAAGTTGTAAGGCATCCATAAGGATCACTGAGTTCAACTCCTTGCTCCTTGCACAACTACCTAACAATATCGTATGACTAAGCACCCTCCAGATGCTGCTTGAACTCTGAGAGGCATGGTGCTGTGAGGAGCCTGTTCCACTTGCTGACCATTGCTTCAGTGAAGACCCTTTTCCTAGTGTCCAGTCTGAACTTCCCCTGACACAGCTTCATTCTATTTCCTCATGAGGAAGGGTTGTGAAACCAAAGATCTGCCTTAATGTTTGGTTGTAGCTACCCTGGTGAGTTTCACATGGGGACATGTGTGTCTGTGTTACAGCTAATTTACTCAGTAGGTTGGATACCCCCTAAATCCCATAGTCTGACTGCCAGCAAAAAATCTCCCAGAGCTCCAAAGATAATTTGCCCAAGGAAGCTGTGAATGCTCCACCCCTGGCAGTGTTCAAGGCCAGGTTGGACAGAGCCTTGGGTGACATGGCTTAGTGTAAGGTGTCCCTGCCCATGGCAGAGGGGTTGGAACTAGATGATCTTAAGGTCCACTCCAACTATTCTATGATTCTATGACTTGTCCCAGTGAAACAGAATAAAAATCCAGCCTTTATCCCCCCCAGTGTTGTGAAATCTTGAACATTGTTGCATATAAGGTGGTAATGGAGTAATGGCTGGGGAGGGGCTGGGGGAACCGTGCACCACCTTTTAACCTGGGAAAGGAATGAAGATTATTTTATACTTCTGGCCATTGTCCAACAGTGTCCTACCAGTCTGGTTTAGCTGATATGGCCCATTTTGAGTCAGGTCCCAGTGAAGGACATTTCACTTCCAGGTGAGAGATGAGTCATGTTAGTGGAGTTCCCTGTATCCCATGGTGTCTCCTGGATACATAACTTTTAAACAGAGGCCTAACGAAAGTCATTCTGGGGATGATGAGACTGCTTGCTTCATTAGTACCTTTTGTGTTTCAATGGACAGTGGGGCAATTAACATAAGGCTCATTACACAAGAATTTTCATCTTTTGCTCTCCTTATTCATCACAGCATTTCCTTTGAGAATACCAGAGACTGTGATTAAGCACAGGAATAGTTCATATAGTTTCTTGTTTGAGATTTCTATCACCTTTTTGGAGTCTAATTGTTCAACAGCCTTCATTCCTAATGTACTTACAGTGGCTATGCACAGTGCCTTGCACAAAACCTCTGCTCTTTAGCTTCTGGTTAAGGTTATTTTCTGCTTGCACCACAGAGCAGTAGCTCCAGCTGGAAAAAATCTCACAGCCACAGCCTCAAGGTCCAGCAAGGTCTAATAAAATATTATGAGAACCAAAAACAAGCCAGGATGAGCCCAAGTGGGTACCTGCTTTTGTCCAGATCCATAAGATTAATGTAAAAACATTAGAGAATGTCTTTATTGGGCCAACATCCCTTCAATTACCCCACTGTTTATTTCCAACAGCAGTCAATAGATGCCATTAGAGAAGAGTGTAAGAACAGGACAAGCAGGCAGTAATAGGAATACTGTCCTAGACTCCAGGAGCAGGATATGATGGCTTCATATTTCATGGATTTAGATGGATTTTTATGATATTAATTCGTTCATTATACACATCATGACAGGAGTAATCCATAGTCCTTTGTGTGGACAGGATGGAGATACAGAAGTTTCAGTTCTACAAGGAGCAGCACAATTTTCTACCTACAGTCCCAGCTGCAGATCAGGAGATGTGAGGCCCATTTCCACCACTGTCACTGAGTGGGACTGGTGTGGATCACTGCCCTGTCTGCCCTTAGTGCTGCTGTTTTCCTTTCTCCCCATCTTCCTTTCCCATCAGTTTCCATTAGCTTGACCTTGGAATCTCTCTGCAGAAGCCAGACCTGCTCTGCTGGAAATTTCAGATGTGGAGACATAGATCGCATTTGTCCAAAATGTGCCTAAAGAGGACTCTGAGGACAGCAAAGGGGGACACACCTGGAAGAGAAAAGGATATAAAATACCTTGAATTTTAGGCAAATAGCTTCTCTGGGCCTCTCTTCCTGTTTCTATAAAATCCTTGTCACTGTGATGTCAGTAGATGCTGTTGAAAAACCCGTGTCACATGTCCTGCACTGCACAGGGCTAGGACTCTGTAAAGGGTCGTTTTGGAAATCTGAAGATAGAAATTGCATAGAAATGTTGTGATAAATAATTTTCTGTTGGAAAGTTGTCTTTTGAGATATGGACACTCTGTGTGGTTTTAAAAACCTGAAGTAACACAAAGACTTTCATTTTCAAGGGGCAGGATAATGTTTGGGACAAACTGTCTCTTTTAGTAAAAGATGGGGAATGAAACTTAGAGAGCAATTTCCAAAAGCTTTGACCAAGAGTCAGTCCTAGGTTCTTAAGTCACTTTATCTTTACTGCTGTTTCAAAGTGCTGGCAACAGTTCTTGTGTAGCTGAAGGCCTGCACTGAAAAGATACTGGTAATTTCTGCTAAAATTCATGCAATTATTGGTGTTTTCAAACCTTTGTTAGAAATTAAATGAGTATTAGTTAAATATTCATGAGTGGAATATTTTACTTTTTTTAAAACTTGAAATGCAGTTTGGCCACTTGTTCATGAGTATGTTAATAAATCAGGTTTCCCACTCTTTGATTAGCTCAAGCACTAATGTACTCTGCCTATGAAGCTGATGCTAAAAGGAATGCTGAGCACCATCAATTCAGAGCTGGAGGAAGGTTTTCTTACTCTGCAAAGGTTTAATTCGCTTTTCTTCCTCAGCACCAAGCTGATACAAAGATCCCTCAGAGAGGTTAGGGCTTAGAGATCTGCATGTGGAGATGTGGGGTGTGGAGACTGCAGACGTCCCAGTTGGTGGGAGAGGCTGATGCCTGGAGAGGATCCAGCTCCCCTACCCCATCCCTGCTGGAAGCAGCTCCCAAACTTGCCTAAAGAGCTTTGCTTCAGTGTCCTCCCTCACCTGGCTTAGACACAGCAAGCAGGGTGGGTCACCAAAAAGCCACTGACCCTGCCCACTGCGATGGCTGGCCATTGCTCAGCAGGGAGGAGGGAACAGTGGTAACCCTGGGGTGGGCACCATCTCCACAGGAACAGGAGGAGGCTTCCAATGAAGATCCAGGACCCAACTGTGCATGTCCAGCAGCCCTGGCAAGGTCCTAAAATGATGCCCTCCACTCAAGGGGAGACCTCTGCTAGCATCCACCTGTAAGCTCTGCCCAGGACCTATGCGTGTGGTATGGAGACCCCTGTGAACATTCAGATTCTGGTAAACCATCAGTTCTTCATTTAAAAAAAAAACAGTTGTTTCGGTAACTGTTTCCTGACTGGTGCTGTTGAAGTACTTCAGTCTGTGCTAATGCTATCATATTGCTAGCAGGGGAAGCTCATTCCACCTAATTGTACTAAGTGTGTGGTGATGGAGATGGGAACATAATTATCTCCATCAAATTGATTTCATTTTGGTTACCGCATGGCTATTAGTGTAATGACAATAAATTCTGGTCTCTTTGATCAGGACTGGAGTTTAACCAACATTTCTAAAGTCATTAATGTGTTATGCCTCCCCCAGGCTAATGATTTGATTACCATGTAAATGTACCAGAGCCGAACACTTCAGCTATACATTATGGGTAATGGATAGAAAGTTTTGAAAGAATACATGTTGCACCTAAATACAACCAGGAGGGAAACATGGAGGATGCCAGATAGCTACTGGCAGGCAGGGGACACATACATCTGGCAGCTTCATTTTAGATCAGTCCTGAGCACAGAAGTGTTGAGGAACCCACAAGAGTAAAGTCCAGCTCCCACCACCTTGGATGCTTCCCTATGGCTCACCTGTGTGAGGGTGACTAAAGTGCTGAACTGCAACTGGGAAGAAACGGGGCCATTTATTAGTTAGCTTTTGCTCTTATGTATATATAAATAAATATATATAGTTACATAATGTATATTTATATATATAAATATACACTTACACTTAAATACACATATTTACATAGAAACTCCATAGAATTTTTTCTTTATGGGATTTTGGTCTTGTTTTTGTGCCAAACATGGGTTATAGCAGGTAGTGCATCATAGAATATGTGCCTATTTGTGCCTATTATAAAATACGTGTGTGCATACACATGTTGATAATATACATGTATCTAATGTGCTATGGCTACACTTGTACACTGTGATATGACACATGACATGATATATTAATTGATTTTACTTTTAAATATTCCATAACGTATTTTAATGCACTTTTTTTTTAAACCCTTTCTGAATAGCTGCCATCCTTTTCAGTTGTATTCAGTATCCAGTTCATTTTCTATTGAAAGAAAGCATTCTGGTTCTTTAGCTCCAGTGATTCAGGGTACCAGTTCAAATGATCTGGGGTGATCTTGCCACTGGGCCAAGTCAGAAAGTGCTGCGAGGTTGGTCCTCCTGCCATCTGAGTTTCACATATGATCCTGTATGCAGGCGTCAGCATTTCCAAAAGCCTGGCCTGTCACACCAGCATCCCTGCAAATGCTGCTTGGTCATTTATTATTGGGGCTGGGAATTCCTGGTATTTCAGCTGACTTGCCCCTCACCTTGGAGCCTGACACTGTTGCCAGGGCAGAGGCATTGCTGTGCTAAGTGCCTGTACGAGCTTGCAGGTCCCTCTGGGGCTGGAGATGCCCCAGGACAGCTCCAGGGCACTTGGAGGCAGCGAGGAAAGACAGAGACACAGTATTTCAAGAAGGGGGGGAAAAATGCAGAAACTACTGGTGCTTAAGGTAAGGCTGCAGAGCTCTTTGCCACACACGAGGAAAATCCCCTGTTTGTGTTCCCATCCCTCTCCACCTCTCCCAGCCTCCCCCAGCTCTGCAGCCTCCTGACCCCAAGGAAAATGACTTCAACTCCCCAGCCTAGGAGACATTTATCTATTTTCTGCTGTGTCAGTTTTCTGCTTGTTTAGTGGTTTAAAGAAGTTCGTGAGGGTGTCAGGGAGAGGGCAGGAAGTACAGGCAGGAGTAGCGTAAGGAAGGTGGGGGGGCGATAGGAAAAAAGGGATCCCCCCTTATTGGAGTAGAAAGCAGTGGAGTTGGCTGAACCTGTATCATGTAGCTGTGTCCTTTGGGAATGTACACAAGAGTTAGGTAAGACTGCCTCAATATTTTATTTGATTGATTAACAGCAGGTATTTATGACCTCAAGTGTAAGGGGAAAGAAGGTTTTCTGTTTGCTAGCCTAAGCCCTAGTGCACTTTAAGGAGACTAGAAAACTGCATTTGTGTTTATTGTCCATGTGGAAGAAAAGGGAGGTTCACCTGACTTTTCTGAGGCTTGGAGAAAAGCATGGAGGAATAGGCCTTGCTTTGCCTCCTTCTTTCTCCTGGGTTATAAACCATCCATCCTTCCTTGCAGTGTATGCGTGCTCCAGCTTTGTGAAAGGCAGCAGGAGGTGAGTGAGTAATGCTGGGAGGTGGGAGATCTCAGAAAGAACCAAAATACATTAAATAGCCACATCCATGAATACACAAATTCCCCAGTTGAGAGAAGCATATAACATGCAGGTGTTCATGTCACAGCGCTTGTCTGAAGAAACCCTCCGTTATATTTCAGTGAGAACAGACAGTGAGAACCGCCCATGCACATATTGACATGAATAACCCCCAGTACCATGGGCTATGTGAATGCTTTGCAGGCTGCCAACAGGCTGCAATGTGCAGACCTTCCAGCTTCTCCTGATGCATTAGGATCTCTTACTCTGCAAAGGATGCTTTCATTGCGCAAAGTATTTAGACATGTGAAGAGGTTTTCCCAAGGAAGGGAAATAATGACATGGGAACAGCAGTTTCTCTAGTGGGGAGCTCTGGTAAATGCAGAGATCTCACAAGTGAACATGTGCATTTTTCCATTGTTATTTGTAAGCTCTTTTCCTGTGTGTTGACATGGAGGTGAGGGGTAGTGGTCTGAGATGAAGGAACCTGCGTTTGCAGCGTCACCATCACCTTGCAGGGCAGTCCTTCACTTGCTTTCCTTTCTGCTCCCTGCACTGTGTTGGTACAGGTACGTGTGTGGTGCTGTGGTGAACCAGACCACTTGGACCCAGTCTGAAATAGTACCCCAGGCTAAGACAGACAAAGAAAATGTTACCAGGTTTTCAGCAGGATCAGCATTCCTGCTTTGCATCACTGGTTTCCTGCCTGGACTCCAGGGCTGGGGGGGGCAGAATGACATAGGGACCTTTTTCAGAGGTAAACCTGGCTTAAATGCAAGTAAAACTGTTTCAACCATAAGACATATAGCCCTGTACCCCTTCTTTTCTGGTAGTGCAGGTACTGGCCAGTTGGTAGGCCACTGAGCACCAGTGTCCTGGTTCAGCATGCAGGATGGAGTCCTTAAGCAAATATATATGAATATGTATGCACACACACAAACATATATATATGCCAAAGTTACCAGCCCATGGGCTACAGTTTCTCCTTGGATGCACTGAGGGCTTTTTTCCCTTGGAAAGCAAAGCAAAGACCAGCCCCACCAAGCTGGAGGCAGCTGGTTTGTTTGCTCGTTTTTCCTGGGCAGCTCCTGCCTTTTTCCCAGGGCTGGCTGCTGCTGCCAGTGCTTGAGGAGAAGAATATGAAGGACTGAAGGGCTCTAGTCTGTTAATTTATTTTAATGAATATAAATTAATGCAGCTTTCTTTTCTCTGGCTTGCAGATATTAAAGGCCAGTATGACTCATAAACACGATCTATCTCATCACTGATGGCAATAATCCGATGGAGGCTCCTGCAGCCCTGTTGCAGGTGGGGGGAGCAAACATGCAGGGCTGGGTGAAGGCAAGGGACCATGCACAGCTCTGCAGCTGCTGCAAGCACAAGGCAACAAACACAGGACAACCCAAGTGATTTCCACAGCCATCATCTCTGCAGCAGTGTGTTTCTTTGTGGCTTAAGACCCCTCTAGTGGTAAAAAAGGACAGGTTAGAGGGTGGAAAGACTGTCATAAAAATAACAATCACAGTGAAGTCAGGAGCTAATGCAAAGCTCCCTGTAAAAGATGGAGACAGCTGCTTCATATAAGATGTATTTTTAATTTGGTTTACTTTTTCTCCATGTGTTGTTTTACATTTATCTCTATTAGCAGCAGATACTTGGCAGTAGTAACAGGAACCCAAAAGTGGCCAACCTCAGTGGCATGATGGCACTGAAACAGTTGGTTTGGGACATGATCACGTAGCTTTCTGTCAGGGAAATCTGCAGTAAGAACTGGCAAGGAGGAAGACACAGCAGCAGAAACTAAACATGTTTGTAGAAACTTAAAATGACATTATGGATCTCATCCTGGGACAGAGGTACCAAACTGCTATGATATGTGGGGGACTACACCAAATTGTCCTTTCCATCTTCCCTTGAAGGTCTTTCTAATCTTACCTGTAATGGCTGAGTAGAGCTTTTCCCCCTGAAAACTGGAGGAAGAATGACAAAAGAGGAGAGAAATTAGCAGCAGGAGTAAAGTATGGCACTCCCTGGCCAATCCTATAAGCACTAAAATGCTTCACCAGTTTAATGTCATTTCACAGGGTAATCTTCAGCCAGCCTTGTCTAGAGACACTAGCAGGCTTCAGTGCTCAGTGGTGCAAATCATTGAGTGGCACTGTGAAAGTACAAGGAGAGGGAATGATAAAATGTTTTCATGTCCCTTTTTCATGTGACCTTAACCCCCCAGTTCCCTTCACAAACTGAATTCTGCTCAGTTACACTACTAGGAGTCCTTTGAAGTTAATAGATTTGCGTTAAGGGGGCAGAGTTTTACCTTGGCTGGACAATCCCACAGTGTAGTGAGCCAAAATATTTTTTTGTACATTTCAGTGATGTTTTTAGGATAGAGTGATCTATCACTATAGAGTGGTAGAGTGGACCTCTTGAGTGAAAAAGGGGTCATTCTCAGAATGACTCAGTCTTCACTTTTGCCACAGTTCTTCAGAAGAGACCAGTAAGCATGGAGGCAAATAGTGGACAAATCAGGTACTTCTGATCTCTGTCTTACCCTTTAAATAACCGAACAAGAAGGTAAGAGAATATTTTAGGAAAGCTGCACACAGAAAACAGAGCTGAACTTGCACAGCAAATGTTTCAAATAATGAGAAAGGTTCTTCAAGTGTATTTCAACTTGTATTTCAGTGGCTCAAAGAGTTACTGGGTCAGATATGAAAAAAAGTAGATCTGGGAAATGCTGAGACAATTCTAAAACGAAGGCTCAGATGACAGTGATGGATGATTCTGGATTTCCAGTCCAGTGAAAACATGTGTCAGGGCTAGAAGCCAAATTTTGGCACAAAAGAAAAGGTTCATATGGAACCAGTTCTCTTAGCTCTCAAGTTGAAACATGAGTTTGGCATCAACCTAACCCTGTTTGTTGCTGCTGGTAATGACCCTTTCAATGATTTCAATGGCAGCAAAGTTATGTTAGGAGTAAACACCTTCACCAAACTTCTAAATATATACAGTATATGTCAGCCACCAAAACTTATAGCTGGAAGGCCTTCTTTCCAGAATTTGAAAACATTCACACTTTAACAGCATATAAATCTTTTTCATATACAGTATCTATATATGTGTGTGTGCACACACACACATATATAGATACTGTAGTCTTTTCTTGCAGCCTAACAATGCTAATACACAAAAGCCAGCTCCCTATGACAAGGAGCTGTTTTTAAAAATGGAGAAACAGAAGGTACTGTGGCTTGCAGACTCTGTCTGAGAGTCACCTTCCAGTGCACAGTCCTCAGAATTCAGGAGTCCAGATTCCCTTTCCTGGCATGGGGAAAGGCCAGGCCCTCAAGAGGACAAGGTCTCCACGTCTCTTAGACACTGTGTCAAGTGGCATGAAACGTCTTATGGAGCCGCTTTTCTCTATCTAGGAAGCTTAGAAAATGGATTCGAACTAAACACCTATCCTCTGGGCAGGTGAGGATGGTCCTTGAACAAAGAAGATTTTACTGTATGTTGTAAAGTCATTGCCTGGAAGGCAGGAGCACTCCCATTTGGGAGTCTTCACCCAGTCTTCCTCACTCCAGAGGGTAAAACCTAGATAGGAACTCAGGTCTGCTCTTTTCCCAGGCAAGTATCCCAAACCCAGCTATGTTATCAAGTCTTTTTTGTTCTCTCACATGCCAAAACGTTTTACAATAATAATAATAATAATAAATATTTTAGATTTTTCTTTATATTGTAAAAGGATATAAACATGTGACATATCCTCTCCATACCTTTGCTCTCAAGTGCTAGACTTTGTGGTGATTACAGTACTTGCCTGTCCTTTCAGACAGCAGCCTGAATTGTTTATCAGTTGTGTCACACAATGAAAAAAGACCCTTCTGTTTTGCTGGGATGTGGTCTTGTAGAGGATTGGAGAGGACATGTAGGTATAGTTCATGTATCTGGACAGGTCAAAGCATGGTGGGGAGTAGCACCAGGCCACCAAGGTGGCACTGTGCACCAGGCAGCTGAGATAAGACAGGCCTGGATGATGTGTAGGTTCTAGAGGACATATAATGCCAGAGGATGGTCAGGAATTTCATACCCAAAACTGTGGCGTTTAGGTGTTGACCTTAAGAAGCAGGTTAACAAGTCCCTTTCGAATATCATCTCATCTTCCACTAAAACAGGCAAATTAGGAGCCCAAATCCCACTCTTCTGTGTGATGGTCAGGATTTCAGGAGCCTGTGGTATCAAGGGGATGCTAGAACCTGTTGTTACTCCCGAAAATGCTTCCTTTTACTATAAGGAACAGTGTAAAGTAAAGCAATTTTCTTTAGGAAAAAAACCCAAATTTGCATCCACAGTAAAAATGTGTCTTATTCTAGATTTAAGAGCTAACACAATTTACTTGTTAAAGAAATGAAATAAAAGTAATTTGTAATGAGGAGTGTGTTGTGGAATGCAGGGCTGGGTGGTAGTTTTGGAAAGGAAGGGTACTGCAGCTACACCACCTTCTTTGTGATATGCTAGATACAGCCTGTGCTGACACCTGAGCACAACTTTGAGGTTGCAAGAGGAGGAAGGGTAGGCACTAGTGAGTCTATCAGAGGACTGGTTGGACCCAATAGTATGTCCCAGTCTTCATATATTCATTTTCCTTTGGGGAAGGTTGTTTTGATAGCATTTGGTATAAAGGAAGGGGCTGACTCCTCTTGGCTTGGATTATTTCATGGCAGTATAGGCTTGAAGACATCTGTTCAGGGCCAGGGGACAATGAATGGGACCTTTTCCTCTCCACAGCAGAACAAGACTTCAATGGTCTAGTGGAAGTAATTCTGTATTGCAAAGGAAGTTGATAAAATAGAACATAAACTTCTGTAATAGAGGGTTTAATTATCAGGAAAGCCAGATTGAATGAAGCATTTGAGCAGAACCATTTCATTGCTGAAAAAGCAATGATTATTAATCCTATGTATCCAAGGCTGCTTGATTTATTCAGGAGGCCTTGGAATACCTAAGAAACCACTCACGTCTGTATGTGTGCATTTGCTTGTATGTCTTCATGTTGCTTTGGGTTTGTTGGGGATTTTTTCCATTCAAACAGACTGCCACTACCCTTTAAAAAGCCTCAGGTTTTCTTTGACTTTACCTAGATTTCCATCTAAACTGGTGTATCCATGTCCTGGGTTCAGCAGTAGCAATCATTTTTCTCCTTCTTAGTAGCTGGTGCAGTGCTGTGTTTTTGACTTTCAGCCTGGGAACAGCACTGATAACACCGATGTTTTTAGTTGTTGCTCAGTAATGTTTATTCTGACCAAGGACTTTCTGAAGACTCATGCTCTGTCAGGGAGGAGGGGAAGCCAGGAGTAAGCAGAGACAGTACACACAACCCAAACTAACCAAAGGGGTATTCCATACCACAACACATCATGTCTAGAATATAAACTGGGGGCAGTTACCTGGAAGGACTAGATCACTGCTTGGCTTGTGCTGGGTATTGGTTAGCAGGTGGTGAGTGGTTGTATTCTCTTCCCTTGTTATTTCCCTTATCAATATTATTCTTGGTGGTAGCAGTAGTTGTCTATGTTATACCTTAGTTACTGGACCGTTCTTACCTCAGCCCGTGGGAGTTACATTCTTTAGATTCTCCTCCCCATCCCTCAGGGAGCGGGGGGAAGAAGAGGGGGAGTGAGCAAGCAGCTGCATGGTTCTGAGTTACCAGCTGGGTTTAAACCATGACAATCTGTATGATCAAGCTGAAAATGGCCAAAGCAACCAGGTCTCTTGGTTGGGAAGTAGGCACAATGGTAATAACTCAAAGGCTTAAAAAGCTCTTAAATTGCCATTGCATTCTTCAACACACAAGCATAGCTATCAAGGTTTAACTGCAGCAGAAGGACTTATTAGTTTTATTTGAGAAATGGGCACTTCTCTGAAGCCCTCCATTAGTCTATTTATGAGCTTCTTCCTGTTTTATGTTGCTTTTTTTCCAATATACAGCTGGAAAAGAAAGACCTGTGCTTGACGATGCTGGGGTGTACGCCTGTAAAGTTTTAAATGCAGTTCTGGTATTTAGCTTTTACATTTAATGAGATTAAACACAGAATCCATCCATACAACTTACTCTAATGACTACTTGTAGCTGTTTTCAGCAGCCAAATCATGTCACAGTGTCTGCTGTGGTCAGGCAGTAGCAGCTACTTTTGGAGGGGAAAACAGGCTGGGAGCCTCCTGCTGTGAACTCAGCCATGGACAAACTAGGCAGGAATGGGCTGAGGGGCTGCCAGGCTGATGGGGAGCCCCTGCAGGGACCTCCTCACCTCCGTCCTTTGCCCTGCATGGCCAAAGCTGTGCTTGTTCCCCGCATCTGCACTGGGGCTGGTTTCAGCATGGCCCTTTGTCCTGGTTTGAGCAGTAGCAGTCATTTTTCTCCTTCTTGGTAGCTGGTGCAGTGCTGTGTTTTGACTTTCAGGCTGAGAACGGTTGCTGATAGCAAGTATGTTTTGAGTTACTGCACAAATGTTTGGTTTGTCCAAGGCCTTTTCTGAGCTCATGCTCTGCCAGGGAGGAGGGGAGGCCGGGAGGAAGGAGAGACAGGACACCTGACCCAGGCTAGCCAAAGAGGTATTCCATACCATAGCACGTCATACCCAGGATGTAACCGGGAGAGACCCGGAAGGGCTGGAGCTCTGGGGGGGATGGAAGAGGTATTGGTTGGTGCTCGGTCAGGCAGGGTGGGGTGAGTTATGGGTCGGTGGCTGGTGAGATGTTGTATTCTCTTCACTTGTTATTTGTTTTAGCATTATTATTTGTAGTAGTAGTAGCAGGAGTGATTTGTGTTATACCTTAGTCATTAAACTGTGCTTATCTCAACCCGTGGGGGCTACATTATTTGGATTCTCCTTCCTAACTCTCCGGGAGTCAGGGGAGCAAAGGGGGGAGTGAGTGAACGAGCTGTGCGGGTTTGGTTCTAAACCACGACACCCTTCCAGATGCCCTCTGCCAAGGCTACACCAAGTTAAGAAGTGGGGTGTTTATCTTTTTTAACACCAAAATAATGATAGGCTCATCACCTGGAGGGCGGATAGCGACACAAACTGCTTTTCTACTGGTGTCACTTCTTTCTGTTCAGGACAGTGTTATGCTTCCATTCATGTTTTTACTGGTAGAGAAGTAGCTGCTGTGTCTAAGGCTGTAGTAAGGGTGAGACTACAGGGTTTGCTTTACATATATCATTAAACAGTAAGATTCATGTGTGCAAATACCTTTCGAGGTGTGCAAATACCTTTGGAGGAATGCAAATACATTTTGAGGTATGCAAATACGTTTTTTTATATACAAATACTGAGATATACAAATCTGTTGCTTTCATTACTCAAAGCAATGATCCACCCTGGGTGGCAGAATAGGGTCAGCTAACGGCGATATTTTCCAAACAGGCAACACCACCCTGCAAATGCTTTCTTCTTCCCACATCTCTTTATCCTGCCCAAATACCTAATGACATAGATCCAAGCTAAGGAAATGCAACTGCAGCAAAGTCTTAGCTTGAAAATAAAGCAATTCATAGCCCCTGCCCTGCTATACTTGGGAATGAAACAGACCATGGGATGGTCTGTGTAGGTCTGGCGCTGACTTCTTCAACATGAACAAGCAACAAGCTGCAGGACTAGCGAGCTGGTGGGGCTCAGTTTCACCTTGGATCCAAATCTTCACAAGGAGGGGGGAAGGAAAATTTCTTTCTAGACAATTTCCACTGTTAGTGTATTTATACTTTGACCATGGGAGCTTCTGAGAGGCTTTGGGGGTTTTGGCAACACCAGTGATCTGTATGAGGAACTGGCCAAGGAAAATCATCTTGAGGCACCGGGTGGTGCATGTTAAATGCATGTTAAACCCTCGTGCGAATGATGGTATTTGGGCTTAGTGCTTTTAGTCGGCTGTAGCTGGCTGTAGCTGAATACTGATCGTTTAAAACAAAAATAAACCAAAGCTACACCTATGAAGAAGAAATCTGCAGAGATCTTTTGTGTATCACTTTGTTTTTCTTAGGCAGCTTTATACAGCAAGTCCCATGCAATGTGAGGTTGTAAAACTTTATTTAACTTTTATTAAGAAAGATCTCTGTGGAGTAACTCTTCTTCCAGGATCAGACTGTGTCCTTGTATGGCTTCTTCTACATGAGTGGGCACATCCATCTTGCAGTGCAAGGGTGTGATTCCTATGGTACATCAAATGCAAACTGAATAAGAACATGTTGTCTCTAGATCTATGGTAGGTGTGTGTAAAAATACATACTGGCATTTTGGGGTGCATTCAAGTTGATTGCTGAGCCACAGTGAAAAATGGTCAACAAAGAGTGAAAGAACAATTTTACTTGGCATTTTATTCACTTAACAGAAACATTCACTTATCAGGTATCACTGAAGTGCAATTTACAGAACTTAGCAGCAAATTCACATATGTAAATTCAGATTTATTTTCTTTTGCTGTCTTTTTTGTTTCTTTTTTTTTTACAAATATTACAAATTTACATCCATTAGTACAGTATTGCCATTCACTCATGCGTGTTATGTACAGAATCTTCACTAAAGAATTACTACTGAGCAATTTCAACTTTGCTTCAGGAAATGCTGTGTGTAGGTCACATGTGCTTCTGGAATGTGGTCCCATCACACTCTGTTGCTGCACGTAATGAGAAGAACTAGACATCTAAGGTGGTATTCAACCCTACTGCAAGCAGGTGCAACTCCATTGCCTTCACTAAGATCAGCTGATGTCCACTTGCAGTGGGGACTCAGTTTGGTCCTTGCTACTAAATTCACTTTGGCAGCTGAATCCAGCATTGCATTTACGTGTTTCTTGCAACAAAGGATAATTCAACCCCACTACACTTTTTGTCCTTAAAAATAGCCAGGCACGGTGTTTGGTTCTCACAGTAGCTGCAACACCGGCCTGTGGAGCTATATGCATTAGTTGAGCTGTCATGCCAGGGCTGGAGAAGGATGGATGAGGGCAGAGAGATGTATGGAGGAGCCATTGAGGTCTCTTGTGTGCTAGATAAAGACTAACCTGTAGAGGAAAAATAGAAGACGTTGCTTCCCCCTGCCCTGTGGATCTCTGCATGGAAACCTTGTCCTCCTCTCTGGTTGCCCTGTGGTTTCTCTCTATTGGTGGGAGCAGCCAGAGCCCCTTGGACCACCATTGTCGTTGTCACACATAACTTCTCCCACACCTCCAGTCATGGGCCACAGTCCCCACTTGCTCACTGCCCCTCTGGACACCTCTGCTGCACAAGTCACACTGTACCAGTGACAGCTTGGTTAGAGGTTGGAACCATGTGGAGGTACTGGGAAGCTCCAGAAGGTGCCAGAAATATTCTGAAGGATAATCAGAAAAGCTGACAAAGTGTTCGAAGTATTGACAAAGTGGTTACCATAAAATGGTCCCACTATTGAAACGTCTCAGGTTTTTGGTATTTTTTTAAACTATTTCTACTCTAAGGATTATTTTTATATTTTTGGTAGTTAATATGGAATGTATTATTTTGCTGAAAAGGGTTCTGGAAGGGGAGAGCTTTGTTTTATCTAATTTAAAAATTCTAGTTTATCACAATTGTCTTTATACAAGACACTATAGATACATCTTGTAGTTTATAATCTAAAAATAACATCTCATCAAAATACTGTAGCTATTCTATTGTGGGCATCAATAAACAATGTATTTACTGTATATGGCTCTCCAAACGTGATAAACCCTATACAAAGAGCATCTATCTTTATTGATAGGAACAGTTTCCCGTGTAAAGGAAATTACGTGGAAAAATATGAGCCTTGTGTTGTTTGAAAAGTAACTCAGCTTGACAGTTCTGAGAAAATACCAGGACAATTATCACCAGTCAGTAGCAGCATGTTATATACAGATTTATAGAGAATCACAGGAATAAAAAGAAAACAGCAGTTATATACCCGCAAATCCTGTCATTTGAAAAACCAAAAATGGGAAGAAATGTACAGGGCATTTGAAAGTTGGCTCTGCGGAGGGACTACCAAAGCTCAGCTCTCCCATGACCGTATCCATCTTCTGTGTTCTGATGAAGTTTGTGATGGTTCAAAGGTGAGATTATATCAGATCCATCCATAGTTATGAAGAAAATGTTTAACTGTTGGGTGCTACTTATCTCCTAACTGAAAACCCCACCTGCTTTTCAGGCTGCAGATGAATGTGAATAATAGTACTTGGCATTTACACAGAGCTAGAACTTGAAAGTTCTTACACGGAGTAAATCCTTACCCAAGCTGGTAGTCGCATCTGCTGCACTTACATCAATTGGACTGTGTGGAGAGGCAAAACACACTGAAAAGAGTGACAGAATCTGGCTTGCACTGCTGCATATTACCAGAGCACTTTGATCCTGACAAATTCCTTAGAAGTGAAACAGGTAAGGAATACTCTTCCATTTTGACAGGTGGGGAAATTGAGGCATGAGAGAGCCAGGTGTCAAATGTGCTCTCTCATTTGGGATGTCTTAGTTGCCGCTATCCAACCCAGTGGTTTTTCAGGTGCATGGAGCATTCTGAGCTCATACCCGCTTAATTTAGAGCTGTGATCATCAGAAACCTGGAAATATGAGGTCATGGCTCCAGCCTGCCTGGTTTTAGGCAGCTACCTGAAGCTCCAGAGCTAGGAACATCGTCACACTGGCCTCCACTCTCAGCCCATACAGAGCTGTGTACCTTTGCAGGCAGCGCAGGGTTGAATTACCCTCTTGACAAGCATCTGCATCCCAGCTGGTGTCTAAAGGGCAGGTGTGATGAACAGAGTCTGGGTAACTAAATCTTGCAGTGTGCAATACTTGTGCCCAGATTTGGAGATTTGGTGGGAAGTGGTCTGTCCAAGGCATCAGAGGGAAGAAGTGTAAAAACCAAGGGAATCCTGATGCCTGTCTTTGTGCTTGGAGTCAGAGGTGGAAAACAGAGTTTAAAAATTGCCAAATTCTGTCTTACAGATTTGAGCAGCTAACAGGATGACTTTTGCATAGAGGTTAGACACCTTTTTTGTGTATAATTATGGATGCTCTGGGACCTGCTGTCATGCCGTGTGCCTGGGGTATTTCCATCTTTGCTCACTATTTTCCATTATTCAGTGATGGCTCTTGCACTGACTGTGTGAGGGAAAACAAACTCCATTTTGGATCAGGCAGGTGGCCTGGTAACACCTCAAATCAGGAATAACCAACATCAATTAACAGTGAAAAGCAGACTCTGTGAGGGTAGCATTATAATTTGGGCAGGTATATTCTTGGGAAGGGATAATGAAAAAGCATTTTTCTGAAGTTGAGTTCAGTGCATCAGACACATTTCTATTCATGTATTTCCAATGCAGAATTAAAAACAAATATTCCTGTGGAGGTTGCTATTAAATCTCAAACTGCTTCAATTTTCTCGGCTCACACGTCCTGCCTAGACTTCTCTCCAGCTGATTTGATCCAGTCATGTAGCAGAGGTGTCAAGTGATTTATACAGTTAGTAGGAACTGATCTTGCTCTGGGGGTTTCTTCACCCAGGTGCCCAGACCAGCTTTCTGAAATGCTTTAAACAGCTGCTGCTTGACAGACTGGTATGTCTGAGCCACCAGCTTTGCCTCGCTGTACACTGATGGCATGTCTCCATGGCTCGGTACTCGTGTGCTCAGCTGCAGAACACAAATCAGGGAAGGGGGAAAAATAATATAATAATAAAAAAAGCAACCAACAAGCCAAAGGAAACAGGAGGCTTCAGTAGCTGTATAATCTTCCTGTCCACATTTCATAAGCAACAAACAAACTATCACTGTGCTTTGTGTGTTTGCTTTTGGTTTAACAACAAAAATACGGGGAAGCAATAAATGCCTGTGACATGGTTTTGAGCCATTGTGGAGAGGAACAGGGTAAACAGCTTTGCTTTGGAGTAGGCACAGGCTGTGGCAAATCTTGGTGTGTTTTACAAATGCAAAGTCCTGCTTCCCAGGTAAGATGAGTTTTAGGACAAAGAAAGGGAAAAATCCTTTCTGAGGAGCCTTAAGGAATGTGCTCAGTTTAGCCTGGGAAGTAGAGCAGCTCAGTGCTTCCAAGTAATACCAAGAGACACGACAAGGAAGGTGCCCTCCCACACTCTCCCCTTTCCCCTTATTGATCTGTTATTGTTGGAAATGTTGTGGAGGCTGCCCAGGACAGAGCAGGATTCATGCTGGTGTGGGAAAGTGAGTGCCCTGGTAGGACATCGGAGCTGCTCTTTAGGAGCTGCCTTAGGAGACAGCACCACATATCCTCTGCTCCTCATCACCTGAAGCAGACATGTGTGTGCAGCCTTTGCTTTGTAAAATGACTAAAAGACTTCCTCTGACCTGTCCAAGTCTCAGTGCCAAACCATCAGGAAGGCTTTGACATTGTATGAAAGAAACTGAGGTCTTGGAAAATGCCTTTAGAGCAAGCAGATGGGTGAAAAGCCAATGCTCACATGCCAAGGAAGTAGCACCCTTGCAGGACAACACACCCTCAGACCACAGCCTTGGTGAGCAAACAACACTCTTTGCCTTCTCTCTAAAGAGGAGAGATGCTGAAAGCCAAATTAAAGGAGCAGGCAGATGTGCAGCCTGAAATGAGCTGCTCCAGTCCCTGTGGTAGGGCTGCTCTGGCTTGGGGGTGCATTGGTCCAGCCAGTGAGAGAGGGTGATGCTGCCAGCCCAGGAAGCAGGGGGCCACAATCTAGCTTCACTGGCAGTGGCTTCCCTCCAGCTGCTGATGACATTACTTTGTATTGTCAAAAGCAAAGTGCCCTGCTCAGCCATGAGTTACTCCCTCCTGCCCAGCCCAACACCATCCCTGGTGGGAGCCAGGTGCAGTCCAGCTCTCCCGGCCATAGTTCTCTCCATAGCTTGCCCTGGGGCCCAACTTGCCTCAGGTTTTGTTCCCATGAGGAACAATCCCTTAACTAATTCTCACCCCTCTTCCCATGCCACCTGCCCTGCAATAAATAGGCTGGAACATGTGCCACTAAACTCTGGCTGAGCCCTGGGTATGAAGCCCAAGTTGGTCCCTTCTGCTCCCCACCAAGAAGGAGGGTTCCTGCTAGGACAGGTCATGCCACTGCCTGGGATGGAATGAGTCTCACTAGCCTCCTTCCCCGGGCTCCTCTGCAGAGCAGAATGACTTATCCTCTTACCTCACCACCCTGCCTGACTGCTTCCCAAATGACTTCACTGGTGGAAGTGACTCCAGGCTTCCCTGCCATCACTCTGCCTTGTTCTTTTCTACTCATTTCTGAACAGGGAAAAGGATTTGGCACTTAATAAGATATTTTTTCTTGTCCTTGTTTTCTCCCATTCTGCATGGACTGCAGGAAAAGGCTTTACAGGCCTCCTGATGGCAAATTAATACTCTATCAGTGAAAACAGGTGGGCTGAGAAGACACTTCGCATGTTCCCTGCTGCTCCTCTTGGATGTGGTGCTCAACACCTTTGTATCTGTGTCCTCTCCCTCAGTACTTCCTTGAAGGGTCAGGTAAGAGGAGAAATGGAGACTCCAGAACCAGGAATAATGAGAGGAAAATTTCCTTATTCCACATCAAGCTTTTTCCCATATGTTCTCTGTCCCTAGGCTCCACCATGGTTTTGGCCATCCCTCTGTCCTGACACTGCTTCCTGTCTGTGGGAAGTAACTTAAGTGTGAAGGCAGGTTGACTTCAGTGCCATTTCAAATAAGGGAAGTTTATGGTTATCTTCCCTAGAGAAAGCAGGGCTGTCAGGGTTTGGTGCCCATTATAATTAAATACAGCCTGTAGTTTTAATGCCATTAAATTGTACTGCTGCTGTGTGTAGTGAAATTAGAGAGCCTACAGCACCTGGCCACTCACCTTAAGAGCTGTATTGCTGTATGGGTGCATTAGCAGATCTGTGAGAGTGGTGAAGAGGAGGGGAATGGGCAATCCATAGCACTTGCTTTAGCTAACTTGGGTGAGAGTGGTGAAGAGGAGGGGAATGGGCAATCCATAGCACTTGCTTTAGCTAACTTGGGTGAGAGTGGATTCAGTTCAGGTTGGGAGTGTAAATCCCTATGGAACAACAAAGTGCAGTAGATGCCCCCAAGGCAATGAGAGATATTTCCCTCAGGCCTCTAAGACTTAGTGAGTTGAATACTCCCCTTAGAGTCAAAGGGATACTTGGGGTAAGATGCTTAAAAGATTACCCAGTTGTGCTTGTATGAACACTTAACAATCTCATGGCTTTTGGCTGCTCATCTGAGCATAGCTCCATTGCCAAGGACATCCAGAACACCCATCTTCGCTCCAAAACCACCTCAGCTTTCTCTAGACTCATCTCCCATAGCTAACCCCACCGGCTCTCAGGGTCTCTAATCCTCTCCCAGACATTATCAAGAGGAACACAGGACACCTGTGGAGCCTGCAGCTTCATCATGAGATTGCTAAAGCAGGGTTGAGACCAGGGTAAGGACTAGCCCATGTGGGGCTGGCAGAAGTGTCCTGGCAGTGCATCAGACCTACCTTTCCATGAAGCTTTGCCCACCGAGTGAAGAACATGTGCTTGCAGAGTCGTGAGGGGGTCCCACAGGTCCTCTTCCCTGTTGTGGCATTGATAACCTCCAGGTCGGTGTTCCCCACAATCCAGTTCACACTGAAGCTGGGAGATTTTCCTGGCTGCCGAGCGTCAGCGTGGCTAATCCCTGGCAGGAGAGAAGGACACCAGTAATATCCAGTTAAACATTAAAACCTTCAGAGGCTGCTACTGTGGTGAGTTGTGGAACATAGATCATCGCTGAATGAACACACTAGCATTGTGCACTGTATGTGCTGTTATAACCTCCGGTGAAATGTTATCAGGCAGAGTATCTCAAAGAGACATAATTTAGCAATTCCTATAGATCTTTTTCCACCTTACATCCAACCTTTCTTTAGCCTAAGGAAAGCCATTAGATATAGTGTGTGCTATTGACAGCAGTGTGACGGCTGCTGAGTGAAATCTTTCAGAAAGGCTTTAATGGCATAACTGGTTTTTACAAGGAGCGAAGCAGCAAAGTGCTTTTGCCATGAATTCCTCCAGGTGAGCTTTCCACGGTCCAGCATATTTATCTGCTATTAACTGCTGGGACCTGGCTGTGACAGGAAGGCTAGATCACAGGGGGTATCAACAGGGGATAAGGAAATACAAAACATACGTTTCATCATCACAGAGAGAGATTATTAGATCCAAGTTAATAATGACCTTGTAGACATTGCAGACCTACATAGAAAACTCTTGTTCCCCACCTTGTGTCTACCTGCAAGATTCCTACCCTGTATGGGTGCAACAATCTCTCCAAGAGACAGTTACTGTCCTAATGGCCACATTTCGGATATCTTTAAGTGGGATGCATCTTATTTAATTTTAGACATCTACAATGATGATGTTTTCAGTCATCTGGGGTCACTGTATGACCTTTGTGTCATTTGCATAGCAAATTTTGGACATCTGAATCACATACTGGAGTCCACAGTCTACAAGGGTGAGACCTCCCTAGGCTCTAAATGCAGATCAGGGCTGCAAGGTCAGGTGTGGGTGTATGTATGAGAGAGAGTTATTTTTAACGAGGTAAATTCCTGTCTCATTCTTAACTGTTTAGTGTAGTTCAGCCTTTCCTTGATTCTCTGTTGCTTTCTTATTCCTTATACCTGAAACCAGGGAAGGATTTAGTCCTGGCGAGGAAATAAGGGGAATAAAGAACATGGTTGGTTCATTTTCCAGAACAGGATAAATGCAACCAAGCGAGCTCTGCCTTGCCTTGTTCATCGGTGCTTTTGTGAGCAAAGAACCAACACGAAGAGCTTCCAGGGCTGGAAAGACAAAGGGACCTGAAGCAGTCTGAATATGTTGGAAAGGTGGGCACTGGTGGTGTGTCTGCATTCAGCTGTTGAGCTCCTCTCTGCTAACTTCCTACATGGGCTGCTAGCCTGCAAACCTGGACAAGGAAAGCCGCTGTGGCGAACAGGCAGGTGGGGACTGCGCTGGTGGGAGGAGCTGCCTGGCACAGCCACTGAAGCACAGGCCAGGGCTGGATCTCTTCTTCCAAATGGCAGCTCCCACCAGGGCCCTGCTTGTGGCAGCTGCAGCAACAGCTCATGGTTTGCACAGCTTGATGGGACCTGCTTTCATTGCTGCTGGGTGGAGGGTAACAGAGACAGGTCCTCTGTGTTTCTTGCTGAAGGGTTTCAAAGAGTTTTGCAGAGAGGGGGAAGTACTGATATGGGCTGTTCAGAGAGGAGGAGATTAAAGGAGAGAGATCAAAGCCCCGCCTTTCCAGAGTGCCCCTTCTTGCTCAGGGATCTTAGTTTTGGAACAAGTACACATCATGAGCATCTGCTGATCTCCGGCAGAGTGGGAAGGAGATGGGAGCTGGTGGGAATGCAGCATTCATCACCATGTTAAACATGCCAAGCTTGGTAAGCCCCTGACGGAGACCACGGAAGAAGCAGAGGGCTGCACAGCGTCAGTTATGGCAGAGACGCTGGCTCTGCAGGCAGGTCCTGCGTGGGGCCTCTCAGCATCATGGGAAGCAGTATCAGTGAGGGACATGCTCCCTATCCACTCCTGTTCCCTGTGTGCTGGGAGGGAGCTGCAAGAGCCAGATGAGCATGCACAGAGAGAAAGGTGGCCATTGAAGGGGAAAAAATATACGGCATTACCACTTTGTATCGGTGGCAAAGTTGGAATTGCAGAAATCATCTCAGTCACTGGGACTGAACTCGCTACTGTGTATAGAAGAGAATTACAGCTAAGTCATAACGTCACCCAGGATTTGTAAACACATTCATATCGTATTAATACCTCTCTCAATTTCTTTTCCCCCTGAGAAAACAGATCAGTCTGCATCTAAAACTCTGGTTCACCTAGGCAACAGGATATAAACTGAGAGCTTGAAAATCAGATAGCTCGCTGATGCTAGTCAAATGCCTCTATACATAACAAGACGCACACAGATCACAATCAGCTGTTTGACACTATGCACCACTCTGTCGAGATAGCACCCAAAAGCTTAGAGGACTTGAGTGCCAAAAAGCACGACAGCAAACACCCTGACAAGCGAAGTTGCCCCAGGCCACTAAATAAATACAAATGTGAAAACACCAGAGGAAGTGAAGGAAAGGCTGCATAGAGGACAGAGCAGGCTGTAGGTGCCCACCAAGTGGAGGCTGTACACCCTGCCCAGCCTGGGATCTCTCTCTGCTCTCAGTGGACCACTCTGAGAGCTGGATGCTTGCTACAGTGCCTGGAAAACCCTCCATGCTGGTTTGGCTTTAATGTTTTCTCTTCCATCTATTACATATATGCACATGTGTTTATGTAACACAATGATATCATCACATCATTTTCCAAATGCAAGAAAAGAGGCTTTAAAAGAGAAAACACGAGACTCATGACAGATGCAAATATAGAGCCTAGATATCTCATCTGATTGTTGTTTGTGGTCTTTCTTCAACACTTTTTTCATGTTTTTCTTTTGACAAATAATTGTTCTGATTTTATCTGAAAAAGAACACACAAATAATCTAGATAATTTTCTCTTCTTTATGTAAATCATCCTCCTTAAAACCAACACAACAACGAGTACAATAGGAGACTGCAGAAACTGTAAGAAAAAATCTTTGTACAAATAATATGAACTTGAGTATTGTGGGATATGAACTGAAATCTGTTCTCATTCTCCTCTCTCTCCTTGCAAAACCTCATGCCTCTTCAAAATACCATTTAGAATGGCCTCAATCTTCAGAGAACATTAAATAAAAATGACATAGGGATTTTCTTTCTTCTAAAAAATACACCCAAGATTAATCCCACTGAATGAGTGGATTTCCACTGGCTGGGACTGGTGTGAGCAGAAAACCTTACTGGTTATTCTTCTGAGGTGCCAAGGGGTTATCTCAGGATATCTCATCACACACCATAACTCTTCTCTCCTTTGAAAAGCTTGTACTGCTACGATCAAGTGACAAATAATTGGTATCCTTATATTTGAAGGACTCTGCAATTTGAAATGCCTGGCTGGTCTGATCACTGAGACAAGTGTGGGAGATGGAGTTGCCTGGCTGAGATTGCTGGGGTTTGGTCTCTAACACATTTGGTATGGCTTTTGCTAGGTGCCCATCTCCTCTGTCACTGGGTATGCTGTCAGCACAGTTTTCCAGGTAAGGGAAATATAGCACAAGGCTCAGCTATGTAAGCTTTAAGCAGCATTGGCTCCCTGGGATATCTGGGGGAGGGAAGACTACAAATAATAGCTTTAGAGACAAAGCAATGTAGACAGAGAGAGGCAGATTCCTCCCACTGCTTATCCTGGGCTGAGAAAAACCCACAAACACCACTGAAAGCAAAGCTAAAGCTTTTATAAACACTGAAGTCTCTGGGAGAGAAGAAGACAGCCATGAAACAATCAGATATTTAAAGTGACACAAGGATCCCTCTAATGCATTTCTATCTCCCTTGCAATATCTGGCAATGACTCTTGGACATAAATAAACACTTGGGCCAATATGAGCTATTACTTTTAGTCTGCAAGGCTACCCCAGCAAAGCAAGAGCTGTTCTGTGGTTAAATCTCTTAATAAATCCCTTATTGTGTTTTCAGCCTTTCAACAGTTCAGGTGAGTTTCCCTGTACATCCCACAGAGTGAAAGTGGGTGTGATTTTTGATCTTATGTATGGATGAACTTTTAATGTGTTATAGCTGGCACAGGATGAGATCAGCTTCTCCAGCAGGAGATGCAAGGGCTTCTACCAGACTGGGGTGTGCTGCTGAAATAACAGCCAGGTTTGGGAAATGAGGAGATTTTTCTTAACCAGCTGCAAGTCCTTTTCTCCCTCCTATAATGTGGTGTGGAAAGGCAGAGGGGGCTGAGTCATGCCCTGTCCAGGCCAAGGCAGGAGGTACAGGAGAGGACATAGGATGGAAAAGGCATGTGGAGCACAGTTTCCTGGATACTTGCGTTGTGCAATCTTTGACTAGCTGCACTGAAGAGTTAAAAAGTGGAGATAAGCTCTTCAAATAAGGATGAGCCTTCTGACCTACTCACCTCATAACACACACATGCACATCACACTTGCCAGATGTACTAACCACACAGAACCTGAGAATTTCCCCAGTGGCTAAAGTATCACTTCTGCCTCAGCCAAACTGATTTTGTCACACGGACAAGTTAAAACAAAACCAAACCAAAACAAGATAAGAACGTAAAATAAATAAGGGATAAATCAGCACTCTCCTGATTGAGGAACCTAGAGGACTTTGAAAGTCAGTGGTGTACTCCCACCAAAACATCCTGACCTCCCAGCTCTGTAACCTTGACATTGTATTGGTGTGTCAGGGAATTCTGAGGAACAATTTTCAGTCTAAAAGTAAAGTAAGAGTCTAAACCTGTGGAGAACTGGTGGCCCTTAGCACTCACGTGCCTCATGAGGATCTGAAGGCTTTCAAGACTTTGTGGGATTTTGCTAGGATGAGCCTGGACAGCTGCTACCTGGTTGGGGATTAAGGAAGTGGGAGTCAGGGGGATGGAGAAGGACCAGAGACATGAAGTAGGAACAGGGACTAGAAAGGAGAAGTGGTGGCAATGAAAGTAGTCTGAAAGATGACTGGAAACCACAGGTGGCAATGAAAGTAGTCTGAAAGATGACTGGAAACCAGAGGTGGCAACGAAAGTAGTCTGAAAGATGACTGGAAACCACAGAGATGGTCACACAACAGGCAGCAGCCTCTTCTGATGACAACAATGCCTCACTGAGGTCTCTGACCTTCCTGACCATGGTCTCCTGCATGAATTAACAGCTCTTTTCTTATGACTGTTTGCTTCAAACACAATGGCTAGCAAGTGGTAAAGGAGCAGGGGCACTGGTGGCTGGGCTGCATGCATGGTACCAGAAATGAAAGGGCTGGTTCTCCTGACTGACATTCGTGTGTACACTGGGTGAGGAAGAGTGGGATGAGAGAGAGTTAAACTTGATATTTACTGAAAACATTGTCCCTGGTTTTTATAAATCTTTTACTTAGTCATACACTTTTTTCCACTTTGAGCATTCTTCGTACAGTGTTTGTTTTGCTAGTCTGCTTCTATCCACTACTGATGCTTTTCGTGGTCACTGCATATTAAAAAGGAACTGGATTTAAATGCATCAGATTCTTCATTTTGTAAATTCATACTCTGCAGGAAGAAAGGAAGCATGAGCTAATGGTTCACTTACGAACGAGTAAACATTCCTGTTGGTGACCAGCACAATTAGTGATGGGAGAGCGGATTGTTTGTCTTGCAGGCAGGTGTTTGCTTACCACTGAGAAGCAGCTGATTGCGCCGGTATGAAGCTGGCAGCTGACCAATGTCTTCTATTCTATGGCTCATTACCCGGGAAAGGTGACCAGTATGGTAGAGGCTCCCCACAATGATGCTGTGCAAGTACATGGGTTCGATGAAGGAGCTGAGGAGAGCACCTTGGAGCCCAAGGATGTTCCATCTGGAAAAGAAATCCAGGAGCAATAAAACACATGGGTGGAAGAATGGCCAGAAGACAGCTGCCTTGGGAAAATCAGGGATGGCAAGCATATGGACTGGATAACGAATGAAACCATTCCTGTCCCTGTCCTATGGCACATGAAGCATTGCACTGTTGGGTTATTATACATCCATGGACTGATTCCACCTCTATTATGCTTTTAGATTACTGTAACACTACCGAGTTAAGCGATATGTGTCTGTCTTGTGTCATTGCAAACAGAAGCCTCTTGTATAGAGCTATTCTTTATAAAAGTATATTGTGTTTGATGAATGTTCATTTCGCATGTCTTCAGCAGAATTGTTCTGTGCATCTATAATTTTACACTTGCAATGGTAGACCTAAAATGACAACTTTCTTTATTCTACCTGTATTTACCATTTATCATCTATTAGTACCATCCCTTAGTCACACCGCCAAGATAATAAATGACATAGGTGGCCAAAATTCCCACAGAATTGTGAATAATTTTCCAGAGCTTCATGGGCTAACATTTCCTTGCACAAATGAGCATGCAGATCTGAAGACATCCATAAGAACCAAATCCTGATTAATAAAAATTAGTTACACTTTTAGGCAATTTATTTTTAACCAATAGTTTGACCTGCTCTGATGTGTTCAGAGTGATGACTATGTCTCACTCTGTTGCTGTCTTAAAGGTGCAACAAATTGATGGTGGAAACCTTCACTGGCTTCAATCTGTTAATGACTGTGAGCTCCATACTACTGATGTTGGATTAGTTGCCAGAACTGTTCTGCATTTTAATAGCCTATGAATATTTACGTCTAGCTAAGCACAAATATGACAAGATGTTTGCTCTAAATTCTTCAGGGGACAGGTAATTGGTTAAAGAGTGGAAAAATTATAAAGAGGAAAGAAGTCATGATGCTGTTATCTTCTTGGCAAATTTATTTAGCTCAGTCCACCTAGGAAGGTGTTCCCCACTGCACAAACACTAACATGCTCTCTTACACTCGGATAATATTTTTATGTAAGTGCAACGTTGTCAATCTCTTTGAATAGTTCCGAGTTCAAGAGTTCAAACTGCAAACGCTTCAGAAAATGTAGTTCTGGAGAGCGTATTTTGGCTCATTAAAAACCAAAACACCAGCAGCATTTGGAACTTCGTAGCTGACTGAAGAAAAGGGTAAGAGGTGCCTGCTATTTAAGGCAACATCCAGTGGCTGCCATGCTAAATAACGTGTTTAAAGCACAATCTCCATCCGCGGCAAGCATTATGTCTCTAATTTCTTACATCATTGTTCTTTTCATTAATTAACATTTCTCAACCGTTAGTGCAATTATTGCAGTGCCTCCGTGCTGTATGTCTCTTTTCATGATTAATAAGGAGTCATTATATTTCCCTTTCCTGAAGCAGTCAATTAACACGGTATACTTTCCATTAATTACTGAATGTTTAAAACCAGCATGCTGTACCTGGAGAGCAATCTGCTCTAGGAACCTGTGACACCAATTGCTTTAAAAAGTTCTCTTTAAATTTTATTCCAAAAACACAAGCAATTTAGCCGCCTATATTAATTTGCCTCCGAAGCAGGGCTGTGAATGAGAAACATCTTTTAAACTCATGCAAGAAAAGGCAGCCATCTGGCTGCTGAGGATTTCAGAGTCAGACTCTCCCCATCTCCCTCTGTAAATGCAGGTCATTAAAGTAATGTGCTCATCTACATAAAACTCAAATGGAATATAAAAGGTAATATTTATATACAAACAATTTAGTCCCACAATTTAAACAGTCATTGGTTTTATGAAACATTTACTTTAGTCAATCAGATTTGCATAACTTCATTTGGGGGAAAAAAAAGTGTGGTCATTCCTGCAAATAACATCATTTTTAAAGGAAAGAACTAGCTGCCTCTTTGAGTAAATATCTTATCATGATGCAAAATTAATAATGCAAGCTTAAGAGTTGAGTTCAGCTAACAGTACCGAGCCTCCGACCAGCTTCTAAGGCAAGCAAAAAAATTAGACAGTGATATCTTTGTCCAGATGGAAATGTATCAGATATCAGTGTTGTTTTCAACACTTGACATTTCCTTAGAAAAAAACTTGTACCTTTGATCGATGGATAGAAAAAAAGCAGCTAAACAGAAAAACAACATATGTTCAACAATATTTGAATTTTAGAAATATGCACATAATGAGAAATCATCTGAGCTTTATTTACCAAAATAGGGGATTGTGTTCTGATCATAAATTACAAGGTAATAATGATTATTTAATTTAAATTCTTTGCAAGCCCTTCCTTTTCTTTAGAGATATTTCTCTGCCTGATTCTGAACATGTTCATCCTAGTGTAAAGAGGGATTTTCATGTCAGTGGAATTACATTATTGGAAATCATAATACAAGCATGATCAGGTCATCTCCTATGTATTAAAAGCATTTAATAAACATTAATTAGTTCTCACACTGCTGCTGTGAGGTAAAGCCCCATTTTTATGCATGCTGAAGAATCAAGGCAGAGAGGCAGTATGACTTCTTCAGAAGCAGAGCTAGAGTCCATGGCTTCTAGATGCAATAGTTGTTCCACAAGACAACTCTGTTTTCCCATCCCAAAGGAAGACCCAGGCCAGTGCAGGGGGCAAGGAAACTTCTGTATCAGCTATGGTGGGTTTTGACTACTAAGTATAAGTAGTTGCAAGACAAATGGGACAGAGGGGCTGGGCCAAAAAAGTGGGAGAACAAACATAACAAAGAATACAGGCTAAGAGAGCAAGCCATGCTTGGTGCATAGAAAGTGGTGTAAAAAGAGACTGTCCCAGAACCAGACAGCATCCTATGGTAAGAAGGACAGAGAAATCAGAAAAGGTGCTGAGAGCAAGAAGGCAGTATTTGGTGGGGATTGCTTGCTGTATCTTCTCGAACAATGCCAAGGCTGGTGTCACCATGATGGTGGTGGGGAAATGAGGTGAGATTATGACAATGCTCCTGTACATCGACTGCTTCCCATGCAACACAAAACTGTTTTAGCAGCCTCCAGTCAGAGAAGATGCATGAAAAAGCAGAGATGGAGTTTTGCTTCAAGTCTAACCCAGGTTTGGTAAAGTGTTTGGCCAACTGTTTCTTTCTGGAAAGCATCCTCAAGCACACACAAGTCTCACTAAGTCAGCACAAATCCTAGGAAAAGAGAGGTCCTGTGCTGAGCTGGTCAAAGTTAGACCCTTGCACTGCCACTGTTGTCCTCCAGAGCACAGTAAAAACACATTAATGATGGGGGAAATTTTCAGTACTCATTGTGCTTCTGTTTTGTGGATAAAAAGACCTTACTTGGAGGACAGCCAGTTCAGTATTTTGCATAAACAATAGATTTAGCTTACAAATATTTGGGGTAAGTGCTATTATCCTGTGTTTTGTACATCCTTTGACCAACACACATAGCTAATGTACTGACTTGATCCTTTGATAGCTGAACATCTATGGGATTATTTGTAGGTAGATGATAGGAAAGATCTGTCTGAACAACAATGAAACTATCAATAAGGGTGTTCATTTTTGAAGGGGCTATTTCTCTGTACCCTCCTTTAGGTCTATGAAAGTAGCTGTGTTCCCATCTGTAACAAAGTGCTCTCTGCAAATGTGGCTTCTCAAAATAAAATTATTATTCAGAGCAATGCAGTGTTACATTTTGAGTCCTCCATATATCAAAGTGACTTTTTTTGCTATGAGGAAATATGCTGGATCATTCTGAATTTTCCTAATTGTGCAAGATTTGAAGGGCTGTTTTCAAGGGCACACATCTCTCTAATAACTTATATGTTGTACTCTTCATAATAACCCTTCCAATAAAGTGAAAATCAACCCACTGCTCCCTTAGTCACAGATTGTATATAAAAAACCCCAAATCCTCAGCAAGCAGGATCAATAAAACCAAATGTCTCCCCTTTCTGCTTAAATATGGGAGCTTTTTGTGCTTTAAATGGATGGAAAGTATACCCTTCCTTTTGTTCAAATAGCAGATATTACTGCACTGTTTACAAAGACAAAATCCTGCATCCAGTTTTCAATATAGATAATCCCTGAATAAATATATTTTTGCCTGTTTGTCAATCACAGAAATGCCAGCTATGATCCGGGAGGCATCCTGGAGCAGGCAGCCTTTCTTTAATTAGACGCTGTGCTCCCCCAGCCCTGTACATGGAGTGGGCTGGGGGCAAGGCTTCTCAGCTCCCACACTGCTGGCAGCCCAAGGACACCAGTGAGGTGTGCGGGGAGATGTGTCCCCAACTCATAACCACATCACACCTGCATGCTGTAGTGTCCTCTCACCAAGTGATCTGGTTGCAGCTCCTTGCCAGGATCAACCAACATATGGATGATAAAAATACTGAGGAAGGGGCTTGGGGGCAAACCCGCGGGAGCACAGAGAGCTGCAGCCTTGCTCAGGTCAGCATGTGGCTCCTCACCCATTGCTGAGCTGTGGTTTGACACCTGGAGACTCTTAGCTGAGTACTGCCAGCATCAGTTTGTACACAGCATTACCTAAAGCTGAATGCTGACATGCTCCTGCCCTCACACTGCTTTGAAACCGAGATGTGGTGAGATCTGCACAGTGCTTCAGAACATCTCAAGGAAGTGAGTCCACCTGCTGCTGAAGCTTGATGAGACTGAAGTGCCTCCTCTGGACCCTTGGAAATCTTGCCCATTATAAAGCGCTGCTGATAAATTTCAAAGCTTATTTTGTTAAGGCTTCTTACAAAAGAATCCTCCTTTTTTTGGTCATTATTAACAGCTTTAAGTCTTACCTGCTTGGCATGTTGTTAACCTCCTGTACCACAGTTTCTATTACCAATATTTCCAGCTACACTTTACACAGTATAAATTGTTATTCAGGCTGGCCTGTGCTCAGCAGAACACCTGTGGTGTTCCTATTTATACGACCATTTAGCTATTATTGGTTTGGAAACTGGAACTAGTGCATTAGTTTTTGATCTGTATTTTAACAGTAGGTGGTTTATATACGTTTTCTGGAACATACTTTGTGGTGAAAGATTGAAATTGAAATCTCAGTCACACAGAAAGGGGTTAAGAGAGGGAATTACAAATCTTGTGCACAAATCATCTCTAATTGAAGATCTAGCTGTGTTAATTGATTTTCATTTACATTAATATGCAGCCTTTGAAGTAGCTTTTCTTAAGAGTTACCTTGTCAAGCTCAGTCTTCTGATAACAATGGCTCTGGTCGACAGACTAACACTAAAATAGATCTAAGAATGCCAATTTCTAACACTGACTTTTAGTCTTGCATTTTTATATGCTACATTTAAATACAGCTTAGTGTGCTTAACTCATCTTGTAAAATGTTACTTCAGACACCCACTGCTAAATCCTGAAACAGTGCCTTAAGACTACATTACCTTACAGTACTTTGAACATTTTCTCAATAAAGATTCCTTACCATCCTCTAGCTTGTGGGCCCAAATAATCCACAAACCTTAGCCAAAGGACATGAATAGACTGTCAATGCTGTAATGCAAAGTTTGGAGGTCCTTTGTTACTGTTTGTGTCATTTTACAGGTGAGGTATAATTTAGATGTTCAAGGTCTTTTAACCTCTGGGCTTAATGTCACTGTTTCACTGAGGTGTGAGGATGTGGACGACCATTAACCTGGTGGCAAGAAAATACACAGTCTTTCAAAGGTGACCTTTTGAGAAGCAGCAGTAAGAAAACAATTCTAAGGCCAGAACTTACAAAGTAAACATTGAATTCTGGCTTTTATTTGCTGAATAAAGACAGTTTTTGAGAACACTGCTCCCTCCAGATCCTGCACCCTGCAAAGTGCGCTCCTCAAGCCTCTCCCCAGCAAGCACATTTCTGAAAGAGGAGAAGTGCCACAGCTCCTGCATTTACAAGTAAGTCTATTCACTATTAGTCTGTGTAGATGCAAGCTTGATGCACAGAAGGCTGGCATCTCTCTGAAGTAAATACATTAGCTAGATATTCTGTCAGAACATGCTCTGCCCTGGCCACAGCATAAGATCTCCAGTCCCCTTGCTAAGGTCTATCAAGGAAGAGAGTCTTGGGGAAGAGCAATGCACTACAGAACTCTGTCTCTAATGGGACCATTAGGATTGGTTGATTCTGGGAGAAATAATTTCCCTAGTTTCTCTGCACTGAAGAAGAAGGAATCCAGGTGCTGGTGATGAGATGTATAAACTCCATGAGCTTAGAGCATAGAACAAGAAACACTGTAAAGAAGGGAGGTGGTGTCAGTAAAGCAGGGGCATGAGGGGCCTAGGGGTGAGCCATAGTGAAAGGAGACTGGCATGAAGCTCAGTGTTCATAGGAGTCAGAGGGAAGAGCATATAGAGAGAAAGGCAGTTTCTGTACCCTGGGGCAGACTATCAATTTCCCCTACAAGTCTATCCAGAGGGTGATGGGCTTGAGTAAGAGAAGTGCATAGTTCTTTTATGTTTTGTCCAGTCGTTCAAATTCTGCTGTAGGAATAAGAAGTAGACACATTTGGAAATTCTTATTTTATATATGTATGCTTTTGAATGTATGAACTATCATCTCCAAATCTGGCACACACATATCCACTTTGTGTGCAGTGGGAAACCAGCAGCATTGTGCAGGGAAGAGAGCACTGGTCTGGCTTTGTGCAGCCGGAGACATAAACAGAGAGCTGGTGTCCTGGTGGGGCTGGTGGGGACCTTAGCACCTCTAGTCCTCACTGGTCTGAACAGTGCTGATGGTCCAAGACACAGTTTAGGGCCTAACCTTCCTAATGTTTGGTTATTGGATTTAAATCCTCAAAAAGGAGCTGAACTCTAGAGATAACCTTGGTTTTTACCCAGATGTGTGTGCCTCTGTGTGTGTGCATGTCTTTGTGTGTATGTGTGTACATATGCCAGCAACTGCTGAGACTTCCACCACCAGCAGCAGTAACCTTGCACTGACCTTCTAATAGGTAAAGGTATGAGCTGCTCCTGCATCCTGCCTTAGTATGAGAGAGATGAAAAGACGTTTAATTAGGTCCAGTGTATGAATGGGTTTGCTGCTACAAAATACCTTAGATTCTCTTAGGACTATAATGCCTCTGCTGACATAAAGGTCTTAATACAGGTGATTTGCATTAAGAAAATGTTAAATGACGCAGATTTTTCCTCAAACAGTTGATCATTTTTAACATGATTTTGCTCATGATATTGCTGGTTTTTCACAAGTGTATACTGTGTACATTACAGAGGAAAATGAAGGTTGAAATCTTAGGTGTTGTTAGTGTAATTAACGAACTATGGGTCTAAAGAATGTGGTTTAATCCTAAAACCTGTGACACTGAGAGGCTGAGCTCACTTCAGCTGCACTGTGAGACTCGTAGAAGTTGTGAGTGTAAAAGCTTACACTTTCTTAGGGTGGGTTATTTGGGGATACACAGAGCCAAAACTTTAAATTTGCACATATAAATGCATGGGTTTTTAAAGCCAGAAGGAACCACTAAGATCTAGTCTGACCTCCTTTATAATGCAGTCACAGAATTTCACCTTGTAATTCTCTGCCTGAACCAAATAACATGAGTACTCATGCCAGAAGTGTTTGTGCTTTAATTCAGTAAGGGAATAGGTATGATATCAGGCTGTTTATCCTGCAATCTCAACAAAGCCAGAGCCCAAATAATGCATACCAAACATCAAATTCTCTCAGACTTGTGGTGATAGTAATAAAAATTGCTAAATGCCTTTGAATAACAAATAAATCTGATTAAACCACTCTCTGCTTATGGCTATCCTGTGAACAAGAAAGGGCATAAATTGTTAGAGACATGATTTATAGAATATTATTCACTTTTCTGAGTAACTCTCTCCATTCTTGGTTCTTTGATATTCTGATAGCAATGTCCTTTGCAAATAACGCAAAATGATGTATATTTTAGCAGCTACTGGCTAGGCTCTCAAGAGGAAACATTCTCTAATAGCCCAGTGCTCCTGAGGGGCTTTTACAAGCAATAAAATCCAAAGCATACAAGCCAGATTTTTGTTATATCTTGCTTATACAAACATGAATTTCAGGTTCTGAGACCTTTTTTTTATTGCAAGACAAGTACAGATACTGTGCAACCAGATTGCTGCATCCTGCAGACATTTGAAGTCAGCTGTCTATGTGGTAGAGCAAATATTTGGAGTCTGAAGTGTGGCACAAAACCACCTACTGAGCTCTTCAGAGGGGCAGGAGTGAGGAAAGGACTCTCACACAGCAATCTCCTTGTCCACTGAACTCGTTTGCTGTCTGTACTTTCTATGATCAGAGGTGGCAAAAGCAGAAAACATCCCTATGTGTGCTGAAAAAACAGGTGAAGAAACCTTTGATTTCTCCCACTTATAGTTGAGGATAATGAGGATAAAAATTGAGCACAGGTAGTATTTAATGTGGTAAACTGAAATTCTGGACAATGTTGATTGAGATGCCACATCCAAACCTCCTCTCGCTACTCTTTGCCAAGCTCTACATAAAATGTACAGGAGCTAGAAATCTCCATCAATGCTGTCACTGGTGGCCAGCCCTGCCTATTTTCTCCCATGCAAGAGATGTTTTAAAACATTTCCTGCATTGTGAGTGCTTTGTTTTCACTAGCACAGTGACTCCCAAACTAGAACTTTTGAACCTGACTGAAGTTATGTCGCAAATATATGTAATTAGGAGCCTAGTGGAAGCAAAATTGCAGAATCAGGTCTCACAGTGTGACTGTAAAAGAGAAAGGAAGGGAGAGGCATGACCTTCAAGTGCAGCCGGGGTTGTGAACATCTCCATATAGCCTTGGGTGCTCTCTGCAGAAGCTTTCAGACTCTTAAACATGCCATGGTGATGCCTCAGCACTCTCTGGACACAATTTTACTTTCTTGGTTTCCCTTGTGAAGGGTATTTTTTTCACATTCAACTCAATGCTCTCTACTTCATTAACATTGAATTTTTCTCCTCTAAATCCCTGCTTGGGCTCCTCTTGTCTGTTTTTTGTCACTTGTAGTTACTAGTGCTGCCCACACCAGATCCACAAATTACCTTTTCTATGATCATTTACAATCTCCATCCTTCCCCTTTGCTAAGAATGACCATTTCCTCTTCCTTCTAGTAATCGGTTTCTGAATCTCCAACTTTTCCTGGTCTTGTCATCTGCTAATTCAGCAATTGTTCTACCCATTTCCCCTGTACCAGAGCTCTTAACCTGACCAAGGAATCCACAGTGCTTGGAAATGTCCAAAACCCACCACCACTCCTAAAATGATGCTTTTATCACTCTTTATCTCAACCTGTTTTTTGACTCTACCATACTGGTGAGAGTAAAATTTTTTGTTCAAGGCAGGGAATAATGATTGCTGAGGGGTTATTATTTTGGTCCTGGAAAATTCCATGCCTATTTCAGTTACTGTGCAAATAAATAATAAAAACTGCAGCAATTGGTACAATATTGCAATAATAACATCAAAGATGAAAGCTGAAAGTTTGGTTTTCATGCTGGAAAAATCTTTGTGGTAAATTCTCTTTTTCTTCACAGACTTCAATGATGTTTAGATATGTGGCAACAAGGAAAGGATTCATTGAAAATGTTTAGCAGATGTGCCTGGAGAAAACCCAATTTCTCAGACTGCATTACAGTCAACATCCCCATCAATAACGAATGTAGTACTGTTTGCAAAGCTGATATTTAATTCACTGGCTAATGACATTTAAAACCAGAGAATGCAATATTTCCATGCTCAAATTTAAATTTGTTTAAGTTTTTGAGTCCATATGAATCAGAACATGGAAAATGCAACTGCATCTAAAAACAGTGCAGGAGATCCACTGAAAACAGGGTTTTCTGTTATCTTTTATAAATAAATGAAAACATTATACCAGAAGTTGCTCTTTATCCTTCATGCAAACACAACAGTTGTGATGATTATACTTAGCAGAGGATGGATTTTGTGAGTCTGTTAGTATTTCCATTTGCTGGTTCAGTCATACATTTTTCTGCCAAAATGGCAGGCTTTGCTAAGCCTACAAACTAATTTAACTTCAGTAGGTCATCCGGATCAGGCTAACAGCAACATTTATGCATTTGCATTAAACAAAAGCTTTATGCTTTTTTGAAAGTTTATGTTTATATTGGCCTTTAATAACTGGGCCAAATTCTTAGCTGATGTAATTTAACTGAATTCTAAGGCATGGTATTCCAGCAGAGAATCTGATGATAACATTTACATTTTTATAGCTATAATGCAATGTATTCTGGATGTAGAGCTGCATCTATAGCTAACACACATAGTATATATATAATTATGAGCATAAGTATACACGCATGTATATATGCCAGTAGTATAATAAGTATGCATATATATGCATACACTTTGTTTTCAGTTTGTGGTAGCCGTCATTTTCTATTAGTTTCTGCCCTAAATTGAGAATGGTGAATGTGTTTACTTTTTATGTGCCACCATGGAATAATTATGAAATATTTATTATATGGCAATTATACTGCATAAATACATGTATTTACGGGACAAAGCAGCCACAGTGTGACATGTAAGTTCTGCAATGACATTTCCAATAGTAGAAATATTCCTATCAGCCTTTAGGGTACTTTATCCAATAGGGTGAGGATGAATTAAGTTTATCTGCATGACGGTTGGTTTGCAAGTTTTGGGGTAGATAAACCAATCAGAGGAGAGTGGATGTACTTTATTTGAACACTGAAATTCTATTGGCAAAAATGTGGCAAAGAGTTTATATTTTCTTCACACTGTAAAAAGCAACTAACGATCCATGGAGAATTTGGGAAAATGTCTTATTTGCATTCCATCCTATTTATATGGTCTGTTTTTGCATACAAAGGAGGTCTTTGTTTCCACAGGGTTTATCAGCAACTGCTAGTTATTCCCCACCAGTAGCCATTGTCCTCTGTGGTATCAAACTTCATTTCCACATGCAAAGAATTTTGCCATGTATGTACATCAGGTACCTGGCAATTTTGTCTGTACAGGACATGGTGATGAGCTGCTCTCCCAGCAACACGCCGTCCCACGTCTGAGCAGCATTATGGCACCGGACAGGTATGGTTCCTTCTCCAGACTCAATCTTTGTTCGGAGATGCCCACGGTATTTTCTCACTATGTGCTTGCTGCTGTTCACTGGGTAAAATAAACACAAGAATGGCAATAATTAAATGTTTTTAGAAAGAACCTGAGAGGCTGTGTTGATGCCAGAGCTCGTATTTGCAGAACCACCTGTGGAGGTTCTTTAAATTGGATGCAAAATTAGATGAGAATGCAGCCCAAGAAAGCAGCCCAATGAAGAAAAGCATGTGCTCTCTAGCATGGTTGTCATTTTCACATCAGTAAAAACTTTCACACAGCAAATGCTGAGCTTACGTTCCCGTTCCCATTCCCTCATATATTTAAAAAGAACATAAGCAAGTGCTCTGTTTTTCAGAGAAGCAGTACAGTATCTTGGTTTTAACCTGTGCTTGTAGGATTGACTTGTGTCAGGAGACTGTTTGGAAAACCTTGGTTCAATGAGTGCCATCAAGACTCACCTGCTTGATGCAGTCTAGTCCAATAATTTAGTGTAATATTCAGTGGCATTTTCTGAATAATTTCAGAACTTTTTGATTTGTTGCCGCAAAATTTTATTGAAAATTCTCAAAAGCTGACTTTTTATACTCTGGATCAAAAGCAAATCAAAACTTGCTAGTTAATTATTGCTTGCTTAAATTCCATCTATAAACTCCCTAAAGTGAGATACCCTCCTGCTTTGTGTTGTACTGATATATTTTATACAATTGCCATCCATCTCTTCAGTGATATTATCTACTTCAGTGCTAGGTAGTTGCCTTTAGGATGGTGCAGGGCAAGCAGCTAACGCACTTGTGCTGTGCCACAATGAACTGAACAGAGTCCTGCAGACATGCAGTAGGTGCAGAAGATAATAACATACTTCACCTTCAATTTATGAAAAGAGAAAAACTGAAGTTCATTATCAAAATGATAATGAACTCTTACCCTCTTTATACTGCTATTTTACCCCTGGGTATTTTGGTTGCAAAAGAACAGCAAGGCAGAGCAAGAAAATCCTCTTGCCTGTATTTCCAACTGTCCAACTGTATTTTTCCATGGCCTGCCCCTCAGCTGGACCAGAAGTTTTACCTTGTGAGGGTGATACTCCTCAGCCCTCAACAGCCTATGGAACTGCCTGGTTCTGGCATTAAGTGACACTGGGGTGTTACAGGTTGTGAGGCTGTTTGAACCTCTGGCCATGAGCAGCTGGCTGTGTGCATACTCCTCAGCCACCTGCACTCTCCCTGTCATGTCTTTACCGTCCTTGCTTTCTATGACTGTTGTTTGTACTGCAAGCTCTGGTGGAAGCAATTGATGGACTTTGGCTGCTGCCGATAGATGGTTTACAAAATGGGAATGGAAAAATAAATCGCTTCAGCCCTTTGGGATTAGCAGAAGCGGTGAATACATGTAAAACAGCAGAGACAGCTGTGACCTGCCAGCAGACAGGTGGCTGAGCTCCCACCAGCCTTCACTTCCTTCCTGCTTTTTTCAAATTTAAGACAGGGATGTGTGTGCCAGTTGTGGGCTGGACCAGGTATCAGTTGGATTGGTTGGCCATGGCCAAAACCAATTCCTACCCAAACCCAGGCTCCATTATATCCAAAATATTTGCAAATAATGGAATCATAGAATCATAGAATAGTTTGGGTTGGAAAGAATCTTAAGATCATCTAGCTCCAACTCCCTGTCATGGGAAAACTTCTGCTAGAGCTTCGTTGCTCAAGGCTCTGTAAAAGGATGCCAGAGAGGGACTCTTCATTAGGGACTGTGGCGGTAGGACAAGAGGGTTCAAACTTAAACAGGGGCAGTTTAGACTGGATATAAGGAAGAAGTTCTTTACTGTGAGGGTGTTGAGGCACTGGAATGGACTGCCCAAAAAATGTGCAAATGCTCCATCCCTGGTAGTGTACAGGGCCAGGTTGGACATAGCCTTGAAATACTGTAGGGTTTGTTTGTGCTGCCACAGGATCTGAGTTTGGGGAAGAGCAGTTATTGCACTGCCATCCCCATCAGCACCTGTGTCCAGGGCTCCCTGTGCCCAGTTGTCACAGAGCACCTCACAAGCAGACACTGCAGTAACCCCCAGGTTTAGAGTCGTGTGGTTTCTCAAACTTCAGTTTTGAGGGAAACTGGGAAAAGCCAATGGATAAATAAAAAAATCAGTAAGAAAAAATGCCAGAGTCTCAAGAACATCTCAGATCCCTCTTCCCTCTAATTGCTGGGCTTTGCCAAGACTATCAAGAAGCCATTTTCATGGCCACGTGCTGTTCCTTTGCATATCCCTCATGTCTGGTATGCCTCCTGCAGTATTGTTCAGAGGATGATCTTTGGATGGGATTAGCTGTCTGGGAACTGGTCCATATTTTTCTTGGGACTCAGTGGGGAAACTCATTTTTTAAAACTTCAAGCAGTGTTGAGCAGCATTTTTTATTATTAAACCACAGAGTTGTGGGGAAGGTACCATGAAATTTAGACAACAAAAGGAGAAAGTGATCACTTCTGCTTAGCAAACACATCTAGCTGAGCAACAGCGAGAAATGTATAGCAAAACCACTGTGCCTTAGTCTGCATGCACTGAGAACTGATGGCATGGCAGAGCTAGACCTCTGCCAGGGAAGCAGTGAAGAGAATAGTCAAGAGACTATTGCTGCTTTAGCTGGTAGAAAGTGTGACTTGAAGCAAATCAGTTCTCTTTTCCTCAGCTTTCCCACAGGTATAAAGAAGATAATGATGCATCCTTCTGCAAATTCATTTAAAGGTACTGCTCAGAAGCTATTTATGAAAAACAGATGCTATCCTTTCAATAAAGATCTACCACAGGAGTCCACCTGCTGGAAATCCCCCAGGAGACAATGAATTTTTAATGTTTCTTTCTCCATCTCTTTTTTTTTAGAAAAATATTTTCCCTTGCTACAACTTTCTCTCCCCATTTCCCATCTCTCTCTCCATTCCTCTTATTTTCTCAGCTCCTACTCTGACCTTAGCCTGAAGGTGCATTGGTCTCCTAGATTACTCTCTTTTTCAGGCAGTTCACCCTGTTGATGCGCTTACATTTTGCATACATGCAAAGGGATAGGTAACTGCTAGGAAATTTTAGTGCCTGCATGAAAAAAAGAGTAACCCATCATTTATATGACTTTGATTTCCCTAGGTAAATATTACCTAGTGAGGGGCAAAGCAACCTGCAATGTGCTGACAGAGATAAGGAGCCAGTTCAGGGGAAGAAAAAACAGCAGCCCTACCAACGACTGCTGAGCTCTTGAGGAATTTAAAGCATAGGCCAACAATTTGGGGGGGAGGGGGATCTGAAACAGTTCTTTGAGTTTGGGGGGTCTGCTCATTTGATTTTTCATTTGGCTATTTGATCTTCTCAGTTTCCCATGGACCAAAGGAAATACAAAGGCCAAAGTACTCCATGTCCTGCTGTTATTACAGTATCTCAGCCCTGGCCAGCAAGTACCAGAAACTGAATAATGAAGTTCTTAAAAGCACTGAGGAAGTGTGTGCAAGTGCACAGATCGTCTCAGGTTCCAAATGCTCATATTAACTCTGCCCATGTGTCAAACTTTGCTCCCTGTAATGCATGCTCTGCCCAGGGTGCAGCCAAGCAGACGGCATTAGCTGATAGGATTCAGGCAACTGTGGCCAGTGTATGCTCACCCTGGGATACACTTCCACAGCACTGATAAGCGGTTTTAACTGCTCAACTGCTATTAAATTCAACAGATAGGGTGTGACTAAAACCCTGTGCTGTACTGCCTGTGTCAGGCTGCTCACATTGCTGGGATAGCTGGCACATAGGCTCCAAAAGATGATCTGTAGCATTTATATAAAATACCAATAACCCAAAGCTGTGACTACTTCCAGATTGCCAATAATTAAATAATCCAGGTCTGCAACTGGAACACACTTAGTTCCCTTTTTTGCAAATCATTAAGTAGCACAAGAAGACATAAATATTGAACAGAGATAAAGATGAGGCTCTGTGTGTTTTGCACTGAAGCTTCAGACAGACTCTAGCACATAAGCTGCTTGCCAGCAGTAAAAAATGCAGTCCACTTGCTGGCACAGCCTGCTACAGATCATCTTAAAGCAGTCTCAGAAACATATTTATTTATGCAACTTAGAGTCACAAACTACAGCCTACTCCTGTTCTGCTGTTCAGTATGATCAAAGCATCAGTGACTATAAGCATTTCTGATCTTTGCTGTGCTGGTGCTCCAACTGCTTAATCTCAACTAATTGCAGGGGGAAGGCGTCTGAGGATGCCACTTCAAGCAGAACAAAATGTCAATTCAAACCGGAATTGGAAAGGACAGATTTAAAAATCATTTGGAGTGGATTTATGATGTGTGATACACTCAGAAGTGGAAATTACTAGTGAGAGTTCCTAAAATAAAAAGGTGCTGGATTAATAATTATTGGATTAGAAATTTACATGGGTGCTTTGTATTTAAAATCAGTGAAACCTATTGATCCCCAGGCTCACCCCTGATTTTCATTTTTTCTCCAGGACCAGTTTTGGCTCAAATGGTAACGAAAAAAGCTGCTCCATATTTATTATTTAGTTGAAGGGTGAAGAGGAAGTGGACGGTGATTAAACAGAATCATACGAGTAAGGCTCTGTCTGAGATTTTGCATGACTGCCTCAGAGGTTCATTTTCTATTTCCCTGCTTCAGTGGAGGCTGTTCTCTCCTCATGAAGGAAGAAATAAAACAACCTATCTTGCATTTTTTTCAGTGCTGGGCCTTCCATCCACCAGCATGGTTTAGAAAGCTTCCCTAGAGCAGTTTGAAACAAAGGGGTGGAAAGAGGAGCTGTTAACATCTGCCTGCCTTTGTATTTTGATGGTTATTAGAGATGCACTTTCCTCAAGTAGATGTTGAATAAATGTACAGTATTATTATTTCTGGAAGTGTTGAAGTGAGCATCATGGCACACTGAATGCTTTGGATATCTCTCCTTTGCTGGGTAAGGTGGCTGATCAGATAAATCTCTGGTGTGTTGTGCTGTGCTTTGCTGACCAGCAGAGGCTAAAATGCAGTAGGCTGGCTTCTGAAAGCAAGAAACTTCAGGGAAATTCTGAAAGAAGTTTGGATTAAGGACAATGTAATAAGTCCCTTCACAAGGTGAAAAGCTGAAACTGAGGGTAGGTTTCATCAGACCAAGGGCTAGGCTGATGAAAGCAGTGGTCTTGTCTGAATGCCTATGGAGCTGCACCTGCAGTGAGTGTAGGGATGAATCCTTCCCAAGAGGGAGCACAAGCACCTGGCTTGCATGGGTTAAAAGTACATTGAGATGAATCCTTTAAAGTCAAGATATGACTCTGAAATATAAGACAAAAGGTCTATTGCATCTGAATGAAGCATCAGGGAAGAATTGCTCACTCCCAGAGCCATGTAGTGCCTACCACGATGCGGCATAGTTCAGTTCAGATCTGTGGTTTGGATCATATCATTAAGACCTATATATGAATATAAATATTGAATATATACTGCATCTGTGAATGTTACAAAAACTGGGACACCTGCATTTTGTGGAACTGAAATGAACATTTGAAATTTAACTTCTTTACCTTTTGATTCCTTCCTGATGTTTTCTGGCTGAAATCTTGAGTTTGGACAGCAGTCAGGTATATCTTGACCCGATAAAAGATGTTACCCTTTGGTGTGTTATGCTTTCTCTTCTTTATTAACTTTCAAAGAACATTTTTGAATCTTTATACTTCTTCCATAACTTTTCATCTACCAATAGTTTTGAGTGATGTACAGACAAGGTTTGAAAGGAAAGGCAATTAGCCTATTCATAGGTTATCGACATGTGGCACTTAATCCAGATGAAAAATCAGTGATAAGAAAAACCTGAAGCTTGAATTAAAAGAAAAAACGAAATGACTGCATTATTTGTCCTTATTTGTTTTATGCACATATTAATTAAAATATGATTTTTTACTTGAGCTTTGGTATTAGAGGCAGTAACTGTAGGCAGGGTGTAAGAATGGTTCTCTGTCATATCAAAACACACCACTGAGTATTTTAATGAAACGTCTTCATTTGAATTTACAAAATGCCTCCATATATGATCACTGATGGGCAAAATTTCATCTATTTGAGAGGTGAGAAACTTTTAAAAAGACTTTTCATTGTTTTTGTAAAATAATATGAAATGTGTAGAAAATTCATCCTAGGGAAATGTTCTAGGATACTTTCACGAAACTAACTGCTAGAGCAGAGAATGGCACTCTAACACATGAAACCCATTTTCCCATCAGACTAGCTTCTAAGTAAGACACAGTCTCTTAGAAAGCTCTAATCCCTTGGGACAAAAATAATGATAAAGAATACCTGAGAAATAGATCACAGTATATAACAAACTGGTTTTCTGTAATGTCTGCCTGTTGAAGAACCCCTCAGGTCAAAATGTGAGTAACTAGCTAAAATTCTTTTAAAAAATAATTTATTAGCAGCAATGTCAGGCATTGTTTCTTCTGAATTATAAATAACTGTTCCAGGCAAGGAGGAATGAGTAGTACTGGGTCAGGTGTGGGGGAGATCCTTCATGCCACCTACAAACCCAGACTGCAGACTCCAGCCTGCTCTGGAGTAGAAATGCATTAGTATGTTGAAGCCAAAAGCACAAGACTTATCAGTGGAATTAAGATTCTGTGCCTGTGGCAATCAAGGAAAGTACAACTCAAACACTTCAAAATTATTGTTTTTAATTACTAATTGCTCCTCTCATCTAAAATCAGATGTGCAATGCCATTGCTTTTGAAGTGCAGCTGCTCCCACAGAGCAAAGTCTTAGAGACCTGGCAAAAGGCTGTGCTGGTGTCGTGAACTCCAGTGACAGCAAACTGCTTCTGAAGCCTTCGTGAGCCTTGTCCAGTCACAGAGGCACATTAGCTGGTCTCCAGCAATGATCAGCTCATCTTTCACAGTGTCGGGAGCTGCTGCTGTTGCCCAGGTCAGTGGCTGAGCAAAGCCAGGGCAGGGCAGTAGCTGGAGGCTGCATGTGGAGGAGGGGATGCTGCATCAGATGGAGATCAGTGCGGGCCAGCTGATCACCTATGTCCTAAGCTGTGCATCATTGTATCTTCTTCTTTTATGTTATTATTTTTTTTAAATGAAAAATGTTTTATCTTAAAGCTAGGCTTTATCTTTTAAATATTCTTTGTGTGAAAAATTGTCAGCATCACTGGAATTGCCCATTTGGTGCCAATTCTCCCCCTCACCATGTTTGAATAAGAAAGTTTACACAAGCATAAAGAGAATGTGTTATTTATCATAACCCTCTTTCATCAATGAAATGTGCTGTTATTCATGTGGCTTTGGGATTTTTGCTGTTGTTTGGAAATTGAAATCTTCGATAGTGATTTAAGAAAAATGTTGTGAAAGAAGTCAGCAAAATATGAAAACAGAAAATGAGCCGTGTGGGACACAAACAACAGCAGTCTGTCAGCAATACGGACAGATACTCAGCCCTCCATGTGGCTGGTATGAGCCTAGAGAGGCTGTGGTTTCTGCTGTATTACCAGACATACTCTGGTTCAACTTCAGCTTCTGGATCTGCAGATGGAAATTGCTGAGTAAATTCTTACAGTCTGTGGGTGGAGAAATTCAATCTACATCATCATGAAATGGTTCCTGTTGGCATTAAAAATCTATGGATTGCAGTTACTAAATTATTCTGAATAATGTTAGAATAGTGCTTAGAATAGTGCTTTCCTTTTTAATATCCTACTCTGACCATTAATTACTCTTCCTCAGAGCTGTGACAGCTGGATACCTTTTATTGCCATTTTACAAGTATGGAAAAAGAAATTACCAAAATGAGGTGAGTTGCTCAAGGCTAGATAGAGAAGCTAGCTAGCAGAGCAGTGGTTAGGATTAAATTGTTTGTTACTCTTAAGCAGCTGTCTTCAGATTTCTCTCTATAAGACTCCAAGAAGCTCTGAGTCTGAGGACTTTCAAAAGTCCCACAAAGATCTTAATGGGACCTGGAGCTGCCTGACAAGCTTTATGAAATTCAGGTCATGAGGTTTACCTGTGACTCCGAGTCATTGGAAGGGTAAATGAGACCAAATTAGATCTAAGTGGGTGAAGTTTTTGCCCACAGAGTTTTTTCCCAATTATGGTTTAATCTTTTCCACTCAAAATACATTCTGTAATTAGGTGCATATCTCTAGCAGGCTGTTGGATGTTGTGGGTGGAACTGGGGAAGCCATGTCCAGGATCACACAGTGTCTTTGTCCCTGAGGACCTTGGAGAACATTAGACATCATTATTCCTTGGCTGGACAAATTAGAGGAAAACCAGCTTTTCTTGGTGAATTTTCGCACCACTATTCTGGAAGCTTCTAGACATGGCCTTTTGCTGATTAATGTAGCCTTTTTATCACATCTGAACATTGTGTCCAAATGCAGTGTTTTACAAAGCAGCAAAACCCATAACAAAGCAGAATCAATAAATACAGTGCAATGCCCTTGAGCGATTCAAGCATTCTATTAAAATTAGGATCTGATTATAGCTGTGGAAACCTGTTTTCCTGAATCCTAACAAACACATTTTGCTTTACATGAAAGATTTTCAAATCTGTGGCTAATGCTTGCTTTGAGCAATCCATAGTTTCCAGCATATTCTTTCTCTTTTTCCAGATAGACACACACTGTGCTGACACATCCTTCTGAAAAATCTTATTTTCCACTTTAAAACTCTCCCTGAAACAACAAAACCCAAATAAGCAAAAGCAGCCAAAAATATCACAATGAGGGGGAACTGGGACATTTTCAGTGCATGGTCAAAGCCAAGGAGTTTTCTCATGATTATCAGTTCTGACAAAGTTTTATAACAGAGACTGAAGAAAGGGAGCTGTCTAGCTCCACTGATAGTGAGTTCATGGAAGCTGTGATCCAGGACTTGGGAGATACAGGTTCAACTTTCTTCCTTTGAGTCGAAGTGGCCTGGAATGAAAAAGCTCACCTTGAACTAGGCCTAGGAAGAAATTAAACAGGTTTTTTAATACTCCTTGTTATTGCACTGCTGAACAGGAGACATGAAAAGTACAGGGTGCAATCCCAATTTCACATCTGCCTGACAAGTTTTGTTTTCTTTCCAGCCAGTCAGTACTTTGAGACCTGAAAGTTGTCATGAAATGAAGCAGTTATTCACTAGTCAGTTTAGTAAAACGCCACTAAAATTCTAACTCCAGACTGGTGGAGGTTACTGATGAAACATGAAACAATAGCAAACTTTCACAGGTTGATTAGTTGGCACTGAAAGCTTTAGGACTTCCAATGTAGCAAACCAAATGTCCCTTTCAGAGGTGTATTCTGGGGTCTAGCATGATAATACCAACAATAAAACCATGAGTGCTTTCACAACTATTCTAACCCTGGAGATCACTGGTTTCTCTGTCAGGTTTAGGGGCTAGAGCTGACCCTAAGAATTGGCAAAATGTTTAGCATGGCAGGCTGTTCAGGGCATTGAACCTCTCCTTTGGACAGACCAGCTTCTAGTTAACTGTAGACAAGTCTTTGTGCTTCCTCTGTATTTACTTTGGTAAATTGAGTCTGCACCAGCAGCAAAAGCAGGAAAGGGCCACTGCTTCAACACGACTTTTTCTCAGAGGAGGCTGACAATGGCTCCTCTTCTCACTCCCTGAACCCAAACCTTTTGGATCCATCCCGGTCCAGTCTTAATGAAATGAAAGGACAATTTTCCTCCACCTTCTTTAATAATCAGTGCCCTAGCTATCCAACAGCTTCATGCTATGTCTGCAATTTCTGCAGCATCCTTTACATGACAAAGCAATCTGGGCCCTCCACAGTAATTCATCCAGTGCTGGGATTATTTCTCCTGAGGCAGTGTTCAGTGCTACAGCCTACAGTGTTGCATGATTTTTTTTCTTTTGTGTTACTTCTGGGCATGGTTCTCTATGATAATTTTATTCTGAGATCCCCCAAGGTATTGTTTTGCTCAGCCATATGAAAAATAGGAAAATAATGCACCTTCATCCTGGTTCCACAGACGGGCCATTCATCAGCATAAAATCAGCTTTACAGCCTAGGAGGAAGCTGCTCCATGCACTGAATAGCTACGAATTTCCAGTATGGTTTCCCAGGCTGCAGCAGGCCAGCAGCTGTGATGGAGTGATACGATACCTGGGAGCACTTGTACAATGGAAACAAATAATAGTGTTCAAACCCAAGGGATGACCTATGGTTATCCTCAATTTTTGCAACAGGGGCAGTATATCAATTTGTTAGGACCTGCATTTTCTTGTAGTTACAGATATCTAATTTCTTTTCAAATCACTGAATTATTTACATTGGTTCTATCTTGAAATGCTTTCCCCCATATCATCTACCCACAAGAACAGAATTTGTCCATTTAAACAAAACATGGGATTGGCAGAAGGAAGGCAGAGATTTCTTCCCTTTCTCATCCAATAACATTCACTAAACCAAATGCTTTTGGGAGCTATTTTAGCCCAGCTGCTGCCATAAGCGTCCTCATTGTATTTCCATCCTGGTACCTGCCTGCAGTACACTGAATGCAGAGCTCTGGAGCTGTCTCATGACATTCATAGAAGATCATTTGTGTACATCTCTTGAAGACAGACAAGCTCCTTGGACTACCTCTGTTTGGCCCTCTCCAGCCAGTCTGCTCAGGGTACAACTTTCAAGGACTCTGATTTGGAGATCATATACAGATGCAATCTGGATCAGCCCCAGCTGAACACAGAAGGCTGTCTCCAGTGTGAGCAGGGTCACCCTTTGAGACAGCCCCACATTTGGGGGTTATCAGAGAGCATTTTATCTGAGAATGGAATGTAAAATCCAGCAGCCAGAGTCACAAGCAGGGAAAACACAGGTTCACACAGTGAAAGCACACTCGAAGTAGACAGGGCAAACTTGTCTTTCTGGATACTATTCAGTTACCCAACTTCTCTGAAAACTGCACTACACATCTCCCCATCACATCACCTACCAAGGCAACGATCCAGCTCACGTGGTTGCAAGTGGATCCTGTCTAGATGAGAGCTCTGTCAAATGTGTGTGCATGAGAGCTTCAGCACAGCTGTAGGTTAATAGACAAGCAGGAGGAAGACCCCATGTGGAGCAGATGCAATGGTGTGTTTCAGACCTAAAGGGAGCGTGGGATAAAACAGGAGCTGGGCTATCAAGGAGTCAATGGTACAAGGCAATACAGCATGTTAGCAAGAGATAGAAAAGCAGCCCTGGGGAGAGGAATGGAGACAAGCCCTGGGGCAGATTCTGTTTGTCTCTGGCAATCCATGTAGTGAAAAAGAGAGCATCTCTAGAAGAAAGGTGGACAATGAGGTAAAATCCTGCCAGGGAAGTAGGAGTGCGGAAGCAGAGGATTTGTTAACTCATTTTTTTAAGCACTTCATTTCGCTTTTCAAGAGACTCTTAAAAAAAGTGCCAATGAGTCAAGAAGCCCTAAATTAGCTAGGAAAGCACTTTAGCAAAGCAAGGGCTTGATTACTCCATGGTTTGCCCTAGATTCAGAGGGTGTAAAATACAGAACAAATAGTACAGGGCTAGCTGCCCCTATGGCTCTACCTCATGAGCTGGAGCATGCATGGAAGAAACATCAGCCCCCTTAAAACCTTTAGGAAAGCCCTGGTAACTTGGTGCTGTGATACTGCCCTTCAGAGAAATCTGAAATCCAGGAATATTTTGCTTGGATTTACACAAAGGGGGAAGGTACCAGAAAAGGAGATGTTGTCCCAGGCTCCTTGACCTATTGAACTGAAGAAGGGGCAGAAGGTGAGCATGCAAAGGATCAATCAGAGTTGTGAGGACACTGGGAACGTTCTGCCTCTTCACTATATAGCTGTGCTGCAACCTTGTGGATAACCTTGGAAAATGACTAAAAGTCTTGGGAAGGAGACTGGCTGGAGAGAATGAGCCAGGACAAACCCATAGGAACTCTTACAGCTGTCTGAAACTCCTCTGGTATTTCCCAGCCTCTTACTTTTGCAACACCACTGACCCTGGCTGGCCTCCTCTCCTGCTGTCACCTGCTGCTGCACCTCTCCTCTCAGCCTCCTCCTTTACTCTTTTGGATTGCACCTGCCTCTCCTAAAGCTTCAACTTCACTTGAACCCCCTCATAAGCTTTTCCAACCTTCTGCCCTGTAGGTACCAAGAAAGAGTTAGAAACCCCTTCCATGATCAAAGTAGCCCTGGTCCAGCTGGATTTTGCCTCTCTTTTAGACCTGCCTAAGGATGTACCAACAAGACAAGTCAGCTCACCCCGATCTGAAAAGGCCACCATTGCAAACCAAAGTGAGATTTATGTTTTTGTAACTAATCTCTTACTTTCCTAATGAACCTGGCACGGGTGCGGGCTCCCTGTATTGCTCCTCTGCATTGCAGCTGTCCTCATGGACCATGGTAAGGTCAGACTTTTACACATGTTGCTAACTTGCTACTCTGCACTATCCAGTAAGAAGTAAACTGGGTTTCAAGTGCATGCTAGCTTATCTCCCTTAACAGAACAAAGCTCATAAGAAGGAAATGTGAGGCCTCCCTGAGGGTGCTAGGAAGACACGGTGGATAATAGGAAATTTTTTGGAAGGAGATTTGAGAAGTGGATTTTGCTTACCCCCTATATTGATAAAGGCTTATCATATTCCTTTGCAAAGCCAGAAACCACATGGTGAGACACTGTTTCTAAATGTTAATGCATCTTTAGAGAATAATCAGTAACATTTGGTGGCTTGCACTAGTTCTAGGAGAGGCATCTTTGTTGTTTAAGAAATGAAACAGCATTCACCTGGAGTTTCTTGTCATTACTGGATGAAAGAAAGGTTATTTCTTTGGTAAAGAAAAAAAAGAGAAGATCTGAATGATAAACATTATAAAATACTTATCTTCCCAGATGTCTCTGGGATAATGTGCGCTGAAAGGAAATGCTTATCTTGCTGAAGGACAGCTTTTGGCAACACGTCTTTTTACACAGTGCTAAATTATTTTAAGAACACAGGACAAAGGGATCTGGTTAAAAGACTGAATTGCAAACCAGATGTAGTGTCCCTTCAAGCCCTTCTACTGAGTCACTGTGTAACCTTGGTTTAGCCACACAGCCCTATCTACCCCAGCTTCTGCACTGGGACTGTAATTGGTGTAATAATCAAAGTGAAAAGGATTTATGTGACTAACTGTAAATTTACTGTATGTGTCAGGTGTTGCTTGATTGTATAGTTTTAGACACAGCTTCCTGCATGTCCTGTTATGTAAAGAAGCATTCCCTCATTACCCGATAGATGTATGTGCTTTCTGAAGCAATCCATGAGCCAAGCAGTTACCTCCAGGGCTGGGTTCATATCAATAGTGCTGGCTGTCAGCTGCCCAAAGCACCCACTTTCTGATTCATGGATGTAGAATCCATCCTGGACAGCTTTCGGTTGTTCTTGAGAATAGACCGCATTTTAAAAGTAGTTACAGATTTTGTTGCTTCTACCTCACATGTCAGGTAAGGGGTGCCCCAGGCAGCCTGCCTTCTGGAAAACATAAGTGCCTTTAACCAAACATAAAACCTTTTTAGATATGCTTCAATACACACATAAAGTGGGAGGGCAAAAATCTCCTTGGTTTTGATATTCTTCGGCACCTATTTATTTTTCATTTTGTTTTTAAGCTAATATGTGTCCTTATTTTGCTACCAGGAATATGACAATTTGCTGTTTGCCTTTTAAACACTTACTTGTTTTCCTCCATTTTATAAACACTGCTAGCAGAATGTAGAAATCAAACTGGATAAGGAAGTGTATTTCCTTCCTGATTAGGTGCATTCTGCTTTCTTGCCCCAGCAAGCTGCTGTTTCACCCATGACAAAAAGATTCCAGTCTGGGGAGAATAATAGCTAATCATTAATAAATAACTTGTACAAATAAGAACCAGGAGTGAACCTACCGCCTGATAGATTTGCCTGTGAGGAAGTTAGGTGGTTGTGTGACCTTGGATGATTAATTTTACATTCCTGTGTCTATGCTTCCTCTTCCATCCATTCTACTGTCTTGCCTGCTTCACATTCAAGGTAGGACAAGGACTGTTTCTCATTATATGTACATTTAGCAGCCGGCACTATGGGTATTATGGCACTGTAAAATGCATGTATGAGAAGTAATACCTAGGGGCAGAGATAAGAGTTCAACCTTCTGCATCGTGCATTGGATTATGGGGTGACAGGCACATGTGATAACGAGCCCCAGACCTCTTGAGTCCCCTGTCCCTTGTTGGGGGCATTTGCTGTGGCTAGGCAAGGGCAAAGCTGTTGCAGTGAGAACCCAAAAAGGACATGTCTCTGCGATGGCTGAGCAGCAACACAGACATACAAGTCTGGGGGGGTTGTGATGAGATAGGGGTGCTGGGTCATGACAATGGAGATGGGGTGTCTCTTCATGAAAAACAAGCTCTGCAGCTCTGCTGGTGGCACACAGAGGCTCAAGACCTGATTTGTTTACCTCACTTGCAGAATCACCTCTAGAGAAAGAATTCCTGGGAAACCATGTTTCTGCTTAAATGACACAGGTGTGGACCCAAGGCCTCCAAGGCTGGCCTCATGGACTCCATCTAGCCCATTTGCCATGCAATGACAATGCAGTTGATTTGACATAGGCAGGATGGCTTAGGAAGGATCCCTTCCAGAAAGATCTTGACATCATTCACTGCAAGGGCAGGTGGTATTTGGAGAGAGGCTGACCTTCAATCAACACTACAAACACTATATACCGTATCACATCATTGCTCTACTTCAGACTCCAGCTGCTGCAGCCTGGACAGCTCAGATTTAGTGTAAATACAGCCCTTCAACCTGTACATACTGCCCGAACCCTGAGAAAAGTGTATGCATCCCCAGCTAGAGTCCTGATCCTTTGGTCCAGCCCATGGCTGTGGCTTCAAGGATCTCTTTAATCATGGGGACCCTTACCAAAGCATTTATTTACTACTGGGGTTGCATTTCCTAGCAGGAAAAGCAGGATATTTGGGCTATATTTCTTATCAGAGCCACTGAGCCTCAGGCACATGAAACAGTCTCCCATGGCCTTGCCCAGCTCTGATTTTCCCAACACACCTTCCACCAGCACATGAGACTGAGCATCAGTTACACAGACACACACACACCACACAGCCTGTAGTGTTTTCTGCTTTTAAGTGAAACACTTTCTGCAAGCAAATTAAAGAGACAAGGGCTGATCATAGAAAAAGCCATGCAAAAGGGAATAAAGAGAGGTAAGATTTTTTTCTTACAGTCAGTTGTGATTTCATAGGGGGAGTTGAGGCGCGCATCTCCACAGGGTGAAGTGCTCACATACAGATGGAACAGGATGTTCTCCCGCAGCCTGTAGCCTCCCTCTTTTAATCGTACGAAGATTGATCGCTCCCAGTCTTCTCGCCGTTTGCTATGATCACAAAAGAGGTTCCAGGTCATTTGTTACACACCAAATCAGAAACATTTCTGCTTTCTTTCTCTTTTTTTTTCTCCTCTGTTTGTTTGTTTCTATTAGCAGCTGGCATCATATATTACTCCTAGGGACAACAAGAGGAAACAACGAGCTTCTGCAAGTGAAGAAATAGGTGGATGGGGTCAAAACTGCCAAAGTGCTTTTGGATTGCTTACCTGCAATATATTCTAATGATAAAACATGTGGATTTCTGAAGGGTAGCTCTCTTTCCTTACATGCACAGATGCATAACCACTATGATTTTAAAGAGGTTCTGGCACATGAAAAAAGGAAAAGTTCTCTTTGGCTCTCATATGAGTAAATCAGCTCTGCTCATCACAATGCCCAGGCATGTGTTTAAATCCCATTAACATCACTGCAGCCAAGATGAGTGTTTCTATGCTTCACTGGAAAGGGCCTCTAATGAAGAAGCTAGATTTTATCACCCCTGTGATCCCTCCCAGCTCCCCAGATGTTGCTTTTTTCCCCACTCAACCCAAGCCACCTATGAGTGCTCTATCTAAGCCAGCAATGTCCGCTTGGTCACTTGGATTTCTGGAAAACAGAACCCATCCTGAGAAAAGTGAGGACAAAACTTGTGCAGGCTTTTCTCAGCTCAGTTGAAAAAGATACTTATTAAGATGGAGCTTTTATCTTTGCAGTGGTTCAGTAGCTCGATGGGGACACAGCACACACATTCCATTAGCAACAGCTGCCCGGGAGGCCAAACCCTCCCAGTCCTGCAGTTTGCAGCAATAGCTCGCATTAAGGCTGTGCTTGCTGTGTGGTTCTTCAGATGATTTACACTTGGGAAGACATGGGTGATTTCTCTGACAGACAGCTGCCTCTAATACATGCATTTGGATGATGGCTGTGATTATAATTTTGAAGGTGAAAATGTGATTAGTGAAATTATGATGAGACTCCTTTCCCTCTGATGCTTCAGTCCTTCCCTCAAAAACTCAAGGGTCTTTTTGCAGGAATATCTCGGAACAGAATGACACCTGCGGGTAATGATTTTCCTAGGAGGGTCTTAAGGAGCCAGAATCCTACCCATTTAATTCACTATAGGACAGCCCATTAACCAAGGCGGTTTCTGCTGGTTTGTCTGCCTCCTGTCTGTAAACAGGGGTGCTTTCTACTCAGCCTCAGAGCAAGTCCCTGGCTTTAATCCAAGCTGCTTCTGCCTGTTTTCTCCTGGTGCAGCCTCTGTGCTATTGAAGCTGTTTGGCTGTCACTCTTCCGCGGTTTGGGTGTTTTGTCATTTTTTGATGCCAGGATGCGTTTGCTGTCAGGATGAATTTACAGGCACATTAGCTCGGCTGTCAGGGACAAGGAGGCACACCGGCTGCCGAGCTGGGGCTGCCACATGCAGCTCCTTCATTTTCTGCTGGCTGCGGTGGAATTTCCCAACTGCGCTAATTATATTATCACCCTGATCCAAGCCTCTGAAATAATAAAATACCTGTAAATCCTGCTGCTTGGACTTCAGAGCAATTGCAGTTAGTGTTAAATAATTCACTGCAAATTCAGCCGGGAGAATACAGCAGCAGCCCTGTTGCCTCCTATTCTTATGCTAAACCTCACCAGGGTGGGGGCAGCTTGCAGTACTTAGAAGCAGTTGCTATGTAGGGTTGGAGCAATCATTCTTTGGGCTGGATTTAAGGAGTTCACAGTAACCAGCAGCCACCCTGTTTTTACTGGTTATTGTTTTCCACTGATTAACCTTGCTCTCTTACCCTGAGTACCAAGAAAGGTCTGTGGCCAGTGTGGCTGATAGGTTTGGTGATTGACAGCTGCTCTAAAAATAGATGGCAGGGCTGGAGGGTAGGGCAGCTCGGCTCTTCCTCCAGGAGACTGAGATCCTCTGTATCGCGTATGATCCTGACCTGCCTTTGGGAGGTTTCCTGGGGGCTGAACTCAAAACATGAGATTCATTCCTGTACAGTGGCTGAATAAATTTAATAACAAAACTCTGAGAGTATTGTTATGAAAGAGTTTGAAATGTAGTTATCGTCTGCTGTGGCTTAGGAGAGATTCTTGTGCATGGGATGCTGGCGGGATTTCAAAGCCCAGGAAGACCCAGAAAACTTGTAAAAGTGGTTCAGGTGGAGCATGAGGTGTACTTCTGCAAAAGCCACTTCTCCTCCAGCAGCAGTACACTTCTGCCTTCTCTCTGGAACTGTCATTTTGAGCTGTGAGGAGAATGAGTTTGCAGTAGCAGAACTTTGCAATGCCATTTTGCACAGCCATACACTACATAAAGCAATGGGGAAGCCCACAGTGAGCCCATAAATGTAATTCGTTCAGGGGGTGGTGTTAAAGTGTCATTTTCACACGCTGGCAGTAGCTAAAAGAGCAAAATTTGCCTCTAAACCTTTCCCGCTATGAATGTCAGTGGGAGAGTCAAGATTTGAGGCTGATTCAAAAGGAACACTTAAGAATGTGCTAAATTTTAATCTTGTGCTCAAATTCATTACTTAGCATAACACACATAAGTTTTGAGCTGATTTCAAGAAGATACTTAAGTACATACTTATGGTTTAATATATACAGAATGTTTTGCTGAAAGCAGGCCTCGTTCTTGAAAAGAGAAGCAGGGAAGCTGGTTTTAGTAAACATACAGATGGGAAGTTTCTAGTACACTACTTGCTACAGCATGGCATCTCAGAGAAACTAACAGCAGGCTTAAATGGAGAGGAGCTGTGTCCACTAAAAGTAGGACAGAAGTAAGAAATAGTAGAGGTATAACACACAGCTAGTTTTTGTGGGAAAAAAAAACTTAACTGGATTGGAGTAAGACTATTCCTTGCTTTTTGTGTGTAGAATAAACAGTGGTTTGCATCTGACCCACTGGAAGAGCTTAGCTTCTGGTCAAATCATCCCCCCAGCACCTGCAGGCCCACTACAGCAGCAAGACTGCTATGGCACTAGTTTATTTTAAGAATAGGCTATTAGTTTTAATTTTGTTCAAAATAGAAGGGTTGGATTTTGTTTTCTTCCCTATTGGCCAGCTGGTATAAATAATCTCACAGAAATCAATGTGAATTTTACTGCCATCATTGCAAGAGAATCAGACTATAGTATTTGTGTACTTTTTGATGGCAATTTTTAGAAAAGCTTCTCAAAAGGTCTTTCTTGTCTTTCTTCTGTACATCACAAAATTTACGTCTTACTTTTCATCATTTTCATGAAAGTCTTGAGAAGTGGAGGATTATGGTTGTCATAAAAGTGAAATCTGAGAGGGCTAAGGATTTTAATCAGACTAGTTAGAGGCTGTCAGGCTTTAGTTGTGCTTTTAGCTCTTATTTAACTACAGCTTTAGACAATAAATTTTGAAAGAAAGTTTTCTTTTGAAGTGTTTGTCACTCTTGCTTCTTAGAGAGGATAAAGTTCCCATTTTGGAGCTCTCTTTCCTAAGGAAAGTCAGGAAAGTTACACTGTCAACACTCAGCAATATGAAGAGAAGGGGGAAAAAAGCAATTTACATATTTCTGCAGCTCTGGTTTGTAGTTGGGACTGTTCTACAGTTTAAATATCTGAAGCGGTCACCCTATGCTCTTTATGGAAAATTTGCTCCATGGCAATTCCACTCACCCACAATAAATACCTGAATAGGACTGCTGTGTCTCACTCCTGAGATGCCCATCTCTCTCCAGGGGTGATAAAAGGAGCCTTGGGGATCTAGTTCACACTCAGCTCACTAACTTTTGGACATCAGAAGTGTCAAAAAGTAAATTCAACTCTGTGAATTCATATCTCCTGGCCATTAATTCTCTATTCTGGTCCTTGCTTTCTCCAGCCTCATTGTCCCTGCTCTTTGACACATTCATCCTATTTTGCTTTCACTGATGTCAATGGTAGTACTTGTAAATTCCAGTAAAGTGGTCTCTGTTCAAGGAAAATATAATATAGAAAAATAATTCTTGTGCTGGAAGCTTCCGAAGTTTGAAATCCAGCTGCAGAGATCGCTTTGAGCAGGTAGGATTGGTGAGAGGAAGATACATGGAAAATAGGGAATGTTCTCGACAGAACAAACTTGCCTGTTTCATAGGAAAGAATGAAAAATTTAAGCTCTTTGAGGCAAGAACTACGCTTCCATTGTTTTTGGGGGTTAAGGGACCATCTTTCTGCTGTCAGTTCATATACGACTTTGTACAACAGGTTCCTGGCCTGGGAGAGGACTTTAATTTGGGCCATGTTAATGCAAATGCATAACAATGCAGAAGCCACATTTGTGTTTCCCTCAAGCCTGAGGAGCTGGTGTGCAAGGAGTCCCAGTGGAGCTGAGTAAACAAGACTGTTCTAAAAACCCTGTTATTTTTGCTATGTGGTAGCACCATGTGATTCCTGCATCAGTGGCAATTGTTTCTGTTTTGTTAGAGAAAAGGGGGTAAATGTGACTTCAATGCAAAGAAAATAATTTTTTCATTTCATTTTTAAAAGTCCTGTGTTCTTGCTATATGAAAAAGCCTAGATGTTGGCATACAACTGTGTTTAGCAATGAATATTAGAATTAAAGAATATATTATAACACATAATTTGATTCCCCATGGACCTTAAAGAAACAAAATCTTATCTGACAATAGCTCTCTCTTTCAAAAGGGCTTAGCCTGGTTGAGATTTTTATCTTGTGCTGGTCAGGGAAGCAGTGGTGCCTGCTCTTGTCTGAACAGAGAGAGATTTAAAGTTATTGTGAACAGAGCTTGTGCTGCACTGAGGATTCTCTTAACAAAAGATTGTTAACATTGATCCAAATAAAATAATAATATGACTGAACATGTTAGGGAGGTGGATCAATACAATAGTTTAAGACACAGTGGTAGCACTTGTTTCCCAAGAGACTGTAGCACAAAGCAAGTACTAGGGCTGCTACACTGCTGAAAACATAATAATTTAATGTAAGCTTGAAAGCAATTCAGATTGAAATAAATGGAGAGAATATTGGTTTTGATTAAACCCTTCAAGGCTTTTGCCCCCCTTTGTTAGCCAAGCTCATACACTCAATATACTCTCTTGTCTTTAACTCCAGCCTGAAGTGAAAATAATCATTATTCCTATTATTGTTGCTTCTGTACAACAGTATCATAGGTGCTCACAAGAACACACAATTCTGCTCAGGCGGATTCTTGTGTCTGTGACCTGATGCAAAACCTTCTGAAGTCAAAGGGAGTTTTTGCACTGAGGTTAGATAAAATCATATGAAAACACAAGCAAGAATGAAGGGCAGAAGAATGACCTATAGACAAGGGGCTTTTTTTTTTGTTTTCTTTCCTTGCTTCCTTCATTCCTTGGTTCCTTCTGTACAGTAAATGCCGGCTCAGCTTCACTTCTGCTCAGTTTTCATAGGATCATAAAATAATCCAGGCTGGAAAGGACCTGAGGTCTCTAGCCCAACCTCCTGCTCAAAGCAGTTTACCAGGTTGCTCAGGGCTTTATCTGCTCAGGTTTTGAAAATGTCCAAGACAGGAGGAAGTCTGCACAAGGCTTCTGGGTGACCTGACCCACTGCTTGCCTGTTCCTATGGGGAGAGTTTGCTCTAATATTCTCTTGTTTCAGTGCATGCCTGTTTGTCTTTTTCCCACTGTGCACCTGGGTAAAGATGCCAGCTCCTTTGTATTGTTAAGATCTCAGGCCAAATCTCTAGCTCCTGAGCATCCAAGTTGCCTCTGATGAACCTGCTTTAGATGGCTGATGTCTTTCCTGTACTGGGGGATCCAAAACTGTACATGGTATTGTAGATGCAGTCTAATGCATTCTGAGTAGCAGGAATGATCCCATCCATTGGCTGCCTTCATAGAGCCCAGGATCCTGTCAACCCTCTTTGCTGCCAGGCACACCACTATCTCATGTTCAGTTTGCTGTCTGCCTAGGAACCTTGTCCCTTTTCAGCAAAGCTGCCCTCCAGCCAGTAAGGATCTATCTGTCCTGTGTTACTGTAGGTGATTCTTCTCAGTGTGGGACTTTCCGTTTGTCCTTGTTGAGTTTTCTGTCAAAGTTCCTGCTGCCCCAGTCCTACAGCCTGCCTGGATGGCATCCCAGCCCTCAAGCGTATTGCCTGGTCCTCCCCATCATTTGGTGTCCTCTAGAAAGCTTATAACCAAGCACTGCATAGCCTTTTCCAGATTGTTGATAGACATGATTAATGAGGTCCCTGGATAGACCCTGTGATACCATGCTTACTACCAGCTTCCAGGCAGTGTATGACCCATTAACCATTTGAATGGTAACAATGTGGGTTTGGCTGAGGACAGGACCAATAATTCCTCTGTAATGATTCTACATGCTATAACATTTTAAAACGTCATAAAGAAGGAGTGAGTAATAGCATCTTACACTTTGGCGCAAAGTTTACTGTACTGTTAACACTCCTTGGCTCTCTAGTGAGTCAATGAAGGCATTAATGATCAATAAATCACTTCCTTGAGATGTTTCAGCAGCAGCAAGGAAGATGGGAAAATGGCTGCAGTGAGCAAAATGACCCCCTTCCAGTCTCTGGCCAAAGAATGATGCTAATAAGCCAGCACGTAAAGATTTGTACAAAATCATCAGGCTTCATCAACCCCAACTTTATGAGTCATATCTAATAGCTACTGAAAGAAAATCAGCTGAAATAAAGGAGCTCATGACCCAACACTCTAGACTATCTAACTCTCATTTTTTCCACACAGTGTACTGGTCTTTTGTCGGCTAAAGACTTGGAAAAAGCAACATAAAGAAACAAATAGTTTAAATGTCTGGAGGATGGATCTGCCCCACTGAAAGCTGTATAACATTCCCCAAGCATCAAAAGAATTCAGTTACCTTAAGTGTAGCTCCAGCTGTGAGTAGAGGAAGTGAACAAATGCCCTTCTTGCCAAAATTTCTGCATGGCAGTCATTGACTGCAAGCCCTTGGTCATTAATGTATTCTCCATTTATACATTTGGTACCCGATGACAGCACAATAACCTGAGCTTGCCTGATGTCCAAACCTGTAGGAAGAAAAACAAAAGAGTTGTGATATTGCCAGGGGTGAGTATGATATCATGATTGTTAAAGTTCTCACAGGCCACGCTTTGTTATGGCTGCCCAGGCAGCTCTAATGGGATGCTTGTTAAGATGATGATATGGCCTCTGGAATATGCAGGAATTTCCTATCTCTCTGTTATTAGAATAATAAGGGCTCTATTTCAGTCTTGCTGCTAATTCCAAGATAAAAGCTTGCTATGAAGTTTACTGGTTAAATCAATAACTACATCATAGGAGAGCATATGCTGTAGGGAGGGAATAAAGATCTCCTGCAGTGCTGATAAATGGCCAGGTTTTTATGAGCTGTTGAAGACATTTTCTGGTGGGAACACACACTCCCTGTAATGCTAGGTTTCATTGCTGTTGCAGTATAAGTGCTATATCAAATGCAAGTAACACTTCAGGAGCTGCTCATTAAAAATCTCAGAGAAAAAACAGATCTGACTTTCAATCCAGTTTCCTTTTTGTTTCTCCAAGAACAGCCATATCAGTGCCTTTTCGACTGTGGCCTCAGGGATGTAGCATTCGTCACTGACACCAGTTTTGTTCCTCCATTGTTTCTTCAGATAATGGTGATGGCAATTGAAAGACATGCCTTGCTTGGTCCAGATAGCACTTTCTAGGATTCTGCAGGGGTTAGCATGGTTGTGCCCATGCAGTATCACTGCCTAACCTCTGACTGCTGCTCCAGGGAAGTAGGGGTGTCCACAAGGTTCGGCACCCTCCCCATGTTCCTTACAGGGAAACCTACAAATTGACTCACTGGAAACAGATGCCCATGTTCAAGCAAGTGAATCAAGCCCTCAAAGTCTGACCAGTCAGTGACAAAGACAGGTCTCAGGCTGTAAGTACACCATGGGACATGGGGATGCAGTTTCTATGATGTTACTTTGGCGTTGAAAAGCTTTAGGAATTGTTTTATAGAGGCAGCAATATTATTTTTTTTCTTTAGGTGAAGGCTTCTGATTGTAAGAAAAAAATATTACAGAGACTTTCTGGTTTGGAAGCAAGCACCATGGTTGGGGCCATGTTATTGCATAAGATCCACTGGTGTGATATAAGAAAACAACTGAATGGAGAAGGAAACTATATATTAAGCATAAATGGCTGGTGCTGCAGTGATGTCCCAGTTAGTAAATAAGACCAAAAATACTTCATAGTCTTTGCAAAGCACCAGGACTAGTAGTGGATGACATGGTATAGCACTGTTGCCATGCTTAATGTATATAATAGCAAATTATACCAAAGCTGTCTCATGCCTAGACAAATATGATAGCTATATCAGTAGTCTGAAAGGTTTAGTGGTACTGTGGCATTGCAGCATTGTGACATTTGTAGGAGAGGTATAAATATTGTGAAAAATTCAGTTAATTGTACCTGAACGACTAGTTGTGACAGCCACATACAGAAGGTGTCATCGGTACTGGTGACAAAGTACACATCACTGCATGCTTGTGCTGGAAGCTTAATCTCTATTTTTTACTATACATGTGGCACTAAAAAAGTGTTTGGGAGTATTGATTAAACAAAAGAATTTAGAAAACCCAAGAAGTGAAGATGGGAGCACATGGGAGAATCATAAATCATAGGATAGTTAGGGTTGGAAAGGACCTCAAGATCATCTAGTTACAATCCCCCTGACATGGGCAGGGACAACTCACACTAAACCATATCACCCAAGGCTTCATCCAACCTGGTCTTGAACACTGCCAGGGATGGAGCATTCACAGCTTCCTTAGGTAACCCCTTCCAGTGCCTCACCACCCTAACAGTAAAGAACTTCCTCCTTATATCCAATCTAAACTGCCCCTGTTTAAGTTTCAATCCGTTACCCCTTGTCCTGTCACTACAGTCCCCAATGAAGAGTCCCTCACCAGCATCCTTATAGCCTCCCTTCAGATACTGGAAGGCTGCTATGAGGTCTCCACGCAGCCTTCTCTTCTCCAGGCTGAACAGCCCCAACTTTCTCAGCCTGTCTTCATATGGGAGGTGCTCCAGTGCCCTGATCATCCTCGTGGCCCTCCTCTGGACTTGTTCTAACAGCTCCATGTCTTTTTATGTTGAGGACACCAGAACTGCACACAATACTCCAGGTGAGGTCTCACAAGAGCAGAGTAGAGGGGCAGGATCACCTCCTTTGCCCAGCTGGTCACGCTCCTCTTGATGCAGCCCAGGATATGGTTGGCTTTCTGGGCTGTGAGTGCACACTGAAGCTGACTCATGTTCATTTTTTCATTGACCAATACCCCAAGTCCTTCTCCACAGGACTACCATGAATTTCCTTTTTGCCCAACCTGTAGCTGTGCCTGGGGTTGCTCCGACCCACGGGTAGGACCTTGCACTTGTCATGGTTAAACCTGACAAGTGTGTCAAGGTCCCTCTGGATGGCATTCCTTCCCTCTAGCTTATCAACAGAACCACACAGCTTGGTGTCATTGGCAAACTTGCTGAGGGTGCACTCAATCCCACTGTCCATGTCACTGACAAAGATGTTGAACAAGACCAGTCCCAACACAGATCCCTGAGGGACACCACTTGTTACTGTTTTCCAAATGCAGTGGATAAGTGCACAAAGAACTTGTGTTTATTCCAGTTTTATTACCAAAGAAAAAGTTGAGCTGGACAAATCGCTCCTTCCCCACAGAGAAAGGTGTTTATTCTCTGTACACTGCTTTGGTGTCACTTTACTTTGGGGTCACTGCTTTAATGAGAAAAGTAATACATATCTTAGGTCTGACACATGTCCATCCAGTTAACAGTGTTTTTCACATGGGCTAACACCAAATGTTTTATGAGGCACTGCCTGCAGCAGAGGTGCTTGACTCCCACTCAAAAAGTAGTGTATATTTTCCTGAACAGTGTATAGTATTTTTCTTGCTTGGAAGGTCCATGATAAAGATCAGCTAGTTTTTGTTCTATTTTGTTTATTTGCTAGTTTAGACAGAATCTTATTTTCCTCAGTGCAGGAGAGGTACCCCAGGAGGCAAGTCCCTTGTTGGGAAATCTGTGAGCCTCTCTGCCTGCACCTGAGGACCTTTGCCAGTATTCCCTCTCAGGGAAGTGAGATGGACAGCTTCTTCTTACATTAGCATACATCAAATGTGTCTCTCCATCTCCTCATTCACTTCACAGTCAAAGCACCAGGCTCTGCAAATACAGAGCAAACCATTTGGGGAAGCCATCCTACTCTCCTGCTCTCCAGGAGCTATACCTCCCTAGCCCCTCCCTCTGTAAATAAGTTTAGCTCTTTCTCTCCTCTAGTATGAGTGTAAGATGATGCATGCACTCCGGATATTCAGTGACGACTGGATTTGTTCACAAATAAAACACAAAGGCACCCAACACCTATTGATGCAGCAATAATATGAACCCCTCTGACATTGTTTGCTACCAGAACACCCCCCATCCCACCCTCCCACCCCCCACTGCCCACCCCCTCCCCCCCAGTAATAGCAAGCATTCTTGGGGTGCTCATTTTTGGGTGAATTAATTCCATATATTGGCTTTCAGTGATATGGGGCCCCAGTAGTTAGTCACATGTGGACACAGCCTGGGGTATCTGCAAGTCCTGGCAAGGTGAGTGTGTTTGTAGAACATCACTTACATGTTGCTTGGGGATGGAGACGATGGTTTCCAAGAATTTGCAGAATCAGTCTGAGTGTTAACATTAAAAATCTCCATGTTTTCCTTTTGCAATGACAGGAGATAATCCATGTTCCTCCTCTCTCAGAAATACCCAAGAGTTATGTCTCACTAGTACTGCACTCAGAAACACAGGTGTACATGACTTATGCATTAGCTCTGAAATATTTACACCTCACTGGGGAGCCAAATGGGGAAAGTGATCTGTGACCAATGTAGCACCATTCAATGCTGTATATGAGGGCACCCAGCATGATGGGAAATACTTCCAACAATCTGACAGCTGCCCAAAGTGTTTGGGAGCACATATGCTAGCAGAGTGCCCTCTTGCATGACTTGTTTTGTACATACATAGAGTTGGAGCTTTATCCCCTGTGAAATGCTTGATATTATCTCCAGAGAACAGGAGGCATTTGTCTCTGAGAATAAGACATGTGATGCTTAGGTGATGAAGGCGAATTTTAACATTGACTGATCACATCGGCATTTTAGGCAGCATTTTAAACTTTTGAGCCTAGAGACTTGCTTCACTGATTTGGAATTAATAGGCATTTCTGTACATTTGTCTATTTTGCATAAACACTAGTCATTACTAACTCTTGTAATGAATTTTTACTTTCTATTTTATTCTGCCTGCCGAATACTTCAAATTTCTCAAGTAATTTCTATTTGCAAATGTCAAGCTACCTCTTAAACATTGATTAATTCAACCTCAGACATGGGGCAGATCTAGACAGAGCACATCATCAAGCTGTGCCTAGGAAAGCTATAGTGTTGGCTGTAGCAAAATCCTAAACTAGCACTAACATGGCACCACAGGCCATGTGCCACATTCCCTGCTTATGGGTGTACAGCAGGCATCTATAGATCCAGGATCTATGATCTTAGACAAAGATTGCCCTTAGCAAGACCCATGTTATTACTGAGAAGAGCCTATCTCAGAAGAAAGACCCAGGGATCTAATTGTGTTCAGGTCATTTGACAAACAAGAACAAATGGGCTACATTATTATGACCTCAACTCCTGACCCACTGATTGTTAGAGTTCATGAGGCATTTCCTTCCCTCACTGCCTTCTGTGAAGTAATGTTTGAGGAGACATTAGGTTAAAAGTAACCAGTGAATGATTTATAACAGGCACCTGCATTAGGTTTCTATTATTTGCCTAAAGACTCCTAATAGTTTTCAATTTGAAAAGGAAATGAAGCAGAGGAAAGGAAATTGGGGAGCTGTGTCAGCATACTGGCTGGGTCCTGGCTAGTGCTGTGTTGATGAGGACAACCAGGAGAATGGGAAAGAAATTTGCCATGTTTTATTTTCACAAATCCTGTCAATTAATTAGCTGCATTATAGAACAAAAATATACCCATAAATGACACGCCATCTTTGATCACAGATTCTGTCTAATGACCTGGTACTCTACTGAAAGCCTGAGCCCTGCTCTGGGGTCCTGTAGGCAGGGTCTCCTATCACAGCCAGGCAGGGGGAACCTCAACCCTGCTAACATTCATTTTTTGTGTGTCAGTGGTAGCCCAGACGTCATAGCTGAGCTGTTGAAAAGAAAATGGCTTTTATTATAAGCCATTTTCAGTTTGCTGACACCAGCAGTGGGATTCATTTCAGCTATTCTGGGTAACTAGAGTTGTCTGTAGCTGAACTAATTGCCGCAGACTCTATTTAGGCAAAAGGAGAGGAACTTTCCTGGGAGGTGATTCATCTGGCCTATTTTAGATATTTACTTTTGGCTAAACTGTATTACTCCTCAGTATTGTCAGCTTCTCATAATGAATTCTGAAGACTGCCAGCAGACATGTGACTTTCTACACTGTGGACAGATGCTTGTAGTCAGATTTCTCTTACTACAAATAACAAAATACCTTGTGCAAACCAAAACTCCCCAGATGGTAAGATGGCAAGCAGAGCAAATCTAATGTTAATTTTTTTAAACTTCTTGAGACAACTTTTTAATTATTTTCCCCACAACAATTAAGGATAATTGTTTGTATCAGTGTTAATATATTCCTTGATGGTCATATTGCCTTGAGCTGGGCTATTACACACATAAAGCAAACAATGCCTTCTTCCCTACGTGACCTCCTAAACCACCAGTCCTGCAGCCACAGAGCTTGCAACAGGAATGATTCAGAAAGATGCTGACAGAAGAGACAGTAAGCAAGAAAAAAAATATGAAAGTTTGCTCAGCAGATAAGTTGGATATAGAGAACTGGCTGACATCTAACGGACTACAGTTACGAGTTGTGCTTTTAAGTCAGTCATGGCCATAAATGCAAACTGTCTACACACATCTGCTTTGAGACACAGCTCTCCTAATAAAACCAGGGAATTTGGGCTAGGCTAATCAATATTTCTGCTGACTTTAATAGAGTTACTCTCACTTCTAGTGTGCTATGGTCATTAAGATCTTCTATAGTACAGCCTTTGTAGCCCTGCATATTTATGTGTCAGAAAAGGAAAATCAAAATCACTAGGTAATTGCAAGAGGTGTTGACTGTTATGTGCGATCAGAAAACTGAATCACACTGGCTGTATATCAGAGAACTTCTGTGAAATTCAGTGAGCTTAATTCACATTGAACAGAATGGAGTTTGCAACTACTAATGCCAGCATACAACTGGGATCACACCTTGGCTTCTCAGCAGCTGGCGCAACACATAGAGAAACACCAATCAGTATGCAAGCGTCTATTGCGCTGCATGTTTTAGACCCTGCCAGTGGCAGTGAAATCTATCTTCCTTTTCCAACATGACACTGTGAAGACAACTCACTGTTGGAATATATTCATTTTAAATTAGAAAAAATAATCAGAAAAATCAGGTTTGATTAATTAAAAAAAATTCCCGCCTCTTTTATTGAGTTGGAGACAACTGCCACAGAATCCTATGCGGTAAAAAGGAAAGTCAGAAATAATGATAGTGTAACATCAGCCCTTGTGAATAATTCATGGGGTACAATTTCATGTTATTTTAAATGGTGCTGCTTCTCTCCCTGATAAGCAATAATTTTATGCTCTTTCTTTACCTTTTTTTAACAAATCAGTGAAAAGGATTGTCTATTGTTATCTGCAAAAAAGTGTATTTGGGATAATTTTCAAGGCAGCTTAATAGAGCTCTGATCACAGAGCAGTTTTTTTTTTTCTTTTTAATACCCTCTACTTGTAGCTGAATAAGTTCAGGTTTCCATTTCAGGTTTGTTTAGGGACAGAAAATTTCTTGATGCAACATAGCACCAGCAAGTCCTGCATTATTTTCTGTTATCTTCTTCCCTGGCAGCTATACCACATCCTTAGCACAGGTTTAATTTTGAAATAAGAGACATTCCAGACATGAAAGGGCAGTGATGCTGGAAAAGCTGCTGGCAGGAACATGCTGTGGGCACAGTCCTGCACCCTACTGAACCAGAGCAGGTCCCCAAGCCTGTGGTGGGACTACACTGCTAGGTTGATGGCTCACTTGCCACCCCAAGAGTGGGAAATGTCCCAGGCAAAAAACTGCTGCAAAAGAAGCAAAGAGGTCCTGTCCCCACCTGGGACAACTGAGTGTCCTGGAATGCAGCCCTGAGGTTGATGGGGGCTGCTAATGTGAAGAAGTGCTGACCAAAAAACAGGGAAGGAAGAAGCGTGTTAAGGGCTCATGAAATGTAATAGCAGAAGCCTGAACAAAAGGCAAATACATAGCTAGCAAATATTAGGAATAAAACTAGCAGTGAGGTTAAAGATATCTGGGTGTATAAATGGAACACAGACTTTGCAGTGCTGGAGTTAGGAACAGATTTCTTTTCCCGACATCAAACTGTGGGTTATGTGAAAGCAAATACATTGTATTTCTATGGAAAGAGAGGATGTAGAGGGAGCCTCCGAGAGCGTCCTATTTTCTTCCGTTGGGTAATCCTGCCTCTGACTTCCCTGCCTAAGGAAGGCTGTTCTCTGCAATGCTCTTCATCTTTGTCAGTGAATGAGCAGAAACAGAGGTGCAGTGCTCTCTACCCTGATCTCTGATCTCTCTGTGCTAGAAGCAAGAACCAGGGTATTGTCTGAGAGCAACTGTGGCTCTCCTTTCACAGTCAGGCACAGTAAACTTCCACCAGTACCACGGGGTGTTTCTTTGTGAACAAATTTCAAATGCAGTTCCTCTGGAAGAAAGATTCCTTTCTGACACAAGCTAGTTTTGAACTGCTTGATCACATCATCAGATGCCTGAAAAAAGGACTCTCGCACTAAACCATTCTGCAAGATGTTCCTACACAGGTTTTTCCAGTAAGTCTTATTCACAAGGAGGATTTTCCAGCCCAGAAAAGAATGGAGAAGTTGCCAAAGTGGAGGTGAATCAGAAGGCAGGGGCTTCAAAGGAGGGTGTCCCATCAGGAAAGAGTACAAAAATTAAATGTATAAACCCTTGATAAGTAACACCTATGAACATGGTGCAAGTGCTTCCAAGTATCTGAAAGGTGCAAACCCCAGAAGAGAGGTGGGTACCAAATTAAGAGCAGTACAACTGAGGACCTGGGTTTATATCACAGAAAATAAAAGTCAGGCTGAATAACTGGTTAGAATTATTAAAAATGAAATCCATTAGACTAGAATGGTCTCCCACGGTACTGTTGAAAACCCCATTACTAATTGATTCATTTAAATCTAGATCAGGAAAAGCACTTGGGAACACACCACAGGGAACAATCTTGTGCTTGCAGGGAAACGGACTGGATGGCTTAGTGGTCTTTCCCAGTTCTAATTTCTATGGTACATTTGTCTTGTCCCCTTAGCAGATGGAAAAAAATGAAATCCCATCAGTTTTGCTTCTGAGGTGTGTGGAAGGAGACAGTGCTGTTCCTGCAACCATCACTGCCTTTTGCTTTCCTTTCCTCAATGTGGGTTTTCTGAAGGGGAAGGATAGGCAGCAACCCCGTGCAAACCCCATAGCAAATCCATGAGGGTTTTCATTTTTACCTAAATTGATACTGCAGAATCAATGTTTTCTGAGGGTTCTTTTCTTTCATGTGAGTTTGAACACTGTTTTTCTCATCAGGAACAGAGTTGTGCAGGGACTTAGAGATAATTCTTAATTTCAAAGCAGGACTAAACAGCACTTTTCCTGCCAGGTCCTGAATGCAGATATCTGTGTTTCTCTAATAAATGCTGTGCCACTGATATCTGAGCATTAACTAAATTGACAGTCTTATATGCTAGTGGATCCTTAATTGCAGTGAGGAAGGATGAAATCCTGAATGTGGATTTTGGCAGATAAGTCCAGGAGGAACTTGTTCTTAATTTTCTTTTTATCTTAAGTGTAGTTGCATTTAAAAATATCTTCCTATGAGTTTTACTAGGTCAGTAAAGTAAAAGAAATGGATGATGCCCATGGCAGAGGGGTTGGAATTTGATGATCTTAAGGTCCTTTCCAACCCTAACTATTCTATGATTCTATGTCACCAAGCCTTTATTTCCTTGAGAAACTTCTGGGTTTAGGATGAGATAGACTTTTTGTATTGAGATTGGGATGATTTCCAGTTTGGCTTATCACAGAGCAGAATGGAAGTGTGAACTTGCTCCTTGCTTCACACAGAAGTGCCTATTCTCATTTCCATGTTTTATGTTAATTATTATACCAATCCTTGTTGCCAATGCAATTATATGTGACACAGAGCCAGGGCCTTGCTTGCATCCAGGTTTTGAGAGATGTCAGTTACTATTTCAATCAGAAATGTTCTTTAAACAAGAACAAAAAGCTAAGTCCAGAGACAGTAAATGGTCTGTGATAAAAGGCTCATTGCCTGAGAAGAGCCAGCTACTCTGAAATGGAAATCAAAACAACCAGTGGGCACAGCAAGCAAGAAGATGGAACTTCCTGGAGCTGCCCAGAAGGCACCCACAAGATGTGCAGGAGACACCTACAGCTTGTGCAGCAGGTGGAAAACGGGGCTCAATTCCCTTCCCAAATTGTCCATGGGAGTGCCTAAAACTGCTGATAGGAGAGGGATGTCTTCCTCTCTTCTTGCTGAACCTGTGCTACCAAACAGCTAAGAGGACTGATTCAGGCTAGGCAGTAACAGCAAGGAGGGGATGTGTGCTGTGCTGGAATTTGAAAAACTAATCTTGCTGGGCAGTAGAAATCCTAGTCTTTCCATTACAGGGCCACATTACAAAATCCAGGAACAGAGTTGCAGCTGTGGAAAAGGGATGTTCTCATGGAATTCAAAATTATTTAGACAGAATCTGAAGATTATTGGTTTAAGGTTTATAACCAGAGGAAAACAGATGTCTGAGATGTACTTGAATACAACCTGGGATGGAGTGATTGATACTCTACATAGGGCCTGAATTTTCTACAGTATTTTACTACTTTACAACTTTCTTATTTAAACTAAGGATCAGAAATCAATTGGTCATCAGTATTCCTGATTGCATGTCAGGTTTTATGAGTCTTAATACGACTATAAAGATCCATAGAGACGTGTTGTCAACTTTGCTTTTTTCTGTTATTCCACTTAGCAATGATTAAGATCTGTTCCATGAGATACAGATGATAATTTTCCATCTTCTATCACAGCATGAAATTGCTATTCAGGGCTCTTTTGTCCAGTTCATCTTTATTTCATACAAGATAACTGAGAAGACCGCCTAGTTTGCTTTTAACATCAAAATGATTGTCAGCCTAAAAGAAAAAAAAAAGATGGGAGATAAAATTGAAATGAGAAATCAACTCATAACCTTTTTCTATGAATGCCAAGTTCCTGTGAAAAGGACTGAACTTTCTTAATGCTTCATTTTTAACAGAAAGCATGACAAAAAGTTCCTATCAGTATTTAAACTGCTAAGATTTGTCAAACACAAATGGGAAAATAGTGTTTAAATAGCAGTCTCATTTTGTCTGTAATGATTATGGGAGGAATTTTTTGCAAAGAGGACCTCAGCAATAAGAGATCATCTCTGCACAGAGTGACAGGAATTCTTTACTGGGTCCAGTGATTTTGTGTAGAGCACGAGTGTATGCCCATATCAGTTCAGAGCTGGCAAAGGCAAACTCTGTCTGTGATGTAAATAAACAGTGCAAATGCCACCAGCCTTTGGATAGCAGCTCTTGGTGTGCAGCTCAGACCTCTACCTCCCACCCCACACTGCTCTGCCATTAAGCTTCTTATCTCCCAGCTCTAGGGGAAAGGCAGCACTGTCAATGCTTTATTCTCATTGACTTGTCCACCAATAAAGCCATCTGTCCTGCTTGGTGACCCGTGGAAGGCAAGAATACTCGTGGGTTGAGATAATTAAAGTTCATGGTTGCTTGGCAAGACAAATGCTGTAAACCTAAGTGTGTTCCCCTTCTCTTTCTTTCTCCTAACTTTTACTGCTGACCACAATGTTCTATAACATGGAATATCCTCTTCAGCGGCTGGAGAAAGCTGCCCTGGCTATGCCCCCTCCCAGCCTCTTGCACACCCTCTGCTGGGGATGGGGATGGGAGAGAGGGAGAAAGTCTTGACACTTTGCAAGCATTGTTCAGCAATAGCCAAAATATTGGTGTTATTAATCATGTTTTGGCCACAAAAGCAAACCACTCTGAGGAAGGTTAACTCCATGCATCACATGCTTCTGTTTGTGTCTGGCAACAATGTTAAGTGAACTAATGTTCTTAATTCACTACATGTGAACCCATCACATATCCACTGAAGTTAGGAGAACTACTGTGGATAATCAGTATAAAACTTGGGTCCTCATAGTAATAGTATGCTACAGTAACAAATATTCTGTGTGAAGATATTCTGTGGGAATATGGCTTGCTGTAAGTGAAAGATGTGAATGCAATCTCTTACTCAAACAATTTTTCCTAGAGTCAGTCAAACAATTTTTGCTACAACAATCTTCTCTGGCTGTGTTTCAACAAAATTAGAATGCGTTAGAGGACTGGCAGATTTCAAATATATTATAACCGGAGAACTGCTAAATAATTTACTTCAACTATTCCATCTTTTGAAACATTTAGTTCAAGATCTGTTATGTTAGGCTTTTCAATTATTATATTCAATTACTATATTACATCAGATATCATCACATCAGCTGGTATCTAGTATAATTTGCTTTTAGGGCAGATTATTTCAAGGTTATCTTGATGTCTATTAATTGAATGTTTTGAAAACTTACTTTCACAAAAATGCAGAGATTTTAACTTATCGCAATTCAGAGCAAAGCATATCTAAATACATTGGACTGCCTGTTTTTCTGACTAGCAATTTATTACTGCAGAACATTCACAGTCAGTCAATAACATAATTTTCTACATTTTTTTCTTTCTCATACTTCGGAATTTGCCCTGGGTGCTACAGCATAGTCAATTACACTGCCCAAATGTAACTCTTCTTGGTTTCCCTGGGAAATTGAAATGGCTGAAAAATAATGTCAGAGTTCAGGAAAAGAAAACCAATCTAGCACACTCCTGTTTCCTCTGGAGAGATTTTGTATTATCTTAACAGCACTTATCGCAGAATCACATTGTGCTTTTTATCAGCTTTGTCTGGAAACTGTACAAGCACAGATAAATCTGTTTGCAGTCAGGATGACATTAAATTGAAATGAAGGTAAAAACAAATTAATTTTTGTCTGTTCTGGAGTGTATGGTACCAAATGCAACAGTTTCCAGATATTCTTTTGTTGCTGACACTGGTAAATTGTTTGCAGACATCTAAGGGATTTTCTGACAAATTCTATGTTAAAAATAGAGGAAATTGGTACTTATTTGAGTGCTTCATATGGAAAACCTGTTTGTGTCATCTTTGAACAGTGTGCCAAGATCCTTGCTACCCCTGGGAACAATGGTGGGAAAGAGACCGCAAATCTACAACTTTAGTACAGAAAATAATGACATAAATGGTAAATGATTAGTCTTGCAATGTCTGGCAGACATTCTTGTGCTGGAAAGAACTCAAATCTTCTTGGAGCATATACCAAGATAAGGATGTGTCTAGTTTTGCATCTTCTGTGAATCACTTCATGTCTGTGAGTTTCTTTTCGAGGCTCCACAAAACCAGTAAGATTTTGACACACTGGATAACTGACACATTGAAGGAATTCATAAAAGGGAATTCAGAATTAAAAAAGAAACATTGAGAGAAATGTTTTGTGAACATAAGTAAAATTACACTTTGTCATAATGCTGACTAAGATGAAATATGAAATACAAATGTGTAAAATACCACTAAGGGCATGTGATTCATAAAAAACCATGGCAGGAGGGCACTTTCACCCCTTCCCCAAAGAAGAGACACAGTCAGTCCCAGCTGCCCAGCAAAGGCTAGCAGGGCTCTGGACGTGACCGTTCATACCCCTAGCACTGAGTAGCCACAATTTTGGAAGTCACCTTTGAGTGACACCTTTTTAAGGCAAGTCTAGGCCTGGGCTAAAGAATGCAGGAGCAGTACCCTGGCAAGGTAGAATGGGATGAAATTCTTACAGGCAAAATACACAGTGTAAGAAAACTGAACGGGACACTGAGCTGAGTACAACCTCCTCTCAAAAAGTGGTTAGAGCAACAGTTCTTGCTTTGTGTAACTTAACTTCTCATAAAAGGTGTGTTTAAACATTATTCCTTGTGGTCCTGCTTGGAAAGAGCTCCTCTAAATAAATTACAGCACTTTGTTTATATCTGATGAGTGCCACAGTCAAGAAATCTGATTATGACAAGCCAGTTGCTATGCTAGATCTACTTAGTATCTTTCACATTCCAAAGTCAATCACACTCTCCCTTTTATTTTTCTTGGTACTGAATATGTATCCTGTGGTCTATTGGATTTATAAACCATGTTTTGTGTTTTTACAACACTGTGTCTGTGCAGCACTTAAAAAATGGCAGACTCATCTGTTACTACAGATCCTAAAGTAATAGAAAAAATAACTAACCAAAGCAGATTAAGCAAAATCATAACAAATTTAGCCAAGAAGCAGTTCAGTTTCAACCAGCAGTCTAAAATATTTTAGGTGAACTTCTCAACATTTAATTTCAGGAGAGGATTGCTTACTCTTTTCATATCAGAAAGGTGGAGAGTAAGTTACTCTGCCCAGAACTCTCAGCTGTATTTAGGTTCTGCAGTTGGAAGAGATCAATCAGATAATCCTGTCTCCATGCTGCTGCCTTACAGTATTCACGACTGTCCCTGTTGAATCTAGCTAATGTAACTGTTGAAGAAGTAAGACAAACCTGGGTGAATTATACATGCCTTTTCCCTCTGAGCTTATTGTCTTTCTAAACTCCATCTATTGCACCATCCGTCTGAGTGAGAATGAAGTTTATGGCAGCATCTCCACTGCTGACATGTTCATAAATACTGGGGTGCCCCAACTGAGGTATGATCACATAGAAAGAAAGACTGTCTGTGCAACAGGATTCATCAACGGGTTAAAGATTTCTGTATAGTAGTGTCTGTCAGTTATATCTTAACAGGGGAGAAGACAAACTATGGCCCTGCTGATAAGCATTTCCCATGCTTTGAACTGAGCAGAATTAAAACTATGTATGCTTTGGACTTGTTTCTTTTAATTGGAAAGGAAATGGGCTGAGATTTGCTTTTGTTGTCAGTCTGAAACAAGGTTTATGATTGTCTTGAACAACGAGAATTTGGTGTTTCCAGATCTAAAAGAGCAACTAATATATAATACTACTTTTAACTGATAACTAAAACCTCACCATTTATTAAGAAATGCAAAATTAGACAAGTTTGCATTTTGTCCTGTCAGTGAAGCAATGTAGGGACATATTTATGAAGAAATCTTTACCTCTGTTCCCTATACCTTATGTGTGAACTTATTTGAGGTATAAATAATTCATGCTTCTTTTCTCTGCATTACTATTTATTTTTCAGTGTGGGAGTAAAGGTATCCTTCAGTACTGTGGACCAGGTAAATAATGTATTACTTAGTCATGAAAAATGCCAGAGGAAAATAAATGAGAGGATCTCTTACCTTTGGTCATCACAATGCCTGCAAGAGTTTTGTGGCGTGCATGCATGGAAGTGAAATTGTCTGTCAGCTCCTGGAACTTCTGTGCAACCATTTGGTATACGGAGTCCGCAAAATCCTGAAAGACACAGTCAGAAAGAATTCTTTCACTTCTTTGATTGAGGAGCCTGGGAGCTTCTGCAGATTAGTCACCCGCTGTCAACTGCCGAGAGGCACCTTTTAGAGTTAGACACCACCTACCCGAGCATAGATAAAAGGAGTATCTCTCTGCTGACTACCCACATCACCCTCAGAAATGGCCAAATTAACTGAATTAAAGCTAGAGAGCCATATAGACTAGGATTAGGGGTGAAACGAGAAGATTTCATGGCTGAATTTGTTTCAGCTTCCTAGATATTGGTCCAGGATCAGTTCACAAGAATTTTTTTGGCCCTTATAGCATTGTATTGGAGTGAGCTGAAGAGGTGAATGTGTGTGTCCCACCAAACCACTTATTTCTCTAAGCCCAGTAAAAATTTCCATGAGCCCACCAAAGCCTGAGAACTGAGCTGGGACCTGATTTATAGGTAGGGACCACCTGTTTCTGCATTCAATGTAAGTTTTTAATGACTCTCATCTACTGAGGTGAAACAGTCGGCCCAGGAATCTTGGCTATATTTAATGCCACCTCAACAACCACTGGGAGGAAGGCAAGGGGAATCTCTGCTTGCACATATTACCAAAGATGCTGTCTGCACAAGTTCACTGATGCTGAGGGACTGGTCTGCCAGGTCTCCTCCTGAGCACAGCATATTTGAAAGTTCAAATTTCCCCATGGAGTGGGTACTAGAGACTGTGTGGTCTGAACCCACAGGTATGAGTGGGTCCAGTCACCCAGAAGAGCCTTGGGAAGCAGGCTACTGAAGCAAAGCAGGGTAAAAGGTCTAAAAAGTGAATTTTGCAGACTGTGTATGGACGAATGTGAACCTAAACCAGCTCTGCTGCTCCTAAGAACACCACTACTTGGACTGCTTCCCTGCTGCAATGTTTAGTATCTTTTTGTTAGCTTAATCTCTGCAGTTTGTTTGGAACACAGCCTTTCAAGCATACATTGGAGATAAGTCAGAGGAATGCTCTTTGTTAGCATGAGTTGTTCTTAAAGTGCTTTGCAAGTCTGAACATAATAAAGAAAGACCCAAAGGATTTTATTATTATTTTTTTTTCAAGCTGTACAATTTCTTGTGGGGAACTACTCTGTACCTACAAATCTTTCCAGGAGCAGTTCCTAGGGGCTGGAGCTTACTTTGGGGTGCTGATGGGAGACCTCCTGGCATCCTGTAGTTTGATTAGCCCCAAGTGATTGTGCCTTTGTTAGGAAAAGTAGTGTGATAGTGTAACCAAGCAACAACTCTACTTTTTCTTCTGATGCTGGCCGAAGCAACCTGGGGGGAGGTCCTGGTAAAACAGGTCTCCTCGAATTCACTTGGTTTCTTTAAGTGGGTTCATGGCTGAGCCTGAATGTTTAGCCACCATCATCCTGAAAGATCTACAGACATGCAGAAGTGAAAATGTATTTAAAAAGATCATATCCATACTTCTTCTCCCAGAACTGTTAATGGTGATGAAAACATGTTGGTGAAAACACAGAATTTTAAATTGGGAGAATACACAGCTATTTTTTCAGAGGAAAGCAGACCCTAATTCACAAATATTATCAGTAATACTGCTGCCACTGAGAGCCTCTGCAGGCTGTACACCATATGTTTCTACAGTTTGTTCCAGAAAGTCAGCTTAATTTTTAACATTGTTATAGCAAATATAAAAATCTAATTAGATAAAACATAACAACAGTTATGAAACCCCTTCTTCATAAAATCTGGAATAATTTTTCCATGTGTAATCCTTATGATTGTCATTTGTTCATATACATACAGGATAGGATTTCTTTGACACAATATTTTTCCTTTGTTTTGCTAAATGTGGCTTTTCAAGGTATTGCTCTTGGAATAAACCATTTGCTCAAAATGACAGTTTAATATAACATGGAACAAAGTATGCTGGCTTGCTGCAAAAGAAGGAAAGAGGCATATAAACCATTTACGGGAGATGAATGCAAAATCCTGCACCAGGATTAGGTGAAAACTAAGAAAAATTAAGAACAGTTTGACAGATCCTAAATGGAATTTCACTTTGACTGCATTTATACCTCTTCTAATCGAATTGTCCATAACCACCATGTGAGCAAGGTATTGCTCATACAGTGTTTCTGAAGGATGAATTTTGGGTCAATTCTCATTTGTCAAGCATCAAGGTACACTTGTGATATAAATGCAATTATAATTGCGTTACAGATGAATGAGTGAAGGCACTAAAAGAGTGAGGGACTGGTCCAGGGGAATAGGATGGAGCTGAGCACAGCCAGGTGTTCTGATTTCCTGGTGCTCTGGTTAAGTGCTCAGTGCTGGAAAACTGCCTGTCTTTCATAATATGAAAGTTTGTTTCCAAACTTGTTTTCCCTACTTAAGAGTGGCTTCATCCATAACGGAAAACTAAAGTGTATTTGCAGGACTGATATAACTGGGCCCCATATGGTGGACTAAAAATCTGATCAGCTTTATTTAGTCTAGAAAGAAAAATAAAAGAGTCTCTCAATAAAACTATCTGCACCATCATTTAAAAAAAAGAATCCAATCGTAAATTTCATCTCCTGTGGTACTGCAGTCCAATCCATGCCTGCGTTTCTAGCGTACCCTCCAAATCTGCATCCCAGGGCATTTTGCGCTCATTAAGAGTTAATTAGCTTAGAGGCACATACAATTCCTAAAAGAATAGTTTTAAAAATGCTAAATAGAACAAATAACTTTAACTTTGGATTTAGAAATCCCCACAGTCAGAGCTTTCTTTACTTCATTTGGCAGTAGGTTCCAGAGCCAGAGAGTAAAGAGACTCACTAAAGGCAAAATAATGACATGACTTCAGATGGTTTTAGGGACAATAAGGAATTCAACATTTTCTGATCTCAAGGAGTGATCTGGGACATGAAAGAACAGCAAATCCATTAAATGTGAAGCCTCTTAGCTAAAATAAGTCAGGTGAATATTTTTTGTCTTGAATCTGTTGCTTAAAAGGATGGCAGTGAAATTAATAGAACCAAAGGAGTGACATACGTGAATGAACATAGGATGCCAGAAAAAACAACCAGAAACATAGTGTCTAATCTGAGAGATTGTTTATAGGCTATTTTATTGCCCTAAGTTTCCAAATGGATATTCCAAAGTAAAATGGAAAGGAAGAAAAGAAGCAGTCTATTTTTGCAGGTGGCAAAAAAGGAGAAGTCAAGAGATGCATGGCTCAGCCCTGTGAGAGATTTTATCCCCTGAGGATTGATTCATGTAGTGCAACATTAATTTCAGGGCCTTGAATACTCTGGCCATGAAAGCCAGTCTAGGGGCAGAGCTGGGTATGATGTTGGATTCCTGACCTATATCCATATGTTACAAGAAGCATAGCATGCTGCCTTCCCCTCTAACACATATCAGAGCACATATTTGGCTTGACCCAGTATTGTGCTCAGTGACAGTATTTCTGCTTATTTAGAGCGTTTTGACTGGTTCTCAATGCCTCTATGAAAACAAAACTGATTACAAACATCTCTAATGCATATAGGACAGGTATTGTGGGAATAAGAGTTGGTACACATATTCCTTGCTCTGTTTAGTATCAAAGACTTAATTCCAGAGATTTTCTTGCTTTACTTTTAAACAATAATCCTAGGCTGTTAAAAGTTCTATATCCAGATGATCATTCCTCATAGGATATAAAAAAAAAAAAAATCCAACTACTGATGGCTATTGTGAGCCTGGTTAAACTTTTAGGAAGCAAGCTAGACTGTGTTACCTGCCATCAGAAATAACTTAAATACCATACAAAAAAAGGAACCATTCTTTTGTTATTCTCTACTTTCAAAACAATTAATCTCAGAGAAAAGTTGTGTTTGGTGATACTACAGTTCCTCCTGCCAGATAGGGGTGAAAAACTCCATCTGGAGTAAATAGAAGAGCTAACTACAACTTTGCAGCTTCTGAACAACTATCAGGTTGGTAATAGAAAAAAGGAAAAATTAAGACAATGGATGTGTGTTGGGATGAAAAACACAATTCTGGGGAAGAACTGCCCAGTAGGTGCTGAGTTTCAAACTCCCCTGCCTTGGTTTGCCTGCTATCAAAATCTTATCCTTCATAAGCCTTCACATAGATTGTTCTGTACAAGCAATATTTGTGTCAGACACAGTTTCTTTGAGATCAAAACTTTGCTTTGTCTTACTAATGCAGTGAGTGATAGGAGTAAGGCAAGCAAGACCGCTAGACCCACACCGAGGGGCAAATCTGCTCTCGGTTGCAGTCAAACCATGCATGCTGCCTAAATGCCATCACTGGTGGAAGCAACAGTTACTTGTTTAGGTGCCTTCAGAAGAATGAAAACATAATGTTAAATTGTTGACTGTAAAAGAGGGCAGTGAGATCCTGCAGTACTTAATGAGCTATACTTTAATATATACAAGGAGGCTGGAAAAATGAAAAATAGATGTCATTACTAGTAAAACTGCACTGTTTTGTCTGAAGTATTCATCTGTCCTTGATTACCATATCAAATTACTAGTGTTATTCACAAAGGAAAATCAAACTTCAGATTATACTATTACAGAACCAGAAACTTTTAGTCATTTCTCAGCACTAATATTTCAAATGGTATAAATAATTAAATGTGTTCAAGTTTGCAATGGGAGTCTTCAGGGTAAAACTGACATTCAACAGGAGTAGTAAGGATATTAAAATCAATAGATTATAAAGGAGAAAGCCTTTAGTAAACATTTTCTATTGAAATCCTGTCTTAGGGTTTATAGGGTTGAAATATCAAAAAGGTTAGATTTGCATATGGATGAGAAGAAATACTCTGCTATACAGATATCACCAAGGGCTCTGTTTCTCCTGTCTCCCAAGTACTTTATTTTCCAGAAAATCACTGACATTTGGGGGGTAAATGTTGAGCACAATGAATGGGGATCAGGCTGAATTAAGTTCACAACTCTCTTCACAGATAAAAGGAGATGCGCCCCTACTTCTTTTTACTGGCGAGGGGGAAACATGCACTTGCTGACAGCAGGAGTTTGTATTTTTTTCCTGTGGAGGACTCTGACTGTCTAAATGGGAGGGGAGGAAAACACAGCACAGATAATATCAATACTGAGGTACTGCTCCTGGACAGGGTGTGTAGCAAATTGCTACACAGCACAGTTTTTCCCAGGCTTGTAAATAAGTTTGCTGTAGCTAGTTGGAGATTCATCGCTAAGTGATTGTACCCTCGAGCCAATGAATTAGTCAGGCTCGTCCCAGGTACTACATCATTTTCAAGACTCAGCCTGAAGAAGGGAAATTGACAGTGTTCATGGGCTGCCCTCCACTATCTGTCTTCTAGCATCAATTTAACACCAGGAGCTCCCCTAGCATGGTGGAAAGGGCTAACAAGGACTTAGAGGAATGGACAGGCAGGGGTGACCTCAGGGAGGACAGGACAGGGGGACACAGGAAGTGGATTGCAGGCTGGCTTCCTTCCTTGCTCTGCTTCCTCGCAGCCCCCATGCTTTGTCATGAGTCGGACTTCTACAGAGATAAATGTGTATGTTTTTTAGCCACCTCACAAGAGAATGGTGAGACAAGAGGCATTACAGGTGCTAAGACTTTCCAAGCAGGGATATGCACGGACTTCTTCACCCATGCTGGAGGCTGCAGTCCACAGCCCATTATAATGCAGCCTTCCTTCAAGCACACACAGGCATTTACAGGGTATTACTCAAAGAACAAGGCACTGCCAGGGAATTCATTGTGGTTCTTTCCTTGAGATGTGCAGTAATTTTTTCTCTCTGATCATAACTCCTACAGTATTGACCATTTTGTCTGGTTTTGGCTTATCCCTCAAGGGCCAGGGTATATTGGCTTTGTTTTATGTTAGATGGAGGTGGTTTTATTTTGACTGGCAATATTTTTCTGTCCAGTTGAATACATTTGTATATCTGATGTACATCCTGTTTCAGAGAGGTCTTCTCAGAGGGAACTGAGCATGTCCTGCCCAAGCAGAAGCTGGGTACATGCTCCCACATTGAGCTTCTAAGGGAAACTCCAGTAATGCATTTCTGATACTCAATATCATCACAGTTTTCTTACAAAGACTGATGGGGGAGATTAACTGCTCCTATTGATTTAGTCAAAATAATCGCTTTCACCAAACCTGCCATCTGCTCATAGTCCTATTACAACATTTTACCTACATATGATGCTGAGTTACTACTACAAATTCCTTATTTCTGTGATCATCAAATGTATCAAATCTTCTCTGCATTCATGAAGACTCAGTGGCTCAGCTGACCTCAGCTGACTTGGGCAACTCACCTGGACTGTGCAATGGGTTCCTGGGCTCAGAGAGATTATTTGCTACCTACTTCCCTCTCCTCCCCTCACCCAGGCTGGAGGCTGATTGTTCTGTGAATTTCCCAGGCCCAAAAATCCATATTTGCCTCTTCTCCATTGTTTATATCATTAATGATCATTTACTAAATATCAGCATGGTACTGGCTGCTGTATGAGGCAGACTTTGAAGTTAGCCCTGTGGGACATGCAGAACAACAAAATGCCCTGAAAGATCCCAGAATAGAGTGGGAGTCAGAATAGAAAAGTTCTTCTCCCACCCACTTGTTTTTGGTGTTTCCCAGTAAACCTAGAGCTTTATGAAAATAGTCACGGCTGTGCTGGGGTTGGGACAATACAGCATCCACTGGGAAATTAAGATGAGACAAAGGTGGGATGGGAGGGTTAGTTAAGGTCTATTTTGAGTAAATATCAGCACTTTTATGCCTGGGAGGTTTCTCAATGACTTCTTTAGGTTTAGATTCCACCCTGTTCTAATGAATGTGTGGTTTGCTTAAAAACATTTGATCAGTTTGATGAATTGTTCATATATACAGCATATGCTCCAGCAGTGATTAAAGGCTGCAGGAGGCTTCCCACTCATGATGACCCTTGAGTGGCTAAATGCAAGCTGGAAGTCCTGCATTTCATCTGAAACTTTTTTACTAGGGAACACAAAAGTCTCCCAGTAAAGTATTCAAAATCTCTTCAGTGACATTTTCAGTCATGACTGGCAAAAAGAGGCATTCTACCACTGTTCACAGAATATTTTTCTTGAATATAGAATTTTTTCACACAAATATCAAGTTCAAAATGGAGGGGTGGGCACCAAGTTTTATTCAGGCATTTGGGAAGGAAGGGACAAATTTAGAAACTGGTAACTATGATGTGAGTTCAGCTATAATGGAAAAGCCCCTGAATTTGTTTGAGTACCGCTACTACTATGTGATACCATAAATGAGTTTAATCAATGTTAAATATCTCAAAAGAAATTTGTAGCACCAGTAGGAAGCACAAAGATCAAATGGGAATTTATTCTACAAGCTCAGTGTAAAAGAAAAAAAATAGTCTGTTTTCTCAATATATCCCTTGACTACAGGGAATCAATCAAACTTAATATAACGTATCTTTTTATTTGTTTCAGAAACCCCTGGAGTGACTGAAAGAAAATAGAACACGCAAAATAAGCATACAATTGAAAAAGGAAAGGCTGTCAAATCCAAATGCTCCAGCTCCTCTGAAAAGTACGTTTTTCTACTTAGTAGAAAAAACATTTTGTATGTAGGTTTAATTAGAATCTTTAAATTCACATTAGTGTGTTAATGCTGGGATGCTAACATATGAACTCCTCTATTTGAGGTTGATTCATTGCTGTCTACATTCATCTTGCTCTAAAAAGATGCTACCAATAAGTACCATTTCAATGAACTTAGAGGAAACAAGCTTTTCCACCGACATGAACAGTTGTTCCCTAAAGGAGTCCATGCCTAGTTTCCAGCTTTGCTTCTGAGTACAGCTCTGCATTTATCGCTCTGGTAATGAAGAATGTCCATACCAATTCTGCAGAATCATTCTTGAAGTCAATACTGCACCTGCTAACAAATGCCAGAAAGGAGGGGTTGTTTGTTTGCCTTTTTCCTTTTCTTTTACTGATCTTTAATCCAAAAGCCTTCTTCCTACAGAGGCACACATAAGGTTAGCTGCAAGTGCTGAATAATTCAAAACAATGAAGTAGTTGTTCGCTTTGCAGCCTTGTGCCTGCTTTAGGACAAGCCTCAGGTGTCAAGCTGTTGTACATTACAGATATTAAATTAGCACGAATGGGTTTTCTTTAACTAGATAAAAGCTCTATAAAGCCACCAGTGCCTAGGAATGGCTAACTCTGTAAAAAGGATTTTATGGTCTCTATAAACCCCTAGATTTTAGATTCATACTATAAGCCATCTCTCTTTAATAAAAAAAAAAATGCTTTATCTGAGAAACGCCTTTTCAGTTTTCTGTTTCTTTGCTTTATCTTTCTTAGGTGCATTAAAACAAATATTCTTTGTAAACTAATGGTGGCAGAACCCTCATTGCATACAATACTCTTTGCTGTTCGAGATCTGGTCTCTTTCCACAGCCTAACCAGTTAGCAGCTCTTGGGTAAATGTTCAAAACAGGAAGAGAGCAGTGCTTGCTCAAATCCCTTGAGCTTCACTTTGAAAATCTATGCCTATGTGTTTATGGTTCTCATTAAGGGGCTGCGCTATTAAGAGCCTTCCCCATCACACATATGCTTTGTTAGATAAAGCAGGGTGCAGGCAGTGTCCAAAACAAATTTAATCTATTCTGAACTGCTGATCCCAGCAAGGCACTGCATGATTCAACTTTCTGAATCACTACAGAGCAAGGCATATAATACACTGCATGGCAATTACTATACAGACATTGGAATTTTTCTTTTCTTGTTGCAGAGATCTTGCTGTCATTTGCTGTAATGATTCTCAAAATTCGTCTGTAACCTTGCTAACAACCTTTCCCTTGGCTGGGAGGGGTGGTAAGGAAATCTGCATTTCTTGTTACCCTTTCCTGGGCTTCTCCTCAAATGTGTAATTAGCAGGGCACTTCTCATCATCTGTGGTGGCTTTGTGCCAGGACAGGCAGAACTGTAGTTCAGCTGAATCCCGATTGCCATTCAGGCACCCAACAGAGCCATTTGGGAGTGGTGTGTGCCTGGAGTCAGAGCTAAAACCTGTCCCTCCCTTACTGGACAAACACAAGCAATTAACATAACATTGATGAACTTAAGGAAGAGTTGTACTGTGTTGTATTGCTGAGAACCTGCTTCTGAAAAGTCAGCATTACTTTTAGCTCATGCTCTAAAAACCAAATATCATTTCTCCATCACTCTCCCCTCCATCTCCAGTGAAGAAGCTTCTAGCCAGGTGTCCACACATAGATCCTGGGAATAGCCATTTTAAACCCTGAATAGCCATTTTTGCCCTGAGGCAAAACCTGTTGCCTCAGCAGACTTGTCTTTAAACAAGAGCCCAGGGAAGGAAAACTTCCTCATCATGGGAAAGATGCTTTAAGTGCTTTATTCACTGCAGGCAATAAAAGAAATTATTCTTGAGAGGAAAAAGACAAAGAATAAATGGAAAACCAAGTAACTAAATTAAAAACTATTATGTCTATTTATTTAAGAACTTATGTAAAAATATCAAAGCAGTTTACCTACAAATTGACCAAATCCTATACAATTATAAAATTATCAAATTATTCCTTTATAATTGAGAGACAACCAGCTTTAATATTTTGTGCTAAGTTAGTGTCAAAGACAAGAAACAGAATATGAAATTTTTCTTTCCAGAAAAAAAAAAGTATAGTACAAATAAGAATAAATTTCGTTTATCAGCACAACGTACTTCTGGAAGAATACCTCTGAGGATATCTGAGGTGTCTGGGTTCCTCTGTACAATCATGGGGTAAAAACTCAGACAGCAGTTCCAGAGACAAAAGGTGAATAACCAGCTTCATACTCAGCTCTCAGAATATATAAAACTGTGTCACCAATCTGTGTTTTTAAGGTAATCACGGGATGTTAGCTCACTTGCTAAGATGTACATAACCTAAAGGGCACACCAATAAATTACTTCTATCATGTTTCTACCCTGCTCTTCTCACAGGGTTCCTCAGCAAGCAGGAGCGGGCACACAAGCCTTGTGCTACCATTTCCAGTCTATGAGACTGTCCTGCTAAAGTCTCAGGAGAAGGGTATAGCAAACAAGGGGTACACAAAATTCTTGGACTCAAGAGCTGACTGATATGGACAGCAAGGTAAAAACATGATGCTTGAAGCCCCTGGAAATAATAAAAGCAAAGAAGTAAAGGATTTCAAGCTGTCTGCCATTGCACCTTTGTCTTCTCGTCTTTCTTCACCCTATCTCCTCCTGTGATTATGTGTTTAACCATTTCCCTCACCTCTTCTGTCAAGTGGATCTGTGCTTCCCCTCACAGAAGCATTGTCTAGGTGGTCTGGAAACCCAGACAAACTATTATACAAATCAAAGTCTGTCCAGTTTCTGATAACACCAAAACTAATTTATTTTTTGTTTATACTCCACTACCTTTGACAAAGCCTCCTCTGGAGATTTATATCTATCTCCATCCTCGCTGCCTTCCAACTGTTTGTCAATTTTTTTGTTTTGCAACCGACAAAAGAAAAAAAATATCTGACATCAACCTTGGAAGAGGTACTGAGTGCAGAAGGTTTTTTTCAGACGTGATAAAATCTTGCCTAAAACCATGCCCAACCTTTTCAGTAGGAAGTCCAGATGGCTTTGCAGCCTGTACAACAGACTTTATTCACTGATGCTTCTCTAAGTGTCAGCAGGGTGTTGTCTTCCAGAACTAGTAAATGTGCAATGAAAGGCAGCTCGGAGGGGAGAAATAAACACAAACAAAAAAAATCCCCTCACTTAAATTCCCCTGCCTCCCTCCCCAAAATCAAATTAATCTGAGAATTTCTACATGCATCTGACTTAAAATCCCCTGCGGGTGGAGAAAGGCTTTGCAAACAACTGGAGGTGTAACGGATGGGGTAGCAGTTCAGAGGGCTTCAGGGTGAGCAGTGATTTACGCACTCACTGCTGACTCTAGGTCGCCCTTGTCTGCATCACAAATATTTCAGCTACAGGATCAGGACCCTTCCTGAGTCCGTACATAGGCTTCAAACTGCAGTGCCTCATAGCATTGTTTTCACTATGGTTAAATTAGAACAAAGAATCATTTCTGAGTCTGAAATGCAGGCACGAAAGGGAGTGGGTAAAGGCTCTGGGATTTGGGATGAGTTTCTGCCCCTGTGCCTGGATCTCAAGCAGCCTGATACCAGTCATGTCATCAGCCGCTGCCTCAGTTTCCAACCTGTAAAACAGGAAGCATTCTGGTAAAGCCATGCATGTGACTTCTTTGATACAGGTGGGGTCAAAGTACTGTTTTACTTGAATTTATGGCCAAGCTTATTATGGGAATAGCACTGTTCTGCCTATCGCTCCCCTCTGCACAGCACCTAGCTTTAGACCTAGGTAACATAGGAGGACAAGTGGTAAAAGAGCTCTGCCTTGGTCAGCACTGGCCCTTTGGCCATGCCTAGCCCTGATAGCAACCAGATACTGCACTCAGCAAATGCGCACGGGGGTTGTCAGCCTGGTCTACAGAAGGGGAAAGGTTGCCTGTTCTTGGTACTACTTCTGAATCCTCCAAGGGAATCTGGAAGAATAAAAAGCTCCAACCAGTATACAACCAAGCTCATGCAGCTATTGTCATTTTAACCATCATCCATCCATGTGATACTGCTGGCAGCAGTTAATACTGCAGCCAGCTTGTTAGTATTCCTAATTCTGTTATAATTGTGCAGCTTTGTGGCTGGCAGTGCTGTTGCTCCATGTGTGTATGGGTTACCCCAACACTGGGGTGCTCCAGGAACAGAGAGCTTCGGTAAGACTGCAAGACAAACCACAAGTGATAGCAACAGTGGGGCAATTCTCAAGAAAGGGGAAGAAAAACGAGGGTGGGGTGAGAAAAGAAAAAAATAAAAGGAAAAAATAAAAGGAAAAAAAAAAGGGAACAACAAAAAAAGAAACCTGGGATATGCACACACAGCCTTTCCAGCATGTCTCCGGTTTTGTTTCTCATTGACACACTACTCTCCTTTTGAGCTGACAGCTGTGGTCCAGCCTTTGTCAGGTAATTAATCTGGGTAGTTCATTTTCACAGGTGAGTAGCAGGTTGGCACAGTCTACTCTAGCAGTGGTTTGTGGGTTTGTTTTTTTCCTTCTCAGAGAAGCATGGGCATGAAAACATGTGTATGTGAACATGGGCACACAACACGCTCTCGGATGTGGCCAGCTGTTTGTTCCTTCCTCACTGCAGAGTTACACACTGTGCTTTGCAGGGTGAATGGAAGGAAACCTTAGACAGGAATTTAAAAGCATTATATTTGATCCCATTGATTACAACTGACAAAACATTAAAAACCCTGAGTTCCTTTGCCAAGGTTGAGCTCCGCTGTTCTGACTCGCACAACTTCTGTGCCTGTTTAGAAATGAAACTGATTAAAAAGGAGATAGGAAGATAAAGGAAAGCCATCATATTGCTTGGCAGGGAAATGGGGGCTGATCTACTCATTTTAACATTTGGTTAGTTGTGAAGTAATGCAGTAATAATAATAATATTTTGCCCATACAGCGGTGACAGCTAAAATGAGCACATTTTCTTTTTCACGATGCAGAGAGTGCTCTGCAAGGTCATCGAGCTGGGAAATGTGACTCTATGGTTCTTGTGTCAAAGTGCCAAAATACCCTTTCACTGAAGCTGTATGGCTTCAAGCTATCCCTGAGCTCCACAGAGCCACTTTCTTCTGTTTGATAGTTTCTCACCACTTCCACTTTGTGCCCCAAGATAACCATCTTGACAAATGGCTGGGTAATACATGGCTGGGCAACACAATTGTACCTCAGTGTCTCTGTCCTCCACAGCCATTCTTTATTTATTCTTCCTTATATTCCTTCTTCCTTATATTTCTTCTCCCTCTTCTTATAATCCAGTTTGTTCTCAAAAGTGAATCTACATATTAGTCTGTTTTATATGTGTCCTGGGGTAGCCCACCCCTCTGTTTCCATGAGCAATCAATAGATGGTTCAATTCAGATTGTGCTATGAAAGGACATGATTTTAAGTCTTACATTTTTGTCTCCTTGATTAGTATACATGGTTCAATTCAGATTGTGCTGTGAAAGGACATGATTTTAAGTTGTACATTTTTGTCTCCTTGATTAGTAATACCAAGATGTACTTTGAACCAAATAGCATGGTGAACTGTAACATCTCTCTGTTGAGGATAACAAGCTTTAGTCCCTAGGGGTGCATGATGGAAAGTGGTGCAGTGGTCCCTAGGCAATTGGCTGTGTTAGAGGAGGTGGATTTAGGAAACTGAGCTCTCTTCACCTTTTCTTGAATGTTTGAGGTTGTTATTTCTAGGTGAACATTTCAGTAGCTACCCTCATTTCCAGTGGTCAGCCCACAAAGCCATGCAAGGCTCCTGGCTGATGGTCATATTCTGGCCATCTCTTCCCATAAGAGACCATTTCTCTCTCCTGACCATATGGGGAACCCAGATCTTCTGGCTCTCAGCAGCAGATTAAATCTCTTGTCTATTCTTTCAATTTCAGTCCTGTAGTAATAGTGAAAAGGTATCAGTATTAAGTGAATCAGAATAAAGTGATTTCCTTATACCAGAAAATAGAATAAAATCCCATCTCTTAAATCCCATTTAGCTCTACATTCACTACATTGCCATGCTATTGTAGTGAAATGTTCAGATCCTATTGAAATGTCCTAGATATTAATTTTCACTGCCAATAACAGTAGTCCTGTGCACTTAACATTGTCCTTGGAACACAGTAAAAATATGTTTCAGCAGCTAATGAAATTATCACAGACCCTGTGACCTGGAAAACAAACAGAGTAATAAAGTCTTACCCTTGCTGTCTAAAATGATGTGGTACAGCTGTATTTAGTCATGTACTTTATGTTTCTATATGCATGTCATTCCAAATTGTAGATCGCCATTTTATATATATTAAGGTGGTTAAGAAAGCTTTTTTTAGCTGACATTTTCAACACATCTCAACAACTATTTTTCTAGAATCTATGCCACATATCATGTATTTTATAGTTTCTTTAGCAGTAAGTTAACTGTTGGAAGACTAACACCAGCTTCTAACAGGAATGTGGTAGTGTTACCCTTTTTTTCTCTATCCAGACTTTAACATCTCACTTCTTACTACTTTATTTTGTTCTTAATATTTCTGTGCAGATGCAACTGCAAAAAACCCTACTAGAACAAACTCTTATCAAAGAGGTACAAAGATGTCTTTCAGGGCAAGGCTGATGGGAAATGTCTCAGGGTACAAACTGGGAGACACTTGAGCGAACTTCTTGTCATTGCAAAATGCATTGTCGTGCCACAGAAAAGGACAAAACCTGAGCTTCCCTTGGGTTTTAAAGAATCAGACTTGCATAGGTAGATGGTTGGAGACCTTTGAAGAGCTCAATCTCATTTCAGGCCCAAGCTAGAGGTGTGGTTGTCCTTTTACATTGTGTGATGCCAAGGGAGTAAGTCTCTAATGCTTTTTGGTATTAGACAAGAGAGACCTGGTCAGAAGTTGTAACTACTTTGTTGAAGCAGCTACTGAATCCCTATGCCTCAGTTTCTCTACCTGCATTTATCTTCCCACAGTACTCCAGGGATCACATTTCCATGGCCTCAGCATGTAAATCTCCATGGCAATTTTGCCTTCTCAATTGCCCTGCGGAAATGGTGGAGGGTGTGTGGGATGTTGCACCTTGCAGGAGGGAGAACAACCACTTCCTACCATGTGGCTCAATCAGTAGCTGCTTGCTTTGTGTGCTTGCTGGCAGCAAATCAACAGTCAAGATCTCTCTGGGGATGTACAGAGCTATCCCACCAGAATGACACAGTGGACACTGACTTGTGCACCACTGGTCAGAGGCAGCCCTGTCAGAGGTTTTCCTCTGTCAGAGGCAGGAGAAAGTGTTTGGGTTTGAGCCTCCATCACAGCGGGCAACAGCAGTGACATTAAAGACTACTGTTTTAAGGAAAAATGGCCTCCTGGGACTTAGGGAGACCAAGGGCTGATTCTGGTTCAGTACCTGGAAAAACAGAAATGCTTTTACAGCTTTCACCAGTCTCACAGGTATCCTACATAATGCAGAACAAGGGAGAAAGATACCCCCCTCTCTCCTTCCCTTGGCTGTCTTGTTCTTCCCCAGGAAGACTAAGGATACAGAAGTATTCATAACACAAACGTTTCTAAAGATCTCTTAAGAGAATAGCAAAGCCCCTTAAAGGAACAACAATGCAATGTACTTTGAGAATTTTAGTTTAGAAAGCTTCAAATGGAAAACCCATCTCAAAAGGCATAGACTAGCACAAAATTAAGAAGAAAGAAATAATTGTTAGTGACTGGCACATGTTCCTGCCAGTTCTGGCAAGGGAACCACAGCTGCTGAGGTCCTCAATTAGTAAGAATAGGGTCAGCTACATTCATTTTCACGTGGCAAGTCCAATTGGACATGGCTGAGACTGCTGTCCAAAATGTTCTCTTTTTAATAGTAAAGCTTTTCTAAACCAAACTTCTACATCTACCATCACCAATAATTTTAGGAAAGCTTTTCCTTTTTCCCCACAAAGCCTCCCTGTCAGACTGTAGTTGTGTTACATATGGAAAGAATTCAGAATCTGAACCAAATCTTGCAGAAATCCATAGAAGTGTTTACCATTGCTTAAGCAGACTTTGTTTCTGACTTCCTGTGTCTTTAAAAGTGGAACATTTTTGCTATTTCATGAATTCAACATTTTATGCAAGGCTTTTAAAAAATTTGCTTGTGCATTTAATTTCAGTCTACATCTGTAGAAATCGGGAATAGCAAATGGCTATCAGTGATGCCTAGCAGCACATTTTTCCAGGCCAACTGGCATTGATGTATACCTATAGCATGTCTTTTGCTAACTAGTACGATTTCTAAAAATCTCAGTGGCTAAAAATCAGCTACTCAGAACTTACTGCAGGGGGTTGCGAATAGCAGCTCTCAGTTAGGGGATGCAGACAGACTATAAACCATTGTATGAAACAAGGGATGGGATATTGAAACAGAATCAATAAAAAAAAACAACTTTACAAATGTTTCTTTCAAAAAAGCAAGAGAAGATGACGGCCAACAGTCCTGGTTCCCTGCCTTTCCTTCCAGATTTCTTCATTCTTTCTCATGCACTACTTGCCTGTTTGCCATTTTTTGCTCTTCGGCTTTTCTTTGTTCCTTCTGACTAACTCTCTGCTCTTTACAAAGGTTTATCTTGTTATCACATGCTAACCACTTTCCCTTTTAGCCTTCAGATGTTTGTTTTGGTTTTTTTCTCCTTTTTTTCTCCTCTTACCATTTCTTGTCCACTTGGAAAAGAGGGGGATCCTTGAGCATTACAGGTATGTGGCATAAGGGCATGCAAAGAGATTTATGATGCCAGATACAGGTGTTACAACCTAGTGTTGGGCAGAGACATGACCTAGGTCACAATGACACAATGATCTTACTCAGTGCATACACTGGAAAATGCCATCAGCCATCAGCCATTTTGAGAACAGATTAATATTGTGAGTTACTGGGAGGACTACGCACTAGTGAGATGAATGCAGGTCCTGGCTTTGGGTCAGGTACTGGATGAAGAGGAATTGCATGTAGTATTTAAGCTAATTTCATTCAGTGAATTTTCAGTTTTACTCCAATTTCAGAGCCTTCTCGGAGCTCGTCCCCACCACCCATGGGTGGACCAAGAGATGAGAAAGTAGATCAGAAGCAATGAAGTCCTTAAGTATTTTCTCTTTTCATGCTAGAGAAAGCTAGCTAGAAACTAGGAAATCACTGCTGAGTATTTTACTGAAATTACAAAATTTCATTATTCTGACCTAAACCATCCCTATTATGCTTTTTTTGTGGCACATAAAGAAAAGCTTCCAACCATAAACCATATCTGCAGATTAATAAGAATAAAAAGTCATTAAGTCCAAGGTAAGTGATGGGTACATGGAGTAAACAGATGGAGGCAAAGACATTTCTTTAGTGAGTAATGCTACAAAACCCCCAAGCACCTAAGACTGCACAACTTTACAGATTTTACTGTAAAAGCTTTTAGCTTACTAAGGCCCTTATTTTGCCTTCCTTAGAGGAGTGCTTATTTGAGCAGAAGAAAGGACTACTGTACCAACCTTAAAGTGAATAAACATGCTCATGATCCCAGTTTGCACATACTAATTGCACAGGCAAGTGGGTGCATGTGTTGGATAAAACAAGCTTGGCAGTGGTTGGGAAATGGCTCCACTCTGCTGCACCGTCCCTGCTTGGTTCTGTAGGCACATCCCCCCTCAGAAGCACTGCTCTCCTAGCCCTTCCTGCAGTTCCAGGCACTCACTATGGCTGCATGATTGCAAAGCATCCTGAGTGTCACCACTGTCATGGCCAGCATTCCTATGCCTCCCAGCAAGCCATACATCATCAAATATTGATATGGTTCCAGTAGGCTGCTGCTCCTGACATTTGATGTATAGCTTTAGGTGCTCTCATTTTCATTCTAAGGAGTCAATGAGGGATCAAAGGAAATGTCGTATTTATCCCATGTGGGGTACAGCATGACACATCTCAAACCAGAGAGGAAGAAACTACAGGGTTGCTGACTGGCTCTTTCCTTGCGTCACCCAGTAAGGAGGATGAAGGCCAAGCTTTTAGTCAGCAAGTGAATACTGTTGCTTGCCCTCCAACATTTCAAATATTTATCGTGTTAAATATCAACTTGGAGAATATTGCGTTCGTTTCAGCTTTTCACGTCCCAATGATTTTTTATTATTTCCATCGACCAAAATAAATGAAGAAAATGCTTCAGACTACACATGAAAGCATGTAAAAATCAGTAACTGGATTTTAAAAGATCTGGAATGTCTTGAATACAGTCATTTTTCAAACATTTTTCTCTGATCTTTAAATAGCTTTTCTTGGAGCATAACATTTTTTGAAAAGTCAAATACAGAGCATTAAGGGTATAATTACCATTTTAATTATAACTCAATCATCCTATCTACTTTGCATAGAAATTACAGCTTTTATGTCAGGATTTTTGGAGCTCACAAACATTCAGGAGTAATTAATGCTAGAGATTCTCACTGTGTATGAACTTTACTTTGTAACACTTATTTCGACTGGCGTTCATTCAAAAAATTGCAAATATACCAAATTTTATGTTCATTATTTTCAAGCAAAGAAATCCTTCTCTATCAACATCTGTAAAGCTATGGCAATAAAAGATCAAAACTTGACTGCCTTAAAATACAAATATATTTTCCTTCCCCTTCAAATATGACTCATCCATGTAAACATGGACAGGTCAAACTCCAGTGACAGCAATAAAAAATTCCCACTAATTGGTATCTGATTTCTGATAATTTTGCAAATATTTCTGGGAGGTATTCCTGTTTGAGATCTTATGGAAAAAAAATCCAAAACAAAACTATTTTTAAAGATTTATTTTAGCATATGTCTTTACCTTGCAAATTTACCTGTTGTATCCCTCTGCAATTCCAAGTATGTGTGTGTGTACATATGAAATTCAACAAAATCAATCATAAAAAAACTGGCTTACATGTGGTTAACACCATATTAGATTTAAGTATTTCTCCCTGTCAGTGTTGAAATAGGAAAGAAATATTTCATGGGTATAAGGAAATAGAATGACCTTCCATTTATAAATGGTCAACGTCTTCCAGTGTTTTTTGCCTGTTTCACACATCACAAAAGACTATTCTGTGCATTTCTTTTATTCTCCACATGTGCTTTGCAGCGTGCCGGAGCAGCAGATGCCTTTTTATTCCCTTTAAAAGCATGATTAAGCCACACAAATTTTACAGAGGAGTCTCATAGAACATGTCCTTTTCCTTTGTTTGCACGTTAATGATATCATGGCATTTTCTGTTCTCATTTATGATTTCTTGGCTCAAGTATTTTGGGGGAGAAAGAAAAAGACAATTCTCCTGACAACAAGGCCCTGGCTCAAGTTGCAGTGCTTCACCCCCCAGAAGCGGCTGCCTTTGTGTGCTATAGTGGGCTTTTCTGCACATGGAATTGCTTTTGCCTTCAGTGAAAGCCTTGCATGAAAGCCCAGGACAAATCAAGCCCCTTGTCGGGGAAGTGCTGTGGGATCTGAAGGGAAGATTCATGATGCTTATTATCAGCCTGCACTTGAGACTGATGTCTTACACTCGCAGTTGTGAAGCTACAAGTAGGTTACATCTGAAATGCATGTGATTAAAGCGTTTGTGCCAAATCACATCCTGCATTCTGCATATATATGTGCATATAGCTCTAAACTTTTTCATGGATGGATGAAAAATATTTTCTTATTATACCTATCAGTAGCAAAAAGTGAAAGTGAATAGATTTCACTTGCACCCCTCCGTGCTCTTGACAGTTTTGCAAACATCCCTCTCAATCTCTTTTTGTCCCTAATCTTTGCCAGATGAAACCAGGACCCTGGTGTCATTTTAACAGGGGTATCTGAAAAAAAAATTAAAAATGAAGGCAGATGTGAAATGGAAGACAGAAAACAGATTATATCAGCATCAGTCAGCTGGCCTGACTCGAAATTGACCTGCACCTCATGTAGTCACTTACCCCAGTGCTAGAGAATTTCATACTGCCTGGCACAGGGGAAGGTTTCAGAAATGCCTAAGCCCATTGATTTCCTATAGATTTGAATCTTGTCCACACAGAAAACTTGCACCTGCTGAATTTAAATCAGCTGTTAAACTCCATGTGAAGCTAAACTGGTGTAAACCCATGCACTGCCATGTTCTTGTCATGTACTTACAAGATGGTAGGGAGACAGGAATGAAAGCTTTTTCCTCCTTCCCTATGTAATGTTTAAGCAAGAGTCAATTTTAGCTCTGGAAAGCAGGAGCTGGGCTGACAAGTCTTGGTTTGCCCACAGGATGACTCCAGTTATGTGTTGGACAAGTTTTTGTGTGTTTGAACACTAATTTGATAGATGAAGCAAAGCCCAGTGCCCACTGTGAGCTGTACTCATGCCCAGGGAAAGGACACCCTCCAAGCATGAGAGCTCAGATGGTGGAGCACTGCTTCCTACCCTGGTCCTGTCCCTGAATACTCACATTGCTGAGCCAACATGTTATGGGCAATAGGAACAGACTAAATCTAGATGACTTATGCCATGCTGTAAGGCCTTAACTAGGGTCTTCCATTCAGTAATTAAACAGGGCTACACTTTAATTAGGGACGTGACAGAGCCTGTCCAATATCCTGGCAGGTAGTAGGCTGGACTGGGGCCTGATTTATCCAGTGTTTGTGGATGCTGCAGGCAGGAGCCTTTTTCTGCTGAGGAGCTGACAGCTGCTGTTTGCAGCCAGGGTGTCTTAGGTGAAGCCCATGATGCTGGCACAGACCAATGACTCCCTGGGCATGGCGAGCCATAGGACACTGCAGAGCACCCAGTCAGCTATGTGTGATGTCAAAGAACTGTCTGAGCACACAGTGGGCTCTGTGCTGGAAATAGGCTTAAAAGCACATTTTTCCTCCCTTGAGCTACACTGTCTGGACCTTAATGGGAGATAGAGCTGTGGCCAGACCTTCTCTGTCAGAGCCAGCCATTCTGGCTGGAGACCCTGCCATCCCCAGCAGCAACTCAGCAATGCCTAGCTCTGCTGGCAGTGGGGATCCAGTCCTGGCTCCAAAGCAAAGGCTTCAGACTGCCTTTACTATGGGCATTAGGATAACCTTTAATCTATGTCAATACTAAGTTTAAAGTAGGTAGATATGCTCATCTGCATTACTAATCTGCCACTGATCTAATAAAACAAAGCACCTTGCAGTCTTCAGAATACCAAAGATAGATGAGTTTCTGTATTGCTTTACATAGTAGTTTTTTGAACATTTATTCACTATGAAAAATAAGGCACTTTTCTAAATAAATTAAGCCATTCATCTGAATGTGTAATATGTTGATTCTAATCTGTGTGGAGCTATACTAATTTCCCATTAAATGTTAGCAGAGTCTCAGCTACAAACTGAGATCTAGATTTTTTTGCTACAGGATTGAAAGAGCAATACTAGAAAGCATCTGAAATAATTTATTTTTATTTGTATGTCACTCTCTTGTAAATTTTAAAAGGGCTAGGCTCAGTTCTCAAAGTGCATAAAAGAATATTTTCCCCCAAACAAGCCTGGACAGCAAGACTGGACAGCAAGACTCATGTGGAAAACAGGATTTACAGTGAAAATGCTAGGTCAGCATAAACCATGATGCTGCTGTAATGATGCTGAGGACTGGACTGGGTCTTCCAGTTTGTTTCTTAGTTACAGAAGGCACAAAAAAAAAAGAAAAAGGAAAAGGAAAAAGAAAGAGGCAGATATCCTTACCTAAAGAAAAATGGCCATAGAGAAAGCAATAATTCTCATATTCTCTTTTGGTAATACCTTCAATTTAACAACTGTCTGCGAAAAGGAGCTTCTCACAATGAGTTATTTAGTCACTATGCCATCTAGGGTATAACTGTCATTCTAAAGGGAACATCCATGCTATGATTTGCTGTCAGTCTGTTGTACACTGTAAGTCCATTCATTTTTTCCTTAACAGGTGAAGATAATGCTCTGATACACAGTAAAAGACAGATGATAAAAACAATTCTTTAAGAAAAAAAATAGACACAAGGGGTTTGGCAGGAAAATATGATAAAATGTTCCATTCTCCTTTTTAAAGTACTATAATAAAACATATCTGGAGTGAAGTACAGATAACATAAACAGTAGAGTACGGGGGCGCAATCCCAGCATGATATTGCATAAAGAGCAATCATGAAGCATTCCCACCACAGTTGCCTGTCACACATTATTAACAAGAGGACTATTAAATAATCGTGCTAAAGGGACATAATCGACTTACAAAAAAGGTGTTGTGTTTGTATTGTTGTACAGTTGTATTTGACTTGACAGAATAATAAGTAATTTCAAATCCAAAGATTTTAGAGCCAGAACGGATAGTTCTGATTTCCTCATCCAGCTTCCAGCACGACACTGACCATGAAATTGTTGCAGCAGCTTTTCCTGAAATTATCTCAATAACTTGCAGGTCAGAGGAAAAAATGAAAATGGAAAATATCCTGCTTTATCCTGCTCCTGTCCATGGTAACTGGTAGAAGTTCCTGAAGACTGGAAGACAGCAAATGTCACTGTCTTCAAAAAGGGCAAGAAAGAAGATCCTGGGAACTACAGGCCTGACAGCCTCACCTACACATCTGAGGAAGTGATAGGCAAAATTCTCCTGGAAAGCATTTCCAAATGCATGAGGGACAAGAGGACAACTGAGGAGCAGTCCACATTGATTTATCAAGGGGAAATTGTGCTTGAGCAATCTGATAGCTTTCCAAGTGTCTGGCTTGCTGGATGAGGGGAGAGCACTGGATGTTATTTACCTTGGCTTTACCAAAACCTTTGACACTGTCTCCTATAGCAGCATCATAGAGAAGCTGACACTGTATGGGTTACATAAGTGGACAGTGAGGTGGACTGGAAACTTGCTGAAAGACTGGAACCAGAAGCTTGTGAACAGTGGCACAAAGCCCAGTTTCAGGCATGTTGCTAGTGGTGTACCCCAGGGTTCAACACTGGGCCCAGTATCATTAACTTATTCACAAAATGATCTGAAAGATGGGGCAGTGTCTCCTCAGCAAGTCTGCTGGTGATACAGCTCTGGGAGGAGTGGCTGATACGGCAGGTCATGCTGCCATCCAGAGGGACCTTGACAGGCTGGAGAAATGGGATGTCAGAAGCCTCACGAAGTTTGAGAAGGAGAACTGTCAAGTCCTGCACTGGGGAAGCAACAACCCTGGGCACACACACAGGCTGGTGGCCAACCAGCTGGAAAGCAGATTTGCTGATTAGGACCTTGGGGTCCTGGTGGACAAGCAGCTGACTGTGAGCTGGCAATCTAACTTCATGGCAAAGAAGGCAAATGGCCTTCTCCGCTGCATTAGAAAGAAAATTGCTAGCTGATCAAGGGAGGCCATCCTTTCTGATCCTTTCCCTCTGCTCAACACTGGTGAGGCACATCTGGAGCGCTGGGTCCAGTGCTGGGCTCCCCAGAACAAAAGCTATGGATGTACTGGCCTGAGCACAACAAAGGCTCACTCGAGAAGAGTCTGCAGGATCTGGAGCTGTCCAGCCTGGAGAGGAGAACATTTAGGAAGATCTCATAAGGAGATCCTTATGATCTTCATTCACTTGTGAAGTGAGTGGATGAAGGCAAGGGAGCCAGAGTATACTCAGTAGTGCCCAGTAAGACACGGAGCAATAGGCACAAACTAAATAATTCAATCTGAAAACAAGAAAACACTTTTTTGTTTGTTTGTTTGTTTTCTGTGAGGATAATCAAACACTGGAACAGGCTGCTGAGAGAGTCTCCATCTGTGGTTATATTCAAAACACAACTGGACATGAGCCTGAGCAACCCACTGTAACTGATCCTGCTTGAGTTGATGCAGATTACCTCCAGACATTCCTCCCAGCCTCAGCTTTATGTGACTGCATTTATCAAAACCTTTTATGATCAGCTTCATGATCTCACCAAATTACTTTTTTTTATTTTAATATTTCACTACCAATTAGGGAGAAAAGAAAGCTAAAATTAATAAATCAATCACAAGCTGTGTCAGCAAGATGCATAGGGCTGTAGTTAGTACTATGCTTAGTATCTTGCCTACGTTTCCAGCTGACAATATCCCTTTAAACTACAAAAGCAACTACCTGGTGACACAGCCAGTTACTCTTTTGTCACCCTCTCTTTAGGCCACTCAGAGATATCTGCATTGACTTTAAAAAGCCATTATAAGCAATTTAAACTCTGAATTGATCCTGACACATATATTCAGGTCTTCCTCTTATGGACTTTCAATAGTTCTTGATTCAAACGGAGAACTGGCACCACCTTATAAACAGAGGAGATAATTATACTTTATTGATTAGCACCTCAAGGTATGAATGGAAACTAGGCAGCTATTTGAAAAAACACATCATGTAGTTTTTAAATTGTGGTAGCTCGGTCTTTTCCTTTCAAATGTATCCATAAATGCGGTCATGTAACATGGAACCTGTACCTAGAAAAATTTTACCACTGGTTTCAATGAAAGCCAGTGTGTTAATGCAGATTCATAAACAGTGACTTTATATACTTCCTACAGTTGCATTCCAGTGTTACTCACTGTTATGGGGTTACCTCAGCAAGCAGCTCAACCCCATGCAGCCTGTCCTTCCTTCCTTCTCTGCTGAATAAGGGAGACAATAAGAAGGGTAAAAAAACTCATGGGTTGAGATACAGACATATTAATAGGTCTGTTATTAATGTCTTAACTCCGAATGCCCCTCCTTCCTTCTTTTCCCCCAGCTTTATATGCCAAGTATGACACCATATCATGTGGGATATCCCTTGCATCAAATGGGGTCAGCTGTCCCAGCTGTGTCTCTTCCCAACTTCTTGTGCACCCCCAGCCGAATTGTTGGTAGGGTGGGGTGAGAGGCAGAGAAGTCATTGATGCTGTGTATGCACACCTCAGCCACAGGTAAAACGGTGGTCTGTAATCAACCCTATTTTGTCACAAATCCACACATAGCCCCATATGAGCTTCTATGAAGGAAATTAAACCTATCCCAGAAAAAACCAGTATACCCAGTCACTCAGTTTCCTCCTAACACTGGCTCATTCATCTGCTGGCATGTTGCACACAAACCCTTCAGATGCACTGCAGACCACCCCCTTTCTCTAACAAACTACAAACCTCTTTACAGCTGCCAAACACAACAAATGCTCCTGTTTAATCCAGTGTCAAAACTGATTGGCTTCAATTTTGCTAAGTAAGGATTTTAGCACCTGCTCCATCTATCCCATAACAAACGTGTTGCAGTACACTCATCAACAGACTTACTGTATTACCAGTTTACAGCTGAAACTCCAACCAACCATCTCTCAACCTTCTACTTTCTGTGAATTAAGCACCTCAGAAATCAGAACAAGGTAAGTTAGAATAAGAGGAGAATTTAACAATTCTGTGTCTCAGTTTATCTTACTGTTTGCGAGAAGAAGTAGGTTTGTTAGGTTTACTAACAGTTTTCTGAACAGGCAACTCATTGCATTGCAAAACAGTGAAATTTTCCACAGCTGTTACTAGAATGCACTTAAACTCAGACAATGAATTTTGAGTTACCAAGATAGGTAGAAATGAAAAAAACAGAGCTTTTTTCTTGCTTGCTCCCTTGGACCCACCAATTGAGCACTGAGATGACTGCCTTCATACTTGCCCTTTCCAGTTTTGTCCCAGACCAACAGATGGCCTCAGCCTCTCCATCCATGGGGATGCTGAGGCAGAACTGGCTGCTCCACAAGGCTGCCAGGGGCCCACATTTTTACACAATTCCCACTCCACCCTGAAGAATCTCATTTTAAGTGAAGAAGTCCAGCTGTCTCTCAAAGGGAACAATTTGAGATGCATCATACCAAAAGCTGTTTCAGGTCACAGCCACAGCAGTAGCATCATTACAAAATTCAGGTCATCATGTAGGCTTTAATTAAGAAATAGTTTCATAACAGGCAGCTACAGGGAAGCACTTATTAAGCCCGAGACTCCTCTTACACCCTTTATGACTGCAGGCTCAAATAGACTCATACCTTTGAAGAAGAGGAGGCACAAGCCCCCTCTGTTAAGAAGAGAAGAAACAGGACTGAATGGAGACACCAGTATGACTCAGTATGACTTGCCAATGTGCTGACTGGCATTAAGGGTAACTGTGGTGTCTCCTGTGCAGAGCTAGTTTGAGTTGCTCTTGCTTCTACAAAGTTACCATCTTTACGTTGTATGGATAGAGACCAGGTGTCTTGAGATATCTGCTGCTATCAAATAGTTGAATAGTCTCAAGGATTACCAGGAGCACCTGATCACAGAGAGCTAATTTTTTTAGGGAAGCACTCTGAAAACATGCATGGAAATGTGTTCTGCAGAAATAGTCACATCACATGAATGGCTGCTGCCATGAAGGGGGATAAAAGGGTGGGCAAACTTCTCTGCTTCATTGGCTTTTTCAGCTTCTGTACTGCAGCAGCAGCAAAAAATGTACTGAAAGAGAACAAAAATGTTTAGCCAATAGCTCCGTACCCTACATGAACCATAGAATTCCTATGTATTTCATTAAACTTATCTTTAAAAGAAACCTAGATTTGGACTCAAACGGCAAATAGTCCCTCTGCAATAATTTTTAATTGTTTGAAAACCTTTCTGCTCAGGAAATATCAGATGAAAAACTTTGAACAATTTGTTGTACCCAGAATAATCCCAGTAACTGAATGTATGAAAGGCCAAGCTATATACAGGAAGTATTTCCTCCAGTGATAAAATAAGAACGACCTCTGTGACTTCATTTAGGTTCCCCCTCTCCTGAGTTATGAGCCATTCCTCACTTATAAGGTATATCCCATACCTCTCTCAAACTCTCAGCAGACCACAAAACTCCCTTCCAGAAAAAATTATGCTTCCCTCAGTCTGCGGAGGATTACCCGTGTCAGGCGAAGTTATATTATTGTCTTTAGTGCTGCTAGGAATTACTTTCAGGATGTTTCAGCTCATTACCTCAAGTCTTCATCAGCTATTTTCTGAGCGTGGTAACCTTTGTGATGCAGTTACTGAATATATCTACAGTATTGATTCTGCTTCTTCTGCTACATTACATGCAATGCATGTAAACAGACAAGAATGTTTCACTACTGGCTAGCAAGGTGCAAAATGGTAGCAGATCTTGCAGCTACAAAGTGAAGATAAAGCCTTGAAGTAATCAGCTGAACTGTCATGGAACTAATTCCATGATATAGTGGAAGCAATTATTTGTACTTATATGTTTTATTGTAAAATACAATCAGTGCTAAACCAATCCTGTTAGTGTTGTCAAGGACATATTCAGCTGCAAATGCTTCCCTTTTAATCAGTAACCTGTTATTAATTAATTAGGTAGTGATCATGTTGTTTTTCATACATGGGTATTATTACTGCACTTGGTTTTGTGCCTCTGCACAGAGCGCTGTTAATTTGCTGCAAGTGCAATTGTGTTAATGTGATGTGCTCGAATGCAAGTGATTATCACAAGGACGGGGCACCTAACATTTGACCTAAAATTTTACTGAATTGTTCTCACAGCTGCTTTCTTACTTCCAACCCCAGCCAACTCTTGCCTGGATGAGGCATGCTAAGAGAGACGAAACTGTTCTTAACAACAGGAGTGTTAGAATGAACAACAGAAACCAGCAAAAGGACAACCAGAACCAGGAAGGGCTGAGGATCCTGTTCTCCTAGTATTAGTGGTGCTTGGTTATGCTTTCGAAATAATGTATTTTTCAATAGATTTTTCTTCCAGTCTGAAAGCTTTTAGCAGGAGCAGATACTGTGTCAAGAGAGAAACAAATGTGAGTAGAAAACAGACTTTATCTGGATTTAATTTAATAGGGGCAAGAAGCAGTGAACTAAGGATATTCAGCTGAAGTAGTTCAGTCAGAGATAGCTAAACTTTCAACTGTGCTTTATTTAAATGAGAGGCCTGAACTGGAGATTAGCCATTTATCAGCTGCATGATGGAATGAGAAACAGCTGCAACGTTTCAGGATAAGTTTGGTATTTTTATTCGCTATAAATCCACAGGTTCAAATACTGCTCCGCTTTATGCCCATGGGAATATGGAATAAAGGTATTAGCTTCCCACATTGCTTTGTGGCTTCAGAGCAAATCTTGTTTATGATGCTTTAGCTATCCACCTTAATTTCCCATTCACAAAAAGGACTTTTGGTATTTGTAATGTTGGCAAGTATATGAGTGAAGAAATAAACTCCCAGAATATGTGGACTCGTAGCATAACATGGCTCCCAGCTACCATCAGAGCGTTTCCTTATGTGTATCTTAACACAGATTTCACTTCAGGACTGTGCTATCACTCCAATAGCTTCCTTCCCTGTCTTGGTTTTTTTTGGTCCAGTGTTCACCAAAGGGGTCAATTCTGCTTCTCACCCCCAAAGCCTGCTCCCAGATCCTCAAAGGAGTGATTTCTACATTTTAAGCTTCTATTCCCAACCCCACCAAGTCCCCCCCATGTCTGCAGCTGCGAGCAGCCCTTCTCCCCCATGACAGATATCACTGCCTAGGAAAGGCAAACTGCCTGTGCTGATCTTGCTCCTGGCGTCTCATGTTTTGAAAGGGAGAAGTGAAAAAGAAGGCTGCTAAACACTTTACTGCGAGTGTTTAATTTGCTCAGATCAATTTCTGTCAAAAGCAGTCTCAAAGCCATTTATTTTCTTTCTAGCTTGTCTTTGTAATGTTTCTTTCTCTCCCTCTGCTCAGTTTAGCCTTGCTGGCTTCATCTGGTTACCTGTTGTTATCAAGTGCTCCCCAAAAGATCCCTCGGACTTGCCCAAGTCACCACCGTTCTGCCAGTGGGAAGCTTTGCTTAGATAGCAAGATATCAGCTTAATTTGAGCTCATTTACATGGCAAGGGTGTTAATCTGCCTGTCAGGACTTTCTAGTTTGGTTTGTTTGCTTGATTTTTGGTCAAAAGGAGAATAGTCCCTCCCTCCCCCTCTTCTTTTATTCCCTTTTGAGAGAGGGAGTGCTTAAGATCTCTCTAAGTTCAAAAATGTCCAAGATGAAGACAACGATGTAGTTTTCTGAAAATTTACATTAATTTTAGGCCTCTGCCTATTCATAGAGGGAAAAATATCTACACTGAAGACTACTAAATGTGAAAGTCATGTTACTTCTTGTAGAATAAGGGGTGTTGGAGTATGTGCTGGGTTTGGCTGAGATAATTTTCTCCATAGTAGCTAGCATGGGGCTATGTTTTGGATTTGTAACCAAAAGAAGTGTTGATAGCACACTGACGATTTAGCTGTTGCTGAGCAATGCTTACATAAAGTCAAGTCCTTTTCTGCCTCTCACCCCACTGCACCAGCGAGCAGACTGGGGGTTCACAAGTTGAGAGGGGACACAGCTGGGACAACTGACCCTAGCTGACACAAGGGAAATTCCATACCATATGGCATCATGCTCAGCATATAAAGCTGGGGGAAGAAGGAGAATGTGGGAGACACCTTAGGAGTTACTGCGTTTGTCTTCTGAAGTAATAGTGATGGAGCCCTGCTCTCCTGGAGATGGCTGAACACCTGCCTGCTGATGGGAAACAGTGAATGAATTCCTCATTTTGCTCTGCTTGTTTGAAGGGCTTTTGCTTTACCTCTTAAACTGTCTTTATCTCAACCCATGAGTTTTCTTATGGTTATCTTCTGATTCTCTTCCTCATCCTGTGGGGGGAGTGGGATGTGATAGAGAAGGGTGAGGAAGCGGGTGCGTGGAGCTGAGCTGCTGGCTGGGGTTGAACCATGGCATTTTTGAATACAGGATTTAAAAGGAAAATTTATGCACTGAAGCTTGTCAGTGTTATGGGGAATGCTGTTAATTTCTTCCCATCAGTCCACCAGTGTTCCACAGAACATGGTGACAGCAGCAGCCTCATCCCTCTTGTACTTTGATTTCCCTCAGATGTCAAAATGTAAAACATGCATCTGAAGGTTCTTGCCCTGAAAAAGGAGAGGGCATCTCCTATCAGTAGGGTTATTATGACTGTGACCAAAAATATACTATGCTTAAAAAAAAAGGAAAAGGAAAAAAATAATTTCTATGTGAGGGTTCATATGGCAATGTTTTGTGGGTTTGTTTCTCAGAACCTTTTTTGTGTTTGAGTAAAATACTCTGTTTATTTGGCAAACAAATAATTTTTAAGATGTCTTGCTGTCTTTATGTAGTAGCCAGCACCTAGTGGAAAGGCAAATACAATCCATGGACTCCTCCAGCTGTGCTGAGATACTTGCCAAAGTAAATGTTGCTGGTTTAGGTGATGCCTAAAATGCATCAGAGAACCAGGCAGATGTGTATGGGTTATGATCAGCAGGAATGTGGTAAAGTACTTAAAAAGGTGTATTTTTGAAGAAGACAAGCATAGAATAGGTAAAAATGTCTTTGTGTCAAGAACTTATGTCTGTGATTCTGGTAATGTTCAGGTAACTCTATACAGGAAAAAATCCTGAGTCACCTTTAGCTGAGCACTGAAAGGAGAATATGCAACGCTGCAAAGGTGTCAAAATATGACCATGTTTTAAAGTGTTGTCTGTCCTGGCTGGGAATAGCAAAACCTTTGGGCCAAGATCAATGGTCCATAGGATTCATAGGGATGTATGTGCCAGGGCTTTTAAATTTTTCTTGGGTGGGAGCTAACTAACTTTAGCATCTGTGAAGGTGTTTTCCAGAATGGTGAATCTCATGGGCCATTCTGCTTTTTTCTATGTTATCATGTTATGGACAACTGTAAGTATTACTATATGACACTGTTTTGAGTGATCATGTTGCTTTCCAAGTGGTGCCTGTTAACTTTTGGCTCAGAAAACAGTTTCAACAGCTATGTATGTGATCTGTTTCCATTCTCTTCTGAATTGCTGACACTCAGACACAAAAAATTCAGTGTGGCTCCATTTTTCATCTTATGGTGCACGTCCGTCAGGCTCCACATTGCTGCCATAACCGTGAGCCTTCATGGAACTTGAGTTTGTACCTGTTGTGGTATCAGCCACTGCTCCCTATTGTTTTCTAGCTTGTCTATTTTGGCTGCTGCACACTGATGGCCACTGCTTTGGTTAGCAGGGGGTTTCTTTGTAGCTTGATCAGGTTTAAAGAAGCATGTTCAATTTCTGTACCTCTCTTGGACACAGTTTCTCTGCAATGACAGTACAACAGAGCCTTGACAGTGTGTCTGTGGTGCTGTTATAAACTCTTGTCCCCATGATGTGTATGCAGGGGACATTAGGTACTGGGGGTTAAGTGACTTGTGTGCATATCAAGGAAAGTGGAAGAAAAGAGAGGGCTGATTCAGGAGTAATGAGTTTATTTTCAAATATCCCTGAGAGCATTTTTCCTTAAAAGTATATGGCAGAGTTGATTTAGATAAAAACTAATTATCAAACAAGAAATAAAGCTAGTGTTGCTGTCTTCACCCTCCCCACAAGACCTTGGAGACTCACATTATTCCTTGTGTTTAACCTAATAAAGCAGTGACCCACATAGGAGGGAAAGGAGTTGATTGTAATTATTTCTGTGAATAATAGTGCCCAGTTCACAGAAAATGGCCTAAAAATAGGAACTCAAGAGTGAAATGACATGAACAGAAAAATCTAGAAATCATGAGCTGCTTAGGCTATTTCTCTGAGCAAATCAAAACACATGAATTTTGTTCATTAGACTACATTTCTTCAGGGAAAGTTCCCACCTTTAGTTTTTAGAGGTGCGCTGGATAAATAGAGTAAGAAGAAATAGCACACAAGGAATTTATAGAGCATATCAGCGTGGCTTCAGTAGCATGTGCTCATTTGGGTCACACCTCAGTGTAACACTGATTTTAAGGTACCATTGTCTGAATTCTGGTCTGATTACATGGCTGATGCCTGCAGCAGATGTGATGACGGGTAGGTTAAGAGCAATCACACTTAGTTGCTTTCATATCAAATGTCTGCTCCAGTTCAGAAGACAAATAGGAAATAATGGCTAGCTTGCTTGGAAGTAAAAACCGACTTATCAATGAGAAAACTAAAAAGGATAAGAAAGCAACGTGAATTTGTCTAGAAACAATACTGATGTATTTAAGGTAGAGGAGGGAAGATTTATGGATGCATTAATATTTTATGTGTCTTAGAATTCAGTGAAGCTGATGGGTATCATGAGACAGAGATGATATTGATTGTTTTCACTGAATAAAACTTTGTGATGAAAGAAGGTGGATAATTTACTCATTTTCCCAGTGAGCATGCATGTTTATCTCCCATTTCTATTTCTCAGGAGTTTGTAAAAATATTTTATCTTATCACATCATGCATGCAAAAAAAGTAAAAGAAAAACTTGTTCTGATAAATTTCGTTCCCATTAGGGATTCAAATTCATCTGAGAGATGTTCATATAAAGAAAGCACTAAATGAACAACAAAGGATTTTACTCTCTCAAAGCACATGAGCCAATTCTCCAGTTTGGCTTGGTTGTATAAATGTCTAAACACATAAATCACTTTTTACATCCATTGTAACAAGTCTGAATTCTGCTCTGTCCATTAATTCTCAACAATCCTAAGATTAAGCCCTAAATATATTCCACCTATTGAATTTTATGACATTGCAGTATGTATGAGCAGTTTAGCTGAGACAAAAGGGGAGGAGAAGTAATGGGTTTGTCCAAAATTTCTATACAAATGCACTATTTAAAGGCTAGTGAATGTAATATGAAAGAAGAGGCAAAGACATTCCCCGTTGTTCAGCAGGAAGGGAGCGGTCCCTCTGCTGCTTGTGATACTGGGCTTCTCAGCAGCATCACTGGGGAAACTGCAGGCTCTGAGCTGCCTCCTTTCTGAGGTGCCCTGGCATTCTGTGTTATTTGTCTTTCCCTCACACTGTGATGTTCTGCCTGACATACGGTTGGCACAAGGACCACAAGAGGGAGGTAGTCATCGTAAAATAAATGGTAGGAGCTTGCTTCTGGTACTCTGTACAGAGAAGGGGAAAAATCTGCCTGAATAATTAAGGCTTCCTAGATGTGACTACAGACAAAAATAGACAAAGAACGTGGTTTTGGCATGACTATAATTCTCCAGCTCAAACAGGGAAGGCTTTGCATGGAACTCAACCAAAGAGAAATTCACTCTGGGCACTTGTATTACACTCCATTTAGTGGAGCAGAATGATCATGGCTTGTATTAAGTAGATAATAATGCAGCATCATAAACAACGTCAGGATGCAAGTCCAGGATGAAGCAGGAGCTTTAACGAGGTCCAGCTTGCTGAGAGCTTTTTGAAGTGTCCCTAGCTCACTCACAAAGCCAGAAAGTAACAAAGGCAACTCTGACAGCTGTGAGAGTGTCTGGTTTAGAAGGAAGTTTTATGTGTGGATGACACCAGTCTGGGATTCAGCTTTCATGTACTAACTAGCTCTGCTTGTTGCTGGAGCCCTAATCATTCTGCACAACCTGTTTCACCATAATGGGTTGCACCCATAATAATTCTTCACAGATCAGATCCACACCATCAGCTTCCTGGATAGGCAAGGTTGGTTCATTGTGGCAAACAGCAGAAGTCAGCAGAGTCCCCACTGCATCCACTAGCAATGTTTAATAAGCTAAACTCTGAAAGGAAGAAATCAAATGATGGTTCTTTGTACTACTAATGGTATGAAGTATTTGCAACTACCCTAAAAGAGCAGCCAGCAGCCAAGTCAGACAGCTAAATCATATTCACCCCATTTTAAATGCACTGATGGACTCCTCGGAGTCATTATGAGGAAAAAAATTGTATTTTTAGTTTTCTTTGTTCAGAGGAAGAAGGGTTATGGGCTGCTTATAAGCTTAAATTACTTAAGTATCTATACACTTGAGAAAAACACCTTTCAGCTTTAAACATTATTTTCTTGAAGATGTAAGAATTATTTTTTTCACTTCTGTAAATGAAGATCAGCTGCTCATTAACTAATTATCGCCATTGTTACTGCTCTCCTAAGTATTATTAATTTGGTGAGTGGCATATTTATTCTTTAACATCTCCATTAGAAGAGTTTTGTTTAGCATACCTAATGCTCTGAAAGCCTTGAGCATGCTCTGTATCAAAGACAAGGGCAGGGGGATCTTTTGGGTATCCTGTTGGAGTTGTTTAGGACCAGGAGGAAGCAGGGAGTTACAGGGTACTGTGACTGAGGACCTAAAGAGAGAAGTGTGGAGGGTGGAGATGGATATGCCAACTCAGACACTTCTTGCAGCAGACAGCTGCAGCATTACTGTAGCCCAACTGATGCAAACCTATGTGTTATTTTGTAGTGATGACTGGTTTTCATGTGCAAATCCCTTAATGTGTTTACACATATGTGCTGATGCTATGAGAGCATGCGTCTGGAATCCTTTCTACCCTGTTATTTTTTTCCTGTGATTTCAGGTGGGTAGCCCTTCTGCATCTCCCTTTGATCTTGCATGGATTATATGCATTAAAACATGGTAATTTCTTCATCTAAGACTCAAACTGTAATCTCTCTGGGGCATTAATCATCTTTTATGTTGGACTTGTATGAAGGGTAAGGGGGTGGTCCTGGTTTCTCAACTGTGAGCCTAGAAGTGACTGCAATCTTATTAGCAACCAGGATAATAACAACAGTACCTGGTGTACTAATGCTGTGCCTCTAAATTGGTTCTTTTGCCATTGTTTTGCTTAAGAAACTGTAATCCTGTAAATGTCTTGACTGCCCATTGCTCTGACTATAAAAAGCAAATTTCCCCACCTACAAAGTCAGAAATAGGTGTCTGAAAATCAAACATTATTTGCATTGCAGAGGCACCTCTCTGCTCCCCAACATTTCCCTTTTTCGTTTCCCACTGTCAGGAACTACATACACACATATCAGCTGTTTCTCTTTGTGAAGGAGGAAATAGAGGAGGTTATAGAGAAAATGTACCTTGTCACTGGACTAGACAAAGCTCTTCACAGACACAGGCTGAAGCAGCTTCTCAAAGCTCAATGCCAGCTTTGTGTGCCGTCTCTCTTCAAACCAGAGTCAAATCTATCATGGCCAACCTCAGCCCCATATTAATAGAGACACAGGAAGAGAGAGCACGGTTGCAAAGAAGGCGGCAAATGAGGACACGGAGAGAAATAATGTAAAAAAGGCAGGGACAATTGATACTGTGTGAAAATGAAGCAGTTTTGCAGCACAGAGAAACAGGTTTCTGGACGGAAGTGGGTGAAAGGTGTGTGGCACAGGGCTTTCCCTGGCATGGTTGCTGTTCTAACAGCACTGCTCACCAAGGTGACACTGAAGTTACCTGGCCTGAATCTCTGACTGGCTTGGGGTAAAGCATCTTCGCAACAGGGATACTGAGGTTGTTTTGATCTGTTTTGTTGAAGCTTTTGGCAAATAGGAAGCTTTATTTGCCAAAGAAAAAAAAAAGAAGTTTTTTTTTTCATGATACACACAAAAACCACAGTGAGGTTTCATTTAAACAAACAAGTAAATTGACGGCTACTGCTCTGGAGGCTCTGGATGTGACCCAGCAACAGCAGCATTAAGCAATTTCAAAGCAGAATGAATGTGATTTTCACACCTATTCTCTTCTAATTTAGGTCTGCTTGAAATCCAAGCACCCCTCTATTACTAATTTGTTATGGCAATATTAATTAATGGGTTTGCTCTACAGCAGTAAGAATGCTGTTAAGACTTAGTGAGATAGATTAGAAGGACTACAGGATTAGAAAAACAATCTGTAAACTGGTCAGATGCAGTCAGAGGTCACCTTCACATCCTGAAATGAGCACACTGCACTTGGAAAGCCTGGGAGTGTGTAGATTTATTTCTACCAGTGCAGACTCATTAGGGCTGGTTAGGTCAGCACCCTTTAATGTTGTCTCCTATTTTGGAATATAGGAAACATTGCTCCCAAAGTGGGGAGAAGCATTCATTGAAGAAATTGCTTATTATTTGATGGACAAAGTACGCTAGGAAACAAAGAGCAATATTTAGTGAGAGCACACAGTGATGTGTTGCAATTTCCGTTCTTCTGACTCACTTTATTTCTGCCATTAGTTTAGTAGATCTCTAGGCTCATGTCTTTACTCTGATCAACATGGTGTGCCCAGACTCAGACCATCAATATCATTTATCTTACACTTCAGTGTCATAGAACAGCTGTTGATGGTGGTAAAAAAGACACAATCTCAATTACTTTGTCTTTAAATGATGAGATCCTATTTTTTCCCTGGTGTAAAGTGTGATACACTTTTGTTTATTTTGGGGGTATAGCATTGCAGTCAGCCCAAACGCTTTGCGGAACAATCACAAAGAAGAAAATCAAAGGCACAGCAAGGTTATTTTAAGGAAACACCAGTTTTGTAAATTGCTCAGACTGGAGGATATGGTGCCTTTTTTTGACATTTTACATTGAATTTCCCTTGGTCAGCAGGAGAAGTGGCTGTCAGACCAAGGGCATGCCTGAGGCCTAGGCAGTGGGACACTGGGAGCCCTGATGAGAAAGGCAGAAATGCCAGTGGTAGGAAGACACAGCTCATAAAGACGTCTGAACTTTCTTGACACTTTCCTGGACATTGTGAAATCCAAAAGTTCAGCACAACTCGACTACCAGTAGTATAAGATTTTTGGCTTTTCCTGTTTCCAGTCCTAACACCACTGACAGCAGCAAGGAGAATAGGAACAGAGACATGCAAAGTTTGGAATACTCTTTGTAAAGGGTAACCACAGAGATAAACATACTCCTGGATTCTACAAAATGTTCAAAGTATAGGTGAAATTCTTACACCTGATCTTGTTTGCCTGTCCCTACCGATATCCTAACAAATACAACAAAGCACATGAGAAGACTGAATGATTGACTAGGCCAACAGTTACTCCATATTCTGTGAAGAACTCACACACACAACACCCCCCTCCCCACTCCTCCAATATTTCAAATTCTGCGCCTAAGCTATTTGGGCTTCGGGGTTTTCTCCTGCTTTTAAACACTTTTGGACACAAAACAAACTGAGCATCCAAATTAGGAATAGCTTTGAAAAGTTAACTTGAAATGTGTCCTTGAAACTGTGGTTCATAGAATTTGAGGGAGACAAGGAGCTGAAACAGCTTTGGGAGAAGCTGGTTCTGACCACAGCTCAGCTCTCCCCAGTACAGCTACCATTGCTTTGGCTGACCAAACAGACCAATGGGCTGGCTGAAGCAGTGAGCAAAGACTTTCACTTCATGAGATAATGCATAATGTAGAGAGCAAGTAAAGATGCTTCTGGATTTAATGTTTAAGCTATAGCCTGGCTGAAGTCAGTGGAAATATGTCTGTTGGTTTTGGTGGAAGTTGGGTTATGACTTCAGTAACACATGACACAGGTTTTGTGCCATGGCTGATATGTCTGTTGATGAAAACAGCTAGTAAGGAGGTCACCAGAAATAAGTGTTAAGGCTTATCTCTCAATTAATGTGCTGAATGCCTAAGTAATCTTTCAGCTGGACAGTACATAACCACTCAAAAAATGCTGACAGAGGAAGTTCAGTGACACCTTTTCACTGACATTGGTACCTTCAGAACAGTGAGGAGGAGAAGATAAGGAGGGCGGAAATCTGCAGAAAGGTGAAAAGGCCATTAGAAAGAGAATATACACTGAAGACGTGTTGCCTAGTGAACAGTTGGGGACTCAGGTAAGATGTGATATTCAAGCAGAAGATGACTGAAGCCAAGCAATCAGGAAATAAATATTTCAGAGAGCTCAAGAACTGAAGTAGTGATTCTTGTGGTGCAGTTTCAGAACATGACAAAACATCAGTTGATGAATACATGGTATTTACCTGCTGATCCACCCAGCAAAGTTCACTGGGGCAGCAAAGCAGCCAGCAGGACAGGACTAGTGGTTCCTCTTTATATCTGAGTGCTAGGTTTCTATAGGAATGTTCATTTAAACAAACTACTTTTAACCAGAATTAATTTGAGCAGGAAACAGCATACATTTCTCATTTAAAGCTACCTGTATTGGAGAGGATGGAACTGCCAGGTTGGCCAAGGCTTCCAAAATGCCTGCAAAGCACGCTGTGAAAATCACATCTATTACTAAATTATGTCATTATCCCCCTGCTTCATGGAGGTTACAAACTAGAATTAAATGGAAGAGGTGGAGGAATATGATGTATTTTAGAATTCCTTACGTTTCTCATGTTTCCCTTTTGGAAATGTAGGAAGGAAACTTGTAGGTCACCAAATATAATTCCTGTGTCCTGCAGGCAATCATGTCACCTAAAGATTCCTCCTCTATCAAACTCCTTGAACAGCTAATGGACATCTTTACTAATGTTAATGAGAATTGCTACTAATAATTTGCATTTACACACTACTTAAGGATCTTGAAGTGTTCTTTCATATAATATGCTCATTTTTATTACAGGCATATTGGATTTAAATGGCTTGCCTGTGGTCTCACAGCAAGCCAGCAGCAGAATGACTCTTAGTGCTCCCAGTGCTTTGCATTAAATCCTGGATGTTAAGAGCTCCCTTCAAAAAAGGAGCTTTGTAGCGGTAGATCACCTCCTGGTTCTGGTGGATCAAAACTTTTATGATAGTGCAAACAAATCAAGGAATTACTTAAAACCATGTAACGTTTCCCAATGTCTGCAAATCCTGGCTTCCTTTGAACTTAGAAAATTGACAAGAGTCTGAGTAGTGCTAGGATAGCCTTTGGCATATCACCAACTATGAAATTTCGATGTGCGAAGTATATACCTCAGAACTATATTTTCTGTATGAATACAGCAGTAATCTCTTCATTTGTTACAGGAAAAATTCAGAGTTTTCACTAAAACTCCTGTGCTGTTGGAGGCATACTTGGAAACAAAGAGACCAAAACCCAACCCAAAAAGTGAGGCTATGATAAACAAAAATCCTTAACTTTTCTGGTAGTAGAATTGTCTTGAGACTGCTTCAACACAGGCACATTCTTTGGCATTGCCGTCTCCTTTGAATGGCACTTTCCTCACTAAAAAATAACTCTGAAAGGAGGATATGGGGCATCCCTTCATTTATGGGCTCCTTTCAGTCAAAAAAGACGCAGTACTACAGAATGCCCGAGTTTTTCTGCTTGTGTCAATGTTATCATTCTCTCTAGTGAGTTGAAATGTTGGCATTTCCCCCTGTATTTTGCCTTCTCATCTATTTGTCCTATGGAAAGGGCTGCAGAATTGTACTCAATGACTTCAGGATATGGTTTTGCTGGTGGCATCTGGCTCTTTGTCTGAGAAAATAACTATTTTGTGGCATGGCACTTGCTATAACATTAGAGGAACTACCTGGTAGAAAACAGCTACAGCAATGCTAATGCCATTCATCAAAGAGATCCTCCAACGTGGTGATGGCTACCCAGGACTTCTCACCTGTGGCAAATGGTGACATTTACTCCTGCTGGGAATGTGGCTGGGCAGTCGAATGTTAAAGAGGGCCTGCAGGGCTGCCTGTGCTGCTTGACCCTTGGCCAGCTTCTTGCTACGTCCTGAGCCTTCAAATGTTCTCCCGTCCACTCGTACGGCCATCACAAAACTCTTGATGTGCTGTTTCTCCACTGTCTCCGACAGGCAGACGTACCGCAGGCCTGACCGCAGCTCATTTAGCAGCACCACTGGGTTCTTCTCACTCTCTGCTTTGGATGCCATCTTGTGCTTGTTTTGCTTACCGTGGCCCATTAAGTCCAGCGTATGGCAGAGTAAGCGCCCGTGTCGATAAGCAGTGGAAAGCAATTCATTATTAACGGGGTTATAGACTGAAAAGTCCTCACTGTGTGTAGATGGTTCAAACTCCTTGAACAGAGTATCTGGAAAGTCTGCCTGATCAGAAGTAAAGTCTGTGGATGGGTTGATGCAGTTCCCCATAGCAAAATGAGCTTGACAGGCGTTGGGAAACTGAACGAATGATTTCAGAGCTAGCTCCGCAGCACGCATTTTAGCTTTCTTTTTTGTGGGCCCTGTGCCTTCAAATGTAAGTCCATTTACTTCCACAGCAACAGCAAAGACTGGAGCATGCACTGGACCTGTCTGGGAAACCATTTTATATTGTAAACCTGGTTTTAGTTCATGTAGCTGAACCAGCGCATTCTTTGGCGTCACTGACCATGAGACTTTCTTCCAGATGAGCTGGAGTTTGCAGAAATGGCCATTATTGCCTTCCTCTAAGGGTCTTTTTCTCTTACTGCTAGGTGTTCCCCCTCTTGCCCTCTCATTAGATGAGATCGGATGATCCTCCAGGTTGCCAATGTTTCGATTTTCCTTTACTTCTGCACTGCTGGTACCTGTCAGTAAAGAAAGAAATAACCTCTCATTACAGTTCTCATCGTACTAGCTGACATTATGCCTAGGGCTGGCAGAATAGTTCCCCCCCACAAAACATTAATGACATATTCTTGTTCAGCCCTTTTTTGTTTTTTATCTCAAATGTCTGTATAATGGTTGATTTATTACTCATAGCACAAATTTAATGCGTGTCCTGAATGTTTACTTGTCCCTTAAGTTCTACTTGTATTAGTCACTGTTCTGCTTTAAAAAAAAGATGATACGATTCAAAGATGAAGCATAACTGATGCCATGTGACTTAAATGAACTACTGCATTCGCACTGGATAATTACTAGTAAAAAGTGAATAGTTTGCAAAGTTCCCCTAGGCTGAGATTTGTTTTATAATCCATGTGGGTGAATGGTTATGAACACATTATTAGAAGTCAGAAATGATTCACATATGATTCACAAACAGAAAAGTGGTCAAATGCATTGAGTAATCTATTCTCAATGAGCACACTGACTGGCTCTACTCACAGCATAGGCTTTTATATTGTAAACTTCACTAATAGAGTCTAAGAAATAATCTGACAGACCTCCCTAGCATTTGAAACAATAATCTGGTCTGGACTTAGATTCTAGTTTATTAAGTAAGTGTCTTTCAAATTCAATTGCAGATACTCTTAGCTCCTGCATCAGTAACAACAAATATTGCAGAAATTCTAGATAAATCCAAATGAGACTAGGGAAAGGCAGAACATCATTGTGAGACTGATTACTGATGTGAAGAATGACCTATGTCAAAGAAAAGAAATGGGAGAGAGTGACTGCCAGTAGGGCCAGGAAGGGAATGAAATAACAGTAGGGAGCCATTGAGAAAGCACTCCATTGTTGTTGAGCCAATGAATCACACACTGCTGTGAGCTACGCCTGTGCAACACCCATGCTGTAAAGCAATGCTCTTTTGCTACAGCAGATGAGTGACTAAGAACAGAGATTGATCTCACTGATGTCCTGAATGAGACAGAAAACATTCTGCTGTCTAAATAAGCATCCTGTGACATATCTGTCATTTCTAATGAGTTTGTTTAAATGTACTGCATCTCTGATATAACCTCTAGTCCTCTGTGTGTACCTTGGGGCAGAGACTAGTTGAGGAAGTACACATGAGTGTAACCAACCTGTGAAGCAATCCATCAGAGGAGTGATGCACCTGATCCCTTTCTGAGCAGAGCACTGTCTGGCTGCCTGCTGTATTCCAACCAGCACTGATCATGGAGCCTATCCTGTGGTTTATTATTGTCAGACATAAGCCTGCCACCCATGCAGACTCTCTGAATCCCACAGAGAAGGTCCCTGTGGTCCTTAGACAACAGAAAATGGCCCTCTGACTTTCTGTGGGGCCATAGCTATATTTGGTTTCCTCTATAGTCTGATATACAAACTGTCTGCAAGGATGTAAGGGGTAAGGTGCTTGCTACGCCTCAAGGAGCTTCTGCTGGAGTGGTGTGTCTGCTGAAACCACGCATAGGCTGGGCTGGCAGATGCACAGGAGCCTCCAGAGAGTTATGTGGAACCAACCATCATAATTAAAAACCTCCTTTATATCCTGATGAGTTGCACTTGTATAAAATACCAAAAGACTTTTTTCTATCAAAGCAGTAAATCTGCACTCGTGCAAGTTGTTCCACAGAAAGCATCTCAGTTATTAGATATGAGTAAAAATCATGGGTCAACTGCATGTGTGGGGGTCCTGAGGACTGAGGTTTTTAGTCTCCTTATCCTGAAAATGCTTCAGAGCACACTAAGCTTCCAGCTTGTGTCTCTGTCTCACCAGTTACTTGCAGACCTCTGTGCTGTGTTGCTTTGCTGAGGCAGAACACAAACTGACAAATTAAGGTCTGTCTGTGCTAGTTAATGTGTCTTAGTGCCTTAGTTAAGGTCTTAGTGCCTGCTGACTAGTTAATTTTTAGTTTCTGAAGTTAAGGGGAGAGAATGAAGACAGGTGAGGAAGGAAAGAAAAAGAAATACATAATAGAAAAAAACCACCTTTCATTATATGGCATTCAGCTGTATGAAATATGACATCTTTAAACCAGCCTCTCTGGAAACAAGACATTTAAAAGGTCAGGTTAACTAAGACACAAGGATAATATGGTCCTTTCTCATTGAGTTCACACCTCTGTTTATGGAAACTCTGATCAGAGGGCGAAGGAGATGCCAACTTTAACTTTCCTCTGTCTAGCCTGGCAGTGGCTTTGGCGAGCAGTTTTCCACTGTGACCCTTTCTCATGTTTCCATCCCAGTCAGAATATGCTTCTTTAGTTGTGTGCATTTTTCTTAAATAAAAGTGAAATAATTTGACTCAGACACACTTTTTAGCAGGAAGCAGGTTTGGTTCTGTATTTCACACCTCCTCTCTCATCTTACCTAATAGGTTTTTACAGAGCCAATTATGGCACATAATGATATTGTAGTCAGGAAGCATGAAAAGACAGATAGCTCTTGCTTCTCATAATATTTAGGTTTGAAAAGAATTTGTATTGATTATGCACCACTGAATAGGAAAACTTGAGGGGTTATTTGTATTTATAATTCATATTGTCTTATTCCAGCTGTTTTTAGTTTCGTACTCAGAGAACCACAGATTTGTGAACATGAATGTGTGACCTTACCAGCTTACCTTAATCACTCCCACTAAAACAGTGGTTAATCAAAACATGGCAACATAAACATTACTCGTTTGTCTTAAATTCTGTCTATGAAATTGTCTAGTCCAGGTTTTGGCTAACAAGGAGTTTGCATTGTTGTAGTGAAAAAAATGCAGAGATGGAGTGCAAAACTGCCAGAGATGAGGTGCAATGGATATGCGGATAATATCGGGCATGTGGGACAGTAACATGTCTACATTAATGGTATGTTTTGGCCTAGCCACAATAACAGAAATACATGTAAGTATCCTTACAGTCAACCAGATTTCTGGAGGACCTGATCCTGAAACACCAGGAATTATCTCAGTTCTTCACAGACCCCAGTGACAGCTGCAGTAGGCCAGAAGTCATCATAGCATGTAAATCAGAGGCAGTCTAAATCCAGTGAGTGCTGCAGAAAGCCTGGGAGTCTGATGGACTTGTGTGATAGATACCTGGCAGCCGCTGGACAATGTGAAATTACTTTATACTTTCAGGTATCTTTGAAATAGGAGGTCTTTGAAATGTGTCTTTTATGAGCCCTCTGTGTAGCAGACATAAGATTACTTCTCTAATGGTGGCACATGTACTTCTATTGTGAAAATCAGACAAAGCAGGCAAATGACACCAAACCACATAAGATAAATACTGTAAGCAGCTGTAATAGAACAATCACAAGCAATTTTAGAAATGAAGAGCACTAAAAGGAAAGGGGTAAGTCGGAGGATGCACACAGGGAAAATGCAAAACTGTGGATCATTTTCAGTCCTGTTATCTCTCACAATGTCTTTGCTCTTGAGTTCCCAAAAAACATTGTCTACATTTTGAAAAAAAAAAAAAAAAAAGGTGGGAAAATGATAAAATTTTAAGGGGAGGGAGTTAAAAAAAAAAGAGGAAGAAAAAGATTGTATTTTTTTGGCAATAGTTTCTAATTTATTGTGTAAGATTTCTAAAAACGCCCCACACCTCTGCACAGTAATAGCTCCTCAGGTAACTTTATTCACTGATTTTTGCAGTTTCACAAGCAAGAGGAGAAACTGCAATCTCGTATTTGTTTCAGTAATTGAATGGGGGAGAGGAAAGCAGCTAGTGAAATATATTTATTTATGCACTATTCCTCAGTCTTCTGTCTGTTCTTTCATGTTTTTATCCTTTTGGTCATTATGCACAGTAGAGTTAGCCTAGGAAGTGTGCATTGTCAAGAGCTTTTCAGAACTATACTGCATCACTAATAATGACACTGCCTATGTCTCTGGGTCATGAGGGCTCTGCAAAACTAGCCATCCGATACTCCACGCTACATTTGAAGAGATAATATTGTTCCTGTTGAAGGTTATTCTGCTGCCAAGCCAGCTTCCAGGGAGGATGGGAAAGGAGAGGTGGTAGGTGGCATCACAATTTTGGCTGGCATTTTTACTATTGAATTACGAGTGGCAGTACGTTATTGGAAAGCTATGATACTGAAAGAAAGAATTTGCAATCTCTGTAGTATAGCAAACTTCTGGTTCAACTGATAGCTCTGACACAGGAAGCTGCTGTCTTTAGAAGTTTTAAGTAAACACAAGATTGCTACCAACACACTCTCAGCAATAAAGGTTGGACTTAATTATTCTGTGTTTTAATATCTAGCCCCTGTTTGACCTGCTTATGTGGAGTACATTTTTGCTGTCCATCTACATCACCCTGACTGCAGAGGTTAGAAGGATTGACCTCCATAATTCCTGGGGAACTTGAAAGTGAAAAATTTTAAATTAGAAGTGATAGGTATAAACCCAGGAGCCAGAGCCATAGTACTTTTGTCCAAGGTCAGCTATTACATCAAATACAATGTTGGGCAGTCTTCTCTTGCAATCAAGATGGTATTTTCATGCACTTATTGAATCCACAATGAAGGATTGGAAACTTCTGCTGGAATTTTTAGGTTTGTATTCTTGACTTTAGAATAATAAACTTGTAGCTAGCAAAAAAATCAGTCCTTTCTTTCTTACAGATATGTATTATAAACCTTCATGAAAGAAGTCTACTTAAGGTAAATCTGCCATGATCTCTCTGCTGCTGTTGAGCCCTCCCCACCAGCTCAAAGGGTTAAGGCTGTTTAAAACAGTATTGTTAGACTTTATTGGTTTGTAACACCACACGGTGAAAGGAAGAATTACAGGTGCAAAAAAAAGTACAGGACTTTTTATTTACAAACTGAAGACTGAAAATTTGTGAAAGATGATTGCTGTTCTGCAATGAAGATACTCTGCTATGCCCATTTTATTGTTTGAAATAACCATGAAATCCATGCACATCTAGTACAGCTCTTACCAACTAGGGCAATTATTCAAATGATCTAATGATCTGATTTAGGTAATACTCAGACTCCGATGCTCTCTGTTCAAGTTAGCAAATAAGTGCATGCAGCATAAACCATAGGCAGCCCATGGACAGATCTAAGTATATGATTCCCTGAATCTGGACCAGACTATAGCTTAGCTTTAGGCATGGGAACAATTAAAAAGATGCAATAGGCACAGTTTTCAAACCAAAACAGGGGGTCTGATTCTGTGGGGGACTGCTTGCAGCCCTGACTGCTGGAAGGGGATAGCCACTGTCTTCTTAGAGGCAGGGCCCCTGCTGTATTACACTGTGAAATCAAAAGTTCTGGGGTCTCATGCTGCCTGAGGACGAATTTGACCGATATGCTTACAACTGTACATGCTTCAATAAACTGAATGTGGGGCTGGGATTCCTCCCACAAGACTGTTGCGTTGGCTGAAATATGTATGTTAGGGACCACCACCATCAGCTCCCTCTGCAGATGCTGGGGAGAGGTATATACCTGCAGAAGAGTGCTGCACCAACTCTGTACATATGGCAACATTGCATAATGAGATCCCCATGAATCATACAGTTCTGCCAGAGGTATCCCTCAGATTTGCAAGTATCTCTGTCTAGTAATAGTCTGCCTTGGTATAGTGTGGATGGAACGATTAATGTTCAGGGACAGGTAGAGGTCTGTAACATCATGAAAGGCAGGCAAGCAGGCAGTGAACAAGGAATGATTATTCAGTTTCATGCAATCCAAGCACTAGAGACAGCAGGCTTGAAGCAATAAAAGGGTGCACTTTTTGACAGCACACTAAATCACTCCCTGTTCCTGGTTGTTGTTGAGATCAGAAGTATCAGTAGGCTCCAGAGATGACTAGACAGGTCTGTTGATGTCTAAGAAATACGAAGATTCAGGTGCAAACTAGCTGAGTAAATTTTTTGCTGGGTGGTAGGCAGATATACCATGGGGAGGACCCTCATTTAAATGTCCTTTTTCTCAGCGTGTCGCTAACGGCAAATGTTGAGAATCGTACAGAATCACAGAATCCCAAGGGTTGGAAGGGACCTCGAAAGATCATCTAGTCCAACCCCCCTGCAAGAGCAGGGAAACCTAGAGTACATCACACAGGAACTTGTCCAGGCGGGCCTTGAGTATCTCCAATGTAGGAGACTCCACAACCTCCCTGGGCAACCTGCTCCAGTGCTCTGTCACTCTTACAGTAAAGAAGTTCTTCCTGATGTTAACGTGGAACCTCCTATGCTCCAGTTTACACCCATTGCCCCTTGTCCTACCACTGGATATCACTGAAAAAAGCCTAGCTCCATCATCCTGACACCCACCCTTTACATATTTGTAAACACTGATGAGGTCACCCCTCAGTCTCCTCTCCTCCAAGCTAAAGAGACCCAGCTCCCTCAGCCTCTCCTCATAAGGGAGGTGTTCCACTCCCTTAATCATCTTTGTGGCTGTGTACTGGACTCTTTCAAGCAATTCCCTGTCCTTGAACTGAGGGGCCCAGAACTGGATGCAATATTCCAGATGCGGCCTCACCAAGGCAGAGTGAAGGGGGAGGAGAACCTATCTTGCCCTACTAACCACATCCTTTCTAATGCACCCCAGGATGCCATTTGCCTTCTTGGCCACAAGGGCACATTGCTGGCTCATGGTCATCCTCCTATCCACCAGGACCCCCAGGTCCCTTTCCTCTTCACTACTTTCCAGCACGTCAACCCCCAACCTGTACTGGCACATGGGGTTGTTCTTCCCCAGATGCAAGACTCTACACTTGCTCTTGTTGAATTTCATCATGTTTCTCCCTGCCCAACTCTCCAGCCTGTCCAGGTCTTGCTGAATGGCAACACAGCCTTCTGGTGTGTCAGCCACTCCTCCCAGTTCAGTGTCATCAGTGAACTTGCTGAGGGTACACTCGGTTGTTGATGAAAATTAATTAAATTTTCATTGATGAAAATATTAAACAGCACTGGTCCCAGCACCGACCCCTGAGGGACTCCACTAGTCACAGACCTCCAGCTAGATTCTGTGCCATTGACCACAACTCTCTGTCTTCTTCCTTTCACCCAGTTCTTGATCCACCTCACTACCTGATCATCAAGCCCACACTTCCTTAGCTTATCTATGAGAATGCTGTGGGAGACAGTATCAAATGCCTTACTGAAATCAAGAAAAACCACATCTACCGCTCTACCATCAGCCCTCCACCTAGTTACTTCTTCACAGAAGGCTGTAAGGTTGGTCAAACATGACTTCCCCCTCATAAAACCATGTTGGCTGTTCTTAATAACCCCCTCATCCTTGATATGCCTAGAGATGGAGTCAAGAATAAGTTGTTCCATCACCTTTCCAGGGACGGCGGTAAGGCTGACCAGTCTATAATTACCTGAGTCCTCCTTCTTGCCTTTCTTATAGACTGGTGTGACATTTGCCATCTTCCAGTCCTCAGGCACCTCTCCCGTTTCCCACGATTTACCAAAGATGATGGAGAGTGGCCTAGCAATGACCTCCGCCAGCTCCCTCAGCACCCGTGGGTGCATTCCATCCAGACCCATTGATTTATAGATGTCCAGATTGCATAGCTGATCCCCAACCCAATCCTCATCTACTGAAGCAAACTCCTCCTTTGTCCTGACTCCTTCTGGGGCTACAGGAATCTGGGGCCCCTGGGGAGAGTCTGCAGGAATAAAGACAGAGGCAAAGAAGGCATTCAGCACTTCTGCCTTCTTTGTATCCTCTGTCTCCAGGGCACCCACCTCGTTCAGCAGTGGGCCTATATTGCCTCTTGTGTTAGTTTTATTTCTTATGTATTTGAAGAAGCCCTTTCTATTGTCCTTAATCTGCCTAGCAAGATTAAGTTCCAAGGAGGCCTTAGCTGTCCTAATTGCCTCCTTACATCCTCTAACAACTGTCTTATATTCCTCCCAAGTGGCCAGCCCCTCTTTCCATAATCCATAGATTCTCTTTTTTCACTTGAGTTTGCCCAGCAGCTCCTTGTTTAACCACGCTGATCTCCTAGCTCCCTTACTTGATTTCCTACCCATTGGGATACTGATCCTGAGCTTGGAAGAAGTGGTCCTTGAGTGCTGACCAACTATCATGAGCCCCTTTACCACCTAGTACCCTTTCCCATGAGACTTCCCTTAGCAGTTGATTGAAGAGGCCAAAGTTGGCCCTTCGGAAATCCAGAACTGTGGCCTTGCTAGGTATTCTATTCCTCCCACACAGCATCCTAAACTCCACCATCTCATGGTCACTGCATCCAAGGCTGCCATTGACCATCACCACTTCAACTAGACCCTCCTTGTTGGTGAGTACCAGATCTAGCAGCGCTCCTCTCCTAGTTGGTTTGTCCACCATTTGCATTAAGAAGTTATCATCAATGCACTGGAGACACCTCCTAGATTGTGAATGACTGGCTGTGTGAGTCGTCCAGCAAATATCAAGGTAGTTAAAATCCCCCATGAGGACTAAGGCATGTAGTCGCGAGGCTGCTTTCAGTTGCCTGTAGAAAGCCTCATCAACTCCTTCATCCTGATCAGGAGGTCTATAATAGACCCCCACAACTGTATCACCCCTACCAGTTTGTACCTTAATTCGTACCCACAGACATTCCACTTTCTCCTCATCTGCCCCTGGACAGAACTCAATACATTCTAGTTGCTCTCTCACATAAAGAGCAACTCCACCACCTCGCTTTGCTGACCTATCTTTCCTAAAAAGGACATAGCCATTCATGACCACATTCCAGTCATGAGAGCTGTCCCACCATGTCTCTGTAATTGCCACTAGGTCATAACCTTTAGACCGCACAGAGTTAAACTTCCTGTTTCTAACCCTCTGTGACATTTCTCACATTCTCAGCTACAACTGACTTCTGGTAATGAATATAGTGGTCATTTTCTTGCATGTTGAAAGTAAGGTCTTCATCAGACACTGGCAATCACCCAAAATTCCATTCCAAAGGTGCATAGTGCCTGTGATATATTTTTCTAGTGTTAGTTCATGGATCATAAACCACAATAATAGGCTCTATACGCTAATAATCACCAGCTGAAAATGCATATGTAGTTAACCTGGCATGGGTCCCTTTGTGAAGAATGGCTAAAAGAATGTGAAACAGGATTTGCATCCATTTCAGCTAGTGGGACTCTGCCTGTCAGTGCAGCACAGTCTGGGTAGGGACAGTCTCACAGGATGCTCAGTGAGCAGAAAACTACAGGGATAAGCAAACCACTTCTCTGCCTGGCCATTCTCTTACGCTCTTGTTAAACTGTTAACACAGAAAAAGGTTCCTCTGCTTGTTCAAGAGCAAATCCTTGAAGCTCTTTAAAATGCCAAATACAGGTACATGTGTTCTGTAGGCATTAGTGGGATTTATACCACTATACTACTAGTGAACACTGAAATATGGCTGCTTTTAGATGTTTTTTTCCCCCTTTTTTAAAAGATTCTTATAGTAACACCTAAAATATGTTGTATGTGGAAGAAACAAATTGCTGCTTTAGCACTGGAGTGTATGTTTGACCCAAGAGAGGACTAGGCAGAATGACCTCAAGAACAGTGAAATTTGCTATTTCTCTTTCAGAAAACATAGCGTAACCCTGTCCATGTGAGCTATTTTAAAGCTTGCGCAGGCACGAAGCAGTTTTGGCATTACAGTAGCAATAAGAAAATAGTGTTACAGTGTTTGGCTTGTACAAACTTCCTACATTACCTAAAAATAACTAAGTAACACTTTTGGGAAACATTACGCAGGAGGAGCCTGCATAAGCTCATCATGTGCATAATACATTTTCTGTGTATACTTGTCATATCTCCCTGAAAATGTAGCCTCCCTGAGACCAATTTTTATGGGTTTTCAGGATTTTTTTTTGCCTTTGCATATAACTGCAAAAGCCCTGTGCAGCAGGAAGGTGGGATGTCCATGTAATACTAGAGGCAGGAAACAGAGGGCTGTACTACATTCCTTCAACATCTATTTTCCTTGGTGCCCCACCATAGTTAAATCACAGATTAACAATGTCAGGGGAAAAAAAATAAACAACCAAACATTCCTCTCACCCACTGGCTGTAATAGGGGCAACATGTTAGTGTGTGTGTGGCTGGAAAGGAAACCCATCTGGTAGGTGATACTGAAACCCAGATTTGCTCATCAGGTTCAGAAAGTTTCCCTCCCCTTTTTTACTGTTCCAGGGTGCGTTACAATAAGCAGGGCTGGGTAGCACCTGATAATTGCTTCTGGGTGATAAACAAGGTAGTTTACTGGGGTTTATTCAGTCCTAACTGCACACTCCCAGACTTGGTGTTTTGAAGACTTCAGTGCTCCTTCAATCCAGCAGCACTTTCCTCCAGCTATGCAGTCACAGATTCAGGGAGTGTTAGTGACTTTGTCCAAGTGTAAGGGCCCAAGAGAATCCATTGGCTAGTTCTGGGGTTACATATAGTTTATTTAAGCCTGGTTAACCACTACTTCTCAGTTGGATTTGATTTCTGGTGTTTTGGATTTTTTTATTATTATTTTTTAAAAGTTTTGTTTGTTTGTTTGTTTTTCTTTCTTTTTTCTTTTTTTCATCTGTCTATAGAGAAAAGAGACTTCTTACTTAAATTGTCTTCATCCTCCATGGTGGTTGCGCCAGGACTCAGGTACTTGAAGGGTGCTATAAAGGTTGACAGTATGCTTACTTTTTCTAGAAGAAAACAGAAGAAAAGATATATATGAAATCAATATTTTGTCACTGCATTCTGACCTACTCCACACTTTTTCTCAGATCAAAATGTCCTGAAAGTCTGGGGTTTTTCCTTGTTCAGCTTGACTCTATAGTTCCATCAAAGTTCACTCAACTGCAATGCACTCATAAGAGTTGAGACGTGTAAATACCACACACACATTCCTCCTGGTTTCTGCCCCTATATAATGTTCCTTTTTTATGCTTCCCAGTAATGGTCTCCAAGCACTGCAGAGCTGGGAATGCAGGATGCAGGCTTGTCCATCTGGGAACAGGGGCAGGCAGTCAGTCCCGGAAGGAAGGACATGAGAACTACTTTAATGGATCAGACCATCAGCTCATCTCCTCTTGTTTCCTCTTTCTGACAGAGGCTAAGCCAGAACTCAGGGAAAACTGAGATGGCATAAGAGACTACAATGGCTTCTAATTCTATAAATTGTTGATTTGTTTTTTGTAAAATCTTTATGGTGTGCACAGGTAGCTATTATCCAAACAATGAGAATACTATTTGCAAACCTTCTTATTCACGTTCATATTAATTGCAGTTCCTTCTACCTGTAGTTTCTATTTATCCCACAGATAGTGGATGACACAGATGTTTCCTTCCAGTGCCACAATCAACATCTGCATTATATGCCAGGACAGATTCAGCAAAATGAGAACTGATACTGATTTATGCTAGCTTAAAATTTGACTCAGAAGTTATCTACAGGGGAAAGTTGTTGTTAACACAAACACTAGAAACAGAGTTATATTGAAGATATATTTTATTTGGTTTGATAGCTAATTTATTTAGTTTGTTGATAAGTTTGTTTAGGCTGAATTCCTCTGACAAACTATGAGTACTTTGCTGGGTACCAGCATTAGCAGAGCGTCTAGTTTAGGTAGCAGAAGAAACAGAAACACACCTTCTACAAAGGTAATTCATAACTTCGGAGGACTTAGTTGCTTTCCTAAAGTACTTCTCTGCTTAGAAAACCTCAGTTAGGTGAAAATGAATCTTGCACATTGTGAGGCTTTCATTCTGTGACAAAACCACCAAAACAAAACCAAGAATGTCTCCTTTCAAGTGACACGGGTAAAAGGATTCCCATGGGGACTTCCTTTATTGGTGAGAAAATATTTCTCTGAATTTCCTTAAACTGCCTGGCTGCTAGTCTACCAATGGCATTCCAGCTGAAGAGCATTTAAACTTTTTCAGCAGCACATAGCTTTTTGGCCTCATTCTTCCTACATTTGCTAATAATCTTTGCTCTTGTTAAAGATTGGCATCAGAATACATCAAAAATGTCTGCATATGTTTGCCCTTAACTATGTAGCATTACAGCTCAACTCTGTTATGAGAAATCACAGTAAAAGCTGACTTTTCTTTGCTAGGTAAATACAATAAGCAGAATAAAAGATTGCCTCAAGAAAACCTTTTTCCGTCTGGAAACATTTAAGCACAGACTAATATATAATTAGAGCACAAATTAGCCTCCTTGAATTGTAATTTTATTAAGGGATTCTGGTGATGTCTCAAACCAAAAGAATTAAGCAATTCATGAATGATTTAGCCAAACGATTTTCCTAAGTGAGCAGTTTTTTCTTCAGGCATTGCTCACCGAGAAATTTGGTATCTCTGTATGATACTGTCTCAGTGTGTGTGGGACTGTTGGGATCAGGATAAAGGCTGTTACTCACTCTCAACATTCTCAACTGGGTTCTTTTACTGAAGTGAAAAAAGTGTAGGTATTTGGGACCTGATCCAAAGGCTACTTTTGGTAGAGGAAATGCTTCAGATGATAGAAATAGGATCAGGGCAGTCCTTGGCTTCAGCAGCAGCACTGACTGTTGAGTCTGGTTACTGAGATGCAGTGAGCTGGAGTGTACTCTGTCTTGTGCCTGACTGCACACCTCTCAGACCTTCAGGAGTAGCTCTCAAGACACTGGATGATGTGCACAAACTTAAAGATTCTTTGCTGAGAAAATATTCTCACTTCTGATAGAGAGTTAATCCATCAACCAAATAATGAGGACATGTGCTTTCTTGCTGAGGTTGCTGATGCTTACTCCTGAAACCAGTCAAAAAGCAGAACTATATAGCTTTATACTAGATACAAAAAATATATTCCATGAATTATTTTTTACCTCAAGCACATTGTGCAATCTAATTATTTTTGTCTTAAGAGACCCATTCGCCATCTTAAGGTTTTGTTGTAACTATTTTCCAAAGACCTTGCTGGTGGCTTTGCTTTGTGTGACAGAGAAAGCGGATGGCCTATGAAATTCACTGCACTCTTAGAGCAGCTATGGTTGGGTTTGTGTCCACCAAACTCAGGCAGGCCCTAATAATAGGATATCTTTCAATCGATGTAGACCATAAAGATTGTAATTTAATATTTCTATCCATTGGTTGAGCAATGGAAGATTTACTGTGTTTCTGGAAGGAGGAGAAGGGCAGGGTTTTTGAATGAGCAATGTACAAAGACAGCACATTGCCTATATGAATTATCAAGTGTCTGGAGGAGGGGAAGATATATGCCAGGATAATTAAACGTAGGCGTTTACAGGGAAATAGGTATAAAACTATTGTTATGATTGTGTATTTCCATCTTTTGCACATTACTACCTATTACTATATATATACCATAGGACACTACTTCAGCTTAACTATCAATGGCGAAATTCAGTGTTATTTTTGCTTACCATTTCAGAACAAGACTAGGAGAGATGTGTATTCATACTTTATGGTTCCTGTGTATTTTAATTTCCATCACAACTGGGCTTATTTCAAGCAGTTTGATGAAATTTTATGAATAAGAATAAAGGACATGGTTGGATACAAAAAAGACATACACAGAAATACCTTTAAAGCCTGTTTTTTTTTCTCTCACTCTCTTCTCCTTCTATGATTTTTTTTTCCCTCACAAAAAGAGCAATGACAGGTAGGCCAAAATTAGAGTGGCTATTTTTACTTTATAATTGTAAATGTCCTCTATATTTGTCTGAGGAAATTATTTTCAAGGTTAGGAGAGAGGGTCTAAGAGAACAAAACAAGACATTTCAAAACCTCTTTTTTCCAGAAAGGCAGAATACCTAACCCTATATTTGAGAATCAATACAAGGAACTATTATTGCTTGCATTACAATTGTACTAAAAGCCTCCAATAACATGAAGGAGAGATTTCATGAGGGCCTACATGGACAAAAAGGAAACTCTATTTACAATGGAAATTGAAAGACAAAGAACAGGAATAGCAGAATTTATTTCTAGCCACCCTGGAAACACCAAAGCAAGAAGATAGATAGAGACATATTTTCTAGTGCATTCACTATAAAAATAACCCTGCAAGTGAAGCTAAATGGAGCTCTGTGCCAGTACTCCAAGCACAAAAATCCCGATGAGAAGTCCATTACAGGAAGAAACCTCAGTCTCCTCTGTTTTGGGATGGAAAAAATATTTCAGTTTACATTTCTTAAGTGCATTTTCCAATAACGGCCAGTAGTTAAAAAAGAATCACGAACACCTTTTGACAATAGCTATGTAAATCATTTAAACAAACAAAAAACCCCAACTGGTTTTGCATGAAAACCAGAAAATTATTTGCTCCAAATGATTCAGTAAAGCCTGGCCAAGTTTCCACTAAAATCTCTTTTTGTAAAGTTGATTTTGCCCTGTAGATGCAGTCAGAAGACTAGTCACAAGTCTCATAAATACAGTTTTATTGTGAAGACAAGAATACACATATACAGCCATAAATAGCATTCGTGCCCTTCATACCTATCAGTATTTAAAGGGCACCAGACAATACAGCTTGATCATCAACTCTTCTGATATTCTCTCATTCTCAGTCACCTGAATAAAAGCAATGGGAATGGCAGGAACTAAACACTTTCAAAAATCAGGCCTTATATATGTTGGCCAAATTGTTTAGCTTTAAGAAGAGCAGACTGAGTGGGGTCATAACAACAATCTTCAAATACATAAAAGCTGCTGCATAGAAGAAAGGAGCAAACTGTATTCCATGTGCATTAACACAACCAGAAGTAATGGACGTAAATTGCACCAAGGAAAATTCACTTTAGACGTTAAAAAAACTTCCTAACAGTAAGGATAGTGCAGCACTCGAATAGACTATCAACTGCGGAGGTTGAGGAGTTGTTGGTGCTGAAGGGCTGTAGGAAGACAATTTGCACCAACAGGGTGTTGCATCTATCCTTGGACTCATGATTTACAGTCCCTCGCATCCTTGTGGGCCCCAGCAGAAGAACTTACACTGACCGTGATATCACACTGCAGGTTTTAGCTCAAACTTGGAAAAGCAAGTAGTATTTGCCATTATTAGCTAATCTCTGAGCAGAAGCTTGTGGCACGCTCTTTTGCTTGGCAGCTAATGAGCACTATTAATAATATTTTCTTTTAAATGCAACTTCTGAACACAAGAAGGATTAGACAGATGGCTACCAGTGGTTTGCCAGATCAGCATTAGCAATGTTTTACTGAATTAGTTTCATTTTCATATTCAAATTGATTACCATAAGCTACTTTATTTGTCAGAGGTTTCCTTAAGAATACTCTTTCAAAAACACAATGTGCACATTGCAAACTAGTCCTAAGTAATTTTTTTTGTTTGCATTGAGTATGAAATTACTCCGGAAGGGTCAATTCTGATACAATAATGTAAAATCAGCTGCAAAACATCGTGAAAAAACTCATTTTTACTTCTCCAAAGTATTTGCAGCCACTGAAATAGTTACTTTACATAATTGTGTTAACCTTGATTTACTTTGAAAGTGGGGATACAGGGAGAGAAGAGAGCCTGGAATCAGAAAATGATTATCTGTCTTTCTTCTCTTATTTTAGTCAGTTCTGGCTTGGACTGACAGTGATGACAGGGCAGAGGGAGTCTTTATAGGAAAAGAAAAAAACAGATTTGAGGGGGAAATAGCAATGTCTTTAAAGCACAACACTTACCAAAAAGGGCTCACAGCTTTCTAAATTATGGCTTGTACAGCCACTATGCTGCATCATTTAGTTTAAGCAGCTAGTTTCTAGATAGGGATTTACCTGCTTGGTGTCAGAATCAGCCTTTACGGCCGAATTTGAGAACCAGCTGTTGAGTCATGAATCACCGATAGTGCAGGGTTGCAGCAGCAGCATTGCTCAAGTGCTTTTTGCTTCACAGGCAAGTGGGAACTTCCTGTACAATGCTCTTTCTTACCCACTCTGACAAAGCTGTGCTGGGGTGCCTGTGAAGGAATACCATGGTAGCAGTGGGGCTGGGAGGACCATGTTTAAGTTAGAAATGTGGCTGCCCTAAACCCTTCTAAAGGGCTCATATTTCAGTGCAGGCAAAGCAGCATCCTGGTGCAGGAGTTCCATCTTGGTGCCTTGCACAGGATAAAAACTAGTGAATGCTTGTATAATCAGCATAAGAGGCAAAGACTTTCAGCTGCAAGAGGCAGGTTGCGCCTTGAGTTAGAAGTCAGAGGTGGGAACCCAGAGCCATAAAGTCTTCCTCTGAAACAGGGCAACAAGTTGTTCAGTATGATACAATGCCCAGGCACGACAGTACCTGCCCCTGTTTTTCTCCTGGAAGTTGATCATGGCTTGCCAAGTGCAGGGGTCCTCTGTGAATAGATCTGCTTGCTGAATTTAGTGTTTATTTATCTTGTTCTTGGGGCAGAGAATCTGCTCTGTTCTTGTTCAGTGCTTAGCAAAATGGGATACTTGTCCAAGATGAGAGCTCTGAAATGCCATTGCACTAAACAGCAAAAACAGTTTATGGTATTATGATACTGCAGAGATCATTGAATGTGAAACATCAGCTAGCTCAGGAGTCTGGCAACAGGACTAATCTTTTTACTTCTGTGCATCCTTTTCTGGCTGTTTACTGACCCAGAACTGCTACCCTTAGAAAGCTCTTGGGGAAGCTGTGTGAAACATTTTGCCAGTCATGATTCAACCCTAACGGGCACTGTCAGGTTCATCCTCTGTGCTCTGTCCACTCTGCAGCCCTGCATGCCAGCAGGGCTTCCACACACAGCCATGCTCATTTGCTCTGAGGTCAAAGTAACTTCTAGTTTATCACTTAGGAAACAGAAAGGACCAGCAATAAAGTTATGCATGTGATTCGTATGGATCCATCCAATAAGTTTTGAGATACAGGATATATATGTCCTCTGGGATATGTTTAATTGATCACATCATGTGCCTTAGCCAGTGCATACAGTATTTGAGACAGTATTTCTTTCTACAGTGCCATGTCCTACAGCTGTCATCACCTGTTGCAGCATTGGAGATAGTGGGTTTTAGCTGCCATTTCACTGTATGAATGTAAATAGGTGTTTGAGTAGACCAATCCCAGGGGCTGTGCTTCGGTGCTCCGTTAACTGCCCACTCCAAGCTCCTTTACCATGAAAGACCATTTACAGAATGAAACACGTGTTGTGAAATACTAGTTTCTTATTGCTTCTAGTAAAGAGCAAAGTAAGTAAAACCACAAAGTGGTTGATGGATTTTTTATAAGAAAGGCAATATGTATGTGTTACTCTCTATTAGATTCCGCAGAAATCAATCTGAAATCTAGTTCAGCCTAGTAAAATTAGATCTAAAAACTATTTAACTTAGCTGCAAAAGTGTTTTTTCTCTCCTGATGCCTTGCTTGAGGACACACAGAGATAAAAATCTCAAGTTATTATCAGTTTATGTGCATCTCCATCTGCCTGTGGAGTGTACTATATTATGTACTGTCTAAGTGATCTGGCTGCGGCTTGGAGATGGCAGTTTAAGAATCATGTCTTCAGAAAGCTTCTTATGCTATTTGAACATGCAATTTGGAAATATATTTATTTTGCACTCTACAAACTCTGGCAGGCTTTTTTTCCCCCTTCCCCCTCCCACCCCCCCTCCCTTTTTTGGGATGCCATTACTTTAGAAAGCAGAAGCACAAGAGAGAATAATAGCACAAAACCCACCAGTGCTCAGCTCTGTGTGCTGAAGTCTTGCAATGGTGACCATAAAAATGGCCAGTGGATTTATTAAGCATATAATAAATCTGCTTGATTAACTCTACTTATGACTATTTGACTATGTCAGCTGTATATCAGACAGTATTATCAAAGAAAGAGCACCCGTCTACACATTTAAGGCAAACCCAGCATCATGTGCTGTAAGAGGGGCAGTACACCCCTAAGAGGGGCTGATCTCACTTTACATTCAGGTGTAGACATTGGCATGAATATGTACATGCCTGCTGAGATGAGTACAATAAATCCCTCCCAGCAAGTGCCTGTTGAATTTATTTGTGGCCTGGACTATTGATTTAGACTGAAAGACTAACTCATAGATGCCCAAAGCGAGGAGACATGATTTCCACTCTCTTGCCAGAAGTCTTGACCTGTGTCCTGGTGGGTGTTATCACTGGTGGTGTCTGGATCATGTGGTGCAGAGGGAGATGTCTTGGTTGCCTGAGCAATTCAGCCCCAGCAAGAGGGCTTTGCTGTTGACAGATTTTCTTGATACTGTTTCAGGCCTTGATCCACTCTAGGTTTGGGCAACAAACTGACTGGTGTGTTACTGAAGGTTGGATCAGGACTCCTTTACGTTCACAGAGCTCATGCTGAGGGCACTCAAAGAATTGCAAACATTAAGAATTAATCCATGGGGAAACAATGGGATGCTTGTATAGGAGCATTGTAGATGAGCAGCCAAGTGTTTCTTTTACACTTTACAAGATGATAGTTTCAATCTAAAGTGTGATCACCTAACACGGGGATAATTATGCACTTCACCTCAACACAAACTGCTCTTTTAGTTCTAAGGTTTCATTCTTCAATGTGCAGTAATGCCTACAAACACACATACAGATATAGCTATTCATCTCCCCTACATAACTGATGGAGGGACCAATGTGAAATAGCCCTAACTGAGGCTGGCCATTTGAGGGCAAGCGCTGCCTGTTAGCACCCCCCTTTGAGCTGTAACCCTCTTCTCAAACTGAATACCTCTTTACACATTAGGAAATGAATAGTCTGCATCAGAAAGGTCTAGTCAACAATTAGTGATTAAAACCATTTTAAAATCTGTTCTGTTCTCTGTTCATCTACTGCAAGCCAACAAAGTATGACCTCTCTCTTGTACTTCCACAATAATGCATATTTAACCTGAATCTTGTCCTGATTTATTCTTTGTAACATGAGGCAGCCTTGTGCTAACCAATCTGTCTGTGAGCACTACCATTATAATTTAGGAATGCTCTTACTGAGATATGTGTGCTTATTGAGAGCAAACAATTAACTCCAGATGATATAAGAGGGCTGAGATTTATAAGGTTTTCTCAGACAAGATGCTACTGACAGGAGTCAGGACTGCCAATTGAGCCAGTTATTTAAGTATTTAGGCACTTAAATTCCCATTTGACTCTCTAGGAGCTAAAATAGCTAAAAAGAGTTAGGGGCTGCCCTGGGGCTGTCCCAGGCATTGCTGATATTACAGTGCCATTTACTACAAAACTACTGCTCGAGTTTCACCTGTTAACACATGAGATTTTAATATTTATTAAGCTTTCCATCACATCTTGTGCAGTGTCTGAAAGCTTCAGGTTCATCACTACTACTTTGTTAGCATTTTCTTTTTACCCTTTTTGTCTTTATTCAATCACTGTACTTCAAAATCTATTCCTCAATTAAGTGCAGTAACAAACGAAAAGTTGGCTAAAGCTTTACAAAGAAGGCCAAGTTTTCAGAGTGATGCAAAGAAAATTTGACATGTGACTCCCATCAACAATAATAATGGGGGCTATGCATCTAACTCTTTCTGCATTGTGCTGACATTGTACCCTTGAATGTTAGTACAGTCCAATAATTCTCCAGAGATGAGGCAGCTTATTTTCTCTGCCGTTGCTGCTTTGCTGGCATTTTTATGGCATTCCCAGAAGTACTACCTGTCAGAGTTAGTACTTCCAAGGATGGCATTGCTTTGGGGTGATTGAGGGTTGATGTAATTAAAGAGAAGGCAGTCTACCGCTTGTTCGTGGATATTTCATATTAAGCTTTTCACTGCATAGCTATGATTGATGATTTAAATGGTGACAAAGTTAGGCTGCTCTGTATGTGCAATCAGGAGTTCAGGGATGTGAGTCCTGTGTTTTAGGTTAAGAGAATTCTGAAAATACTGCAGAAATCGAGCTTTCTAGGAAAACTGCAATGTTCTCATGAGCCATTTGATAACATCACTGAAAACTCCCATAGAGTAGTCACAGGGGGGGACTAGTTCCAATCACAGCTAGGGACAAGAAAGATTATTATTTCAGAATTCTTTGGAAAGGAATGGAAGAGGAAAGGTATATAATATTACATCACTGAGTAAATCCTCTGGGTCCAGTTGTTGTTGTCTTAAACAGCTTATCAGACTAAATCTACACATATCCACATCTGGAGCACTAACTGTAGGCATTCTTTACAGTCAGCGAAGACTTAGTCAATAGAGCCTATGGCATTAGAGTACATTAATTTCATCCTAAATTAAGTATGTGTTAATCCTGTTCAGTAGTTTAAACATGTTTAAAGCCATGTGAACTATCAACCACATTATTATCTCAGTGTTTACCTCTTAATAAACAGACGAAGTGGTAAAACCTGATAGGAAAGCTCCTCTTTAACATACTGCAGACAGAGTTTGATAAGGATGGTCTGGGACCACAGCACAGTCCTTTGTGCAGAAAGAAGAGGAATCTTATTTTTTTTTTTTTCCTGCTATGATGTCCATAAACTCCAATTACATTTATAACTTCACATTAAATTAAATATGTTACTTTACACAAGCACTTAAAAAAGTCTACTAAATATCCAGTAATGGTTTTCTTTATTCCCTTGTTAGCAGCTGCCATGACAGCAGGACTTGCACAAGAAGGAAAGTGATTTAGTGCATTGATCTGCAGTTGGCACAGCCCTCTGTTCTCAAACAGAACTGATTAGCTTAGCAGGAAAAGTGCCATTTACTTTTTATCGCATTTCTTTTCTGCTCATCTCCCTTCAGTGGATACCAAGAGGAACAGAGGAACTGTAACCTCCTGAGCAGGTTGCTTACTTTCTTCAGCTCCAAATTCTGCAATTCTGAGGACTGATTTGGATGATGTTGCAGCATCAATGTACATGCAAGGGTTAATGCTTTGGTATGCTGAAAACTGGTTCCAGAGAGCTCTTTCAAGCTGTTTCTACATGGTATTAACCCTGAATATGATGACCCTCGATGTGCCAGAATCATCAGAAAGTAATCAGAATTATCTTAATTTTTTTTTTCATCATTTAGTGGAAAAGCTAATAGGACACCAAGGCATAATGTTTAGCTGGGAGGATTTCTCCTGCATGTGTTACTTTTTCTTCATAGACTGACCCTAGGGCTTGCCTTCTAATACATAATATTTGGAGGACCGCGTATGCACTTCTGCACCTCTGATATTCTGTGTATTGAAGCTGCTGGGGAAACTCTTGATTCACCAGTTAAAAGTAAAGAATTTCTGCAGCACAGAATGACTAGCAGCTGCAGTAAAACAGTGGGAGTAATTGAATTAGCAATTCTTTTCCCTTGAAGACCAATTCATGACAGAAGTTCAGTTTGCGTTGGGTAAGACTCCATAATTTCAAGGGTCAGATCCTCAGCTGGAGTGTGTCAGTGTAGCTTTATTGAAGTTCGCGAACATACATGGAGTCACACTAGCTGAGGTCAGTAGAATAACACTATTTCAAAACAGTTAAGGATCTGATTTCATAAACTTATCATGACTACTCAGTCTTGTTAGTCCTTCACAGTTCTCATGCAAACTGGTCAAAAATTTGACAAAGTCAAAGCTTCTCAGGGGTGTTAGATATTTCTAAGTCTATTTCTAGAGAAATAAGAAGAAAAAAAAAATTGGAATGGGTGGGAGGCTGAAAACTATGGTTCCGAGTTATTTCTGGTAGCAAAGATGAAAAGATAGAAAGGGGACAGAGAATTTTCTTTCTACTTTCTAGTTGAAATTCGCCTTTAATAATATTAATCCTTTTGGACTCTTTACAGTTAGCAGAGATAAAGAGGCTAATCTCTGCTTCTTCTACATTGGAAGCTCCATTAGTTCTACTAAATAGGTAGTGCAGCACCAGAGAAAGAAGTACATATGCATTTACCTCTCCCTCCTTTGATCTCAGCGAGAGATTATAAGACAGCTCCCATGCTCTGTTCTTTCATTTTAAAATGCAAAAGCAATCCGAAACTTTCTTCTCTCTGCCACAAGAAATCTTGGCGAGGAGAGGGCCCCTTATACTAGAAAATATATAGCTCACACTCTTCAAATGTATCTAAATCCATTAGTCATGTGAATTCAGTATCTTTTATTCCCTCTTACAAGCCATCTTCCTTCTTTCCATAACAACAAAGAAAATACTTTTTTTCTGGTAAAGCTGGAGTTATTTGAACCACACTGATTCAAAAGACCACAGTTTCCGCCATAGAGATCCTAACAAACTGGGGATGCACTGACAGGGGCAACATGGCTACAGTCCTCTCCTAAATCACCAGAAAATAAATGCTACCTCTCTACACAATTGCAGACATGGGTACATTCACTGTCAGCAAAACTTTGCTCTTTTGTTGCTGCATATTGTTTGTTCTGCCTCTGGTGATAAATTCTAATGACTGATGGCCAGGCCCTGTCTTTCAAACTGGGAGGAAATGGGAACAGGGATGTTGTATTTTAAGTGATGGGGTAGCTGGGGGATGGCAATGAAGGAAGACCGTTTTACCCAGTGTGACACAGTTGCTGGACTATCCAGAGCAGGGCTGTGGCAGGGCTGGAGACTGGGCCTGAGTCAGCAGAGGAGGCTGAAACAAGGTTCTGGTTTGTGGGCAGGGTGGGAGGAGCCCGTCAGTGTGCTCAGGGACCTCATAATCAAGAGACTTTTAATACAATCTGGCTACTTGCATGTACAGTTCCACCTCTATGTATATTTTAATGCTCTTCTACATATTTTGATCTTTAAGTTAGGCCAGTGAGTTTTCAATGTAGGAAAAATAATAATGAACATTTAACAGTAATTCTGCTCTTCCCCACTGCCAATTATGCAGGCACTATACCACCCAGAATACTAGCCTTTTCAGAAATCACACACTTAAGGACCATGGGTGCCAAGGACTTGCTTGACTCCAAAGCCTATTGACTAAAATGCATGTGGTTCTGATATGCAACAAATTCACTGCAAACTATCACCCTGTGACTTCATCCATGACCACCTTGCAGCATGGGAACATGCCTATCTCCACCATCAACACTGGGTCTCCATCCCAACCACTGTCCCTTCACTGATGGGTGACAGCCAATGGGTGCCAAAGGAGCAAATGTGCCTTCTTGGGCAGGAAGCACCAGTACAGTTTCCACAGAACTCATCTGAGTAACCCCCTGATGGGGCCAGCCTGAAGGTAACATCCTGCAGGGTGGATGGTTTCTCTGTTACCCTATTTATACCCTAGGTCAGTATAGCAGATCAATACTTAAAACCTCAGTTCTTCAGTGTTAGAAATAGGATGTGCTCCGATTTCTTCTGTTTTGTATCATTCTTGTTCAAATTCTGAATCCAGGACAGTGCAATGTATTTGGAGTTATGGGGGTCACATAAGTAGTGCCTTGTCCACAGACCAAGACATTGCAATCATATTTTTCAACTTTTCCAAAGGATTTGATTGTCCAGGACCATTCAGAGTGTCCAGGAGTATTCATGCTAAGAAATTTGGAATACTTTGGCCTTGGCTGAGCTTCAGCAGATGGATTTGCTTCATATTTGTTAACAATAGAGAGCAAGAGACAGGAGGGGAGAAAGAAAGGTGGCAATTTGTGTCCAGAAGCAGACATACAGTAAATCTCCAGTGAACAGAATTTTATAGGAGAAAGTCCATTTCCAATATTCTGCTTCCTGATTTTATAGAGGGTTTTCAAGATAAATGTAATTGTCTAGTGTTGATGATTTAAATGCAAACAATCCTATCCTTTGTTTCTTTGACTCTGAGTGCCAAAACTTCATAGTTGCAAACTAACCTCTGCCACTTCCACAAATGACTTACTAGCAAAACACGAATTTGTTCAATTCAAAAGGAAATGGACAAAAACAAAGCCATATCTTACCTGCAAAGGGACAGCAAGAACATAAAGTCATGTTCCTTATGACCTTGATACTGTAAGGTGGCTCAGGCTGCATATTGAGGTCTGTGTCATCGATATGTGCAGAATTCAGGATCTATCTAGCTCATGTCTACTACTGAGAGAGTGATTTGTACCTGATTTGCTCAATAGTTTTTCTGTTTGTATCAGACTTATATTTTTCCAAATATACTTGTCAGTAGAATTTGCTCAAATACTCTCTGTAAACGTATTTCATCCTATGCAAACTATTTGTTTTGACTGTTCACTACTCATGCTGTGTAACCAGGCACCTAAGGCAAACTACAGTTTTGCAGTGCTTTTGCAGATGACTGATCCCTGAAGTCCCCTGAACTGCTTTGCAAATCTCTACTGTAATCTGTCTTCAGTCACCCGATAAGGTTACCAAAAGCTATTTCTCAGTCATATAACCAGGGTCACTGTCTGTTGACTCTTAACAGATATGCTTAGTGTCCTGACAGAAATGGAAACAATGATGGAGTGATTTGCACACACATAAAATAAGTTGAAAAGGAACATTTTCATGATTCTTGTTAACTCAAGCAAGTTCAAAATGTAAACCTCACTTCTAAGTCTCTTTATAAACTAAGAATAAGTAAAAATGCTAGCTTGCAGAATCCTTCATCAAAAATAAGTACAATAAATATATATTTTTTAAAAAAATGCATATTAGGTCTTCACTAGGCATATTTCTGATCAGGCTGCTGCTGAAGAGATCTGGAGCTCTGTACTACAAGGCTACATATAGAATCATAGAATGGTTAGAGTCAGAAGGGACCTTAAGTATCATTTAGTTCCACCCACCCTGCCATGGGCAGGGATACCTCCCACTAGACCAGGTTGTTCAAAGCCCCATCCAACCTGGCCTTGAACACTGCCAGGGATGGAGCATCCATGAGTTCCCTGGGCAACCTGTTCTAGAGACTCACAACCCTCACAGTAAAGAACTTCTTCCTGACATCTAATCTCCATCTTCCCTCTTCAGTTTAAAGCCATTCGCCCTTGTCCTATCACTACATGAGCTTGTAAAAAGTCCTTTTCCAACTTGCTTGTAAGCCCTCTTTAGAAACCAGTTTGAATCCACTGGGTAAGTTATGGCAATACCCTATGGTTTTTACCATCTAAAATGAGATGCAATTTTTGCTCCTGATGAATAAGAGTGAATAAAAAGAAAGAGCTTCTCAAGGCTAAGCCATAGCAAATCCCTTGACTGCCCCATTGTCTTTTGTCTGGCCGTCTTGATGCTTAGCACAGTAGTAGCTACGGTTAGATGAGATGAACCCCATTTCTGACAGTCTTGATGTAACAGTTCTGACTGCCAGGTTGTTAAAGAGTGCTGTATTAGTGCAGAAGTAACACTGCATTCATCTGCAGAGGCCCCTATGGAACAAAGGTGCTGTTTTTAAGGTTAGTTGGCACAGTTTTTAGGAATGAGCTGCAGAAGAAATCTGACTGTTAATGACATATCTGAAGGCAAAGGTGCCTTCAGAACAGGGCTCACGAATGTGTGTCTTTTGCCATAGCTCCATGTATGATCTCAGTGAAGTCTTAGGCACCTCTTGGGGACATTTTTATTTCTGACAACTTGGAAACATGTTACAGATCACAATATTTAGTGATTTTAGTGTCCACACACGGGTTTCATCCAGATGACTTCAGCCTCTCATAAACAACAAACTCTTAAACTGTGCATAACTCAAAATGCCTTCTTATGACTCCTTGTAATAACATTATTATTATGGCTGAACATGACCCAGCAGTGTGCCCAGGTGGCCAGAGGCCAGTAGCATCCTGGCTTGTATCAGAAATAGGGTGTCCAGCAAGACTAGGGAAGTGATCATCCCTCTCTACTCAACACTTGTGAGGTGACACCTTGAGTACTGTATTCAGTTCTGGGACCCTCACTACAAGAAGGATACTGAGTTGCTAGAGTATGTCTTAGAGAAGGACAATGAAGCTGGTGAAGGATCTAGAGCACAAGTCTTATGAGGAATGGCTGAGGGAACTGGGCTTGTTTAGCTTGGAGAAAAGGAGGTTCAGGGGCACCTTATCGCTCTACAACTACTTGAAAGGAGGTTGTAGTGAGGTGGGGCTGGTCTTTGCTCCCAAATAACAAGCTATAGAATAAGAGGAAACAGCCTTAAGCTGTGCCAGTAAAGGTCTAGATTGGATATATGGAAAAATTTCTTCACCAAAAGGGTTGTCAAGCATTGGAACAGGTTGCCCAGGAAAGTGGTTGAGTCACCACCCCAGGAGGTATTTAAAAGTAGATGTGACACTTAGGGACATCATTTAGTGGTAGACTTGGCACTGCTGATTTAAGTGTTGGACCTGGTGATCTTAGAGGTCTTTTCCAGTCTAAGCAATTTTATCATATCACATGGCATAATTAAAAGAAAATAAAGATATCTGACCTAAAATAGGCTTATATATTTTTAAGTGTAGAGGAAGGTCATTTGGCACTGTTATTTTGAGGACTCTGCTGACATAGTCTTTTCTGTAACATTCTAATTTCAATGCTACTATCTATAGCCCTTTGTGTAGATTTGTCCTTTCAATGTACACTGTTGTCAACGAAAAAATACTGTAAGCTGGTTTTGAGGTGTGACTCAGAAAAAGCTGGAAAAAAGGTGTTCTGGAATTTTTAAATCCATGCTGCATATCTTCAATTTTAACTGGTATTCATGCAGTCCTCTGCCATTTGGAAAATCTCTTCCATAAGCTGCCTCCTATCTATAAGAAAGAGCGAAGGTCATCCAGAAGAATTTTAGCATGTGACAGCAATGATTATCAACTCTTGTGGACTGGACAACTTTGGAGCTCTAATGTGGACAATGTCTATAAAAGAGTGTACATACACATCACCTTTGCATGCCTACACACATATATTTACAGGAACCTTTGCAGTTTTCCAAGCACAGGCACAGAGTTTGTAAATTATAACATCTAAACACCTGAAGACATACAGAAACCACCTACACCCCAGAGTTCTTGGCATCTGGCAAAGATACTCATGTTTGGGTTCTCAGTGTTCAAAGGAAAGCCTTAAAAAGTAAGGCTTGGCAGACTTACAGATTAAGGCCATTATGATTAGGCTTGTAGAAGAGAAACCAAGGCCATACAGAGATCTGGAAAAAGGTGGATCTGGGTGAATGGTGGCTTTATAAGAAACAGCACAGAATACATGTTTAGAAAGACATCCCATTTTGATCTAAGATGCACAACTATCCCAGATACTACCTATATGCCCATCAGAAGAATAGAATTTCCTGGCTCACAATGTTGATTTTCCTTTTGAAGGTCTGCTGTGAAGTATTATTTAAAGAACAAAAAATACCATAGCTTCTCCCTAAGTAATTTAGAAGCAGAAAAAAAGGCTTCCTTCTGTGTTTTCCTCTTTCTTACATGCTGCCCTATTCTCACAGGCTGTGACAGGGGTTTGCTGTTTGCTCCATGGCACACAAAAAAGGCATCAAAATATAAAGTCCTCATGGAAATAATTACATCAATTTTACAATCAACAAGAAAACAAACAAACAAAACCCAATGAGGTCAACACTGAATGTACTAATCTTGCCAGTGCTCTGTATAATTAAAATAATTTCCCCTTGAAATCTGGCATTAATTACAATATGGAGCACCTCTGGGCCTTAGCGTTTTGGTCTGGTTTTATGGGCATAGTTAGAACACAGGTTTGTATGTGGAGTGGTGTTCAGTTGTTTTGTTTACGAGCCATTTGGAAAATTATTTTACACAATCTATTTGCTGCATATGAGTTGTTGCTTCGTTCTGTTGCCATACCTGTATGATTTAGGAAATACCACACTTGAAAGCAAAATTCTTCACAAAGTCACTGAGACCAACGTAACAGCAAAACCCAAGTAAATAACAAATCTATATTTGCATTTAATGCATACAGCATGGAAGAGATCTGCTGCTGTTGTCCTCTAGGTAGGGGTAGGAACAACATTTTTAAACAGTTCCAGTTTTCAACACAGCATTTCAAATTTCCCACCTTCACATAGGGGATCAGTTTGCAGAAGTCTAAGAAAATCCTGAAAAAGTGTTGATTTTTTTTTTAAGTCATAAACATAAACCAAAAGGAGGGCACCCAAATTTACACACAACCCCCCCAGCTTTGCCCTTAACAATGAAATTGAGATCTTGTTTTAAACTTTAGACCTTACACATTAATTGGATAATTCAGGTTTTTTTAGATAAAATCTAGTCTGATTCTAGTACCAGTCTGAGTCCTGACTTAGATTTAAGTGTTGTAAGTTGGGTCTAGCTTTAATTTGAATACTGAAGATTTATTCAGTTGCCTTTCTTTTTCTAGCAGCAAATGGTTTCAGTTAAAGAGATTTGCATTAAGAACGCGTGTGTTCGGCCTCGGTACTGTTAAATTAATAGTGATGTATATGTGTTTGTAGGCATAGTGACCTTTCTTAGCTTCTCATTATGTTTGAAAATAGTTCTTGTTATCTGACGGAATGAATTATGTTGAGTATTGTAATGGCTCTGATAACCTATTGAAACTAGTTATTTTCCATCATATTTTAAATGTTAAAACTAACAAGCAGTTAGTTAAGCATTACACTGGAGACTATCATGTCTTACATCTAGGAACACGCACTTTTAAAACTGTTCAGATTAAAGATGTATCAAAGCGCTTCAGCTTCAGGGATAGGACTGGAGGTGCACAATCCTCCAGATGGAACTGGTGTATAAAATCCAACAAAAATTGCTTTTAAAATTTAATAATTCACAAAATCTATGGCTAAGTACAGCCTGGCTGGGGTAGATAAGTAAAATAAATACTGCAAAGTCAATTTTTAATAATCTGTGGCATGAAATTTAAGCACAAGAGAAAACATTTCACAATCAAGTTGGAAGCTTTCTGTAAATGATCAAATGAGAATTTTAACCCCCTCACTTACTAATTCAAAATACATCCAGTTTATCCTTTAGTCCACAAACATATTCATAGATTTCTTTGTTTAAATGCCTTTTAATTCAAATAAACCCTTTGCTGTAACCCCCTTTTAGAACTAGAGTTATTTCCAACAATGTCAGAAGAAGATAAACAGATACCGTAGGCTCTTGTTTGGTGGTAAATTGGCACATCATATGCAGTCACAAGAAATAATGTAATTAGTTCCTGGGTTAGTCTGGTAACAAGTGGTCTGGTATATTTATCTAATTATTGAGACAACACATTTACAACTGAAGGGATTTTATTATAAGAGGTTTATAAAACTCTGATTTAGGCTGATCTTCAGTGTTTTAATGCCAAGTAAAAACTGGCCTTCAAGCAACATTTTTGTATGATGAAGAATAAAATCCCAGATGGATTATGACAAGTCTGTGTGGTCCTAAAAGAGAAATCAAAATGGAAAGCTGGGAAAATTAAATGGCAAGGATAATATATATATATATACACACACACACTCCAGAGGAGAGAGAGAGAGAAAATGTGAAGCTTTGTACATATTTTATGCATCTGGAATCAGTACGTTAACATGTTGTTTATGCTAAGAGGTGTACCATCTGCAAGGAATAAAGAAAAGGAAGAGATTATACTATATTATGGGGAAATCATATTTTGACTTTGTTATTATGGCTATTTTATGAAAAGGAGGTGGATTGTCTAACCAACCAAAAAGGAAAGAGAAAGCAAAATGGGTTTTTCAAAGTAGTAGATTATTTCTCATGCAATAATAAGGGGCTTGTACAATAGAGCAGGAGGAAGAAAGGGCAGTGACAAGAAGGGAGACTGAATCTCATGGTGGGAGACAGGCGAGAGCTTTAAAGTCTTGCAGGGCTGAGAGTGGCTGCAGAGAAAAGGGTAAGCATGTATCAGCAGCCACAAGCAATGCAGACAGTGAGAAAAGAGGTCCTTGGGTGTCCTGGACTTACTGCAAAGAGGATGCCAACGAGCCACAAGACTTGGTTGAGTGTCTTCTTGGCACAGCTATCTCCTGGAGTGCTCTGGGCATTGGCAAAGGCAGGACAAGTGGTTGCTGCAACACAATCCTCAGTGCTTACAGGAGATGCTGCAGCCAGGGACTCATCTGGGGTGGGATGTGGGGTAGCTATGTCATCTCACATGCCTATGTGAGGTCTGGCACTGATGTGGAGAGGGACCACTGTGGTCAGGGCACAGAAGACGATGACATTGGGAGTCAAAAGCGAGTGCCCTAGTTGACAGCTGTTAGGAAACGATTTTCTGGGAGGAAACTGTAGGGAAAACATGCAACATTTCAGCCTAAAGTAAAAGATCTAGAAGTAGGTAAGGCTCATCCCTACACAGATGGTCCTGACTAGACTTATTGCACCTTTTATTTGCACTCTATCATTGTGGGCATTTGTATATGTTATTGTACCTCTCCCCCCACCTCCTGCTTCTACTCCGATCCAGCACCTTTCTGTTCTGAATGGAAGGACAATCCTCACAATGGACTTTTTTTCCTAAGAAATATTGGTTTCATTTACAGTGGGCTAGAAATGCATGTGCTGCAGTGCCCTGGGCCTTTCAATCACCTGCTGAGAGCACTGACTTCTCATTGTTTCCATTTTAACACTGTTCTTGCAGCTGCAATTGCAGCCTTTTGAATTAAATCTGGGTTAACAGTCTAAGGACAGATAAGCCCCACGAGAGGAAATGATGGAAATCCAAACAGCAATTCTTTAACCTATTGCTTTTTTATGACCAGCTGGAAGACCTGCATGCGATCAGAAGCAAAGTGCATTTTTGCAGTCTGTTCTGATTTGCATAAACCTTTCTTTTGGTGTTTGCATAATTTTTCAATTAATCACCAGGACAATACTCTAACTCCTGAACATCTCTCTCCCAGGCATTTAAGGTATTTGTGCTAATGTAAGAGCTTTAGACACTGATGATAACACCAAGACCTGGAGTTTTCCATTTATTTCACACGTAGAACACAGTCCAAATGTTTACTGTACCTTATACTTCACAACAAGTGCATCAGTGATTACTGAAAAAGCACAGATGGGGCATAGACAGTTTTTCATTCCTTGTTCCATATGATAGAACTCAACACATCTGGTATGCTATGAAAAGCATCTTTGCACTAATTTGTTTGTCAGTATCTATTGAAAGAACTATCTGTCATCCTGTCGCTTTTTGGTTGCCCTGAGATGTCTGAAGACAAGACTAGTCACAAATTGCGACTGCTGGCCACTTGGGACTAACTGGTAGAAACTACCAGCTGTTCCAAGGATCACCAGTGGTGGCTTTGTTTCTTTTTTGTATTTTTTTATAAGCAAAAATTTCAGTGTAATCTTTCCTTAGACATTTTGCATTCATAAGAAGAAACCAAAACACTTGAGCAAGAAACAGTTTGTTTGTCTTTGCTGTCTGTGTGCACATTTCCATCTGTTTCTACAGCTAGGTGAGTGTTTTTTGACTGGACAAGAATATCAGAGGCAGAAAATGCCCTTGCTTGTGGTGTGCATGTGGTGATCTTAACACTCTCTTTTGTATGCTAGGTCTTTTATGTCAGGAACCTGGCCATAAATAGATTGATTTGTCAAGAAAAGTAAGGATCCTAAAGGAACCTTGATGTTTGTATGTGTTGATCAATACAGGCTGAAAATGTTTTTGTACCATAATTCTTCATGCTGATCATCTTGAAAGACAGACTTGTGATTTATGATTTGTTATGTTTATTTTGCCTCATCTCCTTACCAATAAATCAAAGTGTTGGATGTCATTTCTTTTCCAGTCTGATTTTTTAATTTTCATATTATAGATGCTTTATTGCATTAAATTCCGATTGTGTGAACAATTTAAGCCATTTCCCTTCAGTCAAGAGCTATTCTGGCACAAGGGTGCAGGTCTGATTGAAGGTGTGAATTTCAAGTTCTATTAATGGGTGGGCAATACATACATAAATTGCATTCAGTAACATGAGAAAACCTATGAAACACAGTGAAAGCATTCCCATGGCCATTCAATGGGCATGTAATGTCCAAAAGTACTGGATTGGACTGTCTGCATATAATTAAGTAGCAGTGCATTTTCATAATGAATCTGACTGATCAGTAATGTACCAGCATATCTTGCACTTAATGTCAGCCATTTCAGAATAATGAAAATATTTTTCTACTTAATGACATATAAGCCTTTGACACTGCTGATCCAAGTAACAGGTCAGACCTTGTTTCTCTAGTATTGCTGAAAGAATAAACAGTACCTTATCTGTATGGGAACAACAATGACACAGTGTATGTTTACCAGTTTTTCACAAGATTACTCTTAAGTGCCCATGTTGTGCTCCTTAGCTTTGAACATGTGCCTGATATGAGTTCTGCCTCAGATTAATAGTGTGTTTTGATCCAGAGTATTCCATAAGTGTGAAGAGATAGAAAAGTGTTCACACTTTCTCTCTGCTAATAATTGAGTTACAGATGAAAATCAAACCTAACCTAGTAACTTGAAACAAGTGCTATCCTCTCTGATATATGCAGCTACTGAGTAGTTTAGGGTTCTGACAAACAGATGAGCAGGCCTTCCCTATTTTCTGGGAACCTCTGATGTTTACTGCCATTTTGGACTAGATTTTTTCAGATGGTCTGAGCTAATATATGCCAGTTAGCATCATCTAAAAACCTGGCTTCCTTAGTTGCTATTGTCTCGTGACTTGTCCCCTAACCACTAGACGACAACACTCTTTTTATCCAAACATACTGTCTAGGTGGTACTAATTTACACTATTTGGAAGCTGTAGTTATATAAGACTTGGATTTATTGCAAGAAGGGCCCCCTTTGAAAGCGAACACTGCAAGAATCAGGCCTGGAATGGGCAATCAGATGTGATGGAAAAGCATGTTTCTCACTCCTGCCAATACCTAAATTACAGTGTATGAAAATGCTGCCAGTGTGTCTTGCTTTCTTATGTCCATTTCACATCTCTGGTGGGGCAAACCTTGTTAAAGTTGTATATGACGGACTTTTATTTTGTTTTAGAAAAAGAAAAAATTAAGAAGTCTAATAAACCAGAATATGCTGAAGGAATCCTTAAAAATTAAGACATCCTTCCATGACTGAAAAGCACATTTTGAGCTGAATAATTTGAGGATTAAATGGTCCATAATGTAGCTGGTTTCACAAAAATTCTAATTTGATAATGAAATGTTTTCATGCAATTTAAGCTTTTCAGATAGCTGATAAATATAGGTGAGGTGTGTGTTAAATGAGATTATGTTCTAAAAAATGGTTGCAGTGAATACATAGCTGTTGTGGCGAGCAGTAGTATGATGCTGGACCCTGCATTTATATCAGAATTATATCCTTGTGACATTCAAAACAAATGCCTTTACTATTTCCTTTTTCACCATAAGATTAACTCTGAGTCTCTCACTTCTTGGTCTTGGCTTGAAAATCAGCTTTGTGGTTGCAGGTTTCATTACAGAATAGTTGAGTCTGGAAAGGACCTCTGGAGATCACCTAGCCCAATCCCTCTGCTCATGCTAGGGCAGCCAGAGCAGGTTGCCCAGGACCATGTCCATTTGGGCTTTGAATGTCTCTATGGATGGAGACTCCTCAACTAAAGCTAGTCTGAGCAATGGCAGCTGAAAAACATTGTGGGTCTAAGGCAGAGGTATTAGCTGGCAGCTAATGAAGGAAGACTGCATAAGGCCAGTTATATCTATGCAAAAGTACTTTGCCTTGAAGAGAGCTTCACATAGGAAGATAATATTTTCCAGGTTTTTAGTGGGAGGTTATACATACACCTGAAATAAATTCTTATCTCTTCTGTGAATCCCAGTGAGCAGCTGGGACTTCTGGAACTCAGAGACGTCACTTTTGTCCTCTCCTTACGCTACAGACCTTTCTATTGCACAGCCTACTCCTTGTAGAACTGTAAAGCCTTGGAAGAAATATGACAAGAAGAGCTTTTACCAGGAGACTTTCTGTATATTTCACATTCAGTGGAACATAAAATCAGGGTCAATTTAGAGAAAATTTCATTGATACTGCTTACAATCAAATCAAAAGCTAGACAGCATAGCCCAGGCACCTGAGAGGCAACCCATTTTTAGCATCATTTGATTTAAACGTCATTGAACTTTGCAATTCTGGGCACATTTTTTCCTAGTGTTGTATACCGAATTCATCAGGGTCAAACAAATAAAACTTTATTTGAAAATTCCTTACTTGTCTACTTCTGTTTGCCTTAGTGAAAAATTGATGTGACAGAGATTTCTGAAAACCCTTTCTTCCTGCAGGGATTAATTCTGGTGGGACTCTGTATGTTAGGGTTTTTTATAATCTCTGCTGGCTGTGAAAAAGGACGATAGCACCTATGGAAATGATCATGCTGGTTGCTTCTGTAGTTGCTCTCAGTTTTCAGTCAATATAGAAAGACAAAAGTATCATAGGCTGAAAATCGTGCATGATGAGAGAATTCAAGGTTGAATTTTCAGTTTATTTGAAAAACCCCACATTTCTGCAGTTTTATGTTTTTCTACTACCTTTGTTCTTTCAGGCCCAGCAAGAGATGGGACACCTGGGAGATGAATGGAGAGTGGACAGTATGAAGAACCTATCCACAGTCCTTGAATTTGACCTAAGGGATTATCCTGAATGTCACCCCCAGCTGTACCCTGCAGTGGCATTTGAATGCATGTTGCATGAGGCAGCCATACATATCAACGAGAAGGGATGGAGAGGTTGGCTCTGCCTGCCTGTACTGGCATAGATATTCAGAAAGGCACTTGGCAGTGGTTAGCATGTTTACACTCTGCTGCCAAGTCCTCTTTCTTGGTTGGGTGCATGCACCCTGTTGACCAAGTAAATGTTAAGTGAATTGGCTGATTTATTAACTATGGAAAGGCAAGAAGATATTTTAGGTTCACTGCACCAATCAAAATCTCTTCAATGTAACAACAGTTTATGGCAGCTTCTTTTATGAACAGAATGAATACTTTCAGCAAATATGAGCTGTTCTGTTGAAGTCTCATTTCTGTAACGCCCATAAATTTCCTGAAGGTTTGCAGCACTGGGACACAATAAGCTACCAGCAGTTTTCATAGCAGTGATCACCAATTTTGAGACAAGCACGAGACCTATCTTGGAAGATGCTTTATGCCTTCCTGTAGTTTAAGATTATAATTCCTTCTTCAAAGGTCACCTACAAGCTACCTAGGGCTGGTATTTGAAATCCCTTTTGCCACTTAATAAAGGCAGAAGATAAACGTTTCTATTAACCAGTGCAACGTGGAGGACAGTCAGAATATACATAGTGATTTCACATCTGCTAAGTGATAACTTTAAATCTGAGGACTGATCCTGTGATTTCTTATGTGGAATGTAATACAAAAGTTCTTTATGGCTTCTGCTTCTATGTCTTCCATGTACTTCTTCAGCAATGCTACATCCCTGCCCCTGCAATTTTGCTATGATCTTTATGGAAATGTATAAATTGTTAAGACTTAAGGTTCTTATCAGACCAGCCACGAGGGAACATTGGCCATACTGGAGCTGGAGGGAAATGTGTTATTGACAACAGTGAGGACAGGCTTTTACCAGTTCTCAAGGCAAATATGCTGGTAGGAAGTAATACTTCATTTGGGACTTCCAAGAGTGTATCTTAAATTGCAGTGGCTTTGAGGGGATAAAAAAAATCATTGCTGGAACTCTTAATGTATCTAGGTACATCTAAATTTCCCCGGGGGATGGGATGACTTAGCTATCATTTCAAGTTTTACATTCTTCCTTTAAATCAGCTATTTCATTTAAATAAAAAGGTCTATATTCTAGGATGGAAATTTGTCTGCTTCAAGTAACCCTGCAGCATGTTGATTTATTAGTGACTATATACTCCTTCAAGGAGAAGATTCCTTAGGAAGACATTCTACACCTAACTCCATATTTCTTGCTACATAGCACTTTATAGTAATCTCACCATATCTGAATCCATGAAATTTAGGAGGCAAAATGGGAAATAGGATTATTACATATTTGGATAAATACATTTGCAGAATTTAATGCTTTGCATTCATATTAATAAACTACTCTGCTGTCTTCTATTGGAGATGTTAAAAGTTATCTATCTGAAAAGCATGTTTTCTGCATAAATTGAGAAATGAAAAGACTTTCAAGTTTCCTCTTCTACTTTTCTGAAACTATCTGTATCAGGATGTTTCTTAAAAAGGAAAAAAAGAACAGAATTCTGAAGGGGAAACCATCACTTTCTGCTTTTTAAGTGATGAAAAATACCTTCTGAGTTGCACTTTTTGTATTAAATTTAAAAATGAAGGCTATAATGTTATATGCCCTTGTATGATCATGGCTTCATAAGGATTACTATATAGTAAAATTGGATGAACTGTCCAATTTTGGTTGGTTAGCATAGCTCTTCACAAACTTTAACACTGGTTTCATTCATGCACAAATAGCACTTTGTAAATTCCAGCAAGCGCTCATGCACACAGGAAATCCTGCTTTTGTATTGGAACAAGTGTAAGCACCATACCTGTAGCTCACATAAATTTGTGAGCAATTGTCTATCCTAGAAGTTCCATTTATTAGGGAACTGTTAATGTGCAGTCAAAATCTTACTGAACTGAGCTATAATAGTAAATCAGAAATGGATGGTGGTGGTGGAGTATGGCTCTCTGAAGAGAAGAGAGATGTAGGAAGTTCTCTAAGCTACATACTTACCCAGTCAATGTAACTATGATGGGAGGTTGGTGCTTTTTTATTTGAAACCATAAGTATATTTTGCTCAGAAAGATTCATCTATTCTGAAACAAAGGTTGCAGAGACTCATAAACTTCTATATGGTTTGACCATCAGGGAAGAACCATGAACAGCATATCAAGTATGAATTAGATATGGATTGTTGGGAGCAATAGACATCTAATTAAACACCTGAAGCTGAAATCTAATGCCTAACAATGTTCCCCAACAGACTGTGCTATCCAAAATAAGAGTATGGGTTGGACTGCTAAACCATCTGACTGTTACTTTGCGGACGACATTGCTGCTGTGACTCCTAATACTGCTGAGAGGAAGCAGAAAGAGACCATATTAGAAGGAAAATCCACTTGTCCTTTCCTGGACACCACTTTTTTCCTTGCCTCAGGTTTTGAGGGAAACATTTTTTGCTAAAGAAATGGGGATGGATGGCTGATGAACAGGTGTGATTTCTCACACTGGGTGGGCATGGGAGTCACTGCTGGATCCCATTTTTCCCCTGGGAGGAGAATTCATGCAGTTAAACAAATGGCTTGAGGTCTTTCTCCAACAGGGCAGTTTGAAGTTTATGAAATTCACCCCCTTATATAATAAGAAAAGGTAAAATGGGATACAGGCCATTAATAACACCATCAGTTACAATGAAATTACGGAGCCATCCTTACTACTGTGCATGAAAACAATGCAATCTACGTCCAACAGCAACCTTAGAGAAGAGCCATACTATAAATAAGTCACAAGACTTTTTCAGTGTTATATAGTTACTAAGGCTTTGCTTGGATTATACATATGTCTATACAATATAATGGTCTGGGATGTACTAATTGTTACTGAAAAATTAATGGCAAAAAAGAATTAATTCCCTGCTTACAGTCTAAAAAAGCAAAATTGAAACTTAAACGCACCTTAGATTCCTAGCTGCTCTTAAAAGACACTTTAAGCAGCCATTTTAAATGAACGATCTCACTAAATCAGTCTTTTCACTACATTCACCTGGAGACCTGAATTTAAAATCATAAAATCTGCAAAAGTGTGTTGCTGGAATATAGTCAGGCCATTTCGAAAGATAAAATGTTGTTATACCAGTGTGCTAAAATGAAATGTTCTACTTTTATTGCCCAAACAGGGAAAAAGGAAAAAGAAAAAAAATATTTAAAAATAGCAATGAGATACAAATTCCAAAGAAAATGTCTGTTTAATAGGGTATTTCTGTAACAAAATGCATTCTTGCACACTATATATTGTATCATGGTGTTTTAGGAAATATTTTGTACATAATATTAATAAAATATGATGCACTGAAATAAAAGGTTTTTTATTGCTATGAACACAAGCTAAATGCTGCCAGTCAAACACCTTGAACAAGGCAGACTTGTTACAAATACTTCTTCTTTACAGATCTTTAATGAATAAAACTTCTCCCTACGTAGTATGACAGCCTAGTTTTTAAGCTTCCTTGGTAGTGTCAGTTGAATCACTGATAAGCATGAGCTGTCAAATCTAGCAGACAAGAGTAAGACTTTGTATAGCTGTTACCTGGTTTCATTTGTTATAGACTTGTTAATTTTATCAGTCCCATAAACTACATTTTCCAAACTCACAGGGAAGGGAATCCCTGCATTTATGAAAATTCTGAAGAATGTAAAATGACATTACTCCCCTTTAGTACACAGCTTATATTATTTGCTTTTTATGGTATGGATCCTATCATATCCCTTCCAATAAACTATTTTAATGTGTTTCTTTAAACATGTTAGTTAAAAGGGTACATAAAAAGCAAGTTAGCTCTTTTGTAAAATTAGATGAGCAGTTTTAGAAGACCCTGCTGCATGTAATTTATTGTTATTATACAATTCTTTTGTTTGGAAGGCATCTCAGGTAATAAATCCTCATTACATTAATATCCTCTGGATTTGAAGAAGTATCTTAATCTCAACAGCAGCTGAGATGGTGTTGAGTGCCTGTCTTGGACCTCTGCATTACACTTGCTCAAGTTCTGATCAGTGTAATTTTGCCATAGCTGAGGAAAGTGCCTTGCCTTCCCTCCCATCTTTAAGTAGGGCGAACGGCAGGAGGTGTTCATTGTGTTATGGGTCAGAAGTCAGCTGGGTCACTAGCAGGATATTTTGATTCACTCTGGCAAAACCTATGGAGCAGAAACTCCAGCAGGAAGGCTTCCAGGTGCCCTAGATTGCAAACAGTGGTTGGGCTGCATGCATTACAGATTATGGAGGACTTGGACCACAGAATGACAGTGAAAATGTAATTTGCTTCCACATGCAGCAGAGAGAAATCCTGTTATTTGATGATTAATAACAGGACAGGTTATTGGCTGGATACCTAACTCTAACCAGATCTTATATGATGTTATCATACACAGCAGTCTCAGAAAACCCCGAGTCCTGCGCACTGTGTCCTACAAGTTCGTACTGTTTCATTTCATTTCTGTGGCTGTTTCCATTTATACTGAGATAAAAACCCAAGAAATGTTAAAATTGTTCAGTGGCCTAATGTAATATCAGAGCAGTTCTTTCCATGCAGGATATCATCCTCTCTTCTTCCAGAGTAAATACTGGACCATGTACTCCAGACAGGGAACAGCAAGTCCTCTGGACATGGCACTGGCACATTCTGTGGTCATAGAGATGGTCCTGGTAATTTCACAGACATTTTCCATACACAGCTTTCTATCCCATCTGAGCTTTGATATTTGCTGTACCATTGCCAGAACTGTGACAGAAAGAAAAGCAGTGCCACGGCCACAGCAGGTGAGAAGATCCTCCCAAAATGTTTCAGCACAACTACTCAGGTTGAAAAGAATTAAGAATGGTGAGTGCACTTTTCTGACTATAAACACACATTTCCTGATAGACTAGGGATGCACTGCTGCACAGGTTGTAAAAAAGTGCTTATGCTGAAACACTAACTTTCCAGAAGCTGCTATAAAACCATAACTTCAGACAGAGGAAAGAAAACACCAAATACAGTAATACAAGGCACACATGAGGGTTGGTACCAGTCTTAAGGCTCGGACTAAAAGACCAGGTAAAACAATTGCCCAGGGATGGACCCCTGCCCAACTTTTGATATCTATAAAGCTGCAAATTTGGGTACCAGGAACTCATCAACCTCTCTAAGCAGGTTTTATACTTCAAAGCCTCAGAGGCCTTTAGCTAAAGCAGAACTCTCTGGCAAGGCCACGGTAAGACCATGTAGGGTATGTGGGATATATCCTTATTAGTCTTGCCCAGATTCTGAGCCAGGGCTGGGGATGAAAGGGAAGAGCACTTACATATGCTACCTACACTGAGAAAGTTATTATGGCATGAAGCTGGGTAGCTGATGTTCTCCCAAATGGACAAAGAAGTAATATATGGCAGACAAGAGCTTGAAGGGGTCATGAATTTCTTCAAGAGCTGAAATGACATGTACTGATTCCTATATCTTCTGGAACACTAGGGGAATAAAAATTGATTACATCAACAGCTAACCTGTAAATCATAAACAGGAGAATTTCCTTAAAGGAAACTCTACAGAATTTCCTTGGGATAAACTCCTGATAATCATAAGGAGTTATAAAGTGTTTTGTTCCTCTGCTCATGTCTTTCCAAGTCTTACTTAGACAGGCAGCTTTAAAAACATAAATATAAATCATTATAATCAAGGTAGGGAGTTACATTATATTTTAATGGTAAAATAACATCAAGACTGTAATAAATTATACAAAAACAGCATTAAAAAACCTAAGAAGTTGAGTTATTATCTGAGGTGAAGTTATAGAGTTATAAGTTCATAAATAATACTGAACTTCTGTTGGCAACATAAGCAGTGTTTAAATTGTACAGTTTAAAATCCATTTTTACCGGACAAGAGCTTAAGAAGAAGAAAGACACAGTGAAGAGGACACAGCCTCATATAGAATCATAGGATAGTTAGGTTTGGAAAGGACCTTAAGATCATCTAGTTCCAACCCCCCTGCCATGGGCAGGGACACCTCACACTAAACCATATCACCCAAGGCTCTGTCCAACCTGGCCTTGAACACCTCCAGGGATGGAGCATTCACAGCTTCCTTGGGCAATACATTCCAGTGCCTCACCACCCTCACAGTAAAGAACTTCCTCCTTATATCCATATATTCCTTATGTTCCCCTGTTTAAATTTAAAAAAACCGGCTGGTATCATTTATGGGCTGTGTGGGAAATGGCAGAGTCCCCTACAACTGAAATATAAGTGAACAGGCAAGTGGTGAAAGCCCTGAGCCATTGATAAGAGTGTCTCTAAGCAAATAAAAGTAAGGCAATCTCTGAATCCTGGAATACCTGGTAAATTAAAAACTAAAGTGAATTTGCACTTGAAAACAAGCTCCTACTTCCCTGTGCATCCCTAGGATACGACCTGTCATGGATATGTAAATTCATATTTGCCAAGGTGCAAATGGCACCTCCTCAGAGTGGTCTGATGAAAATTTAATGGTACCTCTGAAGCCCTAACTGTGAGAAAATGCCAAGCATGACCTGAGCCATGCACTCCTGTAAGCTCATGTTACCAGGTCAAAAGAGCATGTGCTGCAAATACCAGCTGGTCTCACAGGGCTCCTGCTACACCTGAGAGGGCAATCCATCATCTCACTTACTTGTTCCCTCACACTGAGATAGCAGGGGGAAAACCCTGGTGGGTCACTACTGAGGCTGGAAATGCCACCTTTAACTCATGTGACTTTGAACTGATGTTCCCACACCTCCCAAGGGACGCTGCAAACTGCCAAAGCGAGAGACTGCACTTTCCTTGCACTACTGTCAGCTGCTGAAGACTCTCCTCACTCCTGTACAGCTCTGATGACTCTAAGACAAATACAACTGTGAGAGCTAAAAAATTCCTGTGGAAGTCTTACACAGGTATCAGCACCTTGCTTATGTTTTAGCAATATGCTTCAGGTAAATTACGCCTATAACTTGCTGAGGTGATTTTTGTTACAAACAAAAAATCTGAGTAGAAAATATACTGTACTGCTGAACACAGACCTGTTTATAGTGAAAAACAAAGCTAAAAGAGGGGGGCTCAGGTAAAGCAAACAGGCTGCCCCTGGCTGGAGAAGGAGACTTTTCTCAAACTGGTTCCTCCAGAAGGTGGCAAACCTCACATCTACAATCAGTTTTGCTATGTCTTCTCCACATTAGTTTTAACAAGGGGTTTCAAAATATGATCAGTGAAGAGCTTACCCTGCTGACCCACAGCAAAACTGGCTGGGTTCCCATGTATGGAGTTATATACATTAAGCTCTCTGTGTATGTGTGTTTATCTATTGTTCCATACTTATATATATATTTTTTTTTGAATACAAGTGAATGAAATCTTGTCAAGCCCTGGGCAGGTAAGTAGTATTAAACACATAGTACTTATAGATCATGTAAGTCTAAGAGAGATGATGTTACTTGCTGAGGGCTGCCCTTCCCACTATTGGTAGAAAACAGCTTCAGAGTGACTGTTTTATAGGTTGATAGAGCTTGTGCAAGGGCCATCAGTCTACCAAAACTTCTTATAATTCTTCACCATTCTTTACCTGAATTTTGAATATTCAACCACACATTCATGGATGCAGACCAGAAAATTTTTATTCTGCAAGCAAAATCTATGCTTTTCAATTTCTCAAACTTTAATGATTTTCCCTCTAAAAGGGAAATGATTTTTTGGGAATCTTTGGTTCAGGTTAGATTCCAAAAAGGCTGGACAGACTTTGAATCACATCGTTACAAGTTAGCAATCTTGATATGTGCCTTGAGGTGCTGTTAAAGAGGAGAGAGAGTTCATACTCCTGATCAGCAGTCTTTTTAAAAACAAACACTAAGCAGTGAGGAAGTTACTGTTGCATTTAAATTATCTATTTATTTAAAATAACCTTCAAGACCTGACATTTACTTTGCTTGAATATAATTTATCTAGAGAAAGAAAGTGGCATGGTTGGTGAGAATGCACAGACATTTAGCTATTTTTCCCATTTTATTAGTGTAAATATTTTTATTATCATCTACTTTGTTGGCTAGCAGCTTGCCGTGAAGGAAGGAGCCACGAAGTATTTTATTATGCAAAAAGGCAAGGAAGCTTACACCGGATTTCTGACCTCAGATTTGTCTTTTGTCAATAACACTGACAGCATTTTATCTTTGGGGAGCTGAGCACTATAAGACAAAAGAAAAGCTCCTTAAAACAAAACCTGAATATCATAATTTTTCCCCCAGCCAGCTATGAGCTGTTGCAGTGATCCTTGCCCTTAATGATGGTACCACACAGCAGAGACTCACAGGGATTGCTTCCAGATTTGTGATGGGTTCATATTTTCCCAAATTGCTATGGAAGTGTCCTGTGCTTAGGCAGAAAGCTTTCCACTGGACCGCGACCACTCAAAACCTTTTGTCCTAGTTTTTAAGCATGATGATATAAACAGAGTGTCTGGAGTGATGGCACAAAAATGAGATGGGCTTAAAGAGGTGCAGGGTGAGGGTGCCAAGGATAGAAGCAGAGGTGCCAGCCATATGGAAAGAACATCCAGATTTTTCCAGTCCTTTATCACACCTGAAAATTACTTGGGAATCTGCTCTGTGGTCCGATTGCTTTTTCTACTCTGTTTTGTTCTTGCTTTATACATGCTCAAAATTGCTTCCCCCAGACTAACAGGTTTTGTTAGTTCAACAGCTTTATGCTCCCTGTTCTGCCCAAGAGCTTGCTGTGAGAGGTGTGGAAGCTCTGAGACCACTGGCATGTCTGAAAAAACTTGACTCGTGTCCCTGGGGCCCCAATGGGTTGTGATCTGAGGGCTCTGCATCCGGAACAAGGCCTGCTCCCTGTGGTGTTTGAGGGAGATTTCTTCAAGCAGGTTGATGCTGATGGTGACTGATGGCATGTTGGCACTTTGAGGTAAAGGCTGGAGAAGAAGGATTTATGTGAGATGGATGCTATTGTAGCCAATTAGTATCAGCTGCTCCCACTTTTTACCTCACATACTCCCAAGATGTACACAATTGCAGTCAATGTTCCCCAGATTTTGGTTGGGTAAAGAAAAGCAGGAAGGACTTGAAACTTTCCTTCTGTGGAGATTATCTAAGTTTCAGGGTTCTCTCCAGAATGTAGGCCTTCCTAAATAATCTGGCAGCATCTCAGCCAGTTTCTATGAGTACACTTGATCACCCCAATTAACCTAGCAGCCACAGAAGGCAAAGAGCTCTGTGGGGTGCCTCTTATCAAAGGCTGCCAGGACCTTTGAGAAGCAGAGGAGACCACGAGAGGAGAAGCTTGGTGACTACAGTGGCACTTGCAGCAGATGATGTGAGCTTGGGCCACAGTGACCCTATGACAGGAACAAGTGTTTAAACATAGAACTTCAAATCAGTTCAGGAAAACTGAAAGTCCATTTAAAATCCAGCAAAAAGGTCTTAAAACGTGCAGGCTGGAATAAGCTTTGAGATGGTCTCCATGAAGGATCAAATCCATTTTGTTCTACATGAGGTCTTTGCTTTTGCAAGGAATAAAAGCACTCCCCTTTTTATATCTACAACTTCTGCCTTACCTCCCTTCAAAAAACTGTGGTATCTGTGTTTTCCACTTTTTCCAAATTCTCCAATGCCCTTTGTCCTTTAAAGACTTTAACACGAAAGGTGCCCATTTATTAGAGGGGCTGTAGAAGATCTAGTCTAGCAGGACTTCAGTTTACATCAAAATTGAAACATTTCTTGAAAGAGTTTCCTGAAGGAGATTTTTCCCCTCTTTTTCATTCTGTAGAGGGAAGAGCTGCACTGCATGATTTTCACAGGTACAATTTATTTACAAGCAAAATCCACGTCCTGCTTATCCATACAGCCAGCTGACAGATGCTTGTTAGCAGGTGAAAAGAAGGCTTCTTGTTAAAGTGCAGCTGCTTTGATATTTTTTTGCCAGCTGCATATCAGGCACCACCTGGCAGGAATTTATTCAATAGATATTACTTTAAAAACCAGCAATGTGATGAATTTAAAACATTAATTTAGAATGTTTTAAGAATTACTCAGTTGGTGAGGAAATACAATGCTTATTTGCTATGACTGGTATTGCTAGTGGCCATAATATTTGATTGCTTTTGTAGGTTTGGAAATGAAACAGCCATTGTCATTCTGAAACAATAAAATAGCAACAATCCCTTCCCACATTTATTAGTAAATAAAGGACATGGTGGATTCTAGGTCACAGAGATCCAGCTGAACTTAGGCTCTTGATGGAAGGCTAAGCTCCTGTTAATAGCTGGAGAAAGCGTCTGTATTCTTTGTATTAACAGTTTATCTCACCATAATGTGACAATCTGAAGATCTCTTAGGGAAATTGTTCTCATGTTATCTTCCTGAGTTTGTATTTTTAATGAGGCTATTTTCTTTCCTCAGTTTATGATAAGTAAAAAAAAAAAGAAAAAAAATGGTATTGTAGGAGTGAAGGCAAATCTCTAAGCATAAGTAAATTTCATCCAAGTTATAAAACCCAATCATGAAGAATTATCCAAAATAGAAAATTTGGGTTTAAGTGAAGTATGTCATGTATAAGGCATTCAACTGGAATAAACGAACATACTCCATTGCTGGTGTAACTTTTCCTGTTAAAAATATAACAATCCTCTCTCCCACAGGACTGATTTGAATCCATATATCAGCAACAGCGAAAAAATAGAATTTGCAGGAAAAGAGTTCATTTATAAGACTGGGATTCAGCTCCCAAAGAGCATAATTCAGTTCTGATTATATTACTGGATCTATTCGTGGATAATTAATAGATGGGATAATCTGTAGCATATAATTACAAGAAGACCAAAGAGTTTCAATCTAATTTATTGACTTAGTATTTTATGAAATGAAAGTTCATTATAAAGAAGAGGAAGTCTTTTTTAGTTTGACCTTCTCTTTATCTAAGTGATACTTTACAGATACTTTCATGTCCATTTATTTTCTAACCATGTCATATGTGCTCTGCAAAAGTGGGTAAAGTCACATAGACTTTCTGTTATCACTTATTTACGGTGGCAGCATATGGCTTCAACCATATGCTTCAAGTTTTGAATGTAAAGGTCCTTTCTGCCTCCTCTTTCCTCTGACCCCTGAATGTAAAGCAATACCACCTGTAAATTAAGAGATGGGGCTTTAGAAGCACCCTTGCATCATGGTAAAGCAAGTAGGCACCTGTGTATGGTGTAAAGTCAAGGTGTGAAGCTATAGGGACAGTGAAGAAGAAAGGCTAACCTGAGGTTTTCAAGAGACACCGAACCTTCCACTGTTAGATATTCGTGATGCAAGGGAAAAACAATCTCAGTTTTACCACAAGGTAATGTAGCTAATGTAGCAGCCAGGAATATGCTTAGCTTAATGTAAGCATTTTAAGGTCATCTTTGTTCTTCAGTTTTCCCTTTTTCACGTGCTACCATGACAAAACACCTCAGCTGGCCTTAGGATGAAAACCAAAGAACATATCTTTTTTTCTGAAATTCCCTGTTATGGCCTTAATAGATATCTGTGGCTCTCTACAGCTCTCCATAACAAGAGCAGAGTATACCTACACTCAAGATTTCTCGCAGATAAATCCCATGTGCCAAGCAAGCACTTTGTACTAACCTGATGCTTCCAGCAGCAATAAAATGTTCAGAATATAAGTGAAAATTCTGCTCAAGTATAGAGCTTCAGATAGTTTCATGTCTTCTTTTCCTTATTTTTTTTTACATTTTCAGGAGAAATAGTTGGTGTTTGGTAGTTTTGGGTTTTTTTTTTTTTTCAGTTTTCAGGTATTTTCTGATCAGCTGCACCATTATGGTAGACATACATGATTAAAGAATGAGTAACTACAGTTGTCCTTATAAAATCTGATCAGTTACACTTAATTTCAATTTAGATTTTTTCTTCACATGTATACTTATTAAAAGTATCCTTGTATAGTCATCACTCCTGTGTATTTATAGGGGTCAGTTCTGCTACCAAAGTAAGCACAAATTGGTAGGAAAAGCAGGACTGGTCTTCAATGGGAATAATAGATAAGATTGGCTATGTAGTAAACTAATAACTGGAAGGCATTTCTTTCAAGTATTTGGAACTGAAACAGTACAAGAGACACTTTGGTGGCTTCTGACAAAATTAAAACAGGAAAAGATATTTTCTTTCTATATGCTCATTCAAATATTCCAGTGCTCATTCTATATGCTGCTTAATTAGAGAGTTCTAATTAAGTAAACTGAAAGAAATGTGCATATCTGAAAAATGATACAAACGGATTAACTTAATTTCTCCCAAATTAGAAGACCTGGGTTGAATGTAATGTTATTTTCCCCTACTATATTTTTGTTACTTAAAGTTGAAGAGTTGAAAAATGAGCTAAACAGCTGGTTAGCTAAAGGTCATTTTAAAAAAAAAAAAGGAGAGCAGAGAAAGATTATGGTATATTTTCGGATCAGTTGTTTCAGCATTTTATCAGCCCAAGCTGCTCACAGGACAGTAAGTGTCGGTATGAAACTGATAGCTATCTCATCAGATTTGTACTGCTGGTGCACACAGGGAAGCTGCAGAGAAGCTCTCCAGCACAACAACTATTTATCTTTACATTCAACAATGTGACGTAGCAACACTTTTGAATGCCGTACGTGTTTAGAAAGGTGTCTGTACAGTGGTATGTGCACCTATGTATCTGCTGCGTACAAACACATGCACATTTATATTTAACTGATTTAATAATTCTACAGAAATTAACATAAAGAGATTCCAGTTCTCAGGGAAAGGGACACATTAACCATGTGAAAATACAATGGGGAGATATAGGAATTTTTCAGTGGGTGATTCATTCAACCACTTAAGATGTCTAATTTATAAAGAGATGAACTGTACCCTAAGATTATTAATTTTTCGCTACCAGCTGCAAATGAAGTTTAGATCATCTGTGTGTAACTACAGTTGTTCTGATGGAGCTGTTCAAATGTAAAATGATAAAACAAGGAAGGCCAACTCTTCTAGCACACTAAGGGATTCTGTCATAAGAAACAGTGAGTCAAGAAAACATTTGATGTAAACCATCTGTAAGAGCTTCTAACTAGTAAGGGTTAAAGAATTATTAGGCAGACACAAGCACTGAACAGAAAAGTTGCAGTATATGGTATTTGACGTGGTACAGCCAGTGCCAGAGAACTTTAGTAAGTTCTGATGTCCACAGAGGTATCTTAAACAGGTTCAAAGAAGAATAATGAAAACACTTCCAGTATCAGAGAGAATGCTATATTATACATTATTTAGGGAACGATTCTGGTTAAGTAAAGAGAAGATTATAGAATGATTTTATTACGCTTGTTAAGAACCAAATCAGGGACAGAAATTTGACTTCTGATGGCTCCTCAACCTTGCAGACATAAATATATGAACAAATTGATGTCTAGAAGTTGAAACTAAATTCAAAATAGAACTAAACCTCACTTTTGCAACAGTCAGCTGGAACAAATTATCAAGGTAATGGGGATTTGCTGGTGATTTCAAATCAAGGTTCATACATGTGCTGTAATGCAAATATTGCTGTTGCATCTAAAGCTGCAATTAATGTAGGAAATTCTTGTAATTTATTTCCAGGGTCAGACCAGATAGTCAAAGTGACCCTCACTATCCTCAAAATTAAGACAATTGGTCATTTAATTCTCAGTTTTTTTGAAGTTCTCTCCATTAAACAGCTTTTTCCTATGCTAGCAGCAAAGTGCTGAGGAAGTAGGACTTGATGAAAGACTTGTTATTAGCCAAGACCATAACTAGCAGGCCAAGAAAGGCAGTTATTCTCTCTGAGAAACTTGTGAAGTTGCACTTGAAATATGCAGCTGGTGTATTCATGCAGTGAGTTGGCACACATGATGGTAAAGAGGTCAATGTGGGCCGGCAACACAAGAGGAAGAGATTTGCTGTCCCTGTTCCCTAATGAGAAGTTCTGGAGAAAGCAGAGCCCCTTGGGAGGTGTGATATGGAAGCATGGATGGCAAAGGTTGCAAATTACAGCAAGGGAAATTCTGACTCCCTGCAAAGAAGGAAAAAAACCCAACAATCAGGGTGAAAAGCTCTGGATCAAGTAGCCCAGACAGGCTGTGGAAACAATGTCTTTCAAGATTTTTAAACCTGACAAGACTCTGAGCAACATGAGCAGGGGGTTGCACAAGATGACTTCCAGAACTCCCTTCCAACCTAAATTATGCTATGCTAAGATTCTATTTAGTTGGGATATGTGTTGTAAATCAAAACTTAAGCTTAGCTGTACGGAATGATATACTTCTGCTCTTTAACACTGAAAGTAGGTCTTTTCAATACATAAAAAGTCATTCATCTTATGGACAGATGTTATTATTTTCATCTCACTCACTCCATAAAACATGTTGCACTAAAGTGGATTTTTCTAACTGTAATAATAACAACAAAATAAAATACTTGCCTATTTCCTTTTCTTTCTTCAGCAAGCACTTGTTTACAAATCCAAAGCAAACACAAACCCACTGACCTCAGAAGCATGATCAGTCCATTTACATGAGCAGTAAGAATTTTTCACTGACTTGAAAACATATGTAAAGAAATCTCAACAGCCTGGAATTTACTTAAATATTTGTTTGTGGTTTCAGAATGTTATGGAATTACTACAGGATTCCTGTGTCTTCCTTCAGCACTTTTACATACATCCTAGAGAAAAGAAGCAAAGTTTTCTACTGCAAATGTGGTTCTATATATGGCAACAGCAGCTTTCTCTCTGCCATTATTAAGTGTAGGCTTCCAACAAGGCCAGATTTAAAGAACAATGAGGTTAGAAGCACACTGCAAAAAGCGAGTCAATCTAACAGCAAAAAAGATAAGCTCCCCAGTCTATTTTAGTATGTTCAAAAACAATGGGTATTTATTTTCAAAGGATAAATGTTTTTTGTTTTATTTCCTATTTAACTTTGTACAGTGAAAAAGAGGTGTTTCAAACTGTAAGCAATCACTTTAATCTAGAGTAATGGTCTGATCTTTTAACTTCACCATGTGAAAGGTCATCCAGATAAGCAGTATTTTTACATTCCTACGTACCACAGTCAATTCTTTCATAAAGAGAACTAAGAGCAAAAGAAAAGCTGAATTAATCTTTCAATAAGTATAGTTATTGTACTTCATTCTTGCAAAATATGCAACCTTCTGTTAAAGCAATTCACAAAAAAATAACCAAGCAACCCTGTTTTCACCACTGTGAAAACATGTTCCTTGGTCATATGTATGCTGATTATCATCTTTTTTGGTGTAGCATTTGTCCACAAGCATCTGAAAATGAAGACAGAAAAGGCATTTCCATGTACATTTACATGGGTGTTTTTGACAGAGCTACCTGTCTGGTCTCAGGTGTGGAGTGAAGAGCATACAGCATACACTACAAAGCTGTTCTTCATAGGATCTGAACTGATGCCTAGCCTCTGCATGGCTAAAGTGATATCATGACAGATTGACCATCTTCCATTTCTCCTGTTCAAAAAAGACTTTCTCATTCCCGTTAAAAAGCAACATCCTGTGAATTTAATATTACATCTAAAATCCCTTCAGTTTCAGAACTGAGTTTTTTATCTTTCAAGATTATGTTCTGCGTTATCCCCACAGTCATGTATTGTTTGTTTAATAAGTCTGGTGAAAGATTCAAGATATTAACTGATCTGAGACAATAACTACTACTTCTTGCACATAAGCTTCATATTAAACGCAGAACAATGACACACAAGGCATTCTGAAAAGCACGAGTCCTTACCTGAGCTTTCATTTAACCTAATCTGATAGGTATTTTCATAAGGTAGGTGTCTGACTACTCCAGTACCAGTATATTTTCCAAAAATTCCCAAGCAACTTCTAACTTTCATAGGCAAGCTCCACTGACACAGGTTTTCCAGTGTCCTTTAAGAATTTTTGAACATGCTTTGTCACAGCACTGAACAAATATGTTTCAGCACCAACTTTTGTTTCTGAAAGTAATTTCATCTTATTGCCCAGTTAATTCTTGACCTTTCTGCTGACTGAATCATGATGAGGAAAAGGTGGAAATACTTTTTTTTTTCAGCAAATATATCCAGAGCATATTTGCCTTTCATGATCATTTCAAGTCTATGTGCCCTCAAGACAGAAGAATGCAGGCTTGTCTGGTGACACAGTGATCACCTCTTCAAGAGCTACAGCTGAAGCATCCAACCTTGACAACAGAAGTCAGGCTCAAATTACCCACGTCCTCTGGGTTTTGAAGTGCTGTTGATCTGAAACTTGCGCTGATGTGAAAATCAGGACCCTTTTACACTGTGAGCCAGGATGTTCACTGGGAATTTGCCCACTGAATTTACTGAGTTTTGCATTAGGTAGCTACTTACACACCTAAGTATGGATTTAAGAGGATGCACTTTTGGATCAACACACAAATCAGTCTTGCTTAAGTGACCACAGTTCATATATGACTCTTCTCAATCTGTAGTTACATTATTGTCAGCTATTGCCTGGGACAACAGCAAAAGAATTTCATTCAGAGTATTTTGCAGTGCTCTAAAAGGGTTAAAATAAACTCTAGGACTGATAACTATTTTTATTTTATGTATCATAAACAAGTCTTAAAATATAATAAATTGTCAGAAGACTAAACTTTTTAGAACAGGAATTCACTGAGGTGTTTCCCAGTTTGTGGGTTTTTGTGCTTATTAGGATTCCTACTGACAGAATGACACTTTGAATTAAATGTCCATCAGCAGGTTCAAAAAGCTCGGTGCATTACCTTCACACAAGTGTTAAACCTATTATTGATATACCATCCAGTGAAACTAATAAAAACAATCTATTAGCTGGTATGTTTTGTTCCTGGGGATGTGTAAACTGAAAATCAATATGAACAATGTGAACATTTTGAGGCAACACTGGTGCTGCTTGTTTTGAAAATAAGAATTGTTGCTTATGTTGGTACATTGTAAAATATTCTAGTATTTCCTTTAGTTCACCTACAAGTTTTAAACAAAAGACAATAAGCTCACTGGGGAATCTGCCTCTGACACAACACTGAATTTCTCTTTATGAACTGAAAGCAATCTGTCTGACTAGAACATTGAAGACTAGCAATTTACTACCTTGGCTGCAATTTAAAGTGCTCACCCAATGCAGGGATTGAAGCTTTCATTCTATAATTATAGAGGAATCAAAGAAAGACTAGCACACTAATGTATTGAGCTACAATGCTATTTATAATCATCACGTCTCAGGCAAAATGTTTTTAATATGTTAGGATGGTGTGGTTGTCAGAAACAATCCTTTTTCTTTCTTGTTTTCCTTATTTTTTCTTTTAAATATAGTCTCCCTAAAATGGCTGAAATGCAAATTATTTACAAAACTTACAGTCTCATAATATTTTTACAGGAAATAAAAGGTCTTGCGAAATTTATCAGGATTAGAAAATATTAGCTTTGGTCCTTCCTCTCTAATAAGGTACAAGGAACATCAGAATAAGGTATGTGCATTAAAAAAGAATCAAACAAACCCCAAACCACCATGATGTGTAACAAGGTTAAGACAGTAGGTTTGGGTTTAAGATCATATTACCACGTGAAATACTTCATACCACTCCATGAGTCCAGTTGCCTGGTTGAAATTTGCAGTTTAAATTCTCTTTCTCAGATATAATATTTTGGCTACAGTTTTACAGTAGTCATCTAATAAAGTGTCTGAGGGATGAGTTTGTTGCATTTTATGATCTGATCTCCTGTGAGCTACCTAGACTACCAGTGTTTTCTATCTCTAGCTGAACTATGCGTTATGAATGACATTTGTTACGCAGTTAACTCTAGAAAGAGCCATGTTTTTGTTTTGTTTATAAGTTTGGCTGTAAGAAATCATTACCTGGATAAAACCATCCCCTGGATAAACACAAAGCTTTCCGTGGGGACAACACTAAACTTCCATCAGGAAAGTTTTTTGGGGTCCACTGCAGAGGTTATGAACAAAAGAGAAAAAAAAAATGCTATGGAAGAAAAGCAAGATCTCAGTAGTTACAGTAATGTCCCTCTTACAAAAGGTCTCCCTTAACTTGTATTCTGACCATCCTGGTATATACTGAGGCTTGAATCCATGCGTGACTGCTTAAGGATCTCATGTCTCCAGATTTACCAAAAGCTGCCTTTCCCCCTCACTATAGTGTCCATGTCATCCTATCCCTGCTCCTCTTTTTGATATTCCTTGACAGCTTCAAGAGGCCTATGGTTACTCTGGAAATAAGGTTGAGGCACTTCTGCACTCTCAAATAGTTCTGTGGGAAACAGAAGGAACATTTTTCTACAGTTAAGTCCTTTTACTGTAAGAGTCTTTCCAGGCAATTCAGATCAATTCCTTCAGCCCATTAATAATATTTATCAGGTCGTCCCTTATTATGTTGTTTGTAGGGCGCCCAGCACAATGAAGCTTTACATTTATTAGGGCTTTTGATGTCATATTATTGTAGAAATAATTATTAATAATGGAAAACAGGTTGAAATTATTCATGAATAACCTGTTATGAAGTTGATTTAGTGTCTGGAAAATCCTGACTTGCATGCCCAATTACTTAGTACACTAACTCAACATTCAAGTGATACAGTTTTCATCAAAAGCTCTCTGCACCTCTGCTTTCCTCTGCCTGTGGCTGAGCCTAACAGTCATTGAGCAGGCAAGAAGGTTTTCTGTGCTGTTCCAGCTCAGTGATCTGATGACACTCACCTTAACTAGTTTCTTGTATCAAAGACTGACTCAACTGAGCATTTTCAGGAAGAAAACTGAAACACAGGGAAAGGTGTCCGGGGCAGACTGACGGCACATCCTGGCAGTCCATCATGCTTACCCAGGAAAATTGAGGATGGTTTATCCTTGTCCACAGCCAGCTAATGGACACTTACAGACTCTGACCCATACCTGTTTTCTGTGACTGTCTCCATTTATTCTTGGACCTATAAAGGACTGAGGTGTAGGGGAAGCCTTTTGCCTGCTTACACACTTGGCTTTGCGGATGTGAATCATTTACGGGGTAGAATAGATGAGCCCATGGCTACTTGTCACTCTTTCTTTTTATCAACTAGATCCCTGGCATGAGAGCACCCAAAGTCACTATCCTCCCTCACAAAACTTGCAGCCAAAAAAGTCCATTCCCCTGGCTGGTTGCAAACTTAAGGAACCTAAATGGGTTAAGTGTCAAGCCCTTACATTCATTTCTCTTCCCTTGTTCATTTGGTCACATCTCTGACATTACTGACTGATGTGGGATTGTCTGCACATTCAGTGCTGACAGCCAGGTTACTTTTTGACACCCGGGAGGAATTTAATTGCTTTTTTATACACTGATTGCAGTGTAGAGTGTGCCCTTGGTAGCAATAAGAGCTTTAGGATAAAATAAAAAGCCAAGGTATAAAAATTCCTGCCAGCCAGCATGAAAGCAGAGACAAAGCCTCATCTTTCCTTTTTTTTTTTTCTCTAAGAAAAGGTATTTTGCTGTGTTATTCGGGAAAGGGAAATCTTCTTTATGTACAGATCTAGGAAAATACTTTCATTTTGCCAGAAAAGGATATAAGAAAGGTAAATATGAGATGCAGCTAATGGGAGACAGTATATTTATGAAGGCAAGCTCTGGTATTTAACATTGGTTCCAATTTAGAGATATTTGTATGGATGAATTTCCAATGTATGTGTTATTTCTATCCTTTTATTTTATGCACTATTCAGTGTCTATTTCTGAAATCCTACCCTGCTATTTCATCTGGCCTTACCCACCTGAAATGTCGATGTTTAAGCTAATTGCCTTGAATACCTCTAGCTCCGGACAAGGCAGACTCCCTCTGGAAGTGTCTGCCTCCCTTATCATTTTCCTGCAGAAAGAAGTTGTTCAGACCCCATGCCTATCATTAGTTGAGACAGACCTCATCACAACCACATAAAATATCATACACTATCAGCTCTAGTAATTTGTTTCTTGCAGTGACATGTTTTCTAGTCTGTTTTCCAGTGGTGACGTGGGCCACTTTCTCAGTGCCATATCCTGAAATAGCTGAGTAGCAGATAGAAATTGTTTTTCTCAGGCCCCTTAAAAATATGCCATTTTTTCTATGGAAAGAAGTAAGAATGACTAGAGATTGAGCTTAACTGGGAAGCTGTCCTTATAACTGCCCTACATGGTACAATGACCCTGGCCTGAAGTAATTAATTTACTTCCAATGTCAAAGTAATTTGTTGCAGCTGCTGAGCAGTCCAAACTACACAAGCACTATTATAACTTAGGATAGTTGGTGTTACTGATGTTGATTTGTGTCATATTTCTTATTGTGCTTCTAAAGCTGAAGATAGATATGTGAACAAGAGAAAAAACATCTGAAATTGTATTCAAGTTCTCTCTGTTAAACAACATGTAATCTTTGAAGATCTTATCACACATATATACATATGCATGTGTGTGGGGTGTGTGTACACCCACGTATATGTGGTGCTACATAAATAACAGATAGGAATAGACCATATTTGCTTTCTCTTCTATGAAAACAGGCAGTAGAAAGAGGAAAATAAGGTGAAGATTTTAAAATAATTAAGAAAAAAAAAACACCTAACCTCTTCTTCTGTTACCTGACCTTTGTTTCCAGAGAAACAGGTTCAGACACATCAGTAGCAAGAAGACCTCTCACTTAAAGGTGTCACCTACAGAGAGTAACTGGTACCCAACACAGACACACACCCCAGCATGAACACTCTGATAGCTCAAAGTGTCGATGCACATCTGCTCTCAGAGGTTTGAAGCAAAATATTAAACTTTCAAAGGAAGAACAAGAGGACCAGACCCTCTGCCCACTGTAAGTCAAGTGTCAGACGTAGTTCCTGCTAGGCAGGAAAAAAAAAACAACCATTAAGTGCCTAGCATTGTCAGTTACTTTGGGTTACTTTGGTTTCTTATCATATCAATGTATCTGCATCTATATCTATATCTGCATCTCCCAAATTTACACCAAAAGGGCAAGGTCTGTTTTTGTGAATAGAAAAGGCTTTAATCACATGCTGCAAAGCTGAGTTGCTGCTGAATAAGCTGCCAAAATCCTTGGAAGGGTCCTGCACTGGGGCAGGATACGGCTATGGAAACATCTCACCCAGCTGTAGCAGTGACTAAGTCTAGGGTCCCATCAATAGAATGTTCTACAAGCAGGGAATGAACACTGTCACAGCCTCACTGAAAGCAAGCTAAAAAATAACCCATTTTCTGTAAAATCCTGGCCACATATAAGTGGCTGACACTGGGTACATCATTTACTTCAAATTTGTATTGATCCTGTATTCCTGGGTTCTGACTCACTAGGGCCATCCATCCACTGTACCCCAATGTCCCTGAGTCAGACCTGACTCTCATGACTTCTGTTCATGCTCAGATTTTTCCCATCCCAAAAGTAAATCTTGCTGAAGAGTAATTGCATTACAAACAGAGCTTTGTTACTTAATTAAAGTATAGAACTGATTGCCTATAATGATGTCATCAAAAGGCTGCTAAAGTACAGAACTGTAATAATTTACACAGAAAAGATTAGAGATGGACCACAAATAGCTCACAAACCCACAGTCTTTTTTCTTTCATTATAAAACAATAATGGAGTCAGTTGTTGGCATCAGAGTTATTGACAATACAGATACATATCAAGCTTATTATTGAACCTGACATTCCCAGTTTATTTTCCCTTTTGATTTTTTTAACACCCTATGTTTCTTGTTTAACAAATTGTACTCAATATGACGTATTCACAATAAGCCCATAAGCACAAACTGAAACACAATTTCCTGCTAGCTTCAGTAGAAATACATTAATCCACTGGATATTTCCCAGGACAATATTATCTCTCATGTGCAGGCTATATTTCTCTCATTCAGCTGCAAAGGGGAGAACAAAATCCTTGAAAATCTGTTTGAAAAGTGACATACAAGAAAGTCATAGGTAAACTGCCTCTTGCTCATGTGAAGCCTTTCCTATCTATCTATCTAACTATCTATCTATCTATCTATCTATCCATCCATCTATCTCTTGTCTTCCGTCTTCCTTGTAGCACATCATTTACTAAACCCCTCCCTGAACATGACAGTGAAGTTAAACAATGAAAGAAAGGCAAGAAGGTAGTTAGGCTGCTGTACTGATTACTTTGAAATGCTACTATCATCTGTTTCTAACGGCTTTGTATCACAAGATCACATTTTGCGTATCAGGAAAGGAGGAATACTGTCTGTGTCGCATTTAAACACAGGCATCATTTAAATACCCACTGCTGTTATTCACCCTCACATTTTCAAGGCCGCATATGCTGCCATGCATTATAAACATGCAATATTAAATGCTACCAAGATTCTAGGTGTGGTTGATTACCTGCCTTTCATGACCCACAAGGCTAAACCATTAACTTGTTCTTCACTGTCTTGTCAGCTGGTAATGAAAAATGCTTTCCTCCAAAACAAATAAAAAAGAAACTAATTTAGGACTTAGAACTTACTCAGAGTAAGTTCTAAAAACTAAGGAGATTCCCCCACTTTTTCCACTCTCCCTCTTCCTTTTTCTCCCATCTCATTCCCCCTCCCCCCCCCACAGTAGGAAGCTACCTGGTTTAAAAGTGGGTACAGAGATACTCCTGTCCTGCTGATAGCTAATTACAGCAGAAAACAAACTGTGATCAATCCACCACAGAGGCTTGGTTTGATTCCACTTGTCATTTGTGTGGTAGAAAGAAGATCAGTAGTTACGTGAATTCTTCTTGTCCCCTGCCCCTGATTCAAGCATCCCTAACAAGTCAGCCTTTGACACTTCAGGGTAATAGCTGGGTTTAGTTAATGCTTAATTAAACCACCCACCCATTCCACTAATAAGCACCTCTGTCTTCCTCCCTTCTTGCAATAGGATTGTGGTTTCAGAGGCACTACCATCAGCAACAGGTGAGTGCTTTTGTTTTTTCCAACGAGGAAGTATTCGTGTGTCTATCTGAACAGAAAATAGTTTATTCTTAAGAGGTAAGAACCATCCAAAATAAGCTTTTCACTAGGGAAATAATTTCTCTAAGATAGGAACTAAAATATTTATTTGGTTGATGGTGTACAGACAGGAAAATCCCAAGCATAAATGGAAGATTTGCTGCTGAATAGAAGTAGAAATCAGAAAACTTGAAAGGAGTGTTTATTATGGCATTGATCTTGAAACTGCCTCTGAAGGACTGGCTTTTGCATGTATGTGCAACTGTATGAATGCACACAGGCTATCCTGTGAAGGTCTGCAGAGGAAGGTTTGCAAGTGAGAGTGAAAGGTGTTAGAGAGGTGGAAACAACAATGTGGTTCTGCATAGGTGGTTTTGCTTTTGACCATAGCTAAAGCTTTGGGTGCTTTGAAAAAAAAGGGCTTAAAAGTTCTGATTTGGAAATGCATCCAAACTGAACTTTCAGGCTTGGCAAACAGAGAGGATTTGTCCTTGGTTTGGGAAGAACAGCCCTTGGAACTCCAGAGGGAAAGAGCAGAAAAACAGATGGAAGGAAATTAATTCAATAAAAATAAATTAGACCTTTTAAACAGTATTGTTTTTAATATTTATGATGCAAAGAATATTTGCATTTTTCTGTCAGTAAAGTATATGTCTCCATTTGACCTTCACTCCCTAAGTGAATGCTTTATTTAGCCTGAATGGCAGACATTTTTCTGTGTTTTCATGAACATTTTAAGAAAACCTGGATGCTGCTATTTTTATTTTTATTTTTTTTTTAATTCACATTGTAAAATGATCCTTGATGATAAGAAAATGGTAATATTTGCTCATACTACATGACTGGATCAAGGTAGCCAATGATCTGTATCTGGGTTGCTACAGCGTGATGTATTATACTTCATACGATTTGCTGCAGGCAGAAATCTTAATTAAGGCCTTTCCTAAAGAGTGACCTTCAGGGACTGCATTTTTGAATTGGTGCAAAAATAGACAAATGCCCTAACAGCATTAAGGGAGCTGTGGAAAAGTGCTAAATGTACGTTTCTCCATCTCGTCTACACAAACAATGATTATTTGCTGCTATTACCAAATGAGTTCTGAGGCATTTTCAGCAAACAATCAGCATTAATGTGTGCAGAAAGAGATTTCAACCTGCCGTGCAGAGCTCAGTTACACTGCTTCTCCTTCACTTCCAATACAAGTTGCATGTATAATTTGAGAATATACTCCCCTGGGCTCTATTCATCCATATTCTACCATGCTCATGGATATTCACTGGTTTGGGGTCCCTCTAATTAGCTTGCCACATGTGGTGTCTTCCTCAGCTTTCATCAATAATCCCCTTACCCAGCAAGCAGTAGCATCTGGGTGGGTTTGGCTGGGCAATAAGGGGATTGTAGAGAGCAGTTAGGAGCAAATTAACCCTACTTGCAATAGCTTGTAACAGTAGCTACAGCGATGCGGGATGCTAGTGGGATGCATACAAGTATCTCCAGGCCGGTTTGCTATGAATTTGCAGCTGAAATATCCTTATCATGTCAGACAAGGGATTTTCTTTTTGATTCCACCAAAAACAAACTGCTGAACCTCCTGGCAGTTTTGTGCTGTGGTCACACAGAGGCTGAAATAAGACCACCAGCTTCACCACCTGCTGTGAATTCAGGCTCGGAGTTGATCTCTAGAGACAATAGAAGACATAGTGCAAGCACTCCTAGACCCCCCATAGGGCTGTGGAATGTCACAGCACACACATTCTCAGTGGTGTCAGTTCTGGGCTGGCTTTTCTGATGTCCCCAAGATTGCTGCCTCAGCTGAAAAATTTTTGGTGACTGGTTGAGAACACCATATATCAGATAAGGAAAGCTGATTTCAGTTGCCGCAAGTTGAATAAGCCACTTAAATTTTGAAGATGAAATATGCTTTCAAAGTAACTTTTAAAAAGCTTCTGACATGAGTTATCCCCACCCTGCTCTACAATGCAGCTTTTTTCACGGGCAAAGATGAAATGAAATAGCTGCTGGAGCTTATAGAGAACTCTTGTCAGAGTCAGAGCTTTTGTCTGCTTTTTTTTGACAAGCAGAAAAACCCTGGCTTTTTAAAGCTAAAGCCTATTGTGAGAGACACAAACCAGACTCTTGGCTAGACTCACCCGGCCTATTTCCACTGAAATAAGACTGTGCTATCAGTTTACACAAGCCAAGGAACTGGCTGTACCAAGGAGGACAATGTGTTTGCAGGGAAGGCAGAAGCCCAGGAGGCAAGGGCATGGCACACATGGAGGAACCAGAATTGCCTCACTGGACAAGCTCCACCCCATCCTCCCATGGGGATTCACTGGGCAATGTTGGCACTGGTGGGACCGGCCAGTGGGTGGTCTGCAAAGCACTGCGCAGTGTGACACTGGCATTAATGGAGCACCAGCTCCTGTCCAAGCCATTTGCATGAAACACAGTTAATGTCCTGTGCTCGTAGTTCTTACCATCATGCTTTTCAATAAACAAATGTTCACTTGCAGGTTCCAGAGTCTCCACTTTGACAGGGCTCATCCCTGTTGTGGCAGGGACACTGTGGCAAGTGGGACAATTTCTCTTTTTATTCCTAGTTCTGTTACTCCTCTTCAAGCATGATCTGAGGAAACTGACCTCGTCTTGCTGTTACACTTTCTCAACCCACCAAACAGAGCTAATTTGCTTGTCTAAGGGCAGCAGAGAAAGGCTGAATGCTTGCCAAAGAGCTTAAACTTGTTCAGATCTAAGGTGCAACAGATGCACAGGATGATGACAGCAGACCTCTGAAGCATCACACCACAAAGCCTGCTAGCAGTCCCAATAACAGAAGGGAAGCCATCCATGCTGTCCTGTGACATCTCTGACCTCCTGCTACCACAAGGGGCATGGGGTCAGTGCTCCAGCGTGACTGGAGTGTCGTGATCTCACACCGCCTCCTCCTCGTGCTGTGCTGTACCCAAAACGGCTTCTCGGGCAGAGTTCCAGGCTGCTTGGCTGACAGAACCCAGAGCTAAGGAAAAATAAATAATGAAGCAAAGAGACAGCTCACTCTCAGCCTCACACGTCGTCGAGGAGATAACAGCCCAATTCGTATAAAGATCTGTGCTGAATCGTTTGCCACATCAGTATCAGAAGCTCTCAGCTTCATTCAGTGGCGTTCTCATCCAAACTGAATGCAAGATGACAGTGTTAATACATCAGCATCTGCGAAGGCAGCTGTAACGAAATCTATCAGTGTTGCCCCTGTACCAAACACTACTCGAAAAAGCAGATGTGTAGCTCAGATTCAGTTTATTACTGTCTGAACCTTCCTCACTTGCAAAACCAAAGCGTGGTTAAGGGGGAAAATCCTCGCTACTGAAGGTTGCAGTAGCTGCTGTGTGCAGCTGTTGTGTTCCCAGTGCAGTGGGAACACTATCTGGAGCCTGCTGTTATTATTATTAATTATTATCTGATAGTAGTAATAATATCAAATTTTGAAGACTCAAAAATATTTCAAGGTGTTTAAAAGAGACCTCATAAAATCAAAATAGCCAGACTTTCTGCCAGTACAGTGTTTGGACAGTATGGTACCCCTTGGAGACCAGAGCCAGGCTTCCTGTTAAAGCAGTATGCTGTGGCTCAGAGCTATGCCTGTTTGTGCCCTGGACAAGTCACCTTAGGTAACACTTTCATAATTGTGTAGCACTTTCAAAGTTGAAATGCCATTTTCAGCACCTAATCTTACTGACTGGTAATAACATACAGGCTTATATGTGCTTAAGTAATTTCTGAAAAGGAGATAAAGCCTCCTAAATAATTTTGGAACTTTCACAATGAATGAACTCATCTGAGCTAGTTACTTTATGTTTCCTTTACTTTCACTGGACAGAAACAGGGCTTAGGTATAACACAACCCATCTGTCTTCCCTGAGATCCTTTGCATTGTCTCCTGCATGAGGAAGAAACAACACAGGCACTAGATATACCAGATTCTCCTCACTGATTCTAGACAGCTCCAGGAGGGAAGTCTCTACTGTAGGCATCTAATATTAAGCTAACTGCACTCATACAACTTGAGTCCTGCTGTGCAAGAAAGATAACAACACATCCCATCTCCTCAGTATCACTGCTCTCTGCTAAGGCCTGTCCAACCCTCGTAAGTCTGTGCCATGAACACAGCATGCTACAGTCTTGTTTCATGTTCTCCAGGTTGCAACACTCAAAAGCAGCATAAACGAATCCTACCACAGCTGTCAGACACTGAGGAGTACAAGATGTTTTGTCATCCCAGCCTACACTCTTACCACTTTTTTACATGGGAGAGACACAATCGCAAGCAAAATAACCTGCCAGACTCTAGAAATATTCTTGTCCCTTCTCCTGCCCTTACAAGGCAAAACAAAGTCTCCAGCAGCTCCCCTGTACTGCTGAACATGAAGAAAACTGTTCTGTTGGACTGCCTGTCCTTCGCAATGTGTGAGGAAAGCCTTGCTCTCCATCCTGAGCAGAGCTGATATGCAGAAAGATAAAAAAGCTTTTCTTCTCATGCTTTGTGTATTCTGGTAATTACAGCGAGTCAAACGGATGCAAGTAGAGGGTTATTTCGGTAATTGCCTATCTCTAAGGCATAAAACGATATATTACATACTATCTACAAATTAGGATTCAAAAGCAAAAACATGTGTGTAATTTTGATTTTAATTGCATTTTTACTTCAAACATCTATTTTTCTCCCTGGTGCAAACAGACCTGAGCAATCTTGCAGAGATCAACAAAATCTTTCACAAATGCCAGGCATTTCTCTCATGGTGGTGCTTGGCTCTGTGAGCATTTAATCTGCTAACTTTGACAGAAAGAGCTGTCTCACTTCTACAGCCTGCTTATTTTTAAATCAACAAATATTTACTGCACACTGCATTTTAAAGGATACAATTATTAGTATACCTCTGTGTGATTACCAGTGACACAGTAATAATACCAGCAGCTGCTGAATTGTAAGTGAAAATAACCCTTTGTTCTCATTTTTCTTATCTGCAGACTATAACAGCACTCATGGGGACAATAACCTATGAAATAGATTAAAAGCCTGTTAAATGCTATTTTCAGCTTGGCAGATCACCAAACCCTAGCTTACCCTTAAGCTCTGCTTCCTTTTAAATATTCCTTTTAGTATAGCCATGTGACAACAGTAATGTGTAGTTTTACAGTGATTAAGTAACTGCACAAACAAGAGGTTTTAGGTTTACAAACTGAGTGGCGCTGCTCTCACAGGCTGTGCTGCACCAAAGACAGCAAGGCTTCTGGAAGATGCTGTAATGGTCTAATTTGCCAGTTTTCCCTTTTGCCTAATGACTTTAAACTAAAGAAGGAGACACTGTTGGTTTCCTATTTCTGGCAGGCATTGTTGAACACCCTGCTTTGTCTCCATCCCCCGTTTACAACACTAGATTAGCAGGGGAGTAATTCATATTTATTCACTGAATAATTCTGAAGAAGTTTCCAACATGATGAGTGCTGAGGGGAGTCATCAGTGGAAATGATGCAGCCCTAGGCCATTCTTGGTGTGCCAATCTGCTTTTCTGAACCTCTGCTGACTTGGGACTACTTTATCCATCTGAACAGGAGAACGAAAGAAGAGGAAGGAGAAAACAAAGAGAAGGACTAAAAGAACCAATAAACTGCAAAGAGTTTCTAATACTGTAGGAGGACTTTTTGTGAAATAAACAGATGGGGAAGACAGGGAAAACACAGGTCTTAAAGAGAGTCAAAGGAAGCTCTAGTACCAATGGAGGAAGAAGGACAAAGGCACCGGCAGACTGGTACTGCTTAGCTGGAAACAGTTGTTTTCCCAGGGTAGGTTGTTTCTATTCAAACATAGAAAGAACAGCTCAAAAGTATCTGGGTTTTCTGCTTCTTGCACTATTTTAGCACCTTGGGTTTTGACTAGAAACTCTCGCCTGCAGCTTTTCGAGAAGAAAGCTTGGTTGGAACTGTAATATTTAACTTCTATTCAGTCCTTTTGAATGAAAACAAGTTTGTAGATAAAATTCCAAGAGCTTAAGAATTCAGCTGATGGGAAGCATCATAAATAAGAATTATCCCAGCTCTCACCATCTTCTGAATAGCTGGAAATAAAAATAAAAAAATTGTGTGGTTATGGACATTTCTTTAAGGACATTTCTTTTAAAATTTTAAATTGGAAATTATCGTCACACTTCCATCCTGAGAACGAATAGCTTTTTCTCTTTTTGATGTATAAAGTTCAATCAACCTCTCACTGAAGGGAAAATACGAACTCATGAAATTTTATGCTGTAAGTAATACGGCACTGCTACTTGAACTTCAGCTTGCTAAAGGCATAAAGACCTCATGCACACTTACACATTTCAAAAAATAAGAATTTGCCCAAGACTAAGAAATTCTGATTTATCCAGGCCAAAGTCTGCTGCTTTGACAAGATCGACACATGGCAAGAGGACCAGCATCCAAGAGCTTTTAAGGCACTCTGTCCTCCTCAGCAACAACCCACCCAGTAGTTCTTCAGTCCCAGGTGGTTCCTGGAGGCTCCTGAGCTGGAAAATGAGCTTTTTTGCTCTTGGAACAAGGCCGTTATGTTCTTTGCAGAACACACATAAAACACTACTCTCCAAATCTCTTTGTATTTTTCCTTGCTTGCTGCTGAACTGTGATACTCCCCCACAGACTTTGTTCTTCCTTCCCTTTATCCCTACACTGACATGGTTTTTACAATGTGGCTGGACATCATGCTCAAATACACTTCTAGTATAACCAGTATCATGATACACACACAAAAAAATTCAATTCTTCATGTCTGTATATCAATTGTATTGCTACTGGAGATGACAGGTACTTTAACATTTATTGCATTACCTGCTCCAACTCCAGTGTGCATAAGAGACAGTCCTGTAACCTCACAGCTGCCTGGTACTGGACAGAATGCTTACAGCTGTAATTTCAAAGCAGTCTTTGCAGGTCAAATATCAAAATTCCATTGCAGCTTTAAAAGGGATGGTGTTATAAGGCCCCAACTAGAATATTTTTGCACATGACATTTTAATGTACATCTTCAGGTTTTTGCTCATTTCCCCAAATCCTGGAGTTTCACTTTGAGCTGTGGGTTGAAGTGAACACGAAACATAAAGTAAAACTCAAATGAAAGCTCTAACTTTTACCTACTTTCAGAAGAAAACTTCAAATCCCACTAGACACATCTGTGAAGAATGTGTCTGAAGCAAAAGCTTAGTTCTCTTCCCCTGATGTGTGCTATTATCTCTGTGCCTTAATTTCACCCATTTGCTTGTAACCCATAAGGAAGGGAGCATGTTTCTATACACTCATCTGACCTGGTTAGGAAAACTGTGTTTGCAGTTAAAGCAGCAATATCACATACAACTTTGAAAATTAACCCTACTTTAAGTGTATTCCTGTTACTTTGGAAGTAAATTGAAGCTGTAGTATTTAATCTTCCTCTGATTCTTCTGTACTTTGTGACACCAGAATGCTGGGTTTATAACTACAAGTGTGCTCGGAAGTTACTGATGATTGCTGAACACAACATTCTTGTGACAGAGGCAGGAAAAACACACAAATGTTCATTATAAGCAGTGTCCTGGGTACTAGTACAGGAACAGAAGACTTATCAGTTATATTCTGAGCATTTATTTTTCTTTTCTGATTCACTACCACTTTTTATTCAGTCTTACAAAGGTTTTCTGGAAAAGTTGAAGAGCCCTGAGTCTGAACTCTAGCTATTGTATAACCACAAAGCATGAAAGATGGACCTCAAGAGGTCACCTAGTGCATTTCTCTGTCATTTACTACCCAGAAGAAATTATTTTTTCTTAAATGATTTTTGAAAGGCTGATACAAAGGGCCAGTGCACATTGCCAATGTATGTTTTTCTCATAATGCCACATGGATCACAACAGTTTTAGCAGGACTTGGGTACCTGCATGATGCTGATCACTGGAATGTGAACATTGTAGTCAAACTGTGAACATTTATAATTTTATCCAAAACAGTGGGTTTTCTGGCCACTCATTCTTAAAAGCATAAACCAGCAAGGAAACCCCAGCCCCACATGACTGCAATCAGTTTACAGCTTCCATTCCTGTGAAAAGATTTCCTTGCCTGAAATGGGACAGATGGCAGCCCTATAGGTTGCCACTCCAAAGTGCCTCCGAGCAGAGCTCTCTGTACTATAGCCATTGTTACAGCAGCCGTTGTTACAGCAGCATATGCTTGAGAGATGCAAGCTGGTTGCCCTGAATCTAGCATTCTAACACTGCATGCTGGGCTTCCTTGCATCCATGAATCATTGCTTGCCTTCCAAACATCTCCATGTTTCCTTTTTTGTTATTGTTGTTTAAAATGAACCTTTGCTTAACAGAAATAGAAAAGCACAAACACAAATTTGTGTGTACAGATAGGCAGGCTCTTATTCTTTGCATATTCTGTAATATGTATAATTGAATAGAGAATTTAGCAGGTTGTGTTTTCAAATCCAAGTCTCCACAAAGCCAAATGGAAGCACAGTTATTAAGCCCTGATAAGCAGTACTATGCCTAGAGGTGATTCGTTTGAATTGTATGATCTACAAGGACATTAGAGTGGGCACTGCAACACCAGGGAGCACCCGTATTCTCCTGTTCATTACTGTATTAATAAAAGCAGATCTCTGCTTAGTTGCATGACCAGGAGAAAAGTTCTAGTTCCCATAGGCAGACTTAGTCCCTTGGGATCCAGCATTCAGCATTTGGGAAAAAACAGCTACTCACAGCTAATGAGTTAGGTTTGTCAAGGGACAGACACTATACAAGGTAAAGTGACAGCTTTTACACCTGGCATAGTTAAACTGTGGAAATTCTTGCAGTAGGATACTGTGCGCAGTAAATGGTTTCCAAAACCAATTAAATGAATTACTGGAAGAAAACTCTAGCAGGAACAACTGAGGTCATACAGATACTCATGATCCTGAGCTGCAGATCACAGGAAGCTGAGAACATACAACAGGAAAGTATTGTAAATCCATTCTCTGTTCTTACACTCTGCCCTAGACATCCAATAGGGCCATTGTCAGAGACTTACTGAAGAATGTGAAGAATATGAGTGATTTGTCTGAACAAATCTACAAAACTGCTTGGCTACTCATGGCAGGCTGACACCTGGGCTGATGTTCTCACTGGTAAATCCTGATAAAAAGCAGTGCTATCATGCAGTTGCCAAGTAACAGAAGTGAGACTGGAAGGGTTACAGTGTCTTAAACTTAGGTGTCTAGTGTTGCAGTGACTAGGGAACTGCAGTGCTTTCTGTCTCATCTCCAGCTTAAAACCCTGCAGTTGAATTGAGCACCCTGGGATGCTCACCAGACTCACTGAGGAGTCAATATACTCAAAACAGTTGGGAAGAATTTGTCTCCTCCCCAAGAAGTAAATTAAAATAGATAAGATGAATCCCACATGAAAAGTGCCTATTTCTCTTCACTGACCACAAAGGGAATTGCTGGTGACTAGCTGTCACCCGATGCTAAGGGAATACTAGCTTAGCTGTAGACATTCCCAGTGTGGCTGTCTAAAATTAGGTGAAACACCAAGTCTTTATGCTATGAAACAGCACATGGATACCAGCCCAGTTTTTTTCTGGCTACCTGTAGTGATTTTCATCCAATGTTATCTCGAGGCAGTTGGGAGCGACCATTGGGACTTACCTTCATTAACCGGGACCAGAACAAGCATCTCTGAAACATGTCCCCCAGGACTTATAGTGCTGGGTTTAGTACAGTACAGTGACAATTGCTCAAGCAGCCCACGAGAAAGCCTAAGTTGGGAAGAAATATTACAGTGTCTCAGCCAGCCTGAGCAACAAAATGCTGAAATACAGTACTCCCCTGTCATCACAAGTCTCCCCAGTGCTAACTTCTGACAGTGTGACAGCAAAGTGAAGGCCCAGCACCTTTAGCTGACAGATGACCTTTGGATGACTAAAGCTCTGGTAGGTTTATTCCTAAGTCCAGAAAGCAAAACTAGGCTTATAAAGATTTGCAAAGGCCATGGACATACTGTTTCTGTAGATTTTATGAGCAGGCTTTTTTACTCACAAATGGTAGCAAAAGCTATTCTGGTAATACTCTATGAAAAAACAGGGCAATAAATTGGTGTCATTTTAGTGGATTAGGACTGTCACATCAGCTGCCACGGCTTTCATCCTGTGTCATCAACTGTGCTGCTACCATTCTCTGCCCCCATCACATTGCAATAGTTCCTGACATTACAGTTAGAGGTAGAGTCAAAGGCAAAGCATGTCCTGAAAAGAACTGGAAAAATAAAGGGAAATGCTGGTATTAGAACTAGAAAAAGGAGGGATGATCTTCTGGTAAAAGCATGGGTTTTGGCTGCTATCAATGCTAGCGAACATTCAAACATTTTTTCTTAAATACATATATTTGCATAAAGACAAAGCAGATTGTGTATACTCCGATTTCTAAATATGAGAGTACTTTAGCTTTCTTGAAACCTTAAGAAGGACGACTGATGAAATATCTGATGTTTTCTAGGTAGGAGAATATAAAACAATTACTATGGAACATATGACTAATATCTTCTAAGAATGGTCTTGTATCCTATCAGGGGTCTCATTGTGCAACCTTGAGCATGTTTTTTATATATCAGTAGTAAACAGATGTGAATGACTCATAGAAGAATTTAAGGTGACCAGAAAGACTAAATATCCAGCTGAAATACTCCCAGTGTGTTTTGACTCTACTAGTATCATCAAAAGAGTCCTTCTTATCTGTCTTTTAAGGTCCTGGAGTATGAGGGTCTGAGTGCAAAGTATTATTTCTGTGGCATGATGAAACACAGGGCCATTATATGTAAGAAGGACATACTTGGAGCACTGTGTGCAGTTCTGGTGTCCTTAACATAAGAAAGATATGGAGCTGTTGGAGAAAGTGCAGGTCTCGAGGATGATCCAGGGAACTGGAGCACCTCCTGTATGAAGACAGGCTGAGAAAGTTGGGGCTGTTCAGCCTGGAGAAGAGAAGGCTGCGTGGAGACCTCATAGCAGCCTTCCAGTATCTGAAGGGGGCCTACAGGGATGCTGGGGAGGGACTCTTCATTAGGGACTGTAGTGACAAGCCATAATGTAGAACAAGCCATAATGGGTTCAAAATAAACCAGGGGAAGTTCAAGTTAGATATAAGGAAGAAGTTCTTTACTGTGTGGATGGTGAGGCACTGGAACAGACTGCACAAAGAAGTGACAAATGCTCCATCCCTGACAGTGTTCAAGGCCAGGCTGGATGGAGTCTTGAGTGACATGGTCTAGGGTGAAGTGTCTCTGCCCATGGCAGGGGCTTGGAACTAGATTGTCTTAAGGTCCTTTCCAATCCAAACCATTCTATAATTCCATGATTCTATTATCCATATACATATTTATGATGCCTTAAACTAAACCAAAATTATTTGGAATTCACATTTGAGCACAATGCGTGATCCACAACCTGAATAGATTAGAAATGCCATTTGGGCTGGAAGGAAAATGCCCCTTGAAGACTGAATCCAAACCTTTCCACTGTGCAGCAATCTGGGATAAAGAGCTGTCTGTTATGAGAACAAACACTCAGCTGCCTGTGCTGGAGCCGGCTCCTGGCAGGACCTGTGGTCCTATGGGGAGAGGAGCCCACCCCTGGAGCAGGTTTGATGGCAGGAGCTGTGACCCCAAAGGGGACCCACACTGGAGCAATTTGTTCCTTAACGACTGCATGCATGGAAGGGACCCATGCTGGAGCAGTCTGTTCCTGAAGGGCTGCATGCATGGAAGGGATATGTGAGCTGGAGCAGTTCCTGAAGAACTTGTTTGTTTTGTGTTACCATCTAAATCCCTCAGAAATGGTTTTCAATTTGGATATATAACCGCCTTTTGTTTCTCTGAGTATCTCCACTTAATTTGTTTAGGCTTTCCTTGTTTCTTGTAAACCTGAAACATAACAGTCACTTTCAGTTAGATAGAGGAAATAACTTTCTGTGATTTCTCATAATCTATTGCTGAGGTGTGGGGTAAGGAAAGGATTTAAGACCTGATTTATTGAGCTACATTAAACTTTAAACAGCATTGCCCTTATGTTGTCTCCCGTTGCTCTCTTTTGATTTAAGAACTTCTACAAAAATGATTAATTTATTTTCCAGTTCTGTTGTAATTTTCTGTGTCTTTTTTCCACCAAAAAGCATTCAGCACTAGGATGTTCTTGCCACACAGACGCCACACAGACCTACTCACATTGACCTGTGTCTTGCAGGCAATGTGATGGATTTAGATAAATCTGCAGGTCAAAGATGGATATTCATCTCTTATTCCTGAAACAGTAGTCAGTTACGGATCTCTATTCTGGCACCAGGGCCAATATTATTGTCAGACAGATGCTTAATGAAGCTTTTGAATACAATGTGAAAGTTGTCTTTGATAATGACACTTGTCTGAGCCAGTAACCTTTTGCCTTGCAAATGATGAAATGCTTTTCACAGTACCACACTGTGCTGTAGTACTAAAGTGTTAAAACAAAAACCTCATGACAATGTTTGGGAAATTTCTATTTAAAAGTGCTTCTAAATTTATGTATTCTGTATTTCCTTATCCACTTTATTAAGGTACATGTACCAAATTCTCCCCTACCCAGTCACAGCTGCAAAGTGTCAGTGTTGCAAAGTCGCTGGTGTGACTGTTTCACCACTTCAGCTTTAAGTCAGCTAACATTAGAAGGCAGCAGATTCTCTTATGTTCCTCTAAAGGCCTGTTTTTTTGGAAAGGACCTGAGTTTTGCTTGTTTTTCTGCACTTGTTTTTCTCATGAATATTCTGTTTTCTTCTCTCATTTCCCTCCAGACTATAAGTATTGGAATTTACATCTTCAAACAAGTCTTTTATATGGTTCTATACCTCATTCTAGATGTTGCCAGGAGCATGGCTGATTTGATGTTTCGCCTTGACTCTGGTTCAGGGTCCATTTAGAAAGTTCTGTCATCTTTGTTAGAGCCTTGTTCTGGTATCTGTCAGTTGTTGTTCCAGATAACTTATTGCCATAGGTGATTATTGTCATAGGTGATCAGCACAGTGAGAAATGGGGTCAAGGAAAGAGTCAAGATCCAGACAGTTGAAAGCCGTGAAAATAAAGGTCTTAAAAATAAAAGCCAGTACTGAACAAGGAGCCAAGGGTGATCTGTGGTGAACTGAACTGATCAGCTCATATCAATCTGTGTTGCTGATGTGATAGGTCACCATGTGTTGGACCATCTGCTTCCTCTTCATCATGTTCTTCATCAACCTTTTGTATAGTAATGCTCAGTAATTTAATGCAAAGGTGATAACACAAGGCTGGATGATCTTCCGGACACATGGCAGGAAAATATGAGAATCTTGATTAGGTAGAGGAAGGCAGTTTTACCTTTACCGTGTCCTGAGTACTCAGGAGCAACAAAGTATATGGGACCTGGCTAAGATGGCAAAACATTAATGGATCCCTTACACCAAGTGAAACTGTTGTTTTAATCAGTTCTTTAAAGTTGTCTCTTCTCGCTACCTCCATCCACATGGTTCAAATTTAATGTCATATTTATTTGAGCAGGACCTTAATACAGAATTAAGGATGGTGGCACAGAAGCTAGTGACTAAACAAAAATTGTGATTGTGTTGACTTTAAAGAAAATGAGGAAGCTAACAGAAAGAGAAGTCTTCAGAAATGTTCAATGTTTTGAACGCCAATTCCCAAAGAAGTTACTGTCCTTGGGCCCTGACACCTGACCCCTCAGTCCTGCCAAGCTCTACCAGACATACAGTATCTTGTCTTGTTCCCACTGCCAATTCACATCCTGGGCTGCCCATCTCTCCTGCTCACCTGGCAATGCATGTCCATGTGCAAGGGCTGAGCTGACGCTGAAGGTTTCTCTATGGGAGAAGAGGAGGGCTCAAGGAAATCAAGAAAGAGAGCTTTACAGCAGTAATAGCTGCACTCCAGTTGGCTCATCATAGGGTAATTATTATTTGTGAAAAATATATTCACATTAAGAACCCTCTCTTGCAGACATGCCTGCCAGATTGACTGTTTAATGAGGGACAGGGTGAGAAATGGGACTGGGAAAACACAAGGTTCTGTTTTGTGCTCAGAGGCACTGTGACACACTCCAGGTAATTTTTGACTCACATATTTAGACAGGAGATAAGCTGAGGGCTAAACATGGTTCAGAAAAGCATAGATTTGGTTTTGCTGCATTTTGCAGAGAATATAAATGGAAATATATGAAAGCAGGGCAGTTTCTGAGCAAGACCAATCCATTCTTAATAGAGCATTGGTCCATCATTTGACAGGGGAGCTCTTAAAATAGAAAGAATGCAATTTGCACTTCCATGTATAAAATATAAAAGTGTTCATTTTCACTCAAATAACAAATGAAGCAACTGAAGAAAGAAGAAATACAGCTGACAGTGATAGACTGAAAAAACCCTTTAAATGGGAAAAACTGCAAAGGATCAGAAGGACTCTGCAGGATCATGAAACTGCAGGAAACAATCAGCGTGTCACTATGGCTTGGTATTTTGAATATGAGAGTATGAACATATGGAAAATATCCCAAAGATCACATTTGAAAAACCCAGCAGTGATGGCTAAGGACAAGCTTCTCAGTATGGTCTCATGGCACTAGAAGTGGGATTCTTCCCTTGTCTTGCTATGATCTTGGTAAAGTCTTTTTCTTAACTATTCCCCTTTCTTTTCTAATTCTTCTTGTCTTATACTGCAGACACTTCTGGGAGAAATTATACCTGTATGAAGACCAGCACAACGACACCTGGAGTCTTGGCTGTGACCTCTTGGTTCTCTTTCATAGCTCTAGCAACATTATTGGTATAACAAGGGAGCAGAAAAGATTCCCAAATTTCCTTGAACAGCTGAACAGGACTTGATAATTGTATCCCCTTTCACACATTTCCTTCATGTCATACATTAGCTGATCAGAATGCTTCTGTGACTAGCAGTAACAGTGCATAGAAGGAAAATGCCGCTTTCCAGATAGAATATCAATCTCTTTGACTTTGCCTGTAAACATGTTTCATCAGGGGGTCACTAATATGCTTTTATTGCCACACTGTCAGAGATGATGCCATTACCAAGCCTGATAAAGTATTCTATAGAGGGGTCCTTTTAATTTTATTTTTTATGCGATCATGAGAGACCGTAACCGATAAATTTAGTTCAATGCTTTCTCACTATTAACTACTTTTGAGTAAATCCGTTGGGGCAGTCTGGATACAAACACTTCAAAGAATTTTTACAGGATATTGAAAATGATATTCACCATGGGACAGAGGTTTAAGTACTGAGCTGCTAGTGTTTTCTTTACCATTAAAGCTACAGCACTGCTAAATGTCATTAAAGCAAAACATTGTATTCAGAAGGATTTGTAGCACAAGTTGACTATTTGCTTTTAATAAATTTGTTGCATCAGGGTGGTTATGTTAGCTTATTTCAAGGGGAAAGGGAGTTTGAGAAACAATGATGATTTTTCACCCCTCAGTTTCTTTCTTGGGGCTCAATCCAGATCCTACCAAAGGCAGTGAGAGTTTTGCCTATGCCTACTATGAGAAAGTCCCATGATGTCTGAGGGCTTTGAAGTGTTCAAATCCAAATTAAAACACGGGCTTTTCAGAGAGAGAGAGGAGGAAAACTGAAAAAAAACCAACCCAAAACCCAAACAAACAAAAAAACCCCACTAAACCAAAAAAAAAAAAAAGAAAACAAACCCCCAATCAAACATAAAACCTCAGGCTCAAGCAGTTGAGAAAAAATTCAAACAAAACAAAAAAGGAACTGAAATAAAGGTATTTCTCATTGAGGGTTTTTTTTTTTTTTCTCCAGGCTGCTTTCATATCCTACATAGCACCCTAAAAACTGGAACACAGGATGTGAAACCATGGAAACAGCTGGATGCTACAGGATTTTTGAACTACTTTTGTCAAGGTTTAGACTTTGGGGATTTAATTTTTTTTTTAAGTTTAATTGATTTTTTCCCCTACTGAAATCCATAATATTTTGAGCTTGTTAAACCTATGTTAGAGGTCATAGACTAAATTTAATTGGTTGTATTTCTTTTGAGCCTAACTTAAAGGTTGATTTGGCTTTATGGACAGATTCTTAGCTGTTGTAAATCAGTTCATCTGTAATGGGGCTCTGTTTTCATCCATAGAAAATATGTCCACTGAGACTCAAATCCCATGTAAAATTTCAGGAAGAACATGAAAACAGTAAAAAGTAAATAATAAAAAATATCCTTTCTTAGGAAACTGTTTTAATCAAACTTTCCTTAAATATTTTGCAAGGAGGTTAGAATATGTCTATGATTCTATTTTCATTCAATGTAACAAGACAGAACTGTCCTGGAAATATGGTTATTTGTGTTTAGATGGGCTATATAGTTTGGTTTTATTTGGTATAGCCACCTCATAAATCACTGCTAACTCTCAAATCAGTCATTAAAACACTTTACAGCAGACACCACTGCCCCTCTGGGGAGCCTCAATATTAATGGCCCCTTCTCCTCTTTCTCCTTCTTCTGCTTGCCTGGGCCTCCCCTTTGCACCAGACCCCCGTCATGCCCCTCCTCAGCCTCGTTCCTCCTCTCCCTTCTGCATTCCTCCATGCTCTTTAGCTGTGGCCCTGGAAAGTTCCTTGGCAGTAGAGATCTCTGATAGCCTGAAGGAAGATCAAAGTCAATTATGTAGCCATTGTGCTGCAGTGAAAGAAGGATTAATATTTATATGTTTCCTCAAAAAAAAAAACCAAACAAAAAAAAGTAACAAGAGCTAACAAAAAAAAACCCAACCCAAACAACAACCAACAAAAAACCTGAAAATTGATGCTTGGAGAAATCTTGGGCCTTGATCCTGAAAGGTGTTTAATTTCATTCATTGTAGGCCATCCTGTTTCTTATAGACTTATTCATAGTTCTTGTGCACAAATTCTTCCAGGCTAAAAGACTATAGAGCATACTTAAACTCACAGCTGTGCAGAAGGCACTAACAGGATGCTCATATAGGATGCAAGTGGCCTTGAGACCTTGTGAGGAGCATGAGATTACTTTGCACTAACAAATGCAGTTTCAGTAAAATGTATTCATGATCTGGAGTCTCTCCTGGTGGATGGTCAGTGTGAATGTAGTGAAACCCAACAGAAAGTTGCATTCAAAATTCAGTCAAAAGGTTTTTAGATCAGGTTTGGTTAAGATTATTTTTCCTGCATCGAGATGTCCTGGAAGAAAGTACTAAAAAAACAGATAAAATATTAAAACAAAAACTAGTACATGAGCTTTTTTTACTCAATCAGAAATTGCACTTTAGAAATTGTCTCAAAGTGTTTTTATCTGAGTAGCTCCGTAAACATGAAATATACTGATAAGCTTTTGACTGAAACAAATCTTGTAATCTTTTGGGATTCTCTCCTCACCAGCAATTGTGCAAGGTGTTGGAAAAGTCCATGGACTAAATGTTGAAATCATTCATTAATATCCAGTAATGACAAAATTATAATCTCAGTACAGTGGGTTATATAACCAAGCCTGGGCAGCTCTGAGAGCTATGATTTGCATATGAGCACCTTATCTTCAATCCACTCTAGTGTTTACATAGATCCCAAACAGCAGTGCAATAAATCTCCCACTGGTGGTATGGCACTTATGTCTATTTTTCCTTATATCTATTACCTGAAAAAGTGATTTCTATATACATCATGCTTCAGTTAACTCATCTTGACAGCAGTGATGTGGAGTGATGATCTCTTGAGACAACTCCAAACTTCCCACCTCTGGAATATGTACTGGAAACTCTCATTATACTTTCTTTACTAAGCACAAGTTTTGATAATGTGACTGATAGGATTGTGGTGCCACAAAAAGCACCATAATGCTCTAGCTGTGCAAATCAGCATTGAAACTTGCCCTTGAAAAGCTGATATTGGTAGAGATATGTATTTAGAATAGGGTTATCTGCTGAATGTAAATATTAGGAAGATCATCCAGGCAGGTTAAAGGTCTTGCAAATAAAGGAGAAATATGGCTGGAGATACTCCCAAAGACAGTAATTCTAGGAAGGGTGAGCTTCATCAAAATGAAATACAACATTATCCTATGGTCTTTTTTCTCATGGTAGATTCTGATCTCCAGGGAGGAACTGAAGTCTTCACAATGACTTAAAAGGATTTGGATTATGTCCTAGCAAAAAAAAAAACAATAGCAGCAACAAATGTGTCTCAGAGACAGAGCTTTATCATTGTTACAGATGGGAAACACCATCCTAAAGGCTGCTTTCTCATTAGAGCAGACATTAAGACATAGACAGACAAGCTGCAGCTGAAAAGATATCAAAATACAATCTTGGGCTTTCAACAGCATAAGAAATTTTCTCCACTGTGGCTGTGAACTTCTGGCCAAACACAAGGTAAAAATATTTCCCTTGTCATAGACAGTGATGACACCTCCTTAGGGAGAATCCTCAGAGATGAAAAAAGTCCTAATTGAAGAAATGAACATTTGGTGAAAGCCAGCACATGGTGACTAATTTGTGACCATTGCCATTACACTTGTTAAGTACTTGTATAGCTCACAGCCTTCACAATCAAGGCAAGATGCTCTGAAAAGGTCCAACCTTCACATGACAAAATCCACGAATTTACTTGGATCTGCCAAAATGGGAAGACCATACTCCAGGATACAGCAATGAATTATATTCTAATATATTCCTACTTTACTGTCAACCATGCATGCAGCACTCTATGTGTTCATGACATGAGCCACAGTTACACATTCACATCAGTTTATATTGTAATCTCATTATATAGTGCCTAAATGTCATACATCAAGAAACTTTCAACTTACTTCTTCAGGTGTCCATCTGAATATTTTCTAAGGTTTTAGACAGTCAGTACTAATTTTAAATGGTTGCAAAATAAGCACTATAGAAGTTCCTGTCTTCAAACTTTAAATGAAGAGTTTGAATCAGCTGCAAAGGGTGTGTGTGAGATTCACTCGTACTTAGGCTGACCAAATAAATTAACTAAGCAACAGGATAACTTTCAAAAAAAGATAACAGAATTGTTACCAAAATTAACTAGCTTCACTTGGGAAAAATGGCTTGGCTGAAAAGAATAATTGTATCACTTTCCTGCCACTTGCATATTTAATTGTTTTCACTCTACAAAACATTTCTGCTCACATTTGATTTCAACAGTTTTTGTCGCAAACCCTGTGAAGAGCAACAGAAAGTGTAATATTTAAAGGACAAGGACAAGTAAAGTACATATTTGCATAAGGTGTAAAATTCAATTAAAGTCAGCAGAAACTAGACTCAAATAAATTGTAACTGTCCCAGAGTGAACAACTATGACAGTGCATTTGCTTGACCTTTTGCTTAGTCCTAGTACAGCTTCAAAGTCTCCTCCCCAAATGTCCCAGCAGTTTCATTTCTGTTTCAGTTCTGAGCTAGCGACATCCTTCTGCGGTCATTTCTTGTTCTCAGACTGAATCCCTAGTGGGTTCATGACTTGGGTCTATGATGCTGCATTTGGGAACTATGGCTGCCTGGTCATCAACACATTGTCATTACAAACAGCCATGGCAATCCCAGTGGAGCCCCCCCAAGTTCTCTACCTGTCTCTGCTGCCAGGTTGAACAGTGCTGCTTACCCCTTCCCTGCCACTCTCTCCTGCCTACTAACAGTGAATTAGCATCTGTTTCCTGACAGAAAGGCAGCATATTAGAGGAGAAACAAAGACCTGGAATTATGTACTTCTCTCAGGTTCTCCTAGGATGGTGTAGCTATATCTCTAATATACATGGTGTTTAATGTGTTTTTAATTTCAGTCCTTATAGATGTGTGAAATGCCCATTTAAGAAGCAAAGCATCTGTCCAGATGGTATTGGCATACCTGACTGTGCCTCTGGGCAACAAGATGGACTAGATGACCTTTTAAGATCCCTTCCACTTCTGTTTTCTCTGACTCTATTTTGCACAATGAAAACTAAAGTTCTTTAACACCATCCACAAGTGAGCATAACTGCCAAGAAAATACACACTGGAGTGTGTATTCAACTGGTATCTAATCAATTCTTTGATTGATTGTTCTAGGTTTTGTTTTGTTTTTTTTAAGCTAATGTACAGCTAGAACTTCTCCCAGAGAGAGACTAATTTTTACTGTTCCTTGTGAGTACTAGCCATTTTTATTACTTTCATATCCTTATAAAGGCATTTCTTTCAGACAGAACACTCTCAGCCCTGGTTAAGTATTTGATCCTTTTTTTTTTCAAAGCAGACACCACATTCTAACCTTAATGCTTTGTATTTTTCTTTTTTTTTTTTTTTTTGGAAATCTCTCTAATCTAAATATGTCTTTATTTCCAAGAGGATATCTGTTTCCTAGGGGATGACACTGCTTCTGCCTGAGACAAAAGCTGTTCCACCCAAGAAAATCTTCTGAAGTGCTAAACACAAGGATGTACCTTTCATTTCATCCTTGGTGCAAGTAGTTTTTCTCTTCTGCATGAAGGCCCAGCTGCTGCATTACCAGGTCTCTTTACCTGTACAGCTTCATTTGTTATAAGCATCCTTGGCATTCTGCTTGAGTAGCTGTTTAGCAAAGGATTCAAGATGTAACAACAAAAATGATGAAGCTGAAAAATATGTGCCCTAAACATGAGTGCAAAGACCTTTGAGATGGGTCAGATGTGGAGCTGATCGGCATAGAGCTGGCCAGGCACGGAGTGGTGGCTGGAGGTAGCTGATAGCATGATGACCATGCAGATAGTAGGAGCCAGTCTCAGCTGAGCAGCAACACTGAGCCTGGCCAGGATAAAACCGAGGAAGGGAAGAGCTCTCTTGGGGTTGGTGCTTGAGGCTGGGCTCTCCTCTTGACTTGTTTCTGCGAGGCTGGTCATAACTTGTCTGGGTTTCAACCAGCACTGAACTGATTGAGAGGATTTCCTCCTGGCTAAGGGTACCCAGCTCCCCTTTGCGGAACCTTGTAATGGAGCACCGAGTGCTCAGGAATTTGAAGAGGATGTGAGTTAAGGGGTCATTCTCATCTCTGACCTAGGCTTAACATAAAATAACTAGCAACTGGTGACATTTTCAAAGAACCACTATCAGCAAGAATAGAGGAGAATAATGTTTCAGATAGGGAATGACTTAAAAAATGAAACAAACACAAAACAAAGCAAAAAAAAAAAAAACCAAAAACTGAACCAAAACCAAACCACAACCAAAAAACCCCCGCATAACCAAGCTCACAGGAAATATCTATGTAAATAAACTCAACCAATAGCAGTAGCACTCTGCATTTGACTTGCACTTGCATTGCACTGACATGCTCTTACATCCTGAGCCCTGATTGTTTTCTAAAAGAGTCCCCAGCACACAATATGACAGAGCTATAGACTAACCATTTGTCATATTTACACAAACTTTGATAATGTGGATGCAACCCTATGAGAAACTCAGAGTTGGAGCCAGGCAAGAAAGGGGTTTTAGCCCAATGTACTTCCTGGGATTTCAGGACTCTTCCCAGTAGGAAGGAGCTAAGATCTCCTGGAGGTGTTTCAAAGAAGACAGAAATTGTGACCACTGTGTATGAGACAGCCTGGCACACACAGGGAAGTGGGAGACCCTGGTTCAGCGTGCCGCTCTGTTTGATTCACTAATGAGATACTAAGAGGGCCAGAGATCAAGAGCGATTGCCTTGATAGCTCAGTGATTTGGTCACTCATCTGAAATGTGGGAGAATAAGGGTCAGGCCCCTGATCTAAATCAGGCAAATCGAGTATCTAAATTAGTATCTTCAGTACTCTGGCTGAAGTTCTCCCCACCAGATCAATGTTGTATAACCCTTCTTTTTAATGAAAAAGTTTTCTCTGTAACTGAGAAACCATTTCTGGCAAATGATTTAGTTTTCTCTAAAAAAACAGCTCTGGCCCTCAGAATGCTTTTTGGGGAAAAGAGACAAAAAGGGGCAGTTGTGGAGTGCTTAGGGTTGTGTGCTGCACATTGGCTTTTCTTGACTTGTGATTTGAGACCTGCGAACAAAGGTCCTTCCTTTCAACCTGCTCAGCCGGCAGCAGGGAGGATGAGCACTCCACATGGGGCGAGTATTACTTTCTTTTCCAGAATGATGGCAGGATTTTAGAAACATGGAATTTATTTTCCTGGGTTGCTGGAAACACAATGCAAAGCAATTGCAAATTTTCCATTCTTCTGTAGTCTATGGAAATAATGAGTTAGATATATTTTTTAAAAAGTATCTGAAATCAAGGTTTTCTTGGAAAAAAGACTTGTTTAGTGAGTGCTTTTCATTGGTCCACTTTACGTCTTTCGCTATTTATTGATCAGATATGTAATGAAGACAGCTGGCTCATGCAGTTAGGAAGAAACATTGATGTGTTCCTGGGAGCTCAAAGAATATCCTGTTCAATAAGAGTTTGTATAGACTGTGACACCAGCAGGTAGGGAACAACGCAGAAATACTGTGTGACAGTATTTGTATTATATATGTCTGTGTGACAAATACATAATGAGGAACTGAAACAGCAAGCCCCACATGGAACCTGATCGCTTGTCTTTCTATTCTGGGTTTGATCCAACACCAAATACTTGAGAGTAATAAGCTAAAAACTTGCTGTAGATATTCTTCAACAAAGCGGGTTTTCCTAAAGGCTTCTTTCTGACCTTGATTAATTATAGATTGGCTTGTTCCCTGAAGCACAGGGATTTGTGTTACTTCTAAAATCTTCCAAAATTCTAACATCGCTGGATATTTGCATTTCCTACGAAAACACCAAATGATTTTGAATCCTGACATATTCTTTGCCAAAAAGATACCATGACCTAGTCTTATAGGCTAGTCTGACACAGTTTGAAGGTGATATTTTGTACCTTTTTGCATCGTCTTATGAAATGTACCTTGTTTTTTTATTATGAGATTAGAGAGGCAGAAATCGCAAAGAAAAGTAGCCAAATAACTGCATTTTATGATAGTAAGCCATATGGCAGATGAGTTAAATATCTTGTAGCTGTTATCCTAAAACTCTATTTTTTGAAAACACTTTAAAATACCTAGTTACAAGGAATTTACATGGATAGATTAAGAAACCATACTTTTAATTTCTCCAGTGGACAAAATCTTCCTTACTAAACACTCACAGGCATATAAAATGTATTGAAATGATTCAGTCCTGACTGATCTTGCTTCAGGCAAGCATTTAGCTATCAGGTGCTGGAGGTTTGATCTTGCGTCAGCATCTTGTGAGGTAACACCTTCTACTCTAGTGGGCAGCATATTAGATTCATGATTCTTAAGACACTCTGACCTTAAGAAACCAGTAGGATCAAAAGTCTTAGAAGACTTTTTCCTTTTCTTTTAGGTACTAAGCACAAGACTGCTTATAAGATGCATCTTTCACACAAGCTCTCCTGTAAAGCAGAGAAGTATTATTATACTCATTTCCAAATTAGAAGCTGAGAAATAGTGATTTGCCTAAGGTCATTCAGAAGGTCCTGATGAACATGTATTTCCTCATCAGCACAGTAACTTCCTTTTAAATTAACCTCTTCCCTGTGCTTTAGTCAGACCACCTCTGCATTTCAAAGTAAAATCTTGTTTCTGATGTTCTGACTATGCCTTTTACACCATAATCACAAACTCTCAGCCTGCCATTGCAAATCGCTTGATTTCCTTTTACCTTTACCATCCTTTCCAAATCCTCCTGTTTTTTTTTTTTTTTCCACGTTCTTGACCTAAAAAATGTTGCTTTGTCACCAGACCACTGGGTTTCAGATTCCCAGAGCAATTTCTCATTTACCACAAATGGAGAAGTCTAGTGCAGTCACAAGGCAGGGCACTTGCCTGCCCTGTCACAGCATGAAGTGGTGACAGTGATGTGGTTTGGGAGTATTTTTGTTACTAAAACTGGTTGCCCTTTTAGAAGACAGTTATTACTGTAGTTACACCCAGATGCCTGAATATGATCAAGTAAACACTATTCAGAGAGCTGCTGTAAGTAAACAAAGCTGTTATAACCAACTGGGGGATGCATCAAGACAAATGCAAGTGAAGTAAAACATGTCAGACTAAACCACCCTCATGGCATTATAATAGCAACTCTGTAGACAGACTCTGTAGACAGATAATAGACTCTGAAGATACTATTTCCAGACTTTGAATGTTCTCAGTTGCAGGGCTGGATTGGAAAACTGATGTGTAAGCTATTTCCTCTATTAACTGATCCACCATAATAGCATCATCTAAATGGCAGCCTGAAACTTGACAGTATGTGCAATGGAGATGTAGAACAGTCAAATATTTCTTTTTTTTATTGCAATATACTAAGGTAAGTTTTTCACAATAAGGAAATATACTGCAAAGTAGATTATGTTGTTTAGCTGTCAGGAGGGTGTGAGAAAACAAGAAACCCGTGAATGGTCTCCAGTATCGCTCATCCTGTCATGCCACAGCATAGGGCAGCTGTGTGGTTATATTACAGAGGGTAAAGCATCACTTTCTGCACTGGCTAGCTGTTAAACAGCGTTTTACTCATAACAGATATGCTGTTACGTGATACACCCTTTGGGTTAGTGCACTGGTTTTTAATCCAGCCTACTGAATGAGAAGAGGATAACAAGGTTGCTAGAAAAATATATCTACCATCTCTCCAAGGACAAATGCAGATAGAGGCATCTAATCTACCTACTAATTAGCATTTCTCTGCTGGGTTATGTGAACAATACTGAGTCAAATTTGAAAGGAGACATTGCTCCCTTTTACTTTGGGGAAGCTCTGCAACCACATAACCGTGTGGTTCAGAAAGTAAAGATATGAAGCTGTGAAGCCTGTCACTACTTTGGTGTAATTGACCCAAGACAATTTTGCTAATTTGCCTTTGACTACTACAACAATCTACTTACAGAAAAAAAGCATTCTTCACAGTCAGCTTCCAAGCACCAGTGGACAAGGTGCAGGCTCCTTAAAAGTACACTTGTACCTGGAGTTAGATGACATCAGGCAATTAGCTGGTGGTTAGAACAACTCGATTATAGGAGCCTATCCACCTAACTTAAACATCCAGGCTTCATCCACTTTAGGCACCTAATGGAGTAGCCTCATCTAGAGTGAATTCCTAACATAACCAATGGAGACAAAACAGATTATTGTGATTACCTGCTGAAGGATCTAAGAGGTACACCCTGTCTACTTATGTTTAGCTACCTAAAACTGGTAGAAAGGAACTCCTCTTGGAGGCCTCCTGAGGCACCTCATCTGTATTGCACAGATGGGGAATCTGGGCACTTATTTCGCTGTTTCATTAAACTGGTAAAAACTAGGCATAAATCCTATCTACAAATTAGGTGGACAGATTTCCATCCATCATTTTTCAAAAAAAAAGGTAAAAGTTGGGGTGATAGGCCTAGGTCAGTGATACTTGTTCTGCCAGTAATCTTCAGCACATGTGGTCTTCATGTGCTGCCCCAATTACATTGTCACTGAAAGTAAGGACACCAGTTTTCTACAGCACCTTTCAACTACATTTTGAAGAATCACACCCCACTGTTATTTTTCCTTGCAGGTAACTCCTACAGTCAGGATCCCACAAAGACCAGTTTTTGCACCACCTAATCCTACATTTACATACCATCCTAAGAGATCATCATGACATGACAAGGAGCTTATATTGGTAGCTACACAGTATAGATGAGGGACTGTCCTTTTTTCATCTGGAGGAGACTGTAGGAGCTCCTTGATATCCTTGTTAACAGCTGGAGTTTGAATGAAAATTTCCTCAATCAAACATAATCCAGGAATGGTTTGTAGATTGAAGAAGAATAACTCAAATACTGTAAAATTAGCATCGCTCCTGACTGAATCAAAATGCGAAACACTACAAAAACACAGGAGGAAAGTCACAAATCAACACAACCTTCCACTTGTTCCTGCTTTGGGAGGACAGAAAAGTACGAAATCACCATGTCATGAGAAAATGCGTAAAAAATGTAGCAAAGAAAAAGCTTCTGTGAATCTTCTATGTCCTACACAGGTCTTCTGCGGAGGAACAAACATCCAAGTCAGATCTATTCTAGGGATCCCAGAGCAGACCTTCTGATTTTGATGGAGTGTGAGGAGGTGCACTGCTTGAAGACAGAAGTAACTGTATGGTGAAACTGAGCTATTTAAACCTTGAAATAAAGCTATAAAGATGAATTTATGCCTACACTGTAAAAGCAAGACTCTTCAGAATTCATGGATCTGCAAAATCAGTTACAATCATCTGCAATGCTGTTTAATCCACATTTTATTATTAAATAATTCTAAGTACCAGCACTTTATATCTTTCTTTGGCACAGTATCATTTAACATTCTAAAGACTCAAATGCATTCAGCTGACCTAAGTTATTGGGCTCAACTCAGAGCTAACTGGAAGAAATTTAATGTCCTGTGATATATAGGACATCAGACTAGATGATCTTTCCTTGCCTGAGCTTTATAAATCTATGGAAAGTGAGGCTTTGCCGTAAGTTTTTCACAAAGGGCTGTCAGAGCCAGGACATACTGTCCTACTGGCCTTCTTTCACCAATATACGAAGTCTGGGTTTAGCCAGTTGTTGAGCTTGCTGAGTTACAGCTATGAACCCTATAGGCATCCTAGCTCTCCTTTGATTCAGTTATTTTTCTTGGGATGTTGGCTTTGTATATATAATTGTGCTAAATCATTTTGTCTCCATGCATCGTTTATTAGAGGAGACTGAGCCCTCCAGAACTTAGAAATACGTGGTGCAATTACTTATCCTACACCATTATTCCCTTTGAGAAACAGTGCTTCTGTATTTGACTACTTTTTTGCTTAGGTTGACTGTAAATTTAACCCATACACACCTTTGGTAATACCTCTCTGCCGCAGAGGGAAGGACCAAAAATATGCATAATAAGTTTTCTTTAACTAAATAGGACTAACAGTGGAGAACTGTGACTGCTGAAATTTCCTATTAACCTCGACTAATTTTATGCGTCTTTTCTTTTATGTTGCAGTACAAAGCTCAGAATAGTGTAGAGCTCCCTATCATGAACTAAAAACAAGGATTGTTTTAAATGGATACAGGAATATGCTTTCAGCAGATAATTTGGGAATTATTTATCTCACTCAAAATTAGACATCTGCAATCTTCATCTGAGCTAGTTAGATTCTGTTGTAGGCAGCAAAGAAAACAGCAGCAGTGAAAAAAGGCTAGAAAGAAAGCCTGTGACTAGCACATAGCTGAAATCTAGATGCAGAGGTTTCTAATATTAGATGAAATAAATCTCACCATTTATGAATTCTTAGGAACACCTGGTTTCTTAGGGCTGAGATAATTACTCTGGGAGGATGTTAGGCAGCGAGGTGGGTCAGGCCAGATTTTAATTCTACAGGAATAATCCATATCTTGGGTGTTGTATTTACTCCTAAGTATAAAGGTTAAAAGAATTAAGTTTATATGCTTCCCACAATGATCTCCAGAAGCTATTTGCAGCAGAGCAGAAAGTTAAGACCTTTCCAGCTTACTCTGCTCCCAGCTGTAGGAATTCACAGGCTGATCTACCCCAAACATGCATTGACTACCACAACCAGTAGCTATAACACTGCTCCAAACCTTTCAACAGCTAATGCCATTGCTACTAACAGGCCAAGACTGAGGCTTGTCAGGTGTTCTCTGTCTGAATTTCTGACATGCCCGCAGCTTTGTTTCCTCTGGTTTAGCAGTGACAGCAATCCCACTAATTGACCAGGTGCCTATGCCTAATTTGTTTCACTTATGTTTATCTCTGTGTTTTACAGCCATAGTTTTATGTAGATAACGGAAATAAGCAATTACTCTGTGTGGAATGGGATTTTTATGACTCTAGTACAAGGACACTGTCAAGTAACTACAGACTTCATGTGACAGCAGAAGCCCTAAGAGGTGGAAACACAGAGAAGGGCATGTAAGAGGGCAGGCATGGGATGCTAAGAGACAGGGCACAGATCAGAACTGGGGACTGCATAGTGATAAACAGCTTGCCTATATTCCCTGATGCAGCCTGGGAGCTACTAAAAACCTGCTTAAAGTGTAGTAAAGATAGCAAAGAAAACATTCCTAACATATGTGAAGGAGAGCATATATAGAATTTTGGCTGTAATTTGGAGCTGCAGACAAATGAGGAGAGTGTAAGATGCAAAAACCTATTATCAACCATGCAAAATTGACTCAGAATATATCCTGGGATAAGAAAGAAGGAACCATAAAAATGAACAACATATGCCTTCCAGTGAAGAAGTCCAGATATTGATGACCCACCATAGTGCCCACCTTACCATCAGAATGATCCAGAGGATCTGGGGAAAGGTGAGTATGACACCATCAAATGGAGTAGAAACTGTGATGTGTGTGTATAACAATTTTAGCTATATTACTATTGAAACTATTTTCTGAATAAATGCATTCTTTCTAATAATGAAATCTGGACCAATATTGATTCTTAGAGTATTAATATTCAGTTATACTAACAATAGATTATTTGCTTTATAAATAAGGTGTGTTTTCTTTCTATTCACAGACAACATTCTGAGTATAACAGAAACCAAAACAAGCACAGAAAGAAATTGTGATTCTCCTGTGTTGTGCACTTGGCAGAAACAGCTTAGTCAGTAGCATGTTGAGACCATGCCTCACCATGCTGAGATTGCCTTTCTTTTAATTTTCTACCACCTTTCTTGTGGGAAAGACAATGACATTTCACTGGAGTTGAGACCACCACTTTGATTTGTCCCTCCTGCTTTTAATGTGTGTTTCTATATAATCTCCCATGTCCTTAGAAAGGTTCCAGACACCATACAGACAGAAAAATTAGAGGACAACATTTATTCTTCTGTCCAACCCATCTCTTCACAGCAGTAAGTGTCCTTCACCTGGCAGCTGCCCATACGACAAGTCTATGGATGAACAGGTTGCATTCAGTATGGCACCTTTAAGGACACTAAATTAACTTCAAAAATATAGATTATATCCTTTTTCCTTACATGTTCCTCTAGAATATACACTGTTATTTGTTACAGAGCTGTGTCACTGTTCATGATGTACACCTCAGCCTCACCTCCCAAATACATAAAAGTCCATTTTTTTACCATCTTTTTATATATCAATGTCTTTGCAATGTCCCATTCTCAAGGATGATACTATATTGAGAATGGATCTGCTCCCTCATCCTTCATTCCACCATGTCCATGACTTTTAAATAGTGCCAGGCAAACAATGCTGCTGCTGCTTATTTTGCAATTTAGATTGATTATTGAAAGATACGGTGTTCAGGCAAAGAGTCTATGAATTATTCCAAGGGTCCCAGGAAGCAGCAGTGAGAGTGAATGAGTAAATCCATACTGTATTAGCTGCATATAATGAACATTTTGCTAATTGGAAGATCTGCTGGATTGCAGAAGGATGCACCAGGGGAAGTTTTAAAGTCTGACCTTTGCGGACAGTAAAAGCACAAAACAAAACAGTAAGCAACCTTAACCTACACACTGGTAGGAGAAACATACACACTGACCTGCAAGAGCTTATTTTATTTACTTTCATGGTATGCATTCTCATGTTACATGTTGCACCAATAAAACCAACAGAAAATCCAGGCAATTGTGTTTCCATAATCAAATTTCTCTGAATCAAAATACACTTCTTGTAGTTCAGGCATGGTTCTTCTGCTCTAATGAACTGTTCTTTTACAGAACTTCTGTGGCCAGACAGCAGACAGAAAGGAACAGAGGATTCCCCAAAGAAAATGAACATTAATGAAGTTCCCATTTCCAGTAATTTTCAGAGCAGAATATGCTCTTTATTATCAGACTGATGAAAGAGCACATTCAGAATGGCTCAGTACTGAATTAGCAATAAATTAAATTACTGTGAAACTGAGTTTAGCCCTAGAGCATAGGAAAGTCAGTAAGGACACTCTTTCACTCTTTGCCTTCTTCCCAGCCCAGAGTGGTGGAAATAGATGTGCAGGGGAGTGCTCACCGCCAGATCTGAGAAGTGAGCCACAGTGCCTCTGCTCCTCCTCTGTCTTTTGAGGAGTGGGCAGCCATCTTTCTCTTGGGTCACAGAGGCTTTCTTCTGATAAGAGTGTTCTCCCAGATGAGAAGTCATCTGGAAGGCTGGGGTCTCCTCTCTTCTCTACTCACTTTTCTTCACAAAGGCTGCAGTTGGCTCAAAAATGGCTTCCAGAGAACTCATTTTTTGCAAAGTAATGCTGTTGACAGAAGAGTGTAAGAGGAAAAAGGACAACTCAAGGACCCTTGGCTATGGAACAGGCAATCCTGCAGTGGTAGGACAAGGGGGAAGGGCTTTAAGCTGTCAGGGGAGAGATTTATATTAGATATTAAAAAAAAAAAAATTCCCTATGAGGGTGGTGAGGCACTGGCACAGGTTGCCCAGAGAAGCTGCAGCTGCCCCATCCCTGGCAGTGTTCAAACCCAGATTGGACGGGGCTTTGAGCAACCTGGTCTAGTGGAAGGCATATCTGCCCATGGCAGGGGGATTGGAAAAAGATACGCTTTAAGGTCTCTTCTGACCTTAACGATTCTGTGATCCTGTGATCAGAAAGAAGAGGTGCAGTGCGTATATAACACAAGACAACTTCTTTTTCATCTGCTGCATGCTGCAAGTATCCATTCCTTGTTCAGTTTCTTCACTGGGGTGAGTTGCTCTAGTTAAGGGGCTGCAGACAATTACCTAAATATCTGTCAGTCTGCACAAACCAAGAATCACAGAATAGTTTGGGTTGGAAAGGACCTTAAGATCGTCAAGTTCCAACCCCCCTGCCATGGGCAGGGATACCTCACACTAAACCATATCACCCAAGGCTTCATTCAACCTGGTCTTGAACACTGCCAGAGATGGAGCATTCACAACCTCCCCGGGCAACCCATTCCAGTGCCTCACCATCCACACAGTAAAGAATTTCTTCCTTAGATCCAATCTAAACCTCTGCTGTTTAAGCTTCAACCCATTATCCCTGGTCCTATCACTACAGTCCCTAATGAATAGTCCCTCCCCAGCATCCCTGTAGGCCCCCTTCAGATACTGGAAGGCTGCTATGAGGTCTCCACGCAGCCTTCTCTTCTCCAGGCTGAACAGCCCCAACTTTCTCAGCCTGTCTTCATATGGGAGGTGCTCCAGCCCCCTGATCATCCTCGTGGCCCTCCTCTGGACTTGTTCCAACAGTTCCATGTCCCTTTCATGTTGAGGACACCAGAACTGCACACAATATTCCAGGTGAGGTCCCACGAGAGCAGAGTAGAGGGGCAGGATCACCTTCTTCGACCTGCTGGTCACGCTCCTCTTGATGCAGCCCAGGATACAGTTGGCTTTCTGGGCTGTGAGTGCACACTGCAGCCGGCTCATATTCATTTTCTCATTGACTAACATCCCCAAGTCCTTCTTCGCAGGACTACCATGAATTTCCTTTTTGCCGAACCTGTAGCTGTGCCTGGGATTGCTCCGACCCAGGTGTAGGACCTTACACTTGGCATGGTTAAACTTCATGAGGTTGGCATCAGCCCACCTCACAAGTGTGTCAAGGTCCTTCTGAATGGCATTCCTTCCCTCCAGTGTACCAACTGAACCACACAGCTTGGTGTCACTGGCAAACTTGCTGAGGGTGCACTCAATCCCACCGTCCATGTCACTGACAAAGATGTTGAACAAGACTGGTCCCAACGCTGATCCCTGAGGGACACCACTCGTTACTGGTTTCCAGCTGGACATCAAGCCATTGACCACAACTCTTTGCATATGGTCATCCAGCCAGTTCTTTATCCACCAGGTGGTCCACCTATCAAACTGATGTCTCTCCAATTTAGAGACAAGGATGTCATGTGGGACATTGTCAAATGCTTTCCACAAGTCCAGGTAGATGACATCAGCTGCTCTACCCCTGTCCATCAGTTCTGTAGCCCCATCATAGAAGGCCACCAAATTGGTCAGGCAGGATTTCCCCTAGTGAAGCCATGCTGGCTGTCACCAAGCACCTTGTTTTTCAAGTGCCTTAGTATGCCTTCCAGGAGAACCTGCTCCAAGATTTTGTCAGACATAGAGGTGAGACTGACTGGTCTGTAGTTCCCTGGATCATCCATTTTTCCCTTCCTGAAAATGAGGGTTATATTTCCCTTTTTCCAGTCATTGGGAACATCACCTGACTGCCATGATTTTCCAAATATAAGATGTGGTGGTTAAGTGTTACTACTCCAGTCCCAAACACCAGGAATCTGTAACAGGTCATTGTGTCAACATGAGCAACTCCAGATCCTCTCTGGTCTACACGTACATTGTCAACTATATGTGTCAACTGTGAAATCATGGCTAGTCTTGTTTTTAAGGTCAAGGAGGTGAAAAAATAATTTGTATTGTCTATTAACCAGAGCTGCCAGAGCATGTCAGCGAAGTCATAGTCACAATGTCTTGCCATAGGAGATCTGAGCACAGGCAGAGTGGTTAAGCACTTATCTATGTTCATACAATGACACAACAGATAAAGGAGAAAAATAATCCACCTGGACTTCTAGTCTTGTGCTTAATCCTGGAGATCATGCCTATTTCAAAGATAATACAAGTGTTTTAAGATTAGTAAGGCCTAAGAAATTGCGTTGTGCACTGTCTCTGGTTCAGTCAAACCTTGGGCATCTTAAGCTTGCCGCAGTGAGAACTGGTAAGAGAAGTAGAACATATGATGACAAAGGGACACACAAATGCAGAAAGTTCAGGAGATCCCTAAGGAGGTGACTGAGTCACTGAAAGGATGCCCCTGCCAGCAGGACCAGCCGGAGATGGTGGAGCAGCAGTCACCAAGCAGCAACACTTCACAACTCTTTCTCAGCCTGGCTGCTCTGGAAAGCACTGGTGGAGTTCACAAACATCTCACTGGTCTCTCTTACAGCTCCCACTTCCTGTTGGCATTGCCCAGAAAACATTTCCGTGTTGAAAGCAGCTTTGTGAGGTATGGCAAGAGCTTGCACAAAGCGATACAACTGCAAGGGCTTTGTTGTTGTTAAGATACTGAAGGCATCAAGAACAAAAAAACCCCACATACAATTCAGGAGCTAAAGGTTGTCTGAGCCCTGAGGGGCAGAGAGGTGGGAATGGCAGGGGAACAGTTTACACAGCAGTGTGCAGGCTGGTGGCACTTAGAAAAAGCTGCTTTTTCTGATGGAGAAAGGGATTGCTGCCCTTATCACCTTCCATTAATGGCTGTGCAGCACCTCGGGGTGCCCCAGCCAGGTGATTACATCTCCCTCCCATCATGCAGAGAAATGTCCAGCCTCTTTCCTCAGGGAGCACTCACAGCAAAATGGATTGAAACGTTTTCAAGATTGTTTTGGTAAAACTTGAAGGTCAGAGCAGAGGCAAAGAAGTGAGGAAATTTAGACAAACGAATTTGCAAAATTCTTAACATTTTCCTCATTGTCTCTCTCTCACTTCTTCATGCTGGGGAAAGGTGCAAAGCAGCATCCCACCCTACCCATTTTCATTGGTCCAGGCACACTAGGCTCCATCTGTACCATCCTGTCTGCTAAACACAGTTTTTGTCTGAAAGGAAATATCCTGCTGTGCAAACCCCATCTGCACTCCAGCAGCCCACTTCTCCTGTGGCAACCTCCCAGCTAAGAGTCTGCAGGTGCCAGTGGGGCACTTACAGACCATTCACTGCTCCTCCTGCCCCACACCATGCTGCTCTAGGGTAAAGTGGTTTTGACCATCACACAGGTGGTCTAGGTGTTAACTTCTGCCCACCTGATTTCTTCGGGGTTCAATTTAGCAGATGTTTTCTTGCTCACAGTATGTGCTGTGTGTGTGAATGCCTTCTTAATTTTCCTTCCAGTACTACTCCACTGAAGCAGTAAATCGGTGCTGAGCAGCAAGATGCTGAACTGCTTCTTTCATTCTATGCTGAATATGTAACAGAAGAAAGATTCTAAGCCCTCCTATGTTAACCTTTGGTCATGTTGGAACTCAGGTGTTTATTCTTCTACAATAATCTTTTAACTTTTTGTTCGGCTAGAGACAGCAGATCTTTAGAAGGGGTGTGGGAAACATGTGAGAGCATTTTTGGAAGTAGACCAGAAGATACCTGTGCAGTCAGACCAAAGAAGCTTTCACATACTATTTATACATCATTTCAGCAGGGAAAAATTACACTTTTCCCTTCTGCTCATGTGATTCTCATTCTGACTAAAGCAGGATTACAAACCCACTGCAGGTACCCTAGCATTGGCAAAGACATGCCAGTTGGCGCGTTCCTGAAACACAAGCCTTTTAGAAACTACCTTTCATGGGTAGTAGCTATACATATTACCTCTTTTAAGAAACAAAATGAAAACACAATGATAACACAAGCATGAAAACAAATGTCCTATTATTATTGCTATGTGTTGGATACACTGACAAGTGCAGAGCTCAGGAAATTAGCAAGCAACAAAGACACAAATTGTAAAGGCAGTTACTGCGGGCTGCCCCTGTGCAGTTGTTAGATTTCATGAATGACATCTCAAAGGGCTGAAACAAGCTGAGCTTCATCTGTAGGACAGTAGGAAGAGGGAAAGGCAGCAGTAAACCCTTTCTTCTTAACATATACTAAAGTTGCTGTCATTTCAACAAGCTCAAAAACACCTGCCAGTTTCTTCCAGAGCAGTGAGCTGACATATTGGGAGCTCCAGTTAAGAGTGTTTTAAGAAGAGTAATCCAGTTTCATCACGTATGAGTGACTGACTTCGCAGGCTGCGAGATTTTCATACCATCACACTGCATCACCACGATTTGATTTATTCAGTAGCGACTGCAAAACTGAAATGTGTTTCATCTCTCTCCTGATAACACCCAAATATGGAATGGGTGAACATATCATCATCTACTCACTGACATATAAAATCTGGGATTCACAGAAGTAAAAAATTAGGGCTTGGGCAAGGCTTATCTAAGTGAGTACCAAATCAGCATTTACACTTATTTCTCTCTTTTAATGGCCTTTTTTTAAAAAAAATGATGTGTAATATTCCATCATTCTCTTATCTGGGAAATAAAAATCATTGCTATTAAAGTAAATACTATTAAAAGGACTTTGCACTTTTCTTTGGAAATCATTTCATTTATGTCTACTCAAATAATTTTACAGCAATGCTCTTCTGCTACATGTGGCTAAAGCAAGGTATGCATATGGGCACATGCAAACATACAGGCAATGGTTAATGATGCCTTCAGCTTCTACACTTCGAACACACACACACACACACACACACACACACACACACACATTCCTTTCCGTATGCCACCTCAAATGGTGTCTGCTATAGAAAAGATTAAATTCATGATCTAGACTGTGACCATGTAAATATCACAGGGTAACACCTTCAATTCGCCTCTGCTTTTTTTCCAACAACTTGTCTTCAAAACATCTTCTTGGACTGTGCCATCATCAGTGAAGGGGGAAAATAAAAGTTTCAAGGTACAGCTTTTGCGAGTAATGCTTGTGACCTGGACACTTATAAAAGGAACAGTATGCCAGAGGGTTTGTTATTATAAGAGCTGATGAACAGGACTGGCTGTGAAGACACAGAACTGAATGCATAACAGTACATTGTCTCTCTCCAAAATACCACTTGCAAACCCCAAATTATTTCTGTTGTCAACATTGAGCATTGCATCATTTTCTTGGAGGACATAATCAATTTTTCTACCTTTCAATGAAGCAAATACAACATATACAAAAGAATCTTTCTCCCTCATTTGAATTTTTATAAAATAGTCATTTTGATTTCAAAGGGTAAAATGAAATGAGCAACCTGCAATACCATAGCATCACTGCAGCTAAGTTCTTGATAAACACAATATACTAAGGTGATATTGTGCTCTGTTTCTTCAGATTAAATATATCTCATCCTCAGATTTATACTGGCACTTTATGGCTTCTGCAAATGACTGTCTCAGCACCGCAAAGTAATTTCACCCTGTCATATTTGTCTTTGGAAATTGTAACAAATTATTGTGATTTATAACATCAAACTCAACTCTTCCATTTTTTCCCCAGATGGGAACGTCGCTGATGGCAAGATGCTGGGCCATCCATTTATGCTGTGTGGAGGGTGACAGTGAAACATGTTTCATCTCTCTTGCCTGACACTCTCTTTCCCTTTGAGGGGAGGCTGTCAGCATAACTCAAGCTGTCAAGGCACCTTTACAAGGGGCCTGAAACAAATCTAACACTCTCCTACCTGCATGCCTGCTAATGAGGTGTGACTTGCCTCTCCTGGCTGCCTGGCCTGGCTGACTCTCCTTGCCTCTGACCCCCGTGGTCTCTTCTCAGTCAATAGAAGTCAAACCGTCATTTGTCTTTGAGTAAGGACAGGCAATGATCAGTGACAGAAACTTTGGGGAAACTCACTCCATGTGTACTGCTTCACTGTGCTTCAGAGAGAAAATATCTCCCACCAGCCCATCCAGGGGTTAAACCAGCCTTGAAAATTATTCTCACCACTTGCCCAAGGCAAGTAGATTTTCTAATTGGCAAGTCAAGCACCGAGCTTTTTCTCAGCAAAGTATTTCCTCCTGTAACAAAAGATGAATGATAGATTATGCCCTTAAACTGTCAATTTTCTTGGTAGCCTTTTGAAGAAGAACTGCAAGAGAATTCCAGCTTCATCTACAAATAAATAAATATATAGCTCTTTCTAACATTAGAAAGGAAAAGTAAGAACTGGTTCAAGCAGCGTATGATATATGTAGCTTCACTTTCGCAAATAAACCCATGGAAGTTTTCTGTGATTCTATGAAGTTTCCCACTGGGGCAGGAGGATGCTGGACCTTATAAAAACCTGACCTCCATTTTAACAAGTGCTGGAATATTTTGAAAATTACCATTTTGGCCAAAGAAAGCAATCCCTATGAATCTTTGTCTGCGAGGTCCTATATGATACAGAAAGGCTGAACTAGAGCCATCTCTCAGCCTGCCTTGGTAAGATGTATTGCTCACAAACCTGGAGGCTGGCGAAAGCTATATTTATTTGCCACTCATGATGGTGTTACAGATCCCTGATTATGGCAGAGATTACTTACAGGTCTGTGTAGAGGGGGAAGTCAGGGAGGGGAAGGAGAGGTTTTAACTCCCTCCATTGGAAATATTCCCTGAGCTCCCTTTGCTTTAGTAAAATAGATTTCATATTATGTGAATGGAAAAATGGAAAGCTAAGGAAGTGAAACATCCAAAATCCACCAGCCAAGTCGGATGTAAATATGTCATGTATTCTATCATGCGAGTAGTGGAGTTTTAGTCATTTCAACTGTATAACAGAGCCATTGTGTCATCTGCAGCGGCTCAGAGGGTGTGGGTGCTGGTGCTTACTGGTAGCGACTGCCAGCACCACACACAAGCAAAGGGATAATAAATTGACCAAGGATATCCCAAACACATAACTGTTCCTATAAAATGCGATCAGTACTGAGGTTATTCTTAAAAAGAGGTTTTCTTTCTGACCTCAACATGGCTGCAGAGAGCTATCATTTGACAATTTACAGTAGCTTGATAAAACCTGTGTCTATGTGTGTGTGCTTGTGTTTATTTTAATGTGCTAAGTTGGATGTGTCAAACTGAACCACATGGAACATGGCCACAAAGAAAATAATTTCACTAAAATTATATAATGTAAAACAAATAATTGGAATATCTACATTAAATAAAATTTGCATGCAACATTGCATTGTACAATTGCTGACATGCTGCAGAGAGGTATTAGGTTTAAAGTAACTACGTTTAGAAAGCAATTTGCAGAATTTCTGCTCTTTTGGCTGGTTTGAAAAGCAGTGATATGTTTTTTGCAGCTGACAAGAGAACAAAAAACAATAATTGAATGGTACCATTTTACCCACAAGGCAAGCTGATAATTAGGGGTTTAACAGACAGTTTGGATTTAATCTGAGAACTGGCAGTTAATCCTTTTGATTTTTTCTTGTTGGTGGTTAGGGACCAAATAAAGGTGTGCGTGTGTCCCACTTGTCAAAAACAATGGGCAAAATAAGTTATTTTTTATCCCTGGCTCATGTCTGACACTGGGCCCCTGGAGTGCAAATATGGGGAATGATTATGCACTGGAGGGCAATGTCTGGAGAATGTGTCTGTGAAAACAAATAGAAGAAAACAAGGGGAAACAAATAACTAGGGTAGGGAACCAGCAGACATGCCCAGCCAGCACATCTTTCTAGGGCAAAAGAAAGATGTGCCCAGCACATCTTTCTAGGCAGCCACAGCCTTCTCCCTTTCCCCAGGCTTCTGTTTCTGCTCCATTGTGAGGGCAGAGGGTGGAAGGACAATTGTGGTACCTGTGCTACCTAAGCATGGGGCCAGGAACAGCAGGACGAAGGTGGCAAATCCATGTCATGCATACTGCCAAAATCCCTACAGGTCCAGCCAGAGATATGGAGGAACAGACTGAGAGCACATGTTTACCCTAAAGGAAGGCAAGACACTGATTCGTGATGGGAAATGCCCCAAGTCACACCCCTCAGTAGTCTGTGATCACCAGATCACTCCAACCCATCTCAGGTCACGGGAAACCTGATCCAGAAATGGATACTTTTTTTTCAGGACAAAAAGACCATACCCCAGCTATTTCATATTCCCTTTTTCCAAGAGGAATAGCTGTTCTTTCAGTCCAGTGAGCCTTCTTGCAACAGCAGGTTTCACTTGTGCCTGCTCCATGGCTGAATATTAAGGAGTTAACATATTACTGATGTGAACAGTAAAATAAAACTGCTGCTGAAAAATACTGACTATTAAACACTAATGAGTTTATAAACCAATTTTCTAAAATCACAGAGACTTCCTGGAGGGCTAGTCAGACTAGACAAAGAGTGAAGACCAAGCAAGCCATTCCCTTTCAAGCAATTTTCAATTGTTTTTATATCATGTCCAGAAGCAGAATTCTAGTTTTGCTTTTGGCATTCAGTATTTTATTGCAGCTGAAAGTGAGATCAATTAAAGCATCCTCAATAATCTTAGGCGTAATTGGAGGCCAATTTAGAACTTCAGCAATCTACAGATGATAGTACTCATTGTTAAACATGTGTATTCCCCAAACAATTCACATTGAATAAAAGTGTTCTGAATACATTGCATTTCATACAGCACCAGGAGACAGACAAATTTCCATATAAAACTACCAGATGAAAGCCAATTTTTGAAATGTGGATCATATCCAAAAAAGTTTCCTAACTTCAAACAAGTAATGAAACAAAACCTTTTTGTTCACATCTTTTCCAGCAACTGAAAGCTTGCACTCACTGTGAGCACATTAGTAGAGAGACAGTCATTTCAACTTATTGGCAAAACAATGCCAGTATTTCTAATTTCTCTAATGATGGAAGCCAGCACCTGAAAACACCCTCAGAACAAAGCAAGGCAATGTATTCTGCCTTTACTATGCCTTTTGCTGCAAATACTATGCCTGACCCTTGCATCTAGAAAGCAATACTGATCTGGAAATGCTCTAGAATGACAGCCATGCAAATGAAACTCATGTTCCCACCATGGGTTACAAACTAACACACATTGGGCAGTAGCTATGTGGGCTGCCCCTACATAGGCTGGATCCCATTACCTATAACATGTGCCTGAAGTTCTACCAGCCCTTCTGCAAGGAACCCCCCTGCAGAAGCCACCGGAGACACCTGCTCCCCTGTAAATGGAGGCAGGTCACCAGTTCCTTTGGTGTAAACTATTGAATTGCCACCAAATCCTCATCACTTTTACACTGGTGTACATTTGGGGTGTGACCTAGAGAGTAAAAACCTTCATACGTCCCCTCTCACTTGACAGCTTCTTTATTTTCCCAATCTTAACTTTTAAAAGATTTGGAAACTAAGCAGAATAGGTGAAGTTTTAAGTATCAATTATTTTCCTTGAAATAAAATTAGAAGCAAATCAGCTTTTCAGTGGAAGACTATATTAATGTCCAGTGCATAAGTCATTATTAACATTGTTGTAATGAGTGCCAAGTGAATTAATGATGGCTGTCTGCTTATTTTAAAATTATTCACATTTTTAATGTTTATTCTCAGAGCAGTCATTATGCCCTTTATATAGGACATGAGCTTATAAAACAGTTGAATTTAACCTGTAATAGTAGCACAAGAAAAAGTCACTGGGAAAAACAGTTCAGATGGGAAGAATTAGCTTGCAATATTCCCTGCCATTTCACCCCTTGCTTTAAACATGTATGTCAGAGTGGACATTCTCCATTCCTCTAACGTCCATTAATTGACAGAAATACTGGCTCGTGTACTTTCAGAGGCTGAGTGCTCAGAATCCAGAGCACTTCTTTCTCTGGAGATGAAAGAACCGAAAATCAAATGTGAATGTTCCAAATAAGAATGCAGTGTATTGCCACTCAGTTATTCAGGAAGAAAAGTACTCCTCTGAATGCCCAACATCAAGGTCTAATTCCTAGACCTACCACAGTAATGAAAGTAATGAAAGACCTACCTGAGTAACGAAAGTCACTGATAAAGTCACTCAATCTCCCCATGCTTCCATATCCAAAGTCATACAAATAAGCCTCAAGGCTAGAGGGAATTCCAGTTAAACTATACCTCATGCTAAAAAAGCCCCAAACCAAACCAAACCCGTTTGACATCAAAACTGCAGCCTGTTTTTCTGAGACTGTGCAGGAGTTCTGGGTCAAGCCACTGCTTCAGGTTGCAAATAAACACTAAGGAGACAGACTGGGAATAGTTACATGAAGGTTTTGTGCTAAGCTTCTGGTAGTGTCCCTTATCAACTAGTCAGGGGGTATCTTTCTGGTCTGTCCCCAGTTGTTTAGGGAGGGCAACATGTGGCCTTGATTTGCTCCCACATCTCAGAATTCATGTGGCCACTGTCATCTCTACTCCGAACACCTGTATGTCCAATTTTAAGATATCTGTCATTTCAGGAGAGGAAGCTCTTGACTGAGCTCTTCAGAGATACCAGTGTCATTCTCAGTCCATTTGGAGCCCACAGGAATATTGAATCAGGTATGTGCTTTGTCATAGATTCTGCAGACTGGAAGTACCTGTGTTTGTAGAGCAATCGGGCAACTGGGATTCCTGATGAGCCACATTTCCTTAGGCTGGTGACCCAGAATTGATCATGGGGCTTTTGCAGCTCTAGCAACTAGTGTCAACAACTCCAGAAACAACATACTACACCTGAGAGTTGCTTAAAAACCCCAAAACCAACAATGTATTTTTTTACACTGAACAAGTACACAGCTTCTTTTATATTCTATTTGTGGTGGTAAGAGGCTTGTTACATGTTGCCTACAGTTACAATCCTGACTAGGCTTGCCATTTTTTCACAAGTCCTTTTCTGGAAATCACCACCTGGGACCTTATGTATGGAAGTAAAAGGATCTATAATGTATTATGTATGTACTTTTTTGTGTATATGTATGAAGTATTCACTTCACACTTCTGTTGCCTGAGGGCTGGCAATATGAGAGATGCAATACAAGAGTAAAAATAGGGCTATGCTGTAGTATTTTGTTGGTGGTTCCTGTTAACTTTTTTGGTTTTAACCAGCTCACTGGACTTGCAGGAAACTATGCAGCCCTGACTTTTCTTAGCAGTTTGAATCTCACTACACTAATCACACTGTTAGCACTCCACAGCCAGATTCTCTGTCAGCACCCACTGCAACAAAGAGTTAATGCTTCCCCTCCAGTCTTAATTCACCCCATTGTGTTTGGGATTGCAGGGTTAGAAACGATCACACAGTGAAGTGCTGCAAAGTGCAATCTCTCCTAGACACAATTGGGTTGAGTTAAAGGACACCAAGCACTTAACTCTGAATTTCTTTGCTTTCATCCAAACGCTGTTACTTTAACAGCATGTTTTTGCAGTTTTGTTTCTTATAGTTTTATTTTATGACATAGAAGGAGTTAGATGCTCTTTTGATGCACAGCAAAATTGTTACATGTTTTCATTTCCAGGCTGAGCAGAGTTTCTAGATGAAAAAATTTGTACACCAAAAAAAAAGAAAAGAAATTAAGGAAAAGGAAGCTGCATTTAGAAACTTTGCCTTTTGCATGTCCAAAGTGATATGGTCAAAGGAAAGGGGGGGGTTCTAAATTTATGTTCCAGTAGAACATGGTTCATATTAATGAAACCTGATTTATAAGCTAGTAACTTGTAATTATTTTCTTTTTAAAGTGTGTTAATTTCTTTCCTTATCCCTCAGCACAGATTTTTAGATGCTATGAAGACTGGTGTTATCAGCCCTCCCAGGATGTGCAGATAATGGTTTCTCTCTCAGTGGCTGTCAGATTACAGTGAAACAGGCTTTTCTGTTAAGAGCACAGGCATGGATACACAAAGTGAACTCCCATACACAATGCTCTTTCAGAAGAGGTCAAATAATTCTTTGCTTCCATATCTATCCTTTAGGGTCTGAGCAGATGGCCTCAGGATGGATAACTGCAAATAAATTGTAGAGCATATGGAAATACCTCTTATGTTAACGTGGAAATATGCAACACTCATGTTAAAACAGCAATAGCCCATAGCAAATTACTTCTTTATGCATAATTTCTGAACATGTAGTCCAAGCTACATCCTGTCCCTATACAGCCTATACAGATACCCACAGGAATAACTCAGAACCTATAGGTACTCAGGGCTCTACAGAAATATGCTCCAGCCTGGTTCAAGCACTTCCTGCACCGGTGGACAGACTTTGTTTTCTGCAGAAAGTCTGTGCTATCTCCATATAAAAAGCCCACCTGAAATCCCAATCTCCCTATGGCTCCCCCAGCGTGTATGCCTATGCAGTTTCTTAACTTCCCTCTTAGGGACATAATTTGGTCCTATGTAATGGTGGATGGCTTGAAGGAACTCCTGTTCTAATTATTAATTAAATAATACATGTCAGTTCAGTAATATAATACAGGCACTGACTTAGGTTATAAATTGGCATCTGCGTTTCATAAGTTCTTTCATTTTAATGGCTTATAATTGCTACATTTCTGAAAGTTATACAGTGCAAACAAATGCTGGACTGGATTCAAAATATGTTGGCATGCATGCAATCACTGAAAATGGGGAAAAAAACCCAGAGCAAATATTTAATTGAGTATTTGCTGCACTGTAGTGTTATCAGCCTGCACAAATGCTATAATTGTCATCTGTAAAAAGACCAAAGCAAAGTGCTCTGGAAAGAGAAAATACGTCTCGCATGTCATGTCCTAATCCGTCAGTCACTGAATTCACATGTAATCTTTACTCAGCTGAAGTCAATGGCGTTAGTTATCGAACAGGGGTGACAGGCCTGAATGGAAGTGATAAAAAATAAAAACCTTTTGATAAGAATTTTTTAGTCCTAGGGCCTGATCCCATCAGTATTTTCTATCGGACATGCTGCTTACTCCTGTGTGCAACTGACTTTGCTCTTGTTATGCCATCTTAAAAGTGCCGACAACACAACTCTCTGAGCTTAAAAAAACCCAAACAGGACAAACCAGAAAAGAACAGCCTTAATGGACCTGCCTATCACACACCTGCAGCCAAGCCTCATATCATACCCCTGCAGCCAAGCCTCATGCTTCATTACTCAGAAACGTCTCAAGCCCAGCAGTGAACGCTTACTTTCCTAATGGTTATGCCAGGAGGATCACAAGGACATGTCTACCTGGAGGTATGCCTGGCATGTTTCCTAATGAGGCTGTGTGCCTGCTGCAGAGTAATGCTCACTAAGCCATCGCACCTAAAACTCTTCCATGAACCACAGCAGTGTGGCATCACACAGAGGATTTAGGCCTGGTTGGAAGTCTTACTTTTCAAATAATTTACCCTAACTGTTAAAAAGAATCACTTTGGTATCAAAACAGAAATCCTCTGCTGTTTACATTTTCTTTTGTGGACATTTCAGAGGGTTACAGTCCCAAGGAGAAGCCCAGATGAAGCCCTTCCTATGGGTGCTCATCTATCCTAACCTCTCCCTACAGCGTGGCTCACTGTCCCCACCTCATGCTGCTGTTCCCATGGCAGGGTCTGCCCTAATCACAGTTTTGAGTTAAATATTAATCTCCTTTTCTTGGAGGTGTGTTTTTAACCCGGACCGTGATAATGATCCAGATTATGGGACAGACCCTTTGCAAGACAACTGGCATGGTCAAGATGGGGGTGAAGATGCAGGTGGAAGCAGAGGGAAGAAGGCAGGGTTGCTCATGCATTGTTGTCTCAGATGTTATCATGTTTTCCTTAAAGACTTCACAGTAGGATGCAGCAATGGGAGTAACCTCAGCAATATTTATCTTATTGGGTTTTTCAAAATTTCCTCTCTACCCTTGTGGGGTAGGAAAACCCCTCCATGTCACAAACAGGGGAGGAGTGTTTAATCCCCTCAGGGTCCTTTTGCCTTAGTGGACACAGCAATTCCTCCCCATGGTAAGTCAATAAGTTGCAGCGCCCAGTTAGCACCTGGATTGGATTCATGCGAGCTTTTTTCCCTGCTATTTTGGGGGCTGAGCAGCCTGTTTGGACAATGAACACGTTGATGAAAAATGATTAAAATATTAGTGCCCATGGGGAGAAAAACTATGGAAGTTTTCCTCAGAAGAGGGGAATCACTTCTTGTGAGATATATTTTAAGAGCATCCACGGGAGTATTTTTTGAAAGCCATATGCTACTTATTCACATGCGTGTGACAGAACTCACATATGAGGAGTGATACAGAACACAAACGTAGGTGTTGCACATTTCATATGTGCATATGTTCGTAGCCTATTCCCGAGTTCTGTTTCTGAAATACTTCATTACACATATGCCATTTTCAGGTTTAGTATTTGGTTACCTTTGGCTTAAGAAAAATGCATTAAATTTATGATTAACATTTTGAAAAAGATGTGGGATCTAAAGCATTTTTATTGGCAGAATTACAATAGTTGTTTTTATAAGTAAATTATGTCAAAATAGGCCTAAATCTTCTAGATTATTCAGTTGACTTTGTATAAGTTGAGGCACCACCAGATGAGAACAACATAAAGCAACACAAACTCACCCTCTTTCATCTCCTTTGCACTTCCTTTTCCTACTCAGCACAAGTCATGAAATTCAGGAAACTGCAGTTTGTCTGCAAGTTGATAGAATTTACTTTTCTTAATTGACCAAAAGTTGACCCTCATCCTACAAGGACTAAGGCAGAGTGTGAGTCATTTACATGATGTAACTGAGAGCTACTGAAACTCCAAGTATATCTATAGCAAGCTCAGGGGAAGGTAACCTATTAGACCCTGCCTCCTACTCTTCTGCCATGGCTCTGATGCTGTGGTTTCTCTCTGGTGCCTCAAACCCACATACCAAACAAGACAGTCAATGTCAGTTTGCTCCTGAAGCTGCAGAAAAACAGTAGCACTTGTTTGGTAGCCAAAGAGAGGGTCTCCTGGCCACAGACCCATACCCAGCTGGACATGCACAGCATAACCTCAACCCTGCAGGCAGCCTGTGATGCTCAGCCAGCAGCTCCTGCATTCCTCTGCTTCTGCTCTCAAAGGAAAAGGCTTTCAAAGGACTTGCATTAGAACAGTATTGACAGGAAGGACAAGTGTTAGAGCTAAGTGTCATTTGGTTGCTTAGGATATAACCAAGAAAATGGTAGGCAATTGGCCAAGATAAGAAGGTGACTGCCATGAGAGGACCCCTTTTTTTTTAATTCATGACTTCCTCAGGTGCAGCTATTTTAGACCACATTTAGACTGTAATTATTGTAACCATTTAGTTACAGATTTCAGCTTTTAAATTGTCAACCATCAGAAAAGCTTAATGAGCTACAGAAGGACATAAACTCTGTGCTTTCCCACTGGCAAAGCAAAGAAGAAAGTAGACAAATAAATGGTTGCTATTCTGTTTTTTTTTTTTTCTCCCTGTTTTCTCATGAAAGCCGCTGTTGCTTTTGAAAGGCCTGGGAGCTTTCACTTTGTGACAATGTTATAAGCATTCAGAAACACCTACTCATCCCCTGTCACGTAAGATGCTTTTAGCCATTATCCCACAGCCCTGTAACACAAACACAAGCAGCACTGGAATTATACGACTTCTTAGCACATGAGGGCAGACCCCTGCCTTTCAGAAGCAGTTCTTAAACTTGCATAAAAAATTTAGGGAAACTTACATCTTTCACATAAGTCTCTCATGGTGCTTTGCAAGATTTTGCTCTGCCTCTGGTCCAAGGCACACTACTCTCTATGCAGTGGAAAACGTTTAACATCTATTGGAGTACTACGTCAGACAGATGGAACGACAAAAAAATCACTCTTACAATCATAATGTCATTATACTAAAGACAGTGGTTTAAGATAAGCAATGCATTTTTTTGAGATGAAAGATTATTAACTTTTAATTCATACTACTGATGGATTACAAGGTGACATCCTCTGTCCCCTACAGAGAAAACACAGGTAGCTTTTGTCTGGTGAACAACAATGAAAATAAATGTTAAAGGCACTTACTGAATGTAGAATACAGTAAGAAACATGCCTCTTTGAACTGGAAAGAAAAATTATTTGGAAGAACTTGTCAGAAAAAAAAAATAAGGAATGGTCCTTCATGCTAATATGGATGTAAGCTATAAAGAGAAAAGCAGTTCATCAGGGAAGAAAGTGAGAAACAGAACAAATTTTTAAACAATTTTTATCTTTCCTCCTTTTTTTTCCAGTGAATAATTAAACCCAAGAACAATCTTAAGATAAATATTACTCATCTGTTTTCTTTCATGTATTTAGAATTTAATGGTATGCTTCATAGATCAGTTAAACTGGCATTACTCATGTACAGAATGGCTCTGGCTGGCAAGGGGACTCCATCACAAATCTGTTACTGTGATGTTCATTTAATTCCAATAGGAAAAGCAAGAGGAAAAGCCTGGCTGGCAGATTTATTGATTACATTTCACTAGTGACCAACAAGAGGCAAGCACTCTGAAAATCCCCAAAGGTGATCATTAGTACTGAGTAACTGTCACTAAACATTAGCACCATCAGCAGACTGGAACCAAAAGAAAGCGTGAAGCTTTAAATGTGAGGCCCAAGAGGCATTGCCTGTAGTCAAAAGAAAAACTGGATCATCTTACATCGTGGCACTTGTGTTTGAGACAAATGTTATATATATATATATATATATATATATATATATATATATTCATGCATATATAGGCTTATAAAATTGGTGTAGCACAGTCAGGCAAATTCAGCAGGGCTGCCTACTATAAAACATAAAATTAATGTGTCAAGCTAATTTCGCGGTCCACTTGCCTGGAGCTGATTAGGACCAAATTAAACTTGGGGTCCTAATCAGCCTGAGTGCTTTGCAGGTAATACAGAAATCCATAGGATATGCTTATTATTGTAAAAGCACATGCACATTATCTGCACAAGCAGTGTAAGAACAGGTTTACCAGAATAATTTGTGGTTTTGCACTTTCTAATGCATTGCTAGCTCACCTATTTTTGGTGGATTTTTATTTGACAGTCTCATGTTTCCATAGCACAGAGGAATATCAAACATGCAATTTATTTTCCATACTTGAATATGATCTTCTGACCCTTGGCTTGGCTGAAGAAGCACTTTCTCTATCTGAGGAGATATATTTAGATATTACAGGAAGAGAAAGTATATGAAGGGTTTTGCCACTTCCCATTAGCTCCTGGCTACCTCCCCTTTTTTTTTTATATTACATTCTGTGATTCCCATATGTGGGTCTTTGTTCTGTAGGGAACAGGAGGAACAATACCCTTTGTACTGCTGGCAGACAGTGCAGGCTGTTTCTGATACAGACACACCGCTGCCTTTTGTGTACTGAGAGCATTGCCTCAGCCAGGAAAAAAGACTATTTGAATTCCACCCTCTTGGCTGGTCTATAGTCCTTGCAAGCCTTCACTCTGGACACAATATCCCAACACAGAGTTATTTCTTGTAGTGACCTATCAGCAACCTCTTTCATCGAGGGGTCACACCAACAAAAGCATGATGCTGTAAAAGGTCTTTTTCCTGGTGGCACCTGGCAGTCACAATAGAAAACAGAAGATGTGGAAATGGACTCTTGGAAGGCACATTCACCAAAAGCATCTTATCACTGTTGAGTCTTCTGCCTCGTGATTCTGCATGAACAGGAACAGAGACAGTATATCACCCTACATAGAGGCCATCCACAGTATGTTATCCAAACAGTGAGTATTAAGGATAAGAATTTCATGAACTTGAGAGACTGATGTCTTAGGAATCATTTGGCATGGAGATCAAAACCTAAAATTAGATATGCAGTCTGTAAGTAGGTATCTTCCAGAGGACAGGGTCTAAAGCAGCAAAAGGAAGATGAGCTGCCTCAGTTTTCTATTGCTACTTTGGGGAGACTCAAGTTCTTCAGTACAAGGAAGAAAGAAAACCAGCAATGTGATAGTGTTACGGACATCAGGGGTTGAGGATTCAGATTTACAGCTCTTCACTGAGGTCACTCAAGCCACCTCAGAGCACTCTGCTTTCTCTGTCCCACTTCCTGCCTTATTTTTCCCTATTTTCATCAAAGCAGTCCATTTGTTCAGATTTATCAGCACATCCATGGTTCAAGTTAGGCTCATAGCTAGCAGCAGAGCTGTGCTGGTGACTCGAGTCTCTGGCTGCTGGAAGCAACCAGGCATTGCTGAGACATCACTTGCAACCTTGGTGAACACTCAGTCTACCAGTCCTCACACAGTTTAACCATGGGATATCTGGAGAACCTCTGTTACCTCCTGCCAATTTACATCTTTCAGAGAGCAATCTCTGGTGGAGAAGCAGCGAGACTTGTTCATAACAAAGACAGTGGGACACCACTCACACAGTTCCCATGTTCCGTGGTTCACACATTCCTGACCTTGGTGACCAGTTCTGGATGAGACATTTGTCCTGCCTGAGTGTACACTCCCATGATCTTTCTGTTAAACTGGTTTATACATCATATATGACTGTGTCAGAAAACAATTTTTTAAAACCAAGTTAATAATGAGAACACATGTAGGTTCACTAAAATACAGTGACTTATTTTGGGATGGATGCAGCTCTGCAAGGTCCAGCTCAGTTGTTTTAAAACAGCTCAGGCTGTTTTAAATTAAATTTTCCAGTTCCAATTTGTATTTCTAAGCTTCCATCCCTAGAAATAAGCATAAGAGGCAGCTTTACAAAATGCTAACTTCTATGCCAGGACCTGTATTTTCATCTTCAGAACCTATTAATATTATATCTCTTGCCACGAGTTAAAGTTTGTAAAAAAAGACCACTGGCTAAAAAAAATGATATCTCAATTTGATTATCTTTTATTTGGATGTGTATCTGACAGCATCGCCTCTCAACATTCAGGTAACGTTCTTAAACTGTGACATTTTTCCTCTGTTAAAGAAACACACTCTTTCTGAATAATGAACTCATGCTTATAATTGCTGTTGCCTTAAAGAAAAAAAAGTAACTTTGCAACACTTTGCCAAGTCTTATTCCCATATTTCCATATTACACTAAGATATTAGCAATTATTATTTAAGTCAAAAGGGAAAACCAAAATAATTTACATCATCTATCACAGCTCCCTTGCGTGAATAAATTTCAAGACACCATGGCAAATCAATCGCAGGGAAAAGAACAATCTGCATTAAACACTGTATTTGAATGTATAATCTTTTTAATATTTTCTGACCTTGTATATCAAAACAGCAGATAGAATTCTGTGAACTTTAAGTAATACAAAGCTGTTTACCCCAAAGTTCCATGGGGAGCCACTAGTCAAATCAGTTAAACTCAGGACACAGCCATAGGAATAAAGAGAACAGATATAACTCAGCATGAACTCCAAAATCTGCCATTCAACTTGGCTTGCATAGACAGTATGGTCTTAATACAAGAATCACCTCCTAAGGGTGTACGGATAACACTGTGTGCAGAAGCACCTGGTCACTGATTGTGGGAGCAAATACTATGATAGCTGTGCTTAAGGATTTGTCAGTAGATGCCAAGAGACCTTTGTTTTCTTTAGGAAAAAACTAAGCTGTCCCTCTTCCCTCATTGTCAGCCTCAGCTAAAGGGCAAGAAGTGGTTCTTCAGGATGTACCTGTTACCTTCTTGCATTTGGAGGCAGCCAATGCTCCAGGACAGGAAGGCATAGGATGAAGGAGAGAATGTGAACGAACTTTTTATCTTCAAAAAAGATAAAAAGCAAGTATCAAGTCTAAATTCACCAAGGGAAACATATTTCCCATTTGTGAGGAACACCAACAGAATGAACGTACATGTGAATCTGAATTGCTATATTTTACTTCAGGGCTTCCAGAAAAGTTAGTGATGCAAAAACCTCCACAACAGTGGTTTCTCCATCATGCAGAAAGTTCATGTGCCAAAACAGGCTTGTTCTACTGCATAAGTACAAGCTACACACGTCTACTCTGCAAATGCATCATTCTCCATGAAACAGATTTTGGAATGTAAAACTTCAGCAAGACACTTGGCTGTCTTTCCTGAGGCATGCAGCACTTGCCTGCCCTCCTGCTGAACAATCACTTGGTATCTTCTACCATTTGCATATCCAATCTTATTCTTTCCCACAGTTAAATCCTCTTTTATATTCCCCTGCTTCAGGGTCACAGCTCTATAGAGACTGGTTTTAAGGGGATTCATGCAGTCAGACTGAAAGAAAAACACACCTCAGAGTTAATTTTGATAGGTGCTTCATATATCCATGGCCAATACGTGCTTCAGAGGATTCCTGAGTGAACTACAATAAATGGGGAACTAAAAGAAGGATGACCTAGTCCTGTTTCACAGATGGAGGACTGGAGCACTGGAAGTGGTAACTGCTGAGGGACTTGCTCAGAATCATAAAGAAACCCTTAAGCACACATAAAAATTTGAATTCAGATCACTCGCAGTCGTGGTAAAATATTGTGGTTTAGGGCTGTTCTGGATTTCCAGGGTAGGGTAGAAGGAAATCTGTTTTTTGTTTCTTTCTGGGGACAAAAGAAAAATTAATGAAACTCATGAAGTCTTAGCAATAAATGCAAAATAGCCTATTATGAAAAGATGTGCAGCATTACCAATTGTTTAAAAATTACTAGCTGTTTTTGGTCTATTATCTTTACTGTTTCTGCAAGTATATATCCATATACGTGTATGTATTGAATGCACATTATAAATGCTATACCCCTGTCTCACCCCCATGCTCTGTTTTCCTTCCTCTCATATGAACTAAGTGTCCTAAATTTAATTTTCCCCCTTACAAATTGGCTGCCCTTTCATGTCAGGAGAGAAAACGCCCACTCAGCATAGCATGAAAGGAACCTGTCTGCGGTTGGGAGGGAGAAGTCGAGGTGCCGCTTTAACTAACTAAATTAAATACAACTAGAGCTCCAAGCAGCTGACAGGTTTGATTTGGATGTAGGATGCTGTGAGATAGTGATAAGTGAGCGCTCAGGACCAAAGGGAATTAAAAGGCTGTACTTTGGTTTAATGGAGTCACTCTCTTTCTGTGGTGCATCCATTAAGGACACCGTGCTGGTACGTGACGGTGCCTGCACCACTTAAACTACAAAAAGGCCAGCTTCTAATAAGGCTGAGCTTTGGGCTCTGAAGGACACAAGTCTATAGCTTTTCAGGGTGGCAGAAGGACATCCCATGCTGTCCTTAGCCTCCTTACAGCCTTGTGAAGGGTAAGCTTCTGCCGGCCTGGAGGTTCAGATCATGCTTTGGACCATGGGGGGAATATCCGCTGAACCACCCAAGAGGTGGTTCAGAAAGTGCAAGAAAAATCCCTCTTAATCACTTTTACCCTGAATGATACTTATCTGCCTCTATTAAAGGACTCCTTAGACCTTGTGATGAAAAGAATTACAGAAAACTGTTTCCTTCCCCATATTTTCAGTTTATTTAATAGTGCATTAGACAGCAGTTTGTGTGTAGTCAGTATTCCCTTGCTCTCTCCAGGTATTAGTATTGCTCTTGTTCATGTAAGCCCTTCCCTGAGGAACAATGAAGATGGGAAAACATTTTTAAAGGTTATGATACAAGTGTAAAACTGTGCTATTTGTCAGTGTCACCAACAGGCAGGTGTAATGCCTGAAATTGTCTTTCAACTCTGCTTTCTAAAAGGACTAAAAATGTAAATGAAACTTTGATTTCATAATTAGTACAACAGATTTGACACTTGTCTGCCTCTGGTAACAAGGAGAACTTTCCTTACATTCACAAAATACTATGAAACCTCCTCAAGGAAGATGTTGCAGAAGTGAATAACTGCGATTGGGTGCTGTAATAAGCTGTTTCACACCAGCTACCCAGCAAGACACCTCTGCAGGCAGAAAAGGTTAAATCCTCAATTTCAAGGCTTTTTATTTATTTTGCTTTAAAAATACTAGATATTTCACTATCTAGAGAACTTAAAATGTACATTTAAGAGCATGGAAATATTGGTCACTGGATGCTGACAGTATTTATTATCATAAGCAATCCCCTTGAATGTCACAATTTCTAGCTAGTACTAGTTAGAAGACTGAACACTAGAGTAATTATAATGACAATGAGTTTGACAACCCTCCTTTCCACCAAGCAGTCATTACAGGATCCTTAGTCTTTTACACAATTCAAAGCAAATCTTAATTTTTTATTCTTTTGTATATATGTGCAAATCTAAGTTATGTGGTAAAACAACTCAACGGCATGTAAACATATTTGTTTCCTCATACACAGAGATGCATATTTATAGAATCATAGAATAGTCAGAGTTGGAAAGGACCTTAAGATCATCCAGTTCCAATGCCCCTGCAATGGGCAGGGACACCTCACACTAAACCATAGCACCCAAGGCTCTATCCAGCCTGGCCTTGAACACTCCCAGGGATGGAGCATTCACAGCCTCCTTTGGTAACCCATTCCAGTGCCTCACCACCCTCACAGTAAAGAATTTCCTCCTTATATCCAATATAAACTTCCTCTGTTTAAGTTTTAACCCATATTATTTTTAACCCATGAATAATTTTATGTAAAACATATACTGAAGAAAAAGAAGAAATTGGTTTGGATAAGATTTATTAGTTCTGTACAGAGAAAAAGATGTCTTGGGTTTATGGCAAGTGCCACATAACTTCAATGATTATTGATTTCAAAAGAAAAGCACCAAATCACATTGGAGTGTACATTCGGTATAGGCAAAACCAAAAGAGATTCACAATAAAGAACAGAAAAGAAAATATCTCTCCGAAAGAGCTGACTGTCGAATCAAATTCAGTCTTCTTCTTCACCTTTATTTTTTTATCTGATAGTTTTTCATTTGTCCTCTCTTAGATGTGAGGTCATTACTACTGTCTGAATTATAACACCAGCCAGAAAGCCCAATCATGATCAAGATCCCATTGTGTCAAAAATTACTGTGGAAAGAGACACTTTCACCAAATATGTCTTGGAAAAAGTCAACTGTGTGACTAGGAATCAAATGCCTTAGCTGGTATACTTGCCTAAATGAACAGTGTAAACAAATGGGTTACATTCATGCATTCGTTGCATTCATGCAATTAGAGATTGAAATTACACAGTGAAAGCTATGATTTCAGTGAAACTTCTGCTTGCTTTAAATTGTCAGGGTTATGTCCACTACTGAACCATAATTAGCAAAGATGGAAGAACAAAGTAATGGGAAAGTATGATATTTATTTGAAAGCAATTACTGTAGTCCATAATAAAGATAGTTTGTTGTGTATCAGTCTAGCTTTTGTTGTTTTTTTTTTTGGTGAGGCAAAGGCTCTTTAAAAGGTGTATTGAAGATCTTAATGGAGTTTCTATACATCAGTTCTAGAAAAAGTCTTGTTAGGTATTTTATCTGTTCCATCTCAGTATCAAGATCTTTCTATCTGCTTACGCCATGCTATGCTCTAAACCAATGAAATTATAATGATTCAATTTAAGTATTTCACTGTAGATCTGTATTAAAAATGGGAAGAAATGAATGGCTGACATTTCCTAGCTTGTCAGGCTTTTTGGGTGGCCATTCCCATCCCAACCATTCCCATCTCAATCAAATTCCCATTAGAAGTCTCAGGACTTCCCAAGGTAGAAAACATGCCAATTTACTTTCTGTAATCATGACAAAATAATTTTCCAATAAAACTTTATTGGAAGGGAAAAAGAAAAGGAGGTAAACCCAATGTTGTTAATCCAGAAGTTATTTTGAAAACCTTCTGGATACAACCTCCTGACACACAAAACTGAACTCTGGCTTCAAAATAAGTGACCTTGGCTCTGACTAATTTAGTAAAAGCCAGTAGTATTCAGAATATTTCCAGTCCTGCTCACATCTTTTGAGGCTTGATTTCAATATCTAGGATCTCAGATTAAGGTAGAAGTGGCATTAGGGAGGAAGTTAATGAAAAATAAATTTGAGAACTGTCACAGCAAAGGACATTGTCTAGAAGGCTGGACCTGAAATGGATGTCCATCTCTAGATACCTTTAGGTATCAAATCTGACCAATGCCACTGCTGTGTAGGTGGGGCTCTGACAGTGATTTTTCTAGGCTGATTTAGCTGCAATTTAAGAAAGTTCTGCACTTGTGCCCTCTCCAGGAGATTGTGAACCCTTTGGCAGAGCAGAAGGGAGCAGGTGCCAGAATCTTCCCCATCCCCATCCCCATCAAGGAATTGCTTCAGCTCATCTCAGGACAGAGACTCTCTGCTGGGAGCCAGGCTATGACAGCAGTGGCTGGAGGACAGGCATAGCCACCACAACACCATGACCATGTGCTACCAAGTCATAGAAGCCTGTCAGCCTTCTTTTACAACTGAATTAAGGCCGTTGAAACAAAGGCTATCAGGAGCAGGTCCTCAGAACACAGTAGCACTTTCTGTTACCTAAAGGTGTGGCTTCGGAAGGGGAACATTTCCTTCAGTAATCATTGGGTGATGCACTCATAACTCTTACCCTGAAGGAGCACATTCATTCAGTGCTTTAAAGGCTACCTTCTTCTCTCACAGGATCTGGCCTGTGATGTTCAAATTCCATACTTCTCTTTTCACAGAAACACTGAAGGGATTCTGAGAGAGCTACCACAGACAGTCTTTAGGTTAAGAATGATTGTTCAGCCTAATCTAGCAGGGCATTTTAGTGATATAATTACAGACACAGTAGTTAAACCCCTGTAACAACCTTTGGGGATCTCTTATTCCACAATATAATTGCTTTGTCTGGTTATTTTATATTATTTAGCTTACGAGGTATGAACCTTGACCTGTTCTACAAGAATCTCTGGAATTATTTCTTTTTTATAAAGCCAAATACCAACCGTCCAAAGCCCTACATAACAACCAGCAGCATTCATCCTCTACACATTTTCTCAGAACTCCCACAGCAACACAGATGTGCAGGAAAGAACAATGCACGAATGGAATTACTATAGGGCAGAAAAAAACCCTCAGTTAATAAAGCAGTATCTGGGTACAGTCCACCATAAAAACTAGTTCATTTTCCATAAGAATAGGATTGTAATTTTCCAAGACACCTCAGTAAATACAATACCTTCCTTACACTGGATTAAACATGGTCACAGGGAAAGCAATCAGATATAGTTAGACTTGAAGTAGCAATTCTCTTTCTGGTAGCACTTCTAATTTTTGTAGTATTATTCACTGTCCCTTTTGGATAGTGTGAAGTTCCACTGAATCTGAGTTTTACCTGAATTCTAAATATGCTGTGAGACAAAAAGAGGTCTTTTTTTCATAGCCTCAGAATATAGCATCTGTGTAAATCCAACCAAACTGCCAGATACTGGTTCACTTTCATGTACATTATTGTCACATGCAATTACACATCAGATTAAAACATATGCTGACTTTTGAAAAACCTTACAAGCATATTTTTGTGTGTGTGTGTGGTATCGAGCTGGCATTCAGCTACCTGAAGTAGTTTTGTAATAACAAACAATGTATCGTACATTTTATTTCATTTGGTCATGTTAGAATTGTTTCACTTCCTCCATTTGTTAGGGTTTTCTGGTGGCATCTTTAAAACCAATTATTATCTATCATTACTGCCTGCATGGAATAGCCATACATTTTCTCACTATAGAAGTAATCAGCAGTAACAATGCAATATCAAGCTGCTACCTTTTTAATGAGCTGAGAAACATATCCATTAATTTATTGTAGCTTCTCGTGTCACAATAAAAATACATCCATTTTTATTTTAATAAAGTCAAAACCACTGAAATTACCTGTAAACCACATGAATAAGCATTTGATTAACATTACCTGTTATTTGAATGCTCTCGATGAACTGAACTACAGACCATCAAGTCCAGCACAGTTTTATAATTTTTAAAAATGATTTTAGAAAATACAAAATTGTAATATTCCAATTAGAAGATTACCTACCCTTTCCTGGTAATTTAATTACACAAATGATAAAATATCCAGAAATGCTGAAACAGAAAAAGAATATAAAGGCTGAAATTCGCAGAAATTTACAGGTGTCCAAGGTTCACAATTCAGATGTTAAATACTTCAGGTCAAATTTAAAGGCATTTTGCTGTCTAAAGGTGCGCTACTGACCTGTGTCATTTCCAGTTATGCCCTGGAAATGGAGCTCTTATTTAGTTCAAGAGACATTGAACACGCAGTTCTGAAAACATCTTTCTGCCATCTGTGTCTTTAGTACCCTATATTTAGTACCCTCACAACGTCATGTTTTGAAATGAAAACCCTAACGCACAATTTCCATCCTATTCCCTCTCCTTTTGCTTCCACTGCTATTTTGTATTTTCATACAACTAGTACCAGTCTTCTGGGTGGTCATGTAGGGATGGCCTCAATTGACCAGATGTGTCCTACCAGCAGAACAGGCAACATAATGCCCACCTGAAGGGCACTAGCTCGGCTTGGCTGTAAAACAGCACGCTGTCACCAGGACACTTCCAGTTTTACACATGTCCATTAGCAGGCACACAGATGTTGAGGGCATTTTCTCAGCAGAAACAAAATGCTGGGAGGTCAGGTGCAAGCAAAGGCCCTGACCCGCATGCACTGCAGCAAGCAGTCAAGGCATCAAAGACTATCCTTCCTTCCGAGCCTTTCCTCCTGCTGTCTACCAGCATGACAGTGGGAGGGAAAATGCACATTTCAGAGGATTCTAAATTTGAACAGCTGAGCTCAAAGGAGAGATTTTTACCTCCTCAGGACTGTTTCATAAAAGTAACTATTTGTCTTTTTTTGCCAAAGATTAGCAAACCAGCAGTAGTAAACACAGGAAAATATTTCAAATTAAAACCAATGCTTAACTAATTTTATATAAAATTTTACCCACTGTTTTTTCATTCTGAGACAATTGCTTTTTTATGAGATATTTATGAACCCCTGAGAAGAAAAGTATATAGAAATACCGACACAGTAGCATTATTTCCAAATTATTGACCTTATTATATCAACCCTAATGAGAATTCTGCTTTATGTTTTAAGAGACTTCTGTGCTTTCCTGATTATGGACTATCAGGTTTTTTTTTTGTATATCAGCTGTAAACAAATGGAAAGTATGTTTGGAATAGTAAGTCCGTGTAAACTTTATCCAATCAAACAAAAAAATATTCATCACAGCAGTCAGCCTCTTACAGAAACATGGTGCATTTCATTTACATGATGAGATGGGAAAATGACTTAAGTGGTGGTTGAGCACCTTGGGATAGACAGAAAATGATGGACCCTCATGAAACTCCAAACCTTTTAGGTGAAAGGGGACTGCCCCAGTGCCTTTTCTGTCTCTGCAGGGAATTCTCTTGAACAGTGCACTCTTCATAGTTTCTACCTCACATAAGTTCATCTAGATCTTGGCAGACTGGACTAACACCTCCCAGGACACTAATATCACTCCCTGGAGAGTTTGATTCATGAAGTCCCACCGATGCGCTAAACCAGACAGAATGATACCTATAAAGCTGCATTAGTGCAGGAGCCCTATTTCTACCTTCCAGACCCCCACTAGCATTTTTCAAGACTCAATACATCAACTTAATTTTAGAGAAATGATCAGGTGGAAATTTATGTGCACAGTAGTGTAACTCCTGCTTTAGCTGCCATTCTAAATCAAATGGCTCATTTTTCTCTTTTACTTTTTTGGTCACTGTGGCCAGAGAGCCCCGGTGGGACAGAATGTGACGTAACTCTCTGAAACATCTGCATTTTCTTCAATACATTTCCCTGTACAGCAGTGTTACTACTGATCCCAAATCAGCATTTTTTCCTCCGGGACAGCAGGAATCCCATTACTATGCATTCACAGGGGAAGCAGAAGTTGCCCTGAATTTGCTATTGGTGCCCAAGCTGGAGATATGTCTGAAAACTCCTGGGTGGCCTTTCTTCTCTACCTTTTTAGACACCTTTACCACCTGAAGATTCATTTGGCTCAAACAGATGAGTCTGCAAGAGCTGGCAAACCTATTTCTGCCACTCTGGAGAGTGTAAGTACTTCAACGCATGAGAGGCAAAAAAGAGGCTGATGTGTGAGGTGACATTCAAAGCAAGATCATTGCACTGCTGCCTCTGCAGAACAGCATTATTATTATTTTCTGCTGCTGGGCTCTGCATGTGAGTTGAGGCCACCAGCCAGGCTGGTGTCTGCAGCACAGAAACAGAAAGAAACTGTTTTCATGCCTTACAGCTGTATTCTGCAAGGCATGGCACATCTTTTTGAAGGTCATTAGCCCCTCCAGCTAAGTCAGACCAAACACCTTCTGGGTTTATACCCCTAAGGAGAAAGCACACTTTTTTCATTATATAAATGTCAAAGAGCTACGGCCTGTTAAAATGTGTTACTGCCTTCTGGGTAATTTTACACTGGCTTTAATTATGCTCCATCTTCATTTGAAAGCCTGATTAGTGTACAGTGTAGTCAAAGCCACATTGCCTGACCAGCTGTATGCAGACCCACATGGCGGAGGATTTCAGAGACATGGCAGAGACATAGCAGGTACTGAACTAGACCAGGAGTACCTCCCATCTGTACCAATTTAGTACCCAGACAAAACTAGTATCCCTTTCTGCTCTTTCAGGCTCTAGGATGTCTTCACTAATAGAATTTAGACGCTAGAAACACTGCTCTGACTTAACACTATGCAATTAAGCCAAATTTCTCATTCATGTTTCTTTATTAAAGGTGAGAGAGTTATACCAACAGAACAGTGTAATTTCATACATAATGAAGACTAACACTGGAATTTAAAGCTGTGGTCCATACATGATGATATGCCAGGAAGAAAAATGCGCAACTATTTTCCATTGAGTTTTTATTTTTCTCATGCCAAAGTAGGGGACATTTTTGTTCATTAATACCAAACAAACATTTGTTTCATCTGACTTTACTCCCATCCAGTGCAACACTCAAGCGTAACAAAACTCTAGATTGCCTTCAATCAAACTATCTTGTCAATACTTATGTTTTTAATGCTAAGCGCAGAATATGCCAGGATTACTCAACGAGGATTACAAGCAAAACAAAGTAATATATTTCCACCTTTCCACCTTGCTGTGACACACAACTTTTGTTAGACAACCTGCACCAGGACAAGCATGATGCCATGTAGTCTCTTCTTCATGCCAGAATGTACTTGGGTTATTTTTGTATGTTTGTTAACATGCATTTGCACCATTGCTCATTGCTTGCTGGTCTGCAGCTCCACACATCCAGATTTCATCACATGATGAATTTTGCATATGACAGATATAACTTCTGTGTTCTCTGGGTTACCCCCTAGCCCATTATTTTTCCATCCCCATGTCTGAGCTTCTTTAACTGATGACTATTGAACTGTCTATAGCTATGGGGTCCCCAGTGCTCACCTGTGCCTTATCACCTATGTCTCTTATTGTTCCATGCCTGCATGCCTCTATGCCCATCCTATGTCTCCACCTCTCAAGGCATCTGCTATAATGCCAAGTATGCATTTCTTTGCATGACATCACTCAGAGCCATAAATATCTTATTCTACACAGCATAACTGCTTGTTATTCCTATTTATATAAAGCTATCAGTTGTACCACACAAAGATAAACAAAGTAAAGCAAGTTAGACATAGCTACCTGATCAATCAAAGAATCTGCTGTCACACTTAAGCCAGGGAAATCAAAACTGAAGGCAGGTGAGAAGAAGTTCAGAGATAGTAAACTTACGAAGCCTCAGCTCTGAGGCCTTACAAACTCCATACAGAGTCTATGACCTGTTACTAGCAATGGCAATACCTGTTACAGGACTAAATGGATAGTGTCATGAAATTACACTATTCAAAAGATGGCCTGTCCTGTGAAGATTGTTAAGCTGTGAATTGAGAATGGGGTAATGCCATGGGGAGATCTGATCCTATAGACCTTTGTCACATCTGCATCTCCAAGTTGAGGCAAAGGCATTTTTCTCTCAAATTAAACTAATAATTTGTTAAAGCTGTCTCAGGGTCCTTAAACTCTCCTACCTGCAATCTCTTTCAGAGAGGTGGACACTGACTAGGTGCTTCCTTTGAGAGCTTGAAGCACAAGCAGGATCTGATCAGATGAGATGTACTTTGTGAGCTTGTGCAGCACTGTTTTTTGGGGTTTTTTATATGTCTTTTAGCAACAGTGAGATATTTCATTTTTCTTATGGAGCAATTTTTTTTTTTCTTAGGTACATACAGTATTTAAAAGAGTGTGGAACTGGCAGGTAGTCAGTGTTAGAGAAAAGAACAAAGCTGAAGTACCTTCAGCCATCTGGCACCTTAAGTCACTCAGGCAAATACAAATCCCCCTTGGAAAAATATTTCTTGAATAAAACTCAAGCTATGACAGCATGAAAATTTAACATGTGAACTTAACTTTATCCCCGGGTAAATGTCTACTATTACCAAACTGCAACATCACGCATATTTTTTTTATAATAAGCTAACATTTGAAAATTACTTCCAGGCTAGGCTTTAGCCATTTTGGAATCCATCAAAATCCAGGACCTAGATGGGTCCTAAAAATGCAAATTTGTCTTCTCCTTTCATGCTGTCATTGTCCTCTTCCTCTATTCCAACCTATACCACTCTTCACTTTGAATCCTCATGCCATGACTTGGCCCCCGCTTCCTCACCTTCCTGTCCCCATCACATCTCCATTACACTCATCTACCAAGTTACTGACTTTCATGGCTGGTACAACATGTCCCAAACTAGGGGCACAGGTCTTGGCTTAGTCCCTGCTTTAGAGCAACAAAGATGTGAGAAGGGGTTACCCCTCAGCTCTGCAGCTGCTGCCTCTCTGGGCACCCTTATACATCCAGAAGAGAGTTCAGCCTGCCTAGGAATATGACCAGCTAAGCTGGGTACCAAGCAATAATCTGATGGTCAGGAAATTGTCCTGCATGGTCCCAGATAATCGTTTGACTTTTTTGTCTGGGGCTGGTCCTGTCTGTATACTATGCTATCTATAGAAGATAACCAGAATCTATCAATCTTGGGCATAATAACTGCAAATTAAATAGCACTACACAACATATTACAAATACAGTATAACAGAATAACAAGGCAAATATCTTATCTGTGCACTCCCATATTGCCTGCTTATCTTGGGCATATCAGTATAGTGACTTAAGTCCTTACATGAGCAGCAATATGAACAGCGAAGTCCCTAGTGGATCATCAGTTATGTTTCATTAACCATACCTTCCTCCTCAATAAAAAAACACTCCCATTAAAAGTGAACTCCAGTTGGAGAAATTAAAGTTCTTACCTTTTTTTTTCGCTGTCCATAACAATCCCTAAGAGTGGGTCCAGAAAACAATCCTGCCATGAATAAACCAAGTGCAAAACTTAACTGCCAAAGTGAACTCCAATGTCTGTGTTATGTGCGTGTCAGCATTTTATTTCTCTCTACCCTTTACAAATTCTAAAATAAGCTTAGAACTTGTGTAAAGGATTATACCTTGCAGTGCTGAGTTTCTCCAGGTAGCTATGAGCATGGAGAATGCTGGTGCTCTTACTATAACCCACCCAGGCAGCCTCCTTTATAGGAATGAGAACCCTTGCAGCAAAGTAAACATCTGCACATGATGGATGATCTGAAGCTTTAGGTCTTTCCATTTCACAAACACCATTGAAATGCCATCAGTCATAGCAGTTTTCAGTCATGACATCAATCAAAGCCATATTTTAGTAAATTTTAACAGACATACTTTGCATCCTAAATTATCAGATCTATGTCTCTCAGTGCTTATGATGCTATCACATTTTTCACTGAATTGCTTTGGAAAGAGCGTATGCAAAAGTTCCTAGAAATGAAATGAAATTGTGCCTGCTTATGCTTTTGCACTAACTTCTAGCAACCCTCTGGAAGAATTAACGAGTAAAACCTATGTTTCTAGCTGGTTAAACCAGTAACTAATGAACAGTTTTCTGATTGAATGTCCTAAGCCCTCATTCAGACAAGAAGAGAGGCTGGATTTCAGCTTTTTTTTTTTTTTTTAGGGATAAAGCCAACCTAAGCAGTTCTTCAGTTTTTGTGGGCTTCAGAAAAGACGAATTTTCAGGCCAAGATCAGAACAAAATGGAAGCATTGCACAAGGTGAGTTTTGGCAAGCCTGTTTTTGCTATGTCCTGCAGACAGGACAATCAGGGACAGAGAAAATGTGCAGATAAGGGTTTTGTGCTGACAGCCCATAAAGCCAGTCTGCCTTGTCCTTCAGGCAGGACAGGCAGTTTCAGATCCTGCCAAGAGGCAGAGCAGCAACAGGGGAGAGTAGGTTTTTCTCTTTTAAGGAGGTGAAGTTTGTCTTCACATCTAAGTAGCATAGCAACAGCTGTGGTGAGGTTCAGCAAGTATCATCTGTATTAATAATGTGGTTGTGTCCAGAACTAAACCTCCAAACAGTGTAAATCAAAGCAACACTATGGGCTTGCATGTACCTGTACCAGCTGGTGGCACCAGCTGAGTATCTGTCTCATTCTTTTTACATCATTCATAATCTTTTGGCCATGAGAGGCAAATCTAAATGTATAATCCTGATCCTACTGAGGACAAGAGGTTCTTTGCTTGGAAGTCCAGCAGGGTCCCCACACAGAATGTGCAGCTTTCAACAAAACATGTGAGCCCTCCCTTCTCAAGGCACAAGAGCTAGTGTTTACAGCCTGTTTTTTCTGTAACTAATTCATGTTTTATGGCAGGGTATTGACTCATGGAATTCAGAGTATGTCCTTGTACCTCTTCTTCAAAACACACACCAGCTTCCTATCACTGAAGATTACCAACAACTGTCAAAGAAACAAACCTGGCATCTTGATAGCAACACTACAGTGGAGTTGCTTTGAGGCAGCTCCACCAGCCCTTCCTGACAACTTCAAACAGCTCCTGCACATTGCCCTGTCTGATGGGCATGCCATTTGTTTATTTGACAAATTACAGGCAGTTTCTTTGCCTGTTTTTTTGAGGGAATGAAGGTACAAATATATGGGTACACCTCATACCAGCACCAAACTCTCCTGCGGAGGTCAGTGCACAGGGTATATATTTTGAAAAGCCTTATAAATCTAGGAAGCCTAGTGAAACTACCAGCTACCCACACCTCTGAATTTTGGAAACAATTAACAGCACTTAACTTTTCTAACTCAGATCCTCCTATATCAAAGGTCATGTCATATCTAATGGTACTGGCACTGAGCAGTCACTGGAGATGTTTGCTTGTTGTTGTCTAAGGAAACTGTTTCTGCTCCTAGGGATGGAAATGTCAATTCATATCCAAAAAGCAGTGACAAAAAAGGTAATGAATGCTCACAAATGCAGTAGTACACATTCCAATCTAACATCATTATGAATGCCTTTGGCTGTAGGTTCTTTGTGGTTTATGGCATTCTAATTAACAACCTATAAAGACAAAGCAACACATACATGCAGAGCTTTAAATAATTTGGTATGCTGCATTTTGGTTTTGAACATGTCTGTTGATAGTTCTTTACAGCATATTTTGGAATATATAATTACCTAAATTTCTTAGACTGAGCTAAACCAGTCTTTTTTAAAGTTAAACTTGATACCATTTTCTTGAAAGCTGTCATCTTAAAAAATATAGTTGTATTTCAATTTAGCTGAGATATATTGAAAGAAAGGAGGAACCCTGTGCTCAATTTTAATGTGTTTTTTCAAGGTCTGCTGATGTTTGTTATATTTGTTTTCAGCTGGTAAAGGAAAATGAGATAGAAAAAGAAAGTTGAGCGGGGTGAATGGTTCATAAAATTAGTTTGAACTTGCCTAAACAGAAATTTTATGCATCCCAAGACTCATTTTTCTACTGAATGTTCAAGTCTGACTACACTCCTCCTCTTTTTCCCTATGTCACCTTAAAAATATTATTACCCTTTGTGTGATGAAAGAGAGTAAAATATTTCCTTAATACATCAATTTTTCCTTTCACACTGCTGTAAAGGAAAATCAACAGAGCCACATTGATGTGAAAAGAAGTGTGAGAGGGATCAGGCTTAGTTACTTCCTGGTAACTAAGAATATAACTAAAAAGAACAATATAGATAGTTATTGATGGCAAAGGGAGTACAGATAATCTCACCTGTACTCCTTGTCATGAGCATAGAGCCAAGCCTGACAGTTTCCAAAAGAGCTACGCTCCCCCGGTACTCAATTCCCCCAGAAGTTCAGGACTCCTTTCCTATTTCAACTCATCATCTTTTCAAATTGTTTCTTAACAAAGTAGTGCCACAAGCAATATGAGCTGGCAGTTTGATTACAGAAACATGGTGAGCAGACTGCCTGTAGAGATCACCCACAGGAGTAATCTCTGCATACCAGCACAGAGATGTATCTGTCTGTAGTGTTTGGTAGAAAAATAAAAGTTCATTTCCCAGAACTGTTCATGGCTCCTTTTATCAGACCTAAAAGTCCCTGAATTTTTTTAGACATTTATCAAAAGTATACAAGTCCTGAAACATTCCCATTCTTAGAATTACAATTGACCTGTCAGACTTCATCAGGAAGATGATATCTGTGTAAAAACCTGTCTGAAAATCATAAGGGCTCTACAAGAGATGGCAGAGAAAAATGCTTACTACTGATAGTTTTAAGCAGAAGGAAATTAGGAAGCATTATCAGGTACACAAGCACAAAATTGGACAGAATATTAATCCATTTGATTATGGAATTTACAGAGGAATCCAGGAGGTAGCTCTCCAGGTATTACAGTAAAACATGCAAAAATGGAAGGAAAGGTAGCTCAGAAGTCTTTTGCTCTAAATGAATGAAAAGATTGCTTTGATGCTGATGAAGGAAACTGTTTCAAAGATATGGTGAAGGATATATAATAATCTATTGCTGTTCATAAAACTACAGAAAGTTCTCCTACTATCCAGCAGGCTCTGAACAAGGATGTGATGTTTGGAAAAAGTGGTTTATGACAGCATGAAGGACACGGAGGCATGGGGCAGAATGTACATCAGAATTACAGTGCTGTTTTCTTCCAGCGTGGGTTGGTCTTTCCAGTAATTCGTAAAATAGTTCTGGAAATCTAAAATAGTGCCAGTGACAGCAGACTTCATGAAACAAAGCTGAGGACCTAAATCAAAGCCTTTGGCACCTCACTGGACACTTCAACCTTACTTTGGACAGCCTGAGGGCAAACACTTCTGATGCTAGTGACTAGCTCAAGAGCAGGTGCTGCCTCCCCAGTGTGTACAGCCCCAGTCCCGCAGGCCACAGTGTTCAGCTACAGCTGACTTGGCTGAGTTAGTTCACTGAGATGAAATTGTACATGGAAGATGCCTTAAAGCATGGACTTTGCATTTTAGTGATAACTTGGCACTCTTGGTATTTTGATACTTGATGAAGGGTTCAGGCCAGGTGGCATGGAAGTGCTCCAGGATTTCCAGTGCCTTTTGTTAAAAAAAAAGCATATGCATTTTGACTCAGTCCAGAGGCTGGGACTAGAGATGTTGAGTAAACCTTCTCTGATGAGATTTTTATCCTAACTAGTTTGCAAGTTTTCCATCAAACAACATCTGTGAAAAGCAGCATAAAGCATTTATGGCATGATCAGGGAGAATGACAAGTGAATTGGTTATTCATCACTGACAGAGTCATGATGGCTCTAGTCTTACAGTCTAACCACATTTCCGAAAGGAAGCAGGTGGATATAAAACAGCAAAGAGTCTGAAAGTGAATCCTGGGAGAAATCACATGGACTGACTGCCCAACCCTCAAGCTACCAAGTTACCCAGGATAACAACATGGCAGTAGTTCTGCAAAACGACGTGAGCCAACTTTAAACAATGATTGATACATCCACCTGCTCTCCCTCCAAGAGACTCCCTCCACATATGCAATCTGTCAGAAGATTTAATATACCAGAAGTAAACCTGCCTCACGCCTACAGTATTGGTTAAAGAATCAGCAAACAGTAAGAAAATATAGAAGAAATGTTACATGATTGTACAGACCCTTCAGGTTGGAGTTTTAGCTCTCCAAAACCCTTAGGAAACACAGTCATCTGACATGCAAGCAGTCAACACTTCACATTAGGTACCTATCTAAAAAACAGTTTTAGTCAAAGGTTATTGTTGCCTTCTTTGCTACTGGTAAAATGTCAAGAACATGCTTGCTCTCATAAAGTGATGAGCATGAGTGTGTGTGAGAGAGAGAATTAGTGGGAGAAAGAGAGAAATCTGGAGAAGATCAGGCAACTGAATTTGTACTCATTAACTGAAGGAGATACATTCTTCCCTGGTAGGACAGGAGGGCTATCAGTGGCAAAATAGTAACCTCAGAGCCAACAAGAAAGTCTCAGCTCTCCTGCAGCTAATGTTGGACACCTGGCCAAACAGCCACTTCTTGTCCAAGTAAGCCTGGCTCTGCACATCTGTGCCCTGAACTCCACCTGCATTCCTGAGGTGAAATGTTTGCCTCAATTTTTTGATACATGATTTTTTTACATGAACTACACATTTTTCCAATAGACTCTGATTATGTAAGTCCTCTCTTTCTTTATAGAAAATAAAGAAAACACAAGCTTCAATCTTACTGTGACTGAAGTTTGCTGACTGTAAGCACAGGGAAAAGTGTGTGCTGTTCATCTTGGTTTCATTCAGACTTGCATTTGCTCCAGTCTGGTCTGTATATGTCTCTTGCTGAATTACAGTCCTTCAGCATAGATATACTGAATATTCACTGAATATGTGCTGCTGCTGGCAAAATTGACTTCTATGAAGTTGTGCAGATAATTAGTTGCCAGATCACTTCCTTAGCTCAGGGAGAATACTGAAATACACAGTGTGCACAGATTTGAAATAAATACCTGTAGTTTGCTAGCAGTAAAGCTCTAGACAAGTACCCAATGCTTCTTAAACACTAATAACACTTCACAGAAGCTTTTTGATACTTAGATGGACAGAAGAGGAGTTTCTTTAAATGAGAAGAAAATTATGATCCTTATTAGCAACCAAGGTTCAAAAAAAAAAAAAATCAATTCTGCTCTCTCAAAGTTATGACTTCAAAACAGAAGAAATGAAACCTTTTTAATAATATTGATTGCTGTTGTTAAACTGTTGTTGTTACTGATGCAAATAAGGAGAAATTCAGGAAGTCAGTCCTCTTAGAAACAAGTAAATTGTGCTGCTGTGAATATACCAAAGATGGATGACACAAGCCAGCATAGTGGTTGGTGCAGTAAGGCACAGCCTTTTGCAAAGCGAAAATTAATTGCAATGTCAGCAAATTCATCTTTTATTATGGGACTCAGTGGTCAATTGAAAGCATTCAGAATCAACATAGTTTCTCCAGGGAAGCTCCATGTGCTACTCCTACTATTAATGCCATTTTCACTGCTGAGAAAGCTATGTTGTCTTGTGCTTTCTGAGTGCCTAGCCCTCATTGCCATGTTAGGGGTTAAATCAATAGCAGGGCTCCCGAGGGTTTTAGCAAGGCAAAGGAGAATATTTCTGAAACCGGTGCTTCAGTGTCTCAACACATAGAGGTAGCAGTTGTCTAGCTCTACTCTGACAGGTGGATATTTTAAATGGATTATTCAATCCATCTAATCAATTAAACCATCAGCCCCCAACAACAAAACCCTAAATTGCTAATCCAGTAGAGTTACTCACACAATGGCAAAGAGCTTCAGAGGAGTACCAAGGACAAAATAAAATAATGAGGCTGTAAGCCCCAGAAGGAGATGAGCTTGTGAGTTATCCCAATTGGTACAATTCCTGCAGTGCTGCATAGTGAACTGCTAGACGTGGGATCACGAAAACCCCAACTGATCGATCTCTGATGAAGAAAAGCCTTTAAGTCTTTGCTGACAAGGGAGCAAAGAGCAAGACAGTGGAGACAAATGCGAGTTCCATCACAGAGTGACGTTATCCAGTTCATGGGGCAGAACTGGGATAGGCTCCAAAGGTACATGCCTGTCAGTCCTGTTGAGCAGGAGTGAGGATGTTAAAGTTGGTTCCAGAGAGAAGAGATAAAATAGAACAGCAAAAAGAGCATCAAAATAAATAATTTAGCTCAGTGGCAAAAAGATTTTTTTAATGTCACATTTCCAATCTTTGAACTATTTTGGCAAAGTGTTCTTTGGCTTATTTGTCACTTGTTAGAGAAGAACTTATCTCCATGGCAACACATTATATTAAATATAGGAAGCAGAATCCATCTATCTCAGCATCTAAGCTTATTAAAGCTCATTAAATAGTAACCTACAGTAAGAGGGGAATAGGGACCCATACTGAAGCATTTTTTGAAAGGAAAATATAATACAGCAGTAGATATCAACTAAAACCAGAATCTTACTTACATTCAAGAGGCTGAAAACAGTAGCCAAAGAGCTTTTAAAATAGGAACAGCTTTTAGGCAAGGGAAGAACTGAAGGTCTGATCAGTACTTTAAAGAGGTTTGCAGTGTAGTGAAATCAGATGCTGAGACACTCTGTGTCACTCAGGAGGCAGGACAGGAGGAGAAGTACAGGGAGAGTTTTCTGAAACCGGAATCCAGGCAAAGGAGTGGAATATACAATGAATAAGAAAACACATGATCACAGGGACTGGAATTAGCAACTAAATTCTGCTTATGGTGGGTGACTTTGACTTGGACTCAATTAACTTTGAAAGGAGGACATCTAGCACTTAGAGGAATAGACCCATCAAGCAGACGAAATCCAAGACAATTGTACCAAGGCAGCTCTGGAATGAATAGCTAATATACAGTAAACTTGATCTGAAATCAGTGGGTTTATGCAATTATACCAATTAGCCTTTAGATGGACAATTTATATACACTAATAAAGTAATTTATGCAAGACTTTTTTTTTCCTGTTGTTCCTGTCGTGGTGAAAAGCACTGTGTCTAGCTCAGGAAATGCTTCAGCTGCTGGTCAGTGAGTGGTGATAGACTATTAAGAGCAGCGTATAATCTGTCCTCATGTCTGCAACTGGCCACTGTCAGACATTGAGCTCCATATACATCTGCTGCAAGCCACAGGGCCACTCCTAGGTTTTTACAATGCAAACAGTATTCACAAATCTCTGAGCCTCTTTTCATTTCCAAGACCAGTGTTTCTAAAGTATATGTCCCTTTTTTTAACCTATAGAGGTGTATTGCTGGAGTTTTGCTCTGTACATTAAAAGATCTTTTCAAATGTTACTGTGAAAAGCTACTTGCTAATAGCTGGATCCCTGAGATTACAGACACTCCTGCTATTGCAAGTGATTCGGATGAGTGTTTGTGGCTTGCACTTGGTTAGCCAAAAGCCACTAATTCTTGTGTTGCTCTTGACCCACAGGGGACAGATGTGAGTGGTGTGTGCTGCAGAAGCTGCTAAATACTTTGATTTTCAGTTTCATTCAGTTAACATTTGGGGTAAGGTTAAAAGTGTTTTTAATCTGTCTGAATTATTTTGTACAACCTTGATAACAAAAACCATGAAAATTAATATTTTATGTTGTCCACTTGGTTCATTTTCATGTGCTCCATTAATGAAATATCTTTAGGCTTCCTATCCACAGCAGGCACCAGGAGATAAATAAAAGTACTAAAATGAATGAGCAAGGGGTTTGTTGAGAGTTCCCTCTTGTTAAAAGTTAACTGAACAGGAAAATAAAGAGAATAAATGGAGCTAAGGCCTGATACAAAGTGAATAATACCCCATCAGTTCTTGCACTATACAAACTGGTGCTGGGTTTCCAATCACTCTTAATTTTATTTATATTAGTCCTCTAGGCAGTTTCCATTACATCTTCTGGTAGGAAACAGAAGAGAAATGCAAAGCACTATAGGAATGAATAGCAGAGATATTTGAATGGGTTTTAGTCAGCTGAAAGCTGATGTGTCCCACATTGCTATGGGGAAAACAGTCTCGGAGACAAAAAACCCAGAGTCATGGTTATGGTATTATTTTAGGAGCTGTTGTGTTCGTTCAAGCCTGTGCTGTGCATTCCCCCTGTTCCTGGCCACCAGCTGCAGCAGCATCTCCGAGACGGGTGCTCCCAGGTGTGTTTTTTACTGTGACGCTAAAAGATGCAGCTCAAATGATGCCTGAATAATTTACTGTCACACAGATACACTCTTCAGCATTTGCACTTTATGCATTCCTCTAGAGCAGTGATGTACATTTGTGAGCTGGGTATCTCACCTTTCAGACTCTGCTACCTGGCCTCACAGTGGCTATAAAAAGGTAGGGTGAAGTCAGAGTGAACCCATTATGCCAAAATAATTTTCAGGAATGAGAAGAACATTCTGTGCTGTAGTGACCACTCCAATTAATAAAAGACTGCGACAAAAATCCTACTCAACAGATTAAATCAATACTATTTTAAGACTCTTTTGGTCCTCATACACAGCCAGCATTACATAATATGTCCTTCTATAAGACACAATTCTATACAGGAAAAATATGACCTCTCTTTCCTTTAAATCAAAATAATCACACACTGACTTTTTCAAAGCTTGGTCTTATTAGACAGGCACAGCACAAGAGCCACAGCTACTATATTTTCTGTGTCTGTCTATAACAGACATTCATCTGTCTGAACATGAAGATTTTGACATTGGGGTCCCAGAAATGTAAGTCATTATCAGAGGCTACTGTCATCTTTTCTGTATTACTATAATTTATTTAGGAATCTTTACATGACCATAATAATACTTACAGCAGTCTGCAGACTGGTGGTATAGCATTCCTTTTCTCAGCTTTTCATAGGTGCTTCTCTATGGTGTAAGTGATGACAGTCGGGAGACAGTATATCCCTGAAAGATCTTGCCTAAAGAACAGCGTTTTGATGGAGCAGGGAGGTGAGACAAGACACTTTTTCTCAATTGTCTTCCTTCAGCTTCTAATTTGTTAAAGGAAAAGTGCCAATATTCTTCAAAAGTTCTGAGATAATTTCTTCCTATTTTAAAATCAGCTCTTAGATTCTTCAAAGGAGGGCTCTAAAGCTGATAACTTACAGGAAATGACAGCAGAGAACTAATGAGATGCATTTTTTTTCTCACAATGAGGTGGAATTCACCATTGTTTGGGGATTTATGCAACAGTTCAATCCCAGCTCATCAGACAGAATAATGCTTCTGTTCACTCCACATCAAAGCAGAACAAAAGGTAAATTTTCTTAAGCACATCCTGAACTGCACAGGGAACAGCCAGTTGGTCAGAATAGGGAACAGGGAATACGTATTTGAATCTAATGTACTTGGCATTACTACAATAATGAGATTCTAATATGACAATAAATTTTAAACACACTTATGTAATTATAAGCACTTTAAAATAATGCTAGGTTTCATTCAAAGTCAGTAATTACTAATCATTAAGATTTGACCTTTGGGATGACCATGTCAGCCTATGTATACAATATATTTCTTTAAGATATTAATGCTCTTAAAGCTATGACGTATAAACACGGGTATCTTAGAGGATTCAAATCAGAACCCAGAAACACTTTTGTCTAAAAAACATGCATTGTTTTCCTGCTCCTATCTAGCACACATTAACATGCACAACAGGTGTTGTACAACCTGCTCAACCTGTGTGACAGTGAAGCTATGTCAGTATAAACAGACCACTTATGTTTACAAAGAAGATAGCATTGCAAGGTAAGTACTGTCCCAGACTTCTGGGAGGATTTACATAATGTTTTTTAGAGTGAGTTACCAAAATAAATATCTTAGCTATGTTGCAATGTCTAACTCTAAATATCCACATGATGCTCTATGGCAGCGGATTTGTAAATCTATAAAGAAAATTAAGAGATGCTACATATATATGGTCCAGATATTTTTTGTTTTGTTTTTTTTTTATGATTAAAAGATAAACTCCCTTATTTTTCTAAAAAAGCTTTTGCCTCAATATTTTCCAGAAACTATTTCTTCATTGATGCCAGGGTAGAATTTTTGTAATATACTTAAAGTCTATAAACAAACACTGCAGCCTGTTCACCTTACTTCTAAATAGCTTTATTTACAATCAGTGTAGGATCTAGCTCCTTTTCATAAGAAAAAAGAACCTTTCCTTCATCAACAGATTTACAGGACTTTCATGTAAGCAATCAAAACATACATCTTGGGGTTTTAAGGTTTTTCTACTTTCATTTGCAATTTTAAAATTAACTGTGACTCTCACTTTTCCTTAGACTATATTGTCAGGACAAAAGTCCAAATCTTTTTGGTAAATACAGATGACAGAAATTAGACCTTAAAAATCTGTGTGCTTTTAAAATGGTAAAAAAAAATCCTATTACAAGTAGTAATATTACTGTTGTAAAACAACATGATCAAATATCACAAAAAAAATTAGAAAGACTTTTGTAGTATTCTTGAAAGTATCCAGCCACATAAAGAAGGGTTTCTATGTTGACATATTAGCCATTAATTAGCCTCATCTCTTATTTTGAGGTATAGCACACTGACATTGCCACCAAGCAGCGTATATCATAAGAACCAAAGAAACAACATGTTTGTCATTTCTGGGTTTCCACCCTTCCAAAAAAGGAATAAGCTGATGAGTTTAATACAAAATAGTATGTTAATTTCTACAAAGTACTTTCACTAGTGTCCCTAGAAAAATCACTCTTAAGTCTCTATTCACAGAGCAATAAAGCAAAAATCCTTCAACACAAAAAGTCACAGGAACAGGACTCCCTGAGATGCAAGAAGAAAAGAATACAAAGCTGAGAAGTCATTCTAAGCCAACACACATTTCTTCAGCAATCTTTTTGTCAGAGAAGAGGTTAAACTCTGCCCTTCAACGTATCTGCTCAACATGCCTAGTTCAGGCAGGGCCAGCAGGTAACTTCCTGTGGAGTTATTATGGGAAACTAACTCACTCCTGAGCCTTTCAGCCTCTCAGCAGTCATAGCCCTGCCAGCCTATGACTACTCTTGAGCAGGACTACCTCCTTCATTTCACAATTGCTCTACTGGGGACATTCAAAGCCAATACCGCTGCCTTGCCACCATGAGGGTTGGGTGGCTTATGCCTCCCTCCCACCAGTGGGCAAAGATGAGGGGGGCTCTGCTTGCCAGCAGCGTAGGACATCACATTCCACCTGGCAGGGTGCTGCCCAGGAGCATCTGCTGCTCCACTTTGGTTTGGAAAGTGCTTGGTTGATGGTTGTGCTGCCATCCTCCCACCATGGGGAGGTGAAAGTACAGCTAAGGATTTTATTAACAGTCTTCCTGATTGGGCTTACAAAAGCAGCATGTCCTCTTTCTTTAATAAATGTGTTACACTTCTAGAAAAATACCAAACTAGTTTCCTCCAGTCAAACTAGATTAATTTTCCTTTAAAGCTATTTTAGTTCGCTCAAGGCATCTTAAGTACCCTGTATAAATGAATTAGGAATGACAGTTTCCCCAGTAAGAGGATAGGTGACCATGTTTTCTTGCACAGTACATACTTTCTGAGAACAAAGAATAAAAACCAGCATGTTATCTGCATGCATGTTGTTTAAATGGCTCTCTCCCCTTGCTTTGTGAGAGTTTAACATTCCCAGTGATGTGTGGAGAAGGACTTTGAAACATAAGAATGGGACTTCAGATAACATAAAATTACTTCTCAGCAACAAATGCACACATCTGCCAGTCTATAGATGTGCTAAGCAAAGCACAGTGGAATTTTGCAAACAAATTTACAGTGCATCAAAAGCTTCAGCAAGAAGATTGAGCAATGCTCTTTAATAATGGTACCTGCCTAAGAGTGCTCCACTGCAGCCTGGCTGCACTTCAGGACATCTACTGAAACACTTGGATACAAATCTTAACACATTAAATCAGACAGACACTTATTTATTCAATAAAATTTTCCTATAACAATCACTTGCCATATTCTTTTAATTCTATCACATGTCTTTGAGTGAGACACAGCGATTAAACCAGACTTCAGAAGATCTGAAAAGGTGGGACCTTTTTCCTAGGTAAACGAGATTTCTGATTATCTTAATATGTTAAATAAATACTGAGTCTTAATTCCAAATTTATTTAAGTTTGGACTGCATGGGATACAGTATCAAGTGCTTCCTCTTTCGACGCACAATAAAGTGCAGGGTAGGCTCTTAACAAACCTTCAAGCATCTACAAGACAACCTAATAACATGTCCAGACCTTCTGGAATGATGGGCATCCCCCAGGACAGAGGTATGTAGGAAGGAGCATGCCAGGCAATGACAGGAGAATTGCTGTGGTGTGCTGGGAGGCTGGGACCATGTGAATCAAGTTATCAGGCCAGCTCAGGGCTGGCAAGGCAGGCTGGGGACCAATTTTCAATTTTTCTCCTTTGAAAGCAAGTGAAGGAGAACAGCTTCTGCTAAGAGCTAAACAAACTTCTGGGAAGTATTTATGTGGCTGGTCTGAGGTTTACCAGCCTCTGTTCTAATCAAGGGATTTGATTCATGTGGCTGATGCTTTAGTTATGGAGTAACTCATTGCAGAAAGCCGTTGCCTTGGTAGCTGGGTGACCCACGGGGTTAATAAAGCAAATTTTCACCCCAGAGAACTGTGATTCATGCCTGGCTTAACAGACAACAGTAAATGAGTTTGGTGGTCTCAAACTAGCCCACAGACTCACTGTAAAATCCCAGCATCATTTCATTTCAAAGGAATTTACCATAGCTGGGATTTTCTATTCATAAAAGAGCTAAGACTGGAATAATAGGGTTATGTTTCAGGGCAGGATGAGAGGCCATTAAGTAATCCTAGTATATTATTAAGTAATGTAAGTTTAAATACATGTGCATAAAATGTCTGGAATTAAATTAGAAAAAAATAATTTAATTCCATTACAAGTTTAACTTTTGACCAAGCAGATGCAGGGGAAAAGGGAAACAGCCTTTCTCATACAGTGTTGAAGATGGTGTTATTTTGCTATGTATGCAGTGACAGCATACAACTGTCTAGGAACGATAGTATCACTCCTTGTGGAAATGCAATGTTTCAGAAGTGTATGAAGCAGTTCATTTCAGAGTTGGACCTATAATTAACTCATTCCTACCAAGACATGAGATGGTTTTTGAATATTTCTGTCAAAGGCAGTCCTTAAATGTTTGTCTCCTCAAGAGGCTGAATATTTACAGCTCACCATGGACTGTTGCCAAAAGGCAGGCAGCTGCCTGATAGTATTATCCCACCACCTTCTGATGGAAAAGTGTGGTTTAGTCTCATTCTATATGAATGTTAGTTCACTCAACATTATGCATCATGTCAGAAGCAAAAATTACAGAAACAGCTTTTTTTAAAGACATAATCCCACAGCAATGTCAATATACTGATATAAAAAGTGCTTGTGCCTTTTTGGAGATAAGTACATGTCAAACACTTCACATTTGGCTTTCTGTTCTTCAAAGGGGCAGAAAGATTGGAGTTATGTTCTGCCTCTGCCCACAGTTCTGTTTAGATCCCAAGGTGACGTAAAACAGCATAATTCTGTTGTGGTACTTAGCTTCCAGATGAGGATCTGAATCTTTACTTACTGCCTTCATCAGGGAGCAGTGGAGTCCAGAGCTGTCACAAGGCTATCACTGGCAGGTATATCAAGAAATCCAACAGACTGTAGTACATTTTCTCTTTATAAAGTATAAACAGCCCACATGTTTATGGATGACAGTGATACTGGGAAGGAGGCAAGAGGGAGAGATGTGGGGAGCAACAAATAGGCTGTAAATTAAAATTAACTGCATCAGAAACTTGAAGGAAAGATACAAGTTGGTGCTGTGTGTAGAAAATACCTTATTGCAGTCAAGCCTGACCCTGTTCCTTGAAAAGCATTTCTCTGATTTGTTCAGGTCACAAGTGGGATGGAAATGAGCCTCTGTACTGCTTCTTCACACATCCGAATTTAATAGACTTTTTTCCACTGATAAAAGACCACTAATGAGTTCATTTTCAAGCTATTAAATTGGCTAGAATAGCTAGTTCTGTTGATGATTGCACAGAGACCTGATGGTCACAGTGGGTTTTGTCTTTGGCTATTAACCATTTGCTGTCTCAGTGTTGTAATACAAATATTTAAGTACAAATGCAACTGAAACCAAGCAAAAGAGACTATGCCTGATCTCCCCCCAGTCCTTCCTCTGTTCTACACTTTCCATTTTGTGATTCACTATGCTTCTCAGATGCCTGTAAACACGAGTACTACCTTCCCAAATTGTATCAGCAATACCTCATGTGATTCAAGCAAACAGAAGCAGCACGTTTACAACAGCATCCTGGTCCTAGATAAGAGCACAATTTATATTTTCCTTTGTTTACTTCAGAATATGACTGTTCATTCATGGATCTTACACTCATATTTTGCCTGGGCTGGAGTCTGTGCCCTTATGAAATGCATACATGGGATATCCACTGTTGCACAATGCTGCCTGAAATCTTAACAGAACAACTTATTTCTTTAGCCGTACAAATGATTACAGTTACAAAATCATTAATCTCTTTCAGTTTGGATATACATCACTTGCACTATCACATGGTCTAATAGACTTTTCCAGGCAAACAATTAGCTGCATAACTGCTTGGTGCAGTAAACTCTGCCCCCCTCAGTGCTGGGGAGGGGCAGAGTTGTTCCTGACATTAGCACCGTCTCTTTCTGTTCACAGAGACTTTAATGCAATTGTGTAAAATACATTAGAAACAGATTTGACCTCAGTGTTTAGTATTCATCTGGCACTATGGATTAGGCATCATAGAAATTAATTGCATATATGCTTTTCAATATATATCTGTATCCTGCACCACCTCTTCTCCTTCACATCTACCTTGCCTTAACTCAGCACTGCTTTTGGTTGGATACCCCTGAAGAAGAGCCACCCACAGCAGCACAAGCCATCAAAAATGCGTTCAGCGCTATATATAGCAAAGAATGTGCCTGAAGTATATCTGCAATATTGGAAAGTCATATGTGCTACTTCTTTAATATGAGTTAAGCTTTTGGCTTTATTCTTTTCCACCTGGCCCAGGGGAAAGGTAAGAAAAAGGAAGGGTAGTGGGGAGGCTGACTTCGGTCACTGCCCTTTCACATCCTAGCAATCTGCTTCTGTCTCAGTGACTGCAGACTGTATTACAGGTACTAAACAAGAGAAAAAGTAACACTATTAAGATCAAGGGCTGTACAGAAGTTTTAGAGGATTGAGTACATATTCATCCTCTCCAGTGGCTTTGGAAAACCCATGGTTCAGATTTTTTCCCTGATTTCACCAATTCTGGGTGGGCAGCGCCCATGCCATGGGTTCTTGTCATGTAATGAACACGATTCTGCCAGTTTTTCTATCTTGTGGAGATCTACAGCAGATTTTTCTGCCTATTTGTGCCTGTGCTTACCCTCTAAATTTCCTGCTGTACTCAAACCTCTTGTTTTTCAGTTCTCCACAATTGGTTCCTTGGAACCACCCTCAATGAGACAGGTTTGTAAGATGCAGGAAAATGCAATACTAGTTTCCTTTTCATATCACACAGAGTTATAGATTAATGCATTTGTGAATTTTATGCTCATTGAATATTTCCTTTAAAGCTTAACTGGTATTTTCACAGACAATCAACCTGTGTTTCCAATGATACATCACTTCGTTAACTTTAAAGGGAATATGAAGAAAAAAGTATGTTGTCATGCAGGCTTCAAGTTTCACATGGCCTTCCATAGGATGCCAGAGGCTTTTGCTGAAAGGCACTAGAAGTGGGTTCATCATGACATTGCCATTTCAGTCCAATTACTTGGCTGATTTTACTGGGACTGTAACACCACCAGTGTGCAAAATGCCTCTTTGCTGCTTATGTTGCATTCCTGTCCTGTAGTGCTAGTCCAAGGAGAGAAGAAATAGCATGCCCTAAACAAGAGGGAAATGCAAAAAAACCATGTAACATTGCAGGTGTGGTATGCAGGTCCATAAGGAGCAGATTCACAGACATCTTTGGAGACAAACACCAGGACATATGAAAAAATAAGATATTCCAACACTTTTCTTCACAAGATTTGCTCCCAAAGATGAGTGCATCAAATGTTGATCACAGTCAGAGCTTAAACAGTGTCTCCGTTTCTTAAAAGTGGGAATTTTTGAAGCTTTTTTTTTTTTTTTGTTTATTTGCCTGGCTGCAGCTGCACACTGAGTCTATCTAGAATATCCCTTGCCAGTGCAATGCAATCAATCACCTCATCCACAATGGAGCTGGCATAAGAGCCATGCGTCAGTGTCACTGGCTGTTTGTTTGGCTGTATACAACCACTGTGCCTTGCAGAGTAGTCACAACCCGAAGCCCTTGGTACAAAACACAGGAAGCATTTAAAATCACTATTGTCAGTTCAAATCTTCACTCAGAGATCTAATTCAGTCTACTAAAAGCATCAGAAAGTGTCTTGCTCCTTCCTTAATTGAAAAAAGACTTACCTCTTCAAAGATTTCAATGCAGTCCTGAAGTACCTCTTGTTGGAACAAAGTTGTGCAAGTTCAAATATATCTTCAGGAAAAAAGTCTCATCTTGTAAATGCTTGCAACTGCATCTCAAGGGAATGATTTTTGATGCTCAATACCCGGCCATCGCCAAGATGACAGTGACCTTATTATGAATATGGCAACAGGAAGTCACACAACTTTAAATGTAATTATGCTTATGACACCACTTCATGTGTGTTGAAACTTTGTGATGCTTGGTTTGAAATATCAAGAATCTGCTAACATTTCTGCTTAGTTAAATCCTATTTTTATGTGATGACACATCTTACTCATTGATAATTAGTTGAAACTGAAATTTACCTTAGAGTAATTTGGCAGAGGAACAAATTCTTTCTTTTCAAAGAAAGGAAAAAAAATTCCTCCAAACCAAAACCACCGCTTTTTGGTCTGTATTTAAGAAGTTCCAATAGGCAAGAAAAAATGGTGATTGGAAGAAAAGATTGCTACAAACTGGAGGGCTAAGGAAAAAAAAGCATAAAAAATTAAAACACTCTGCATTTTCCTCATTTTTCAACACATGCACAAAGACTCTACTTCTGAAGAGCTTTTGTCAAATATATTGAAGCATTCTTTTAATTCTCCACAAATGATAATTTCTGAAGTTCTGCAGGCTCATTTCACAACAACCACTGCTTCTGTGACCTACTTCCTCAAAATGCAAAGCAGGGCCCCCAACTCCTTGCACTTGGGAGCTGACAGACTTATGCTTAGCTGGAACAGCATGCTCTGCTGGGTTAGGGGCTTCCTGCTGTGTGAAAGCAGTTGTAGGAGAGGGCCTAGATCATGCTGAAGTGCATGGCAAGGTGGGTCTTTTAGAGGTGAGTCCTGAGTACCACAATATTTATGATGAAACCCAGGCACAAGGAAAACACTATTCAATAGAGGTAAAACATGCTGCTGCTTCTCTAATGCTTATGAAAAGCACTGGTTTAACAAAATAAAGCTTTTTATCAGAGAACGTTACAGACAGAGGACAATACAAGCGATGCTCAGGTAGACAACATAATTATGTTTAATAAGCTTTTTACTTGACTAATTAAAATGCATTGTAATTCTATATGGACATTTCCAAAGTGAATTAAGCTAAATCCAATGAAGACCACTTTAATTTTAAACACAGAATTTCATAATTTAACAATGTTATATATTAACATTTTTAGGTAAATTGGATTCAAATTTTGTAGCATATGTTACATAGGCAAAACATAAAGCCCAGTTCTAGCAGTGCTCTGTAGCAATGAAATCTGTAACAGGTGAGGAAAATTTCTGTCTCCATGACAATATTGCTTAGGTTTTCTGGCTAAATACTGAGTGGTATTTAGTACCATCTTTAGCAATTTAACATAAGAAAGACTATTTAAAATGACAGTTAGGATATGAGTCTCACACTGTAGTTGTCAAGAAGCATGGCCAAAAGTTGTATACTTCAAACTGACCGCCAAATTGCATGCAAGGTAAAAATCAAGAAACAAAAAAGGAAAGATCAATGAAAGCAATGAGCAAGAAAGGTAGCATTACCAAAGCAGTGTAGCTACAGCAACTAGCCTCAGCTATTCTGAGACAGACAAAAAGCTCATAATCAAGAAGCTATCAATATACATTGCACTAACAGTCCTGTCTGGCAGCCCCAATTCCCAGCCGTTGTGTTACAGGTTAATACTTCATCTCCTCTCACCAGTCAGATTGTACCTTGACTCTAAGCCAATTCATAACAACTGCTATTATAAAATCACAAAAACCTCAGGTTAATCTAATGTTTAAGAAGATAGATAACCCAAGTGCTAATGCAAAATTTTCTCTTTTCCTCTGGACTTTTCAAGGTTTCACAGCTCTTTTTTTGACACACAGGTGCTGCTGAACAATAAATGAGCTGGATTGTTCCTGCTGCACAACAGGGCATGATTATTTTTAAAATGAAACACAAGAAAAACTTAGAAATCTCATTTGCATGTACTCAGCATCCATTTCCTGCAAATGCAGTACCCAGTCAACCAGAAGAAAAATGACTTTTAAAAGCAGGTGTTCTTTCTAATTATTGTTGATTCAAGCAAGTTATTAACACTTACGTGCACCCAAGTTTACAATAATGTAACCTTGTTTGTCTATCAGCAGACACCTGACCGAGAACAATATCTTTTAGTTTAGTCCTCAAAACTGGCGTTTAGCAAGAAATAGTTCAGATTAGCTAGTCCTGCTCTTAGATGAACAGCACACTATACCTGACTGTACAAAACTAATAACCAAGGTAAAAGTAAAACCCAAGCTGCTTTGCTGTCGAAGCATGGAAGAAGGGTACAATATGAAAAGAACACTAGTGGTTAAACATGCACAAAGAACAATGATATATTCAAGTAGTTTATTTCTCCAGGCTTACAAATTTGATTACTGTGGAGTACAAAGCTATTAAAAATATGACCTTTCTGTACTGTACAACTTGGCGAAAAGCCAAATAATAACTTTGTTTGACTTGGGCAGTATGATAGAGTGCCTATTCAGCTGGAAATAAAATGACTTTTCTTACAGAAAATTATACCTGGAAGACTTAATGTCCATCATGAACATAGCACACATAGAGAGTCATTAATTCAGACTCATGGCAGCCACTTTCATACAAGTAAAGAGATGATGTTTCTAGGTTTAGCAGAGAATGATGTAAAATTCTGCTGCTCGCCTGGCATTTGCTCTGTGATAGGGAGAAGTAATTACCAGAATCAGTGGTAATAAGTGATAAGACAGAAAATAAACAGATTGCATAACTCTTATGTTATTGATACTTTGTAACTCCTTGTTTTGAACAAGCATTTCTCTTTTTATACTTTTTGATATGCAAATCAAAAGACAAAGATATTAATCCTATGCTCATGTTAGGTAGATAGACATTTGATCCAATAAAACCTTTTGTTAGCGCTTCCACTAACAACAATGGTAACACTAACAGATTTCAGTACAGTTAGGAGCAAAATCAAAAAGAGACACATGAAAGAAAATATGTCTGGATAGTTTCTGTTTTCAGGAGTGCTGCACTGAATTACAGCTTTAGGAAAAAACCCAAAACAGAAACTGGCAGGTGACAGGAAAGAAAAAGATAATTTCAGCTTCCAGGTATCTGTGGCTTCTACTTTAATTAGACTAGAATGACACATGACAAATACCATCACTGAACAAAAAAACAATTTCTGGCATAACGGAGTTTTCCCTCTTACTGAAAACACAGTGATCAATTATTTTTCTCACTTCTATTGGTTTCACTTATTATAATTTATTTGTTTTCTGAGGCACAGAGAATTTTTCAAAATTTTATTTTTCTGGGAAAACAAAATAATTATTTTGTGGTTTCCAAGATGCCTATCTAGAACATTTGTGTCTGTTTCACTTAAAGGAAGAAAATTAACTTGGGGAGACAATTCCACAAAGTCAAGTAGTCTTCTCCACTGATTGTTTTTTTTTTTTTTTTGTTATTCTGCTTCTTCATTTATTCTCATGTGGTGTTTTCCTTACAAACTATTTCCTTTTTTGTTTTTGTGCTTGCAAAAAAAGAGCATTCTAATCAGAAAGATGTTACTAAAAGAAATCCATTGGAATATGCGGGATTACTGAAAACTCGTGAACACAAGATGATTAAGATCTCAGAGTAACAACTTTCTACTGTTATGGAAAGCTATGCAGACTTTGTAATTACCACCCATGCTCTGATGTTTTATGTCTTGTCTGAAAATCGGATTTCCAGTGAGTCACGTTTTTCTATTTAGCTGTGGAAATCAAGCACAAATGGAATCACACTTAAGGTATTATGAATGCTACGTCCATCTATCATTCTCCAAAGCACTACGGAGGAATGCCTTAAAAGTGAGATGACAATGAAAAGAAACCCAACCCAGTAATCTTTCCAGAGAAAGTGAGATATTGTCTATCACATTTCTAGTTTGGGAGGGGATTTTTTTACTTTTCTTATGAAATACCTTCAGGACATAAGAGTTACCTCAGAAAGTTAGACAAAACTTGCATATCATAATATCCTACTGAAAACAACTGTTTAGACCATATACTCCAGTTCTGAGGAAATTCAGCTGAGGAACAGTCTGGCCACATGGCATTTTTCCTTTCCATTCCCCCAGTTTAATACTGCTTTTTGCCTGGAACCCAGAAACTTGCATCTTTCCCAGTTTAAGACACTCATTTCATGTCCTCCAAAATCAGTAAAAATCATATTCCTTCAGTGGAAGTTTTCAGCTTTTGCTGGACTATCAAGTCAGGTGTTGAATACTGTTAAGCCTTCATCTTAGGTAACATTTCATGTCCATATGTTCCACAGTCTGTGAACTCTAAAAAGGGGTGAATGATAGCAACAAGAAAGGGATCTGACTCTGTAGCTTTGGCATCAACAGTTTCAAGAACCCTTCAGAGTAATTCCCAAAGAGCTCTTTCATGTATATCAACAGCCATTATTCACTCTTACCTTCTATTATCTTCTAAGCATTTGAAGATTATTTGCTTTTATCAGCGGACTTTCACTCTTGAACTTGTTGGTGATGAACAAGGATCAGTAAGATTCAAGCAGTATATTTCATTTCCCATAGTCAGTGAAACAACTAAGAATGCATTTAAGACTTTTGGTCAGCCTCCCAATGAGCATATTTTTCATCAGCCAGATGCCTTGACTACCAGTGGTGTTATTTCTTTGCATTCAACTTTGAAGTTAGACTTTTCCTTTGTATATAGAGGAGAAGATATGGATGGTCTTTTCTTCATTAACTGCTTAAGAACTAGGAGTGTATACCTAGCATACTTCAGTTTAAAAGTCACTATTCCCTCCTGTTTCCTTTTTTGGGGGATTAGGTGAGACTGAGTTGGTTTTGAATTGAGTTTGGAGAAGTGCAGTTCTAAATACTGAGATCTTCTTTACTAATCCATGAAGAGTTTTCAGGTCGGACTGGAAGTGTACTGCAACATGACAAACTCTTGTGCCCTTTTACTTGCTTTGAACTCCCTTCAGGGTTAAGAGTCTAGTCACTTGTCAAGTGCCAAACTGCTATTAGAGTGGATTGATCAAGTGGAACATGATGGCAGGAACAATAGAGAAGGAAAAGAATGAATGCAATTTTATATGAATTATGAAGCCACGAGTACGCACATAGCACTGATCATGGTTGCTTACCCTAAGCAAAGCTGGGCATTGAAAGGCTGTTTTTAGGTTGTGCAAAGAAAGGCATCCTGTATCAAGATACTGGCACTTGCTTGTTGCTTTTGGACTGTGAATATATATTGCTTGCTGCCTTGTCTGCTGGAAAGATTAGAGACATGAACGGCTCCTGCTTCCCTATGATACTGCCTTCCTAAGAGAATACCAGACACTAGCTGCATAATGGAGCGATAGTAAACGTATTAAGAAATACAAGTCTCAAAGCATTCCTTCTGCTTTCTTCTGCTTATGGTGAAGAGATGCTTGTAATACATACATTGTGAAAGATCAAGAGGGGACCTCATCAGTGCTTTATAATAACTGAGTATAAATCCAAAGCTCTATGGGTAGTATCCATGATTAATCACATTCAGTCAACATTAGACTGTCATTATCAGCTACTTGCTGCTCAGCACTTGCTCTGCTGTTAATTATTGTTGTGCGGCTCTAAGGGATGGTTTCAAAACATTTCAAATTCTGCTACTGTAACAGCACAGTGAAGAAATCAATAAGGTGACATTTAGCAGAGGAAAGACAGATACTTTTATTAAGATGTTTTGACTAATTTTGCTTATCTGAGACCAGATAAGCTAACACTGATACCAAAGGTTCTTCCAAGACAGCATTGACACTCAGCATCCTATCTAGACTTCACCAAAACTCTTTTTTTTTCATACACACACACATACAGCAATACCCTCTGGTACACAAGGCAAATGAGAAGATTAACAGGGTTGTGCTCAGATTCCAGGTTTTTTGGAATGGATATTTTATTCAAGTTTTTGTTAGCTGATCCCTCATGCCATGCAAATAAAAGCCCATGCCACATTTTTATTATTATCATTATTATTATTATTACTGAGATGGGCACAGTACTACTGATCTTTTCACAGGAGAGAAAATATTATGTCACCAAACTAAAAAAAAAGGCTGCCTGCTGATATAAGGTCTGTGATTGTCTCTATATCATGCTAGTCCTTCAAAGTTAACATTAACTTCACTGAAACACATGCAACGGATTCTTTTCTGCTTACATTCTTCTGTTCAGAATAGTCAGCCTTTAAAGTTACATACATAGTGCAGTCATGAGGAGGACACACAAGACTGCTGTGCTGTATGCAACCACAGTAATAGACTGCTGTGCCTTGCAGCAATCTCTATCAGTAATTATCTATGATAATTAAAAGCAAGATTAAATTTAGGTAACATTCCTAACAATGTAAAGAATTTAAAAATGAGAAAAGTATTTGAAAATATCTTTTAAATCTACTACTCCTGAAATTTTCCAGAAGATTTTCCTTTAATTCTGATCTATGGGAAATGTTGAAATATGCTCTTCTGATTCAGAATTAAACCAATTTCTGACATGCCAACATTTCCAGAGTTAAGACGTTTATTTAAACTAAGTGGAACAGATCCAGTAGCTGAAAGAAATAGACTCCACTTGGAGACTGACAGAATATGTGCTTTGGGTGTGGGAAAGCAGGAAGAACCGAAGTTGCAATACGTGGGATGCACAAAATCTGAGTTACTGGTGCTTGCCCATTCTGGTATGCCATCGCTAGATCCTTCTGACCACAAACTGCATCTCAGACCAGGAAATCTTTCATGAACAAATTTACAGCCCCACTGGCCTCTCTCCAGAAAAAGGCTTTAGAAACTTTTAGTCAGTTTGACTTTCTTATGTGTATGGGAATGCGCTGGGTACCATTAGTTATGAAATTACCACCAAAACTGGTGGAACTTGTGTTTAATTTTTATTCCTTGGGTTTTGGTCTATAAAACTCTGGTTAGTTCCATATGGGAAAAGCTATAACTACACTTAAAAAGGAGCTATTTAAAAATGAAGAGTGCATAAATGATCCATTTAATGAAAACATCAAGAGAACTTGTAAATCAATTCCTGCTATCAACTAATGCTATTATCTAAACAAGATGTAGTGCCTGAGAGCATCTGCATATGCATACCTATGCCTATACAATGAGATAACACATACAAGAGATGTGTACCTACATGCAGAGAAGCCTAAAGCAATCCAGAGGCACCAGTTTTACAAGCCCACATTTGTGGAACAGAGATCTGGATTATGTGTATCTGAACCATCAGCGAGATAGTGAAATTGTATGTCGATTACCATCCTGTTGACAAATGGGAGAATAAGCTAGGGAGAGAATAAGAGTGGAGTGTGCCAGAGGCCAAACGATTAATTTATTTTCTCAGTATTAGCCTCAACAATGTGCTGCCTCAGAGGAAGTCACGGTTAAACAGTATCCACTAACCTGATGCAAAGCTCAATAAAATATTAGAATAAATAGGATAAAATATTACCTTCCTATCTCGCAGGAAGGCCTCCTGATCCAACATGTCTCCTATTGCTTTTCTGTGCTAATTTTAGCCTTACTTTGTGCTGTTCATGAAAAATCAATTATGTGACAGAAAGAATAAGAGACCTAAAAGACATCATCCACCCCTGCACCCAGCAACACCAGTGGCTGGAAATTGATGCCAGACAGGTTCTAATTAGGAACAAAGCACAAATTTGCAACAGTGAGGGTGACTAACCATTGGAAAAATCTATTAAAGGAAGTGGTTGGTTTCCTGTCTTTGTATCTCTACCAAGTGACCGTAGAGGCCTAGCTGGAAAGCATAATTTGGCTAAGCACAAATTACAGAGCTCAACAGAGTCAACGAGATCGAATTGTTTGTAATAGACTAGTTGGACTGGATAAAATAATTATCTTCCTGGATTTAATTTTCACGAATCTGCTACTACAAGAAAGCTACCAACTTTGCTCGGAAGAAAACAAAGAAAAAACTCTCCTGAATTTGACATCACCAGCTGCAAAACACTGTCTGTCAGATTTACCCCCAAAGTATGAGAGAAATGTAAGGGGCACTTGTTTGCCTTAAACTTAAGGTATAAAATCCTATTATAAAGATATTTTGTTATTTGTACCTGAATTTCAGCTATGATGGATATTTATATTTAAGCATCACTTCAGCCAACAAATTGTAATAGAGCAATTGCAAAATGGGGCAGCCTCAAGTGGAATTGGAGTTAAGAAACCTGTCATTATTCTACCTGTTTTAGTCTGTATACATTTGATAAAATATTAATAAAAATGATGCATTTATTTTTACTCTCCTAGGAAATAAGTGGCAAAAAGTTAGTGAAGAATCGAAGTATTGTGAGGTATTAATGATGGGCCCTCATATATACAGCTGAGCTTTAGGCAAGTTCTGTCTTGAGAGAAAAATCACGTTTTGGAACAAAACCAAGACAAAATTGTTTGACTGTGTTTCCTTCACAGTTTTTAAGCAAGACACCGATCATTACAAATCCCTACCTGTAAACAGGACAGCTCTTCTGGCTTTCAAGCAAATAGCTTTCATTACTCTTTCTCCATTTAGATCTCAGAGATTAATTAAGCTCATCAACATTTGATTAATGCAGGTAGGAAGCGTGTGGCTTCCTCCAATTACGTTCAGATGATGTGGTACTACTAGATATATTTATTTGGCTTTTCTGAAATATATAAGAATGATCTAGGCAATTGTTGTGTCAGATTAAAATACATTATAAAATCATTAGTGAACCAATGTGAGCAGCACATTCTGTGCAGCCATCTGGAAAAGATGTTACAGAACAGATCAACATCTCTTCCTGGTATGAGAAGGACCCTGGTTCAAATACATACACTTGTACTTCACTAATAGCTGCTCAGTTATTTTGTTGC